>NC_134525.1:3017977-3617977 GCF_027942865.1 Odontesthes bonariensis
TATCTGTCCTTAAGTTATCTGTCCTTAAGTTATCTGCCCTTAAGTTATCTGCCCTTAAGTTATCTGCCCTTAAGTTATCTGTCCTTAAGTTATCTGTCCTTAAGTTATCTGCCCTTAAGTTATCTGCCCTTAAGTTATCTGTCCTTAAGTTATCTGCCCTTAAGTTATCAGCCCTTAAGTTATCTGCCCTTAAGTTATCTGTCCTTAAGTTATCTGTCCTTAAGTTATCAGCCCTTAAGTTATCTGCCCTTAAGTTATCAGCCCTTAAGTTATCTGCCCTTAAGTTATCTGCCCTTAAGTTATCAGCCCTTAAGTTATCTGTCCTTAAGTTATCTGCCCTTAAGTTATCTGTCCTTAAGTTATCTGCCCTTAAGTTATCTGCCCTTAAGTTATCAGCCCTTAAGTTATCTGCCCTTAAGTTATCAGTCCTTAAGTTATCTGCCCTTAAGTTATCAGCCCTTAAGTTATCAGCCCTTAAGTTATCTGTCCTTAAGTTATCAGCCCTTAAGTTATCAGCCCTTAAGTTATCTGTCCTTAAGTTATCTGTCCTTAAGTTATCTGTCCTTAAGTTATCAGCCCTTAAGTTAAGTTATCTGCCCTTAAGTTATCAGCCCTTAAGTTATCTGTCCTTAAGTTATCTGTCCTTAAGTTATCTGTCCTTAAGTTATCAGCCCTTAAGTTAAGTTATCTGTCCTTAAGTTATCTGTCCTTAAGTTATCTGTCCTTAAGTTATCTGCCCTTAAGTTATCAGCCCTTAAGTTATCAGCCCTTAAGTTATCAGCCCTTAAGTTATCTGCCCTTAAGTTATCTGCCCTTAAGTTATCTGTCCTTAAGTTATCTGTCCTTAAGTTATCTGTCCTTAAGTTATCTGTCCTTAAGTTATCTGTCCTTAAGTTATCAGCCCTTAAGTTATCTGTCCTTAAGTTATCAGCCCTTAAGTTAAGTTATCTGCCCTTAAGTTATCTGCCCTTAAGTTATCTGCCCTTAAGTTATCTGCCCTTAAGTTATCTGTCCTTAAGTTATCTGTCCTTAAGTTATCTGTCCTTAAGTTATCTGTCCTTAAGTTATCAGCCCTTAAGTTATCTGTCCTTAAGTTATCTGTCCTTAAGTTATCTGTCCTTAAGTTATCTGCCCTTAAGTTATCTGTCCTTAAGTTATCTGTCCTTAAGTTATCTGCCCTTAAGTTATCTGTCCTTAAGTTATCTGCCCTTAAGTTATCTGTCCTTAAGTTATCTGTCCTTAAGTTATCTGCCCTTAAGTTATCAGTCCTTAAGTTATCTGCCCTTAAGTTAAGTTATCTGCCCTTAAGTTATCTGTCCTTAAGTTATCTGTCCTTAAGTTATCTGCCCTTAAGTTAAGTTATCTGCCCTTAAGTTATCTGTCCTTAAGTTATCTGTCCTTAAGTTATCTGCCCTTAAGTTAAGTTATCTGCCCTTAAGTTATCTGTCCTTAAGTTATCTGTCCTTAAGTTATCAGTCCTTAAGTTATCTGTCCTTAAGTTATCTGTCCTTAAGTTATCTGTCCTTAAGTTATCTGCCCTTAAGTTAAGTTATCTGTCCTTAAGTTATCTGCCCTTAAGTTATCTGCCCTTAAGTTATCTGCCCTTAAGTTATCTGCCCTTAAGTTATCTGCCCTTAAGTTAAGTTATCTGTCCTTAAGTTATCTGTCCTTAAGTTATCTGTCCTTAAGTTATCTGTCCTTAAGTTATCTGCCCTTAAGTTATCTGCCCTTAAGTTAAGTTATCTGTCCTTAAGTTATCTGTCCTTAAGTTATCTGCCCTTAAGTTATCTGTCCTTAAGTTATCTGCCCTTAAGTTATCTGCCCTTAAGTTATCTGCCCTTAAGTTAAGTTATCTGTCCTTAAGTTATCTGTCCTTAAGTTATCTGTCCTTAAGTTATCTGTCCTTAAGTTATCTGTCCTTAAGTTATCTGCCCTTAAGTTATCTGCCCTTAAGTTAAGTTATCTGTCCTTAAGTTATCTGTCCTTAAGTTATCTGTCCTTAAGTTATCTGCCCTTAAGTTATCTGTCCTTAAGTTATCTGTCCTTAAGTTATCTGTCCTTAAGTTATCTGTCCTTAAGTTATCTGTCCTTAAGTTATCTGTCCTTAAGTTATCTGCCCTTAAGTTATCTGCCCTTAAGTTAAGTTATCTGTCCTTAAGTTATCTGTCCTTAAGTTATCTGTCCTTAAGTTAAGTTATCTGTCCTTAAGTTATCTGTCCTTAAGTTATCTGCCCTTAAGTTATCTGCCCTTAAGTTAAGTTATCTGTCCTTAAGTTATCTGTCCTTAAGTTATCTGTCCTTAAGTTATCAGTCCTTAAGTTATCTGTCCTTAAGTTATCTGTCCTTAAGTTATCTGCCCTTAAGTTAAGTTATCTGCCCTTAAGTTATCTGTCCTTAAGTTAAGTTATCTGTCCTTAAGTTATCTGTCCTTAAGTTATCTGTCCTTAAGTTATCTGCCCTTAAGTTAAGTTATCTGTCCTTAAGTTATCTGTCCTTAAGTTATCTGTCCTTAAGTTATCTGTCCTTAAGTTATCTGCCCTTAAGTTAAGTTATCTGCCCTTAAGTTATCTGTCCTTAAGTTATCTGTCCTTAAGTTATCAGTCCTTAAGTTATCTGTCCTTAAGTTATCTGTCCTTAAGTTATCTGTCCTTAAGTTATCAGCCCTTAAGTTATCAGCCCTTAAGTTATCAGTCCTTAAGTTATCTGCCCTTAAGTTATCAGCCCTTAAGTTAAGTTATCTGCCCTTAAGTTATCAGCCCTTAAGTTATCTGCCCTTAAGTTATCAGTCCTTAAGTTATCTGTCCTTAAGTTATCTGCCCTTAAGTTATCAGTCCTTAAGTTATCTGTCCTTAAGTTATCTGCCCTTAAGTTAAGTTATCTGCCCTTAAGTTATCAGCCCTTAAGTTATCTGCCCTTAAGTTATCAGTCCTTAAGTTATCTGTCCTTAAGTTATCTGCCCTTAAGTTATCTGTCCTTAAGTTATCTGCCCTTAAGTTATCTGTCCTTAAGTTATCTGCCCTTAAGTTATCAGCCCTTAAGTTATCAGCCCTTAAGTTATCAGTCCTTAAGTTATCTGCCCTTAAGTTATCAGCCCTTAAGTTATCTGTCCTTAAGTTATCTGCCCTTAAGTTATCAGCCCTTAAGTTATCTGCCCTTAAGTTATCTGTCCTTAAGTTATCTGCCCTTAAGTTATCAGCCCTTAAGTTATCTGTCCTTAAGTTATCTGCCCTTAAGTTATCAGCCCTTAAGTTATCTGTCCTTAAGTTATCTGCCCTTAAGTTATCAGCCCTTAAGTTATCTGTCCTTAAGTTATCTGCCCTTAAGTTATCAGCCCTTAAGTTATCTGTCCTTAAGTTATCTGCCCTTAAGTTATCAGCCCTTAAGTTATCTGCCCTTAAGTTATCTGTCCTTAAGTTATCTGCCCTTAAGTTATCAGCCCTTAAGTTATCTGTCCTTAAGTTATCAGCCCTTAAGTTATCAGTCCTTAAGTTATCTGCCCTTAAGTTATCTGCCCTTATCTGCCCTTAAGTTATCTGCCCTTAAGTTATCTGCCCTTAAGTTATCTGCCCTTAAGTTATCAGCCCTTAAGTTATCAGCCCTTAAGTTATCAGCCCTTAAGTTATCTGTCCTTAAGTTATCTGTCCTTAAGTTATCTGTCCTTAAGTTATCTGCCCTTAAGTTATCAGCCCTTAAGTTATCAGCCCTTAAGTTATCTGTCCTTAAGTTATCTGTCCTTAAGTTATCTGTCCTTAAGTTATCTGTCCTTAAGTTATCTGCCCTTAAGTTATCTGCCCTTAAGTTATCAGCCCTTAAGTTATCAGCCCTTAAGTTATCAGCCCTTAAGTTATCTGTCCTTAAGTTATCTGTCCTTAAGTTATCTGTCCTTAAGTTATCTGCCCTTAAGTTATCAGCCCTTAAGTTATCAGCCCTTAAGTTATCAGCCCTTAAGTTATCTGTCCTTAAGTTATCTGTCCTTAAGTTATCTGTCCTTAAGTTATCTGCCCTTAAGTTATCAGCCCTTAAGTTATCAGCCCTTAAGTTATCTGTCCTTAAGTTATCTGTCCTTAAGTTATCTGTCCTTAAGTTATCAGCCCTTAAGTTATCTGTCCTTAAGTTATCTGTCCTTAAGTTATCAGTCCTTAAGTTATCTGTCCTTAAGTTATCTGTCCTTAAGTTATCTGTCCTTAAGTTATCTGCTCTTAAGTTATCAGCCCTTAAGTTATCTGCCCTTAAGTTATCTGTCCTTAAGTTATCTGCCCTTAAGTTATCTGTCCTTAAGTTATCTGCCCTTAAGTTATCTGTCCTTAAGTTATCTGTCCTTAAGTTATCTGCTCTTAAGTTATCTGTCCTTAAGTTATCTGCCCTTAAGTTATCTGTCCTTAAGTTATCTGTCCTTAAGTTATCTGCCCTTAAGTTATCTGTCCTTAAGTTATCTGTCCTTAAGTTATCTGTCCTTAAGTTATCTGCTCTTAAGTTATCAGCCCTTAAGTTATCTGCCCTTAAGTTATCTGTCCTTAAGTTATCTGCCCTTAAGTTATCTGTCCTTAAGTTATCTGCCCTTAAGTTATCTGTCCTTAAGTTATCTGTCCTTAAGTTATCAGCCCTTAAGTTATCTGCCCTTAAGTTATCTGCCCTTAAGTTATCAGCCCTTAAGTTATCTGCCCTTAAGTTATCAGCCCTTAAGTTATCTGTCCTTAAGTTATCTGTCCTTAAGTTATCTGCCCTTAAGTTATCAGCCCTTAAGTTATCTGTCCTTAAGTTATCTGCCCTTAAGTTATCTGCCCTTAAGTTATCTGTCCTTAAGTTATCTGCTCTTAAGTTATCAGCCCTTAAGTTATCTGCCCTTAAGTTATCAGCCCTTAAGTTATCTGTCCTTAAGTTATCAGCCCTTAAGTTATCTGCCCTTAAGTTATCTGTCCTTAAGTTATCTGTCCTTATCTGCCCTTAAGTTATCTGTCCTTAAGTTATCTGTCCTTAAGTTATCTGTCCTTAAGTTATCTGCCCTTAAGTTATCTGCCCTTAAGTTATCTGCCCTTAAGTTATCTGCTCTTAAGTTATCAGTCCTTAAGTTATCTGTCCTTAAGTTATCTGCCCTTAAGTTATCAGCCCTTAAGTTATCTGTCCTTAAGTTATCTGTCCTTAAGTTATCTGTCCTTAAGTTATCTGCTCTTAAGTTATCAGCCCTTAAGTTATCTGCCCTTAAGTTATCTGTCCTTAAGTTATCTGCCCTTAAGTTATCTGTCCTTAAGTTATCTGCCCTTAAGTTATCTGTCCTTAAGTTATCTGTCCTTAAGTTATCAGCCCTTAAGTTATCTGCCCTTAAGTTATCTGCCCTTAAGTTATCAGCCCTTAAGTTATCTGCCCTTAAGTTATCAGCCCTTAAGTTATCTGTCCTTAAGTTATCTGTCCTTAAGTTATCAGCCCTTAAGTTATCTGCCCTTAAGTTATCAGCCCTTAAGTTATCTGTCCTTAAGTTATCAGCCCTTAAGTTATCAGCCCTTAAGTTATCTGTCCTTAAGTTATCTGCCCTTAAGTTATCAGCCCTTAAGTTATCTGTCCTTAAGTTATCTGCCCTTAAGTTATCAGCCCTTAAGTTATCTGTCCTTAAGTTATCTGCCCTTAAGTTATCAGCCCTTAAGTTATCTGCCCTTAAGTTATCAGCCCTTAAGTTATCTGTCCTTAAGTTATCTGCTCTTAAGTTATCAGCCCTTAAGTTATCTGCCCTTAAGTTATCAGCCCTTAAGTTATCTGTCCTTAAGTTATCTGTCCTTAAGTTATCTGTCCTTATCTGCCCTTAAGTTATCAGTCCTTAAGTTATCTGCCCTTAAGTTATCTGTCCTTAAGTTATCTGTCCTTAAGTTATCAGCCCTTAAGTTATCTGTCCTTAAGTTATCTGTCCTTAAGTTATCTGTCCTTATCTGCCCTTAAGTTATCTGTCCTTAAGTTATCTGTCCTTAAGTTATCTGTCCTTAAGTTATCTGCCCTTAAGTTATCTGCCCTTAAGTTATCTGCCCTTAAGTTATCTGCTCTTAAGTTATCAGTCCTTAAGTTATCTGCCCTTAAGTTATCTGCCCTTAAGTTATCTGCCCTTAAGTTATCTGTCCTTAAGTTATCTGCCCTTAAGTTATCTGTCCTTAAGTTATCTGCCCTTAAGTTATCTGCCCTTAAGTTATCTGTCCTTAAGTTATCTGCCCTTAAGTTATCAGTCCTTAAGTTATCTGCCCTTAAGTTATCAGCCCTTAAGTTATCTGCCCTTAAGTTATCTGTCCTTAAGTTATCTGCCCTTAAGTTATCTGCCCTTAAGTTATCTGCCCTTAAGTTATCTGTCCTTAAGTTATCTGCCCTTAAGTTATCTGTCCTTAAGTTATCAGCCCTTAAGTTATCTGTCCTTAAGTTATCAGCCCTTAAGTTATCAGTCCTTAAGTTATCTGCCCTTAAGTTATCTGCCCTTAAGTTATCTGTCCTTAAGTTATCTGTCCTTAAGTTATCTGTCCTTAAGTTATCAGTCCTTAAGTTATCTGCCCTTAAGTTATCAGTCCTTAAGTTATCTGCCCTTAAGTTATCTGTCCTTAAGTTATCTGTCCTTAAGTTATCTGTCCTTAAGTTATCAGTCCTTAAGTTATCTGCCCTTAAGTTATCAGTCCTTAAGTTATCTGCCCTTAAGTTATCTGTCCTTAAGTTATCTGTCCTTAAGTTATCTGTCCTTAAGTTATCTGTCCTTAAGTTATCTGTCCTTAAGTTATCTGTCCTTAAGTTATCTGCCCTTAAGTTATCAGCCCTTAAGTTATCAGCCCTTAAGTTATCAGCCCTTAAGTTATCTGCCCTTAAGTTATCTGCCCTTAAGTTATCAGCCCTTAAGTTATCAGCCCTTAAGTTATCTGCCCTTAAGTTATCTGTCCTTAAGTTATCTGCCCTTAAGTTATCTGTCCTTAAGTTATCTGCCCTTAAGTTATCAGCCCTTAAGTTATCTGTCCTTAAGTTAAGTTATCTGTCCTTAAGTTATCAGCCCTTAAGTTATCTGCCCTTAAGTTATCTGTCCTTAAGTTATCAGCCCTTAAGTTATCAGCCCTTAAGTTATCTGTCCTTAAGTTATCAGCCCTTAAGTTATCAGCCCTTAAGTTATCTGTCCTTAAGTTATCTGCCCTTAAGTTATCTGTCCTTAAGTTATCTGCCCTTAAGTTATCTGTCCTTAAGTTATCTGCCCTTAAGTTATCTGCCCTTAAGTTATCAGCCCTTAAGTTATCTGCCCTTAAGTTATCTGTCCTTAAGTTATCAGCCCTTAAGTTATCAGCCCTTAAGTTATCTGTCCTTAAGTTATCTGCCCTTAAGTTATCTGTCCTTAAGTTATCTGCCCTTAAGTTATCAGTCCTTAAGTTATCAGCCCTTAAGTTATCTGTCCTTAAGTTATCTGCCCTTAAGTTATCTGTCCTTAAGTTATCAGCCCTTAAGTTATCAGCCCTTAAGTTATCTGTCCTTAAGTTATCTGCCCTTAAGTTATCTGTCCTTAAGTTATCAGCCCTTAAGTTATCTGCCCTTAAGTTATCTGTCCTTAAGTTATCTGCCCTTAAGTTATCAGCCCTTAAGTTATCTGTCCTTAAGTTATCTGCCCTTATGTTATCTGCCCTTAAGTTATCTGTCCTTAAGTTATCTGTCCTTAAGTTATCTGCCCTTAAGTTATCAGCCCTTAAGTTATCTGCCCTTAAGTTATCTGTCCTTAAGTTATCTGCCCTTAAGTTATCTGTCCTTAAGTTATCTGCCCTTAAGTTATCTGTCCTTAAGTTATCAGTCCTTAAGTTATCAGTCCTTAAGTTATCAGCCCTTAAGTTATCAGCCCTTAAGTTATCTGCCCTTAAGTTATCTGTCCTTAAGTTATCTGCCCTTAAGTTATCTGCCCTTAAGTTATCTGCCCTTAAGTTATCAGCCCTTAAGTTATCTGTCCTTAAGTTATCAGTCCTTAAGTTATCTGCCCTTAAGTTATCTGTCCTTAAGTTATCAGCCCTTAAGTTATCTGCCCTTAAGTTATCTGTCCTTAAGTTATCAGCCCTTAAGTTATCTGCCCTTAAGTTATCTGTCCTTAAGTTATCTGCCCTTAAGTTATCTGCCCTTAAGTTATCTGTCCTTAAGTTATCTGCCCTTAAGTTATCTGTCCTTAAGTTATCTGTCCTTAAGTTATCTGCCCTTAAGTTATCTGTCCTTAAGTTATCTGCCCTTAAGTTATCTGTCCTTAAGTTATCAGCCCTTAAGTTATCAGCCCTTAAGTTATCTGCCCTTAAGTTATCTGTCCTTAAGTTATCAGCCCTTAAGTTATCTTCCCTTAAGTTATCTGTCCTTAAGTTATCTGCCCTTAAGTTATCAGCCCTTAAGTTATCTGTCCTTAAGTTATCTGTCCTTAAGTTATCTGTCCTTAAGTTATCTGCCCTTAAGTTATCAGCCCTTAAGTTATCTGTCCTTAAGTTATCTGCCCTTAAGTTATCAGCCCTTAAGTTATCAGCCCTTAAGTTATCTGTCCTTAAGTTATCTGTCCTTAAGTTATCTGTCCTTAAGTTATCTGCCCTTAAGTTATCAGTCCTTAAGTTATCAGCCCTTAAGTTATCTGTCCTTAAGTTATCTGTCCTTAAGTTATCTGCCCTTAAGTTATCAGCCCTTAAGTTATCTGTCCTTAAGTTATCTGCCCTTAAGTTATCTGCCCTTAAGTTATCTGCCCTTAAGTTATCAGCCCTTAAGTTATCTGCCCTTAAGTTATCAGTCCTTAAGTTATCAGCCCTTAAGTTATCTGTCCTTAAGTTATCTGTCCTTAAGTTATCTGTCCTTAAGTTATCTGCCCTTAAGTTATCTGTCCTTAAGTTATCTGTCCTTAAGTTATCAGCCCTTAAGTTATCTGTCCTTAAGTTATCTGTCCTTAAGTTATCTGTCCTTAAGTTATCAGCCCTTAAGTTATCAGCCCTTAAGTTATCTGTCCTTAAGTTATCAGCCCTTAAGTTATCTGTCCTTAAGTTATCTGTCCTTAAGTTATCTGTCCTTAAGTTATCAGCCCTTAAGTTATCAGCCCTTAAGTTATCTGTCCTTAAGTTATCTGCCCTTAAGTTATCTGTCCTTAAGTTATCTGTCCTTAAGTTATCTGTCCTTAAGTTATCAGCCCTTAAGTTATCAGCCCTTAAGTTATCTGTCCTTAAGTTATCAGCCCTTAAGTTATCTGCCCTTAAGTTATCTGCCCTTAAGTTATCTGTCCTTAAGTTATCAGCCCTTAAGTTATCTGTCCTTAAGTTATCTGTCCTTAAGTTATCTGCCCTTAAGTTATCAGCCCTTAAGTTATCTGCCCTTAAGTTATCTGTCCTTAAGTTATCTGTCCTTAAGTTATCTGCCCTTAAGTTATCTGTCCTTAAGTTATCTGTCCTTAAGTTATCAGCCCTTAAGTTATCAGTCCTTAAGTTATCAGCCCTTAAGTTATCAGCCCTTAAGTTATCAGCCCTTAAGTTATCTGCCCTTAAGTTATCTGCCCTTAAGTTATCAGCCCTTAAGTTATCTGCCCTTAAGTTATCAGCCCTTAAGTTATCTGCCCTTAAGTTATCTGCCCTTAAGTTATCAGCCCTTAAGTTATCTGTCCTTAAGTTATCTGCCCTTAAGTTATCTGCCCTTAAGTTATCTGCCCTTAAGTTATCTGCCCTTAAGTTATCTGTCCTTAAGTTATCTGCCCTTAAGTTATCTGCCCTTAAGTTATCTGCCCTTAAGTTATCTGCCCTTAAGTTATCTGCCCTTAAGTTATCTGCCCTTAAGTTATCTGTCCTTAAGTTATCTGTCCTTAAGTTATCTGCCCTTAAGTTATCTGCCCTTAAGTTATCTGCCCTTAAGTTATCTGTCCTTAAGTTATCTGTCCTTAAGTTATCTGCCCTTAAGTTATCTGCCCTTAAGTTATCTGCCCTTAAGTTATCTGCCCTTAAGTTATCTGCCCTTAAGTTATCTGCCCTTAAGTTATCAGCCCTTAAGTTATCTGTCCTTAAGTTATCTGCCCTTAAGTTATCTGCCCTTAAGTTATCTGTCCTTAAGTTATCTGTCCTTAAGTTATCTGCCCTTAAGTTATCAGTCCTTAAGTTATCTGCCCTTAAGTTATCTGCCCTTAAGTTATCTGTCCTTAAGTTATCTGCCCTTAAGTTATCTGCCCTTAAGTTATCTGTCCTTAAGTTATCTGCCCTTAAGTTATCTGTCCTTAAGTTATCTGCCCTTAAGTTATCTGCCCTTAAGTTATCTGCCCTTAAGTTATCTGCCCTTAAGTTATCTGTCCTTAAGTTATCTGTCCTTAAGTTATCTGCCCTTAAGTTATCTGTCCTTAAGTTATCTGTCCTTAAGTTATCTGCCCTTAAGTTATCTGCCCTTAAGTTATCTGCCCTTAAGTTATCTGTCCTTAAGTTATCTGCCCTTAAGTTATCTGCCCTTAAGTTATCTGTCCTTAAGTTATCTGCCCTTAAGTTATCTGCCCTTAAGTTATCTGTCCTTAAGTTATCTGTCCTTAAGTTATCTGTCCTTAAGTTATCTGCCCTTAAGTTAAGTTATCTGCCCTTAAGTTATCAGCCCTTAAGTTATCTGCCCTTAAGTTATCTGCCCTTAAGTTATCAGCCCTTAAGTTATCTGCCCTTAAGTTATCTGCCCTTAAGTTATCTGCCCTTAAGTTATCTGTCCTTAAGTTATCTGCCCTTAAGTTATCTGTCCTTAAGTTATCTGCCCTTAAGTTATCTGTCCTTAAGTTATCTGCCCTTAAGTTAAGTTATCTGCCCTTAAGTTAAGTTATCTGCCCTTAAGTTATCTGCCCTTAAGTTAAGTTATCTGTCCTTAAGTTATCTGTCCTTAAGTTATCTGTCCTTAAGTTATCTGTCCTTAAGTTATCTGCCCTTAAGTTATCTGTCCTTAAGTTATCTGCCCTTAAGTTATCTGTCCTTAAGTTATCTGCCCTTAAGTTATCTGTCCTTAAGTTATCTGCCCTTAAGTTATCTGCCCTTAAGTTAAGTTATCTGTCCTTAAGTTATCTGTCCTTAAGTTATCTGTCCTTAAGTTATCTGCCCTTAAGTTATCTGTCCTTAAGTTATCTGCCCTTAAGTTATCTGTCCTTAAGTTATCTGCCCTTAAGTTAAGTTATCTGCCCTTAAGTTATCTGCCCTTAAGTTATCTGTCCTTAAGTTATCTGCCCTTAAGTTATCTGTCCTTAAGTTATCTGCCCTTAAGTTATCTGTCCTTAAGTTATCTGCCCTTAAGTTTTCTGTCCTTAAGTTATCTGCCCTTAAGTTAAGTTATCTGCCCTTAAGTTAAGTTATCTGCCCTTAAGTTATCTGCCCTTAAGTTAAGTTATCTGTCCTTAAGTTATCTGCCCTTAAGTTATCAGCCCTTAAGTTAAGTTATCTGCCCTTAAGTTATCAGCCCTTAAGTTATCTGCCCTTAAGTTAAGTTATCTGCCCTTAAGTTATCAGCCCTTAAGTTATCAGCCCTTAAGTTAAGTTATCTGTCCTTAAGTTATCTGTCCTTAAGTTATCTGCCCTTAAGTTAAGTTATCTGCCCTTAAGTTATCAGCCCTTAAGTTATCTGCCCTTAAGTTATCAGTCCTTAAGTTATCTGCCCTTAAGTTATCAGCCCTTAAGTTATCAGCCCTTAAGTTATCAGTCCTTAAGTTATCTGTCCTTAAGTTATCTGTCCTTAAGTTATCTGCCCTTAAGTTATCTGCCCTTAAGTTAAGTTATCTGCCCTTAAGTTATCAGTCCTTAAGTTATCTGCCCTTAAGTTATCTGTCCTTAAGTTATCAGCCCTTAAGTTATCTGCCCTTAAGTTAAGTTATCTGCCCTTAAGTTATCAGTCCTTAAGTTATCTGTCCTTAAGTTATCTGTCCTTAAGTTATCTGTCCTTAAGTTATCTGCCCTTAAGTTAAGTTATCTGCCCTTAAGTTATCAGCCCTTAAGTTATCTGCCCTTAAGTTATCAGTCCTTAAGTTATCTGCCCTTAAGTTATCTGTCCTTAAGTTATCTGCCCTTAAGTTATCAGCCCTTAAGTTATCTGTCCTTAAGTTATCAGCCCTTAAGTTATCTGTCCTTAAGTTATCTGTCCTTAAGTTATCTGCCCTTAAGTTATCAGCCCTTAAGTTATCTGTCCTTAAGTTATCAGCCCTTAAGTTATCTGTCCTTAAGTTATCTGTCCTTAAGTTATCTGTCCTTAAGTTATCTGTCCTTAAGTTATCTGTCCTTAAGTTATCTGTCCTTAAGTTATCTGTCCTTAAGTTATCTGCCCTTAAGTTATCTGTCCTTAAGTTATCTGTCCTTAAGTTATCTGCCCTTAAGTTATCTGTCCTTAAGTTATCTGTCCTTAAGTTATCTGTCCTTAAGTTATCAGCCCTTAAGTTATCTGCCCTTAAGTTATCTGTCCTTAAGTTATCTGTCCTTAAGTTATCTGCCCTTAAGTTATCAGCCCTTAAGTTATCTGCCCTTAAGTTATCTGTCCTTAAGTTATCAGTCCTTAAGTTATCAGTCCTTAAGTTATCTGCCCTTAAGTTATCTGCCCTTAAGTTATCTGCCCTTAAGTTATCTGTCCTTAAGTTATCTGTCCTTAAGTTATCTGTCCTTAAGTTATCTGTCCTTAAGTTATCTGTCCTTAAGTTATCTGTCCTTAAGTTATCTGTCCTTAAGTTATCTGTCCTTAAGTTATCTGTCCTTAAGTTATCAGTCCTTAAGTTATCTGCCCTTAAGTTATCTGCCCTTAAGTTATCAGCCCTTAAGTTATCTGCCCTTAAGTTATCAGTCCTTAAGTTATCTGCCCTTAAGTTATCTGTCCTTAAGTTATCAGCCCTTAAGTTATCTGCCCTTAAGTTATCTGCCCTTAAGTTATCAGTCCTTAAGTTATCTGCCCTTAAGTTATCTGTCCTTAAGTTATCAGCCCTTAAGTTATCTGCCCTTAAGTTATCAGTCCTTAAGTTATCTGCCCTTAAGTTATCTGTCCTTAAGTTATCTGCCCTTAAGTTATCTGCCCTTAAGTTATCTGCCCTTAAGTTATCTGTCCTTAAGTTATCAGCCCTTAAGTTATCTGCCCTTAAGTTATCTGCCCTTAAGTTATCTGCCCTTAAGTTATCTGCCCTTAAGTTATCTGCCCTTAAGTTATCAGCCCTTAAGTTATCTGCCCTTAAGTTATCTGCCCTTAAGTTATCTGCCCTTAAGTTATCTGTCCTTAAGTTATCTGCCCTTAAGTTATCTGTCCTTAAGTTATCAGCCCTTAAGTTATCTGTCCTTAAGTTATCTGCCCTTAAGTTATCTGTCCTTAAGTTATCTGTCCTTAAGTTATCTGTCCTTAAGTTATCTGTCCTTAAGTTATCTGTCTTTAAGTTATCTGTCCTTAAGTTATCTGTCCTTAAGTTATCTGCCCTTAAGTTATCTGTCCTTAAGTTATCTGTCCTTAAGTTATCTGTCTTTAAGTTATCTGTCCTTAAGTTATCTGTCCTTAAGTTATCTGTCCTTAAGTTATCTGTCCTTAAGTTATCTGTCTTTAAGTTATCTGTCCTTAAGTTATCTGTCCTTAAGTTATCTGTCCTTAAGTTATCTGCCCTTAAGTTATCTGTCCTTAAGTTATCTGTCCTTAAGTTATCTGTCCTTAAGTTATCAGCCCTTAAGTTATCTGTCCTTAAGTTATCTGTCCTTAAGTTATCTGTCCTTAAGTTATCTGTCCTTAAGTTATCTGCCCTTAAGTTATCTGTCCTTAAGTTATCTGTCTTTAAGTTATCTGTCCTTAAGTTATCTGTCCTTAAGTTATCTGTCTTTAAGTTATCTGTCCTTAAGTTATCTGTCCTTAAGTTATCTGTCCTTAAGTTATCTGCCCTTAAGTTATCTGTCCTTAAGTTATCTGTCCTTAAGTTATCAGCCCTTAAGTTATCAGCCCTTAAGTTATCTGTCCTTAAGTTATCTGTCCTTAAGTTATCTGTCCTTAAGTTATCTGTCCTTAAGTTATCTGTCCTTAAGTTATCTGCCCTTAAGTTATCAGCCCTTAAGTTATCTGTCCTTAAGTTATCTGTCCTTAAGTTATCTGTCCTTAAGTTATCTGCCCTTAAGTTATCTGTCCTTAAGTTATCTGCCCTTAAGTTATCTGCCCTTAAGTTATCTGTCCTTAAGTTATCTGTCCTTAAGTTATCAGCCCTTAAGTTATCTGTCCTTAAGTTATCTGTCCTTAAGTTATCTGTCCTTAAGTTATCTGTCCTTAAGTTATCTGTCCTTAAGTTATCTGTCCTTAAGTTATCTGTCCTTAAGTTATCTGCCCTTAAGTTATCTGCCCTTAAGTTATCTGTCCTTAAGTTATCTGCCCTTAAGTTATCTGTCCTTAAGTTATCAGCCCTTAAGTTATCTGTCCTTAAGTTATCTGTCTTTAAGTTATCTGCCCTTAAGTTATCTGTCCTTAAGTTATCTGCCCTTAAGTTATCAGCCCTTAAGTTATCTGTCCTTAAGTTATCTGCCCTTAAGTTATCTGTCCTTAAGTTATCTGCCCTTAAGTTATCTGTCCTTAAGTTATCTGCCCTTAAGTTATCTGTCCTTAAGTTATCTGTCCTTAAGTTATCTGTCCTTAAGTTATCTGTCCTTAAGTTATCTGTCCTTAAGTTATCTGTCTTTAAGTTATCTGCCCTTAAGTTATCTGCCCTTAAGTTATATGTCCTTAAGTTATCTGCCCTTAAGTTATCAGCCCTTAAGTTATCTGTCCTTAAGTTATCAGCCCTTAAGTTATCAGCCCTTAAGTTATCTGTCCTTAAGTTATCTGTCCTTAAGTTATCTGCCCTTAAGTTATCTGTCCTTAAGTTATCTGTCCTTAAGTTATCTGTCCTTAAGTTATCAGCCCTTAAGTTATCTGTCCTTAAGTTATCAGCCCTTAAGTTATCTGTCCTTAAGTTATCTGTCCTTAAGTTATCTGTCCTTAAGTTATCTGTCCTTAAGTTATCTGCCCTTAAGTTATCTGCCCTTAAGTTATCTGTCCTTAAGTTATCTGCCCTTAAGTTATCTGCCCTTAAGTTATCTGTCCTTAAGTTATCTGCCCTTAAGTTATCTGTCCTTAAGTTATCTGCCCTTAAGTTATCTGCCCTTAAGTTATCTGTCCTTAAGTTATCTGCCCTTAAGTTATCAGCCCTTAAGTTATCTGCCCTTAAGTTATCTGTCCTTAAGTTATCTGTCCTTAAGTTATCTGTCCTTAAGTTATCTGTCCTTAAGTTATCAGTCCTTAAGTTATCTGTCCTTAAGTTATCAGTCCTTAAGTTATCTGTCCTTAAGTTATCTGTCTTTAAGTTATCTGCCCTTAAGTTATCTGTCCTTAAGTTATCTGCCCTTAAGTTATCAGCCCTTAAGTTATCTGTCCTTAAGTTATCTGTCCTTAAGTTATCTGCCCTTAAGTTATCAGCCCTTAAGTTATCAGCCCTTAAGTTATCAGCCCTTAAGTTATCTGTCCTTAAGTTATCTGTCCTTAAGTTATCTGCCCTTAAGTTATCAGCCCTTAAGTTATCAGCCCTTAAGTTATCTGTCCTTAAGTTATCTGTCCTTAAGTTATCTGTCCTTAAGTTATCAGCCCTTAAGTTATCAGCCCTTAAGTTATCTGTCCTTAAGTTATCTGTCCTTAAGTTATCTGCCCTTAAGTTATCAGCCCTTAAGTTATCAGCCCTTAAGTTATCTGCCCTTAAGTTATCTGTCCTTAAGTTATCTGCCCTTAAGTTATCTGTCCTTAAGTTATCTGTCCTTAAGTTATCTGCCCTTAAGTTATCAGCCCTTAAGTTATCAGCCCTTAAGTTATCTGCCCTTAAGTTATCTGTCCTTAAGTTATCAGCCCTTAAGTTATCTGCCCTTAAGTTATCTGTCCTTAAGTTATCAGCCCTTAAGTTATCTGTCCTTAAGTTATCTGTCCTTAAGTTATCTGCCCTTAAGTTATCAGCCCTTAAGTTATCAGCCCTTAAGTTATCAGCCCTTAAGTTATCTGTCCTTAAGTTATCTGTCCTTAAGTTATCTGTCCTTAAGTTATCAGCCCTTAAGTTATCAGCCCTTAAGTTATCTGCCCTTAAGTTATCTGTCCTTAAGTTATCTGCCCTTAAGTTATCTGCCCTTAAGTTATCTGCCCTTAAGTTATCTGTCCTTAAGTTATCTGCCCTTAAGTTATCTGTCCTTAAGTTATCTGTCCTTAAGTTATCTGTCCTTAAGTTATCTGTCCTTAAGTTATCTGTCCTTAAGTTATCAGCCCTTAAGTTATCTGTCCTTAAGTTATCAGCCCTTAAGTTATCTGCCCTTAAGTTATCTGCCCTTAAGTTATCTGCCCTTAAGTTATCTGCCCTTAAGTTATCTGTCCTTAAGTTATCTGTCCTTAAGTTATCTGTCCTTAAGTTATCTGTCCTTAAGTTATCTGTCCTTAAGTTATCAGTCCTTAAGTTATCAGCCCTTAAGTTATCTGCCCTTAAGTTATCTGCCCTTAAGTTATCTGTCCTTAAGTTATCTGCCCTTAAGTTATCTGTCCTTAAGTTATCTGTCCTTAAGTTATCTGCCCTTAAGTTATCTGTCCTTAAGTTATCTGTCCTTAAGTTATCTGCCCTTAAGTTATCTGCCCTTAAGTTATCTGTCCTTAAGTTATCTGTCCTTAAGTTATCTGTCCTTAAGTTATCAGCCCTTAAGTTATCAGCCCTTAAGTTATCTGTCCTTAAGTTATCTGCCCTTAAGTTATCTGTCCTTAAGTTATCTGTCCTTAAGTTATCTGCCCTTAAGTTATCTGCCCTTAAGTTATCTGTCCTTAAGTTATCAGCCCTTAAGTTATCTGTCCTTAAGTTATCTGCCCTTAAGTTATCTGTCCTTAAGTTATCTGTCCTTAAGTTATCTGCCCTTAAGTTATCTGCCCTTAAGTTATCTGTCCTTAAGTTATCTGCCCTTAAGTTATCTGTCCTTAAGTTATCAGCCCTTAAGTTATCTGCCCTTAAGTTATCAGCCCTTAAGTTATCAGCCCTTAAGTTATCAGCCCTTAAGTTATCAGCCCTTAAGTTATCTGTCCTTAAGTTATCTGCCCTTAAGTTATCAGCCCTTAAGTTATCAGCCCTTAAGTTATCAGCCCTTAAGTTATCTGTCCTTAAGTTATCTGCCCTTAAGTTATCAGCCCTTAAGTTATCTGTCCTTAAGTTATCTGCCCTTAAGTTATCTGTCCTTAAGTTATCTGTCCTTAAGTTATCTGTCTTTAAGTTATCTGCCCTTAAGTTATCTGTCCTTAAGTTATCTGCCCTTAAGTTATCAGCCCTTAAGTTATCTGTCCTTAAGTTATCAGCCCTTAAGTTATCTGCCCTTAAGTTATCTGTCCTTAAGTTATCTGCCCTTAAGTTATCTGTCCTTAAGTTATCTGCCCTTAAGTTATCTGTCCTTAAGTTATCAGCCCTTAAGTTATCTGTCCTTAAGTTATCAGCCCTTAAGTTATCTGTCCTTAAGTTATCAGCCCTTAAGTTATCTGTCCTTAAGTTATCTGCCCTTAAGTTATCTGTCCTTAAGTTATCTGCCCTTAAGTTATCAGCCCTTAAGTTATCTGTCCTTAAGTTATCAGCCCTTAAGTTATCTGTCCTTAAGTTATCTGTCTTTAAGTTATCTGTCTTTAAGTTATCTGCCCTTAAGTTATCAGCCCTTAAGTTATCTGTCTTTAAGTTATCTGTCTTTAAGTTATCTGCCCTTAAGTTATCTGCCCTTAAGTTATCTGTCCTTAAGTTATCTGCCCTTAAGTTATCTGTCCTTAAGTTATCAGCCCTTAAGTTATCTGTCCTTAAGTTATCTGCCCTTAAGTTATCTGCCCTTAAGTTATCTGTCCTTAAGTTATCTGCCCTTAAGTTATCTGTCTTTAAGTTATCTGTCTTTAAGTTATCTGCCCTTAAGTTATCTGTCCTTAAGTTATCTGCCCTTAAGTTATCAGCCCTTAAGTTATCTGTCCTTAAGTTATCAGCCCTTAAGTTATCTGTCCTTAAGTTATCTGTCTTTAAGTTATCTGTCTTTAAGTTATCTGCCCTTAAGTTATCAGCCCTTAAGTTATCTGTCTTTAAGTTATCTGTCTTTAAGTTATCTGCCCTTAAGTTATCTGCCCTTAAGTTATCTGTCCTTAAGTTATCTGCCCTTAAGTTATCTGTCCTTAAGTTATCAGCCCTTAAGTTATCTGTCCTTAAGTTATCTGTCTTTAAGTTATCTGTCTTTAAGTTATCTGCCCTTAAGTTATCTGTCCTTAAGTTATCAGCCCTTAAGTTATCTGTCTTTAAGTTATCTGTCTTTAAGTTATCTGTCCTTAAGTTATCTGCCCTTAAGTTATCAGTCCTTAAGTTATCTGTCCTTAAGTTATCTGTCCTTAAGTTATCTGTCTTTAAGTTATCTGTCCTTAAGTTATCTGCCCTTAAGTTATCAGTCCTTAAGTTATCTGTCCTTAAGTTATCTGTCCTTAAGTTATCTGTCCTTAAGTTATCTGTCCTTAAGTTATCTGTCCTTAAGTTATCTGTCTTTAAGTTATCTGTCTTTAAGTTATCTGCCCTTAAGTTATCTGTCCTTAAGTTATCTGTCCTTAAGTTATCTGTCCTTAAGTTATCTGTCTTTAAGTTATCTGTCTTTAAGTTATCTGCCCTTAAGTTATCTGTCCTTAAGTTATCTGCCCTTAAGTTATCAGTCCTTAAGTTATCTGTCCTTAAGTTATCTGTCCTTAAGTTATCTGTCCTTAAGTTATCTGTCCTTAAGTTATCTGTCCTTAAGTTATCTGTCCTTAAGTTATCTGTCCTTAAGTTATCTGTCCTTAAGTTATCTGCCCTTAAGTTATCTGTCCTTAAGTTATCTGCCCTTAAGTTATCAGCCCTTAAGTTATCTGTCCTTAAGTTATCAGCCCTTAAGTTATCTGTCCTTAAGTTATCTGTCTTTAAGTTATCTGTCTTTAAGTTATCTGCCCTTAAGTTATCTGTCCTTAAGTTATCTGTCCTTAAGTTATCTGTCCTTAAGTTATCTGTCCTTAAGTTATCTGTCCTTAAGTTATCAGCCCTTAAGTTATCTGCCCTTAAGTTATCTGTCCTTAAGTTATCTGTCCTTAAGTTATCTGCCCTTAAGTTATCTGTCCTTAAGTTATCAGCCCTTAAGTTATCTGTCCTTAAGTTATCAGCCCTTAAGTTATCTGCCCTTAAGTTATCTGTCCTTAAGTTATCTGTCCTTAAGTTATCTGTCCTTAAGTTATCTGTCCTTAAGTTATCTGTCCTTAAGTTATCAGCCCTTAAGTTATCTGCCCTTAAGTTATCTGTCCTTAAGTTATCTGTCCTTAAGTTATCTGCCCTTAAGTTATCTGTCCTTAAGTTATCAGCCCTTAAGTTATCTGTCCTTAAGTTATCTGTCTTTAAGTTATCTGCCCTTAAGTTATCTGCTCTTAAGTTATCAGCCCTTAAGTTATCTGTCCTTAAGTTATCTGTCTTTAAGTTATCTGCCCTTAAGTTATCAGCCCTTAAGTTATCTGTCCTTAAGTTATCTGTCTTTAAGTTATCTGCCCTTAAGTTATCTGTCCTTAAGTTATCTGTCCTTAAGTTATCTGCCCTTAAGTTATCTGTCCTTAAGTTATCTGTCCTTAAGTTATCTGTCTTTAAGTTATCTGTCTTTAAGTTATCTGCCCTTAAGTTATCAGCCCTTAAGTTATCTGTCCTTAAGTTATCAGCCCTTAAGTTATCTGTCCTTAAGTTATCTGTCTTTAAGTTATCTGTCTTTAAGTTATCTGCCCTTAAGTTATCTGTCCTTAAGTTATCTGTCCTTAAGTTATCTGTCTTTAAGTTATCTGTCTTTAAGTTATCTGCCCTTAAGTTATCAGCCCTTAAGTTATCTGTCCTTAAGTTATCTGTCCTTAAGTTATCAGCCCTTAAGTTATCTGTCCTTAAGTTATCAGCCCTTAAGTTATCTGTCCTTAAGTTATCAGCCCTTAAGTTATCTGTCCTTAAGTTATCTGTCTTTAAGTTATCTGTCTTTAAGTTATCTGCCCTTAAGTTATCTGTCCTTAAGTTATCTGTCCTTAAGTTATCTGTCCTTAAGTTATCTGTCCTTAAGTTATCTGTCCTTAAGTTATCAGCCCTTAAGTTATCTGTCCTTAAGTTATCTGTCCTTAAGTTATCTGCCCTTAAGTTATCTGTCCTTAAGTTATCAGCCCTTAAGTTATCTGTCCTTAAGTTATCTGTCTTTAAGTTATCTGCCCTTAAGTTATCTGTCCTTAAGTTATCAGCCCTTAAGTTATCTGTCCTTAAGTTATCTGTCTTTAAGTTATCTGCCCTTAAGTTATCTGTCCTTAAGTTATCTGTCCTTAAGTTATCTGTCCTTAAGTTATCTGTCTTTAAGTTATCTGTCTTTAAGTTATCAGCCCTTAAGTTATCTGCCCTTAAGTTATCTGTCCTTAAGTTATCTGTCCTTAAGTTATCTGTCCTTAAGTTATCTGTCTTTAAGTTATCAGCCCTTAAGTTATCTGTCCTTAAGTTATCTGTCTTTAAGTTATCTGTCCTTAAGTTATCTGTCCTTAAGTTATCTGCCCTTAAGTTATCTGTCCTTAAGTTATCTGTCCTTAAGTTATCTGTCTTTAAGTTATCTGCCCTTAAGTTATCTGTCCTTAAGTTATCAGCCCTTAAGTTATCTGTCCTTAAGTTATCTGTCCTTAAGTTATCTGCCCTTAAGTTATCTGTCCTTAAGTTATCTGTCCTTAAGTTATCTGTCTTTAAGTTATCTGCCCTTAAGTTATCTGTCCTTAAGTTATCTGCCCTTAAGTTATCTGCCCTTAAGTTATCTGTCCTTAAGTTATCTGCCCTTAAGTTATCTGTCCTTAAGTTATCTGCCCTTAAGTTATCTGTCCTTAAGTTATCTGCCCTTAAGTTATCTGCCCTTAAGTTATCTGTCCTTAAGTTATCTGCCCTTAAGTTATCTGCCCTTAAGTTATCTGTCCTTAAGTTATCTGCCCTTAAGTTATCTGTCCTTAAGTTATCTGCCCTTAAGTTATCTGTCCTTAAGTTATCTGCCCTTAAGTTATCAGCCCTTAAGTTATCTGTCCTTAAGTTATCAGCCCTTAAGTTATCTGTCCTTAAGTTATCTGTCTTTAAGTTATCTGTCTTTAAGTTATCTGCCCTTAAGTTATCTGTCCTTAAGTTATCTGTCCTTAAGTTATCTGTCCTTAAGTTATCTGTCCTTAAGTTATCTGTCCTTAAGTTATC
Organism: Odontesthes bonariensis; assembly: GCF_027942865.1. Taxonomy (NCBI): domain Eukaryota; kingdom Metazoa; phylum Chordata; class Actinopteri; order Atheriniformes; family Atherinopsidae; genus Odontesthes; species Odontesthes bonariensis. The sequence continues at coordinate 3,039,177 of NC_134525.1, forward strand.
AGCCCTTAAGTTATCTGCCCTTAAGTTATCTGTCCTTAAGTTATCTGTCCTTAAGTTATCTGCCCTTAAGTTATCTGTCCTTAAGTTATCAGCCCTTAAGTTATCTGTCCTTAAGTTATCAGCCCTTAAGTTATCTGCCCTTAAGTTATCTGTCCTTAAGTTATCTGTCCTTAAGTTATCTGTCCTTAAGTTATCTGTCCTTAAGTTATCTGTCCTTAAGTTATCAGCCCTTAAGTTATCTGCCCTTAAGTTATCTGTCCTTAAGTTATCTGTCCTTAAGTTATCTGCCCTTAAGTTATCTGTCCTTAAGTTATCAGCCCTTAAGTTATCTGTCCTTAAGTTATCTGTCTTTAAGTTATCTGCCCTTAAGTTATCTGCTCTTAAGTTATCAGCCCTTAAGTTATCTGTCCTTAAGTTATCTGTCTTTAAGTTATCTGCCCTTAAGTTATCAGCCCTTAAGTTATCTGTCCTTAAGTTATCTGTCTTTAAGTTATCTGCCCTTAAGTTATCTGTCCTTAAGTTATCTGTCCTTAAGTTATCTGCCCTTAAGTTATCTGTCCTTAAGTTATCTGTCCTTAAGTTATCTGTCTTTAAGTTATCTGTCTTTAAGTTATCTGCCCTTAAGTTATCAGCCCTTAAGTTATCTGTCCTTAAGTTATCAGCCCTTAAGTTATCTGTCCTTAAGTTATCTGTCTTTAAGTTATCTGTCTTTAAGTTATCTGCCCTTAAGTTATCTGTCCTTAAGTTATCTGTCCTTAAGTTATCTGTCTTTAAGTTATCTGTCTTTAAGTTATCTGCCCTTAAGTTATCAGCCCTTAAGTTATCTGTCCTTAAGTTATCTGTCCTTAAGTTATCAGCCCTTAAGTTATCTGTCCTTAAGTTATCAGCCCTTAAGTTATCTGTCCTTAAGTTATCAGCCCTTAAGTTATCTGTCCTTAAGTTATCTGTCTTTAAGTTATCTGTCTTTAAGTTATCTGCCCTTAAGTTATCTGTCCTTAAGTTATCTGTCCTTAAGTTATCTGTCCTTAAGTTATCTGTCCTTAAGTTATCTGTCCTTAAGTTATCAGCCCTTAAGTTATCTGTCCTTAAGTTATCTGTCCTTAAGTTATCTGCCCTTAAGTTATCTGTCCTTAAGTTATCAGCCCTTAAGTTATCTGTCCTTAAGTTATCTGTCTTTAAGTTATCTGCCCTTAAGTTATCTGTCCTTAAGTTATCAGCCCTTAAGTTATCTGTCCTTAAGTTATCTGTCTTTAAGTTATCTGCCCTTAAGTTATCTGTCCTTAAGTTATCTGTCCTTAAGTTATCTGTCCTTAAGTTATCTGTCTTTAAGTTATCTGTCTTTAAGTTATCAGCCCTTAAGTTATCTGCCCTTAAGTTATCTGTCCTTAAGTTATCTGTCCTTAAGTTATCTGTCCTTAAGTTATCTGTCTTTAAGTTATCAGCCCTTAAGTTATCTGTCCTTAAGTTATCTGTCTTTAAGTTATCTGTCCTTAAGTTATCTGTCCTTAAGTTATCTGCCCTTAAGTTATCTGTCCTTAAGTTATCTGTCCTTAAGTTATCTGTCTTTAAGTTATCTGCCCTTAAGTTATCTGTCCTTAAGTTATCAGCCCTTAAGTTATCTGTCCTTAAGTTATCTGTCCTTAAGTTATCTGCCCTTAAGTTATCTGTCCTTAAGTTATCTGTCCTTAAGTTATCTGTCTTTAAGTTATCTGCCCTTAAGTTATCTGTCCTTAAGTTATCTGCCCTTAAGTTATCTGCCCTTAAGTTATCTGTCCTTAAGTTATCTGCCCTTAAGTTATCTGTCCTTAAGTTATCTGCCCTTAAGTTATCTGTCCTTAAGTTATCTGCCCTTAAGTTATCTGCCCTTAAGTTATCTGTCCTTAAGTTATCTGCCCTTAAGTTATCTGTCCTTAAGTTATCTGTCCTTAAGTTATCTGCCCTTAAGTTATCTGTCCTTAAGTTATCTGTCCTTAAGTTATCAGCCCTTAAGTTATCTGTCCTTAAGTTATCTGCCCTTAAGTTATCTGCCCTTAAGTTATCTGTCCTTAAGTTATCTGCCCTTAAGTTATCTGCCCTTAAGTTATCTGTCCTTAAGTTATCTGTCCTTAAGTTATCAGCCCTTAAGTTATCTGTCCTTAAGTTATCTGCCCTTAAGTTATCTGCCCTTAAGTTATCTGCCCTTAAGTTATCTGCCCTTAAGTTATCTGCCCTTAAGTTATCTGTCCTTAAGTTATCTGTCCTTAAGTTATCTGCCCTTAAGTTATCTGTCCTTAAGTTATCTGTCCTTAAGTTATCTGCCCTTAAGTTATCTGCCCTTAAGTTATCAGTCCTTAAGTTATCTGCCCTTAAGTTATCTGTCCTTAAGTTATCTGTCCTTAAGTTATCTGTCCTTAAGTTATCTGTCCTTAAGTTATCTGCCCTTAAGTTATCTGTCCTTAAGTTATCTGTCCTTAAGTTATCTGCCCTTAAGTTATCTGTCCTTAAGTTATCTGTCCTTAAGTTATCTGCCCTTAAGTTATCTGCCCTTAAGTTATCTGTCCTTAAGTTATCTGTCCTTAAGTTATCTGCCCTTAAGTTATCTGTCCTTAAGTTATCTGCCCTTAAGTTATCTGCCCTTAAGTTATCTGCCCTTAAGTTATCTGTCCTTAAGTTATCTGTCCTTAAGTTATCTGTCCTTAAGTTATCTGCCCTTAAGTTATCTGTCCTTAAGTTATCTGCCCTTAAGTTATCTGTCCTTAAGTTATCTGTCCTTAAGTTATCTGCCCTTAAGTTATCTGCCCTTAAGTTATCTGCCCTTAAGTTATCTGTCCTTAAGTTATCTGCCCTTAAGTTATCAGCCCTTAAGTTATCAGCCCTTAAGTTATCTGTCCTTAAGTTATCTTCCCTTAAGTTATCTGCCCTTAAGTTATCTGCCCTTAAGTTATCTGTCCTTAAGTTATCTGTCCTTAAGTTATCTGTCCTTAAGTTATCTGTCCTTAAGTTATCTGCCCTTAAGTTATCTGCCCTTAAGTTATCAGCCCTTAAGTTATCAGCCCTTAAGTTATCTGTCCTTAAGTTATCTGCCCTTAAGTTATCTGCCCTTAAGTTATCTGCCCTTAAGTTATCTGCCCTTAAGTTATCAGTCCTTAAGTTATCTGCCCTTAAGTTATCAGCCCTTAAGTTATCTGTCCTTAAGTTATCTGCCCTTAAGTTATCTGTCCTTAAGTTATCTGCCCTTAAGTTATCAGCCCTTAAGTTATCAGCCCTTAAGTTATCTGCCCTTAAGTTATCTGTCCTTAAGTTATCTGCCCTTAAGTTATCAGCCCTTAAGTTATCAGCCCTTAAGTTATCTGCCCTTAAGTTATCAGTCCTTAAGTTATCAGCCCTTAAGTTATCTGTCCTTAAGTTATCAACCCTTAAGTTATCAGTCCTTAAGTTATCTGCCCTTAAGTTATCTGTCCTTAAGTTATCTGCCCTTAAGTTATCTGCCCTTAAGTTATCAGCCCTTAAGTTATCTGCCCTTAAGTTATCTGTCCTTAAGTTATCAGCCCTTAAGTTATCAGTCCTTAAGTTATCTGCCCTTAAGTTATCTGTCCTTAAGTTATCAGCCCTTAAGTTATCTGTCCTTAAGTTATCAGCCCTTAAGTTATCTGTCCTTAAGTTATCAGCCCTTAAGTTATCTGTCCTTAAGTTATCAGCCCTTAAGTTATCTGTCCTTAAGTTATCAGCCCTTAAGTTATCTGTCCTTAAGTTATCAGCCCTTAAGTTATCTGTCCTTAAGTTATCAGCCCTTAAGTTATCTGTCCTTAAGTTATCAGCCCTTAAGTTATCTGTCTTTAAGTTATCTGCCCTTAAGTTATCTGTCCTTAAGTTATCTGCCCTTAAGTTATCTGTCCTTAAGTTATCTGCCCTTAAGTTATCTGTCTTTAAGTTATCTGCCCTTAAGTTATCTGCCCTTAAGTTATCTGTCCTTAAGTTATCTGTCCTTAAGTTATCTGTCCTTAAGTTATCTGTCCTTAAGTTATCTGTCCTTAAGTTATCAGCCCTTAAGTTATCTGTCCTTAAGTTATCAGCCCTTAAGTTATCAGTCCTTAAGTTATCTGCCCTTAAGTTATCAGTCCTTAAGTTATCTGCCCTTAAGTTATCTGTCCTTAAGTTATCTGCCCTTAAGTTATCAGTCCTTAAGTTATCAGCCCTTAAGTTATCTGTCCTTAAGTTATCTGTCTTTAAGTTATCTGCCCTTAAGTTATCTGTCCTTAAGTTATCTGCCCTTAAGTTATCTGCCCTTAAGTTATCTGTCCTTAAGTTATCTGTCTTTAAGTTATCTGCCCTTAAGTTATCTGTCCTTAAGTTATCTGTCTTTAAGTTATCTGCCCTTAAGTTATCTGTCCTTAAGTTATCTGCCCTTAAGTTATCTGCCCTTAAGTTATCTGCCCTTAAGTTATCTGCCCTTAAGTTATCTGTCCTTAAGTTATCTGTCTTTAAGTTATCTGCCCTTAAGTTATCTGTCCTTAAGTTATCTGCCCTTAAGTTATCTGCCCTTAAGTTATCTGTCCTTAAGTTATCTGCCCTTAAGTTATCTGTCCTTAAGTTATCTGTCTTTAAGTTATCTGCCCTTAAGTTATCTGTCCTTAAGTTATCTGTCCTTAAGTTATCTGTCCTTAAGTTATCTGTCCTTAAGTTATCAGTCCTTAAGTTATCTGCCCTTAAGTTATCTGTCCTTAAGTTATCTGCCCTTAAGTTATCAGTCCTTAAGTTATCTGCCCTTAAGTTATCTGTCCTTAAGTTATCAGCCCTTAAGTTATCTGTCCTTAAGTTATCTGTCTTTAAGTTATCTGCCCTTAAGTTATCTGTCCTTAAGTTATCTGTCTTTAAGTTATCTGCCCTTAAGTTATCAGTCCTTAAGTTATCTGTCCTTAAGTTATCTGCCCTTAAGTTATCTGTCCTTAAGTTATCTGTCCTTAAGTTATCTGTCTTTAAGTTATCTGCCCTTAAGTTATCTGTCCTTAAGTTATCTGCCCTTAAGTTATCTGTCCTTAAGTTATCTGCCCTTAAGTTATCTGTCCTTAAGTTATCTGTCTTTAAGTTATCTGCCCTTAAGTTATCAGTCCTTAAGTTATCTGTCCTTAAGTTATCAGCCCTTAAGTTATCTGCCCTTAAGTTATCTGTCCTTAAGTTATCTGTCCTTAAGTTATCTGTCCTTAAGTTATCTGTCTTTAAGTTATCTGCCCTTAAGTTATCTGCCCTTAAGTTATCAGTCCTTAAGTTATCTGCCCTTAAGTTATCTGCCCTTAAGTTATCTGTCCTTAAGTTATCTGCCCTTAAGTTATCTGTCCTTAAGTTATCTGCCCTTAAGTTATCTGTCTTTAAGTTATCTGTCCTTAAGTTATCTGTCCTTAAGTTATCTGCCCTTAAGTTATCTGTCCTTAAGTTATCTGTCCTTAAGTTATCTGTCTTTAAGTTATCTGCCCTTAAGTTATCTGCCCTTAAGTTATCTGTCCTTAAGTTATCTGTCCTTAAGTTATCAGCCCTTAAGTTATCAGTCCTTAAGTTATCTGTCCTTAAGTTATCTGTCCTTAAGTTATCAGCCCTTAAGTTATCAGCCCTTAAGTTATCTGTCCTTAAGTTATCTGTCTTTAAGTTATCTGCCCTTAAGTTATCTGCCCTTAAGTTATCTGCCCTTAAGTTATCAGTCCTTAAGTTATCTGCCCTTAAGTTATCAGCCCTTAAGTTATCAGTCCTTAAGTTATCAGTCCTTAAGTTATCTGCCCTTAAGTTATCAGCCCTTAAGTTATCAGTCCTTAAGTTATCTGTCCTTAAGTTATCTGTCTTTAAGTTATCTGCCCTTAAGTTATCTGTCCTTAAGTTATCTGTCTTTAAGTTATCTGCCCTTAAGTTATCAGTCCTTAAGTTATCAGCCCTTAAGTTATCAGCCCTTAAGTTATCAGCCCTTAAGTTATCTGTCCTTAAGTTATCAGCCCTTAAGTTATCAGCCCTTAAGTTATCAGCCCTTAAGTTATCTGTCCTTAAGTTATCTGCCCTTAAGTTATCTGTCCTTAAGTTATCTGCCCTTAAGTTATCTGTCTTTAAGTTATCTGTCCTTAAGTTATCTGTCTTTAAGTTATCAGCCCTTAAGTTATCTGTCCTTAAGTTATCTGCCCTTAAGTTATCTGTCCTTAAGTTATCTGTCCTTAAGTTATCTGTCCTTAAGTTATCTGTCTTTAAGTTATCAGCCCTTAAGTTATCTGTCCTTAAGTTATCTGCCCTTAAGTTATCTGTCCTTAAGTTATCTGTCTTTAAGTTATCAGCCCTTAAGTTATCTGTCCTTAAGTTATCTGCCCTTAAGTTATCTGTCCTTAAGTTATCTGCCCTTAAGTTATCTGTCCTTAAGTTATCTGTCCTTAAGTTATCAGCCCTTAAGTTATCTGTCCTTAAGTTATCTGCCCTTAAGTTATCTGTCCTTAAGTTATCTGCCCTTAAGTTATCTGTCCTTAAGTTATCTGTCCTTAAGTTATCTGTCTTTAAGTTATCAGTCCTTAAGTTATCTGTCCTTAAGTTATCAGCCCTTAAGTTATCTGTCCTTAAGTTATCTGTCCTTAAGTTATCTGTCCTTAAGTTATCTGTCCTTAAGTTATCTGCCCTTAAGTTATCTGTCCTTAAGTTATCTGTCCTTAAGTTATCTGTCCTTAAGTTATCTGTCCTTAAGTTATCTGTCTTTAAGTTATCTGCCCTTAAGTTATCTGTCCTTAAGTTATCTGCCCTTAAGTTATCTGTCCTTAAGTTATCTGTCCTTAAGTTATCTGTCTTTAAGTTATCTGCCCTTAAGTTATCTGTCCTTAAGTTATCTGCCCTTAAGTTATCTGTCCTTAAGTTATCTGTCCTTAAGTTATCTGTCTTTCAGTTATCAGCCCTTAAGTTATCTGTCCTTAAGTTATCTGTCCTTAAGTTATATGTCCTTAAGTTATCTGTCCTTAAGTTATCTGCCCTTAAGTTATCTGTCCTTAAGTTATCTGTCCTTAAGTTATCTGCCCTTAAGTTATCTGCCCTTAAGTTATCTGCCCTTAAGTTATCTGTCCTTAAGTTATCTGCCCTTAAGTTATCAGCCCTTAAGTTATCTGTCCTTAAGTTATCTGCCCTTAAGTTATCAGCCCTTAAGTTATCTGTCCTTAAGTTATCTTCCCTTAAGTTATCTGTCCTTAAGTTATCTGCCCTTAAGTTATCAGCCCTTAAGTTATCAGCCCTTAAGTTATCAGCCCTTAAGTTATCTGTCCTTAAGTTATCTTCCCTTAAGTTATCTGTCCTTAAGTTATCTGCCCTTAAGTTATCAGCCCTTAAGTTATCAGCCCTTAAGTTATCTGCCCTTAAGTTATCAGCCCTTAAGTTATCAGCCCTTAAGTTATCTGTCCTTAAGTTATCTGCCCTTAAGTTATCAGCCCTTAAGTTATCAGCCCTTAAGTTATCTGCCCTTAAGTTATCTGCCCTTAAGTTATCAGCCCTTAAGTTATCAGCCCTTAAGTTATCTGTCCTTAAGTTATCTTCCCTTAAGTTATCTGTCCTTAAGTTATCTGCCCTTAAGTTATCAGCCCTTAAGTTATCAGCCCTTAAGTTATCTGCCCTTAAGTTATCAGCCCTTAAGTTATCAGCCCTTAAGTTATCTGTCCTTAAGTTATCTTCCCTTAAGTTATCTGCCCTTAAGTTATCTGCCCTTAAGTTATCAGCCCTTAAGTTATCAGCCCTTAAGTTATCAGCCCTTAAGTTATCTGTCCTTAAGTTATCTTCCCTTAAGTTATCTGCCCTTAAGTTATCAGCCCTTAAGTTATCTGTCCTTAAGTTATCTTCCCTTAAGTTATCTGCCCTTAAGTTATCTGCCCTTAAGTTATCAGCCCTTAAGTTATCAGCCCTTAAGTTATCTGTCCTTAAGTTATCTGCCCTTAAGTTATCAGCCCTTAAGTTATCTGTCCTTAAGTTATCAGCCCTTAAGTTATCTGTCCTTAAGTTATCTTCCCTTAAGTTATCTGCCCTTAAGTTATCAGCCCTTAAGTTATCTGCCCTTAAGTTATCAGCCCTTAAGTTATCTGCCCTTAAGTTATCTGCCCTTAAGTTATCAGCCCTTAAGTTATCAGCCCTTAAGTTATCTGTCCTTAAGTTATCTTCCCTTAAGTTATCTGCCCTTAAGTTATCAGCCCTTAAGTTATCAGCCCTTAAGTTATCAGCCCTTAAGTTATCTGCCCTTAAGTTATCAGCCCTTAAGTTATCAGCCCTTAAGTTATCTGTCCTTAAGTTATCTTCCCTTAAGTTATCTGTCCTTAAGTTATCAGCCCTTAAGTTATCTGCCCTTAAGTTATCTGCCCTTAAGTTATCTGTCCTTAAGTTATCTTCCCTTAAGTTATCTGCCCTTAAGTTATCTGCCCTTAAGTTATCAGCCCTTAAGTTATCAGCCCTTAAGTTATCTGTCCTTAAGTTATCTTCCCTTAAGTTATCTGCCCTTAAGTTATCAGCCCTTAAGTTATCTGTCCTTAAGTTATCTTCCCTTAAGTTATCTGCCCTTAAGTTATCTGCCCTTAAGTTATCAGCCCTTAAGTTATCAGCCCTTAAGTTATCTGTCCTTAAGTTATCTTCCCTTAAGTTATCAGCCCTTAAGTTATCTGTCCTTAAGTTATCTGCCCTTAAGTTATCAGCCCTTAAGTTATCTGCCCTTAAGTTATCTGTCCTTAAGTTATCAGCCCTTAAGTTATCTGTCCTTAAGTTATCTTCCCTTAAGTTATCTGCCCTTAAGTTATCAGCCCTTAAGTTATCTGTCCTTAAGTTATCTGTCCTTAAGTTATCTTCCCTTAAGTTATCTGTCCTTAAGTTATCTTCCCTTAAGTTATCTGCCCTTAAGTTATCTGCCCTTAAGTTATCAGCCCTTAAGTTATCAGCCCTTAAGTTATCAGCCCTTAAGTTATCTGTCCTTAAGTTATCTTCCCTTAAGTTATCTGCCCTTAAGTTATCAGCCCTTAAGTTATCTGTCCTTAAGTTATCTTCCCTTAAGTTATCTGCCCTTAAGTTATCTGCCCTTAAGTTATCAGCCCTTAAGTTATCAGCCCTTAAGTTATCAGCCCTTAAGTTATCTGTCCTTAAGTTATCTTCCCTTAAGTTATCTGCCCTTAAGTTATCAGCCCTTAAGTTATCTGTCCTTAAGTTATCTTCCCTTAAGTTATCTGCCCTTAAGTTATCTGCCCTTAAGTTATCAGCCCTTAAGTTATCAGCCCTTAAGTTATCTGTCCTTAAGTTATCTTCCCTTAAGTTATCAGCCCTTAAGTTATCTGTCCTTAAGTTATCTGCCCTTAAGTTATCAGCCCTTAAGTTATCTGCCCTTAAGTTATCTGTCCTTAAGTTATCAGCCCTTAAGTTATCTGTCCTTAAGTTATCTTCCCTTAAGTTATCTGCCCTTAAGTTATCAGCCCTTAAGTTATCTGTCCTTAAGTTATCTGTCCTTAAGTTATCTTCCCTTAAGTTATCTGTCCTTAAGTTATCTTCCCTTAAGTTATCTGCCCTTAAGTTATCTGCCCTTAAGTTATCAGCCCTTAAGTTATCAGCCCTTAAGTTATCTGTCCTTAAGTTATCTGCCCTTAAGTTATCTGTCCTTAAGTTATCTGCCCTTAAGTTATCTGTCCTTAAGTTATCTGTCCTTAAGTTATCTGCCCTTAAGTTATCAGCCCTTAAGTTATCTGTCCTTAAGTTATCTGTCCTTAAGTTATCTTCCCTTAAGTTATCAGCCCTTAAGTTATCTGTCCTTAAGTTATCTTCCCTTAAGTTATCAGCCCTTAAGTTATCTGTCCTTAAGTTATCTTCCCTTAAGTTATCAGCCCTTAAGTTATCTGCCCTTAAGTTATCTGCCCTTAAGTTATCTGTCCTTAAGTTATCTGTCCTTAAGTTATCTGTCTTTAAGTTATCTGTCCTTAAGTTATCAGCCCTTAAGTTATCTGCCCTTAAGTTATCTGCCCTTAAGTTATCTGCCCTTAAGTTATCTGCCCTTAAGTTATCTGTCCTTAAGTTATCTGCCCTTAAGTTATCAGCCCTTAAGTTATCAGCCCTTAAGTTATCTGCCCTTAAGTTATCTGTCCTTAAGTTATCTGCCCTTAAGTTATCAGTCCTTAAGTTATCTGTCCTTAAGTTATCTGTCCTTAAGTTATCTTCCCTTAAGTTATCTGTCCTTAAGTTATCTGTCCTTAAGTTATCTGCCCTTAAGTTATCTGCCCTTAAGTTATCTGTCCTTAAGTTATCAGCCCTTAAGTTATCAGTCCTTAAGTTATCAGCCCTTAAGTTATCTGTCCTTAAGTTATCTGTCCTTAAGTTATCTGCCCTTAAGTTATCTGCCCTTAAGTTATCTGTCCTTAAGTTATCTGTCCTTAAGTTATCTGTCCTTAAGTTATCTGTCCTTAAGTTATCTGTCCTTAAGTTATCTGCCCTTAAGTTATCTGCCCTTAAGTTATCTGCCCTTAAGTTATCTGCCCTTAAGTTATCTGTCCTTAAGTTATCAGCCCTTAAGTTATCTGTCCTTAAGTTATCTGTCCTTAAGTTATCTGTCCTTAAGTTATCTGTCCTTAAGTTATCTGTCCTTAAGTTATCTGCCCTTAAGTTATCAGCCCTTAAGTTATCTGCCCTTAAGTTATCTGCCCTTAAGTTATCAGCCCTTAAGTTATCTGCCCTTAAGTTATCTGCCCTTAAGTTATCAGCCCTTAAGTTATCAGTCCTTAAGTTATCTGTCCTTAAGTTATCTGTCCTTAAGTTATCTGCCCTTAAGTTATCAGCCCTTAAGTTATCTGTCCTTAAGTTATCTGTCCTTAAGTTATCTGCCCTTAAGTTATCAGCCCTTAAGTTATCTGTCCTTAAGTTATCTGCCCTTAAGTTATCTGCCCTTAAGTTATCTGTCCTTAAGTTATCTGCCCTTAAGTTATCTGTCCTTAAGTTATCAGCCCTTAAGTTATCAGCCCTTAAGTTATCAGCCCTTAAGTTATCAGTCCTTAAGTTATCTGCCCTTAAGTTATCTGCCCTTAAGTTATCTGTCCTTAAGTTATCTGCCCTTAAGTTATCAGCCCTTAAGTTATCAGCCCTTAAGTTATCAGCCCTTAAGTTATCTGCCCTTAAGTTATCAGCCCTTAAGTTATCTGTCCTTAAGTTATCTGTCCTTAAGTTATCTGCCCTTAAGTTATCAGCCCTTAAGTTATCTGCCCTTAAGTTATCAGCCCTTAAGTTATCTGTCCTTAAGTTATCAGCCCTTAAGTTATCTGTCCTTAAGTTATCAGCCCTTAAGTTATCTGTCCTTAAGTTATCAGCCCTTAAGTTATCAGCCCTTAAGTTATCTGTCCTTAAGTTATCTGCCCTTAAGTTATCAGCCCTTAAGTTATCAGCCCTTAAGTTATCAGCCCTTAAGTTATCAGCCCTTAAGTTATCTGCCCTTAAGTTATCAGCCCTTAAGTTATCTGTCCTTAAGTTATCAGCCCTTAAGTTATCTGTCCTTAAGTTATCAGCCCTTAAGTTATCTGTCCTTAAGTTATCAGCCCTTAAGTTATCAGCCCTTAAGTTATCTGTCCTTAAGTTATCTGCCCTTAAGTTATCTGCCCTTAAGTTATCAGCCCTTAAGTTATCTGCCCTTAAGTTATCTGCCCTTAAGTTATCTGTCCTTAAGTTATCAGCCCTTAAGTTATCAGCCCTTAAGTTATCTGCCCTTAAGTTATCTGTCCTTAAGTTATCAGCCCTTAAGTTATCAGCCCTTAAGTTATCTGTCCTTAAGTTATCTGTCCTTAAGTTATCAGCCCTTAAGTTATCTGTCCTTAAGTTATCTGTCCTTAAGTTATCTGTCCTTAAGTTATCTGTCCTTAAGTTATCAGCCCTTAAGTTATCTGTCCTTAAGTTATCAGCCCTTAAGTTATCTGTCCTTAAGTTATCTGCCCTTAAGTTATCTGTCCTTAAGTTATCTGTCCTTAAGTTATCTGTCCTTAAGTTATCTGCCCTTAAGTTATCTGTCCTTAAGTTATCTGTCCTTAAGTTATCTGTCCTTAAGTTATCTGCCCTTAAGTTATCTGTCCTTAAGTTATCTGCCCTTAAGTTATCTGTCCTTAAGTTATCTGTCCTTAAGTTATCAGCCCTTAAGTTATCTGTCCTTAAGTTATCAGCCCTTAAGTTATCTGTCCTTAAGTTATCTGCCCTTAAGTTATCTGTCCTTAAGTTATCTGTCCTTAAGTTATCTGTCCTTAAGTTATCTGCCCTTAAGTTATCTGTCCTTAAGTTATCTGTCCTTAAGTTATCTGTCCTTAAGTTATCTGCCCTTAAGTTATCTGTCCTTAAGTTATCTGCCCTTAAGTTATCTGTCCTTAAGTTATCTGTCCTTAAGTTATCTGCCCTTAAGTTATCTGCCCTTAAGTTATCTGTCCTTAAGTTATCAGCCCTTAAGTTATCAGTCCTTAAGTTATCAGCCCTTAAGTTATCTGTCCTTAAGTTATCTGTCCTTAAGTTATCTGTCCTTAAGTTATCTGTCCTTAAGTTATCTGTCCTTAAGTTATCTGCCCTTAAGTTATCTGTCCTTAAGTTATCAGCCCTTAAGTTATCTGCCCTTAAGTTATCAGCCCTTAAGTTATCAGCCCTTAAGTTATCTGCCCTTAAGTTATCAGCCCTTAAGTTATCAGTCCTTAAGTTATCAGTCCTTAAGTTATCTGTCCTTAAGTTATCTGCCCTTAAGTTATCTGTCTTTAAGTTATCTGCCCTTAAGTTATCTGTCCTTAAGTTATCTGTCCTTAAGTTATCTGTCCTTAAGTTATCTGTCTTTAAGTTATCTGTCCTTAAGTTATCTGTCCTTAAGTTATCTGTCTTTAAGTTATCTGCCCTTAAGTTATCTGTCCTTAAGTTATCTGTCCTTAAGTTATCTGTCCTTAAGTTATCTGTCTTTAAGTTATCTGTCCTTAAGTTATCTGTCCTTAAGTTATCTGTCCTTAAGTTATCTGCCCTTAAGTTATCTGTCCTTAAGTTATCTGCCCTTAAGTTATCTGTCCTTAAGTTATCTGTCCTTAAGTTATCTGCCCTTAAGTTATCTGTCCTTAAGTTATCTGTCCTTAAGTTATCTGCCCTTAAGTTATCTGTCCTTAAGTTATCTGCCCTTAAGTTATCTGTCCTTAAGTTATCTGTCCTTAAGTTATCTGTCCTTAAGTTATCTGCCCTTAAGTTATCTGTCCTTAAGTTATCTGCCCTTAAGTTATCTGTCCTTAAGTTATCTGTCCTTAAGTTATCTGCCCTTAAGTTATCTGTCCTTAAGTTATCTGTCCTTAAGTTATCTGTCCTTAAGTTATCTGCCCTTAAGTTATCTGTCCTTAAGTTATCTGCCCTTAAGTTATCTGTCCTTAAGTTATCTGTCCTTAAGTTATCAGCCCTTAAGTTATCTGTCCTTAAGTTATCTGCCCTTAAGTTATCTGTCCTTAAGTTATCTGTCCTTAAGTTATCTGTCCTTAAGTTATCTGTCCTTAAGTTATCTGTCCTTAAGTTATCTGTCCTTAAGTTATCTGCCCTTAAGTTATCTGCCCTTAAGTTATCTGCCCTTAAGTTATCTGTCCTTAAGTTATCTGTCCTTAAGTTATCTGCCCTTAAGTTATCAGTCCTTAAGTTATCTGTCCTTAAGTTATCTGTCCTTAAGTTATCTGTCCTTAAGTTATCTGTCCTTAAGTTATCTGCCCTTAAGTTATCTGCCCTTAAGTTATCTGCCCTTAAGTTATCTGCCCTTAAGTTATCAGTCCTTAAGTTATCTGCCCTTAAGTTATCTGTCCTTAAGTTATCTGTCCTTAAGTTATCTGCCCTTAAGTTATCTGTCCTTAAGTTATCTGTCCTTAAGTTATCTGTCCTTAAGTTATCTGCCCTTAAGTTATCTGTCCTTAAGTTATCTGTCCTTAAGTTATCAGTCCTTAAGTTATCTGTCCTTAAGTTATCTGTCCTTAAGTTATCTGTCCTTAAGTTATCTGTCCTTAAGTTATCTGTCCTTAAGTTATCTGTCCTTAAGTTATCTGTCCTTAAGTTATCTGCCCTTAAGTTATCTGCCCTTAAGTTATCAGCCCTTAAGTTATCTGCCCTTAAGTTATCTGTCCTTAAGTTATCTGTCCTTAAGTTATCTGTCCTTAAGTTATCTGCCCTTAAGTTATCTGTCCTTAAGTTATCTGTCCTTAAGTTATCTGCCCTTAAGTTATCTGTCCTTAAGTTATCTGTCCTTAAGTTATCTGCCCTTAAGTTATCAGCCCTTAAGTTATCTGTCCTTAAGTTATCTGCCCTTAAGTTATCTGCCCTTAAGTTATCAGCCCTTAAGTTATCAGCCCTTAAGTTATCTGTCCTTAAGTTATCAGCCCTTAAGTTATCAGTCCTTAAGTTATCTGCCCTTAAGTTATCAGTCCTTAAGTTATCAGCCCTTAAGTTATCTGTCCTTAAGTTATCTGTCCTTAAGTTATCTGTCCTTAAGTTATCAGTCCTTAAGTTATCTGTCCTTAAGTTATCTGTCCTTAAGTTATCAGCCCTTAAGTTATCTGTCCTTAAGTTATCAGCCCTTAAGTTATCTGTCCTTAAGTTATCTGTCCTTAAGTTATCAGCCCTTAAGTTATCAGTCCTTAAGTTATCAGCCCTTAAGTTATCTGTCCTTAAGTTATCTGTCCTTAAGTTATCAGCCCTTAAGTTATCTGTCCTTAAGTTATCTGTCCTTAAGTTATCAGTCCTTAAGTTATCTGTCCTTAAGTTATCTGTCCTTAAGTTATCAGCCCTTAAGTTATCTGTCCTTAAGTTATCAGCCCTTAAGTTATCTGTCCTTAAGTTATCTGTCCTTAAGTTATCAGCCCTTAAGTTATCTGTCCTTAAGTTATCTGTCCTTAAGTTATCTGTCCTTAAGTTATCAGCCCTTAAGTTATCAGTCCTTAAGTTATCTGCCCTTAAGTTATCTGTCCTTAAGTTATCAGCCCTTAAGTTATCAGCCCTTAAGTTATCTGTCCTTAAGTTATCTGCCCTTAAGTTATCTGTCCTTAAGTTATCTGTCCTTAAGTTATCAGCCCTTAAGTTATCTGTCCTTAAGTTATCTGTCCTTAAGTTATCAGCCCTTAAGTTATCAGCCCTTAAGTTATCTGTCCTTAAGTTATCTGCCCTTAAGTTATCTGTCCTTAAGTTATCTGTCCTTAAGTTATCAGCCCTTAAGTTATCTGTCCTTAAGTTATCAGTCCTTAAGTTATCAGCCCTTAAGTTATCTGCCCTTAAGTTATCTGTCCTTAAGTTATCTGCCCTTAAGTTATCTGTCCTTAAGTTATCTGTCCTTAAGTTATCAGCCCTTAAGTTATCTGCCCTTAAGTTATCTGTCCTTAAGTTATCTGCCCTTAAGTTATCAGCCCTTAAGTTATCTGCCCTTAAGTTATCTGCCCTTAAGTTATCTGCCCTTAAGTTATCTGCCCTTAAGTTATCAGCCCTTAAGTTATCTGTCCTTAAGTTATCTGTCCTTAAGTTATCAGCCCTTAAGTTATCTGTCCTTAAGTTATCTGCCCTTAAGTTATCTGCCCTTAAGTTATCTGTCCTTAAGTTATCAGCCCTTAAGTTATCTGCCCTTAAGTTATCTGCCCTTAAGTTATCTGTCCTTAAGTTATCTGCCCTTAAGTTATCTGTCCTTAAGTTATCAGCCCTTAAGTTATCTGCCCTTAAGTTATCTGCCCTTAAGTTATCTGCCCTTAAGTTATCTGTCCTTAAGTTATCTGCCCTTAAGTTATCTGTCCTTAAGTTATCAGCCCTTAAGTTATCTGCCCTTAAGTTATCTGCCCTTAAGTTATCTGCCCTTAAGTTATCTGTCCTTAAGTTATCTGCCCTTAAGTTATCTGTCCTTAAGTTATCTGCCCTTAAGTTATCTGTCCTTAAGTTATCTGTCCTTAAGTTATCTGTCCTTAAGTTATCTGCCCTTAAGTTATCTGCCCTTAAGTTATCTGTCCTTAAGTTATCTGTCCTTAAGTTATCTGCCCTTAAGTTATCTGTCCTTAAGTTATCTGTTTAAGCTTTTATGCATTTAAACAGATTTTTTCTCGTTTTTCTTTCCTAAGTTTGGTCAGTATTTTTTTCAAACGGAATCTTTTTTGTTTACTGAGTTGCTCGTATCCCACTACCCTCCTCATCCTTTGGACAGATTTAATAAATTTGTCAACCTCAGGGAAGAATTCTGTTATTTCTACATCCTGTCTTCCATACGTTTCATCTAGAAAATTGTTTATTTCCTTGAGTGAATATGAGCTCTGACTGTCCAGTGTCACAGTGTCTGAGCACTGGGACATGGAGTCATCTTCAAACATGTCGTCTTCATTTTCTGTTGCTGTGTTAATATTATCATTATTAGCCAGATTTTTCTCATCAGCTGTATTATTGGGTTTGTTTGTGTTAAACTGTCAATGGTGTTTTCCGTGTTTATGGCAGTTGCACCACCAGTGTCACCAGCAGCCTGACGCACCTTCAGCGGTGCTGTCAGCCTGTGGTGAGCTGCTGTCACCGCTGCCTGCTGTTTCTGAGGGGCCTACCCCTGCACTGTCATTACACTCATCTGCCTTTGGTTCACCTCTACCACTGCAACCGTCTGACCCCGACGCGACGGCACCGCCGCCGGCCGCTCCACCGGCCTCGTCAGCAGCGCCGGCCTGCGGCAGCGCCGGCGTTCCCTGCAGCTGCAGTCCGCTCCTTGTGCGGACAGGCTGAACGTTTATGTCCAGGCACGGACTGAGCGGTCTGGCATTTGGGCACATGCCCGAAGGGCCGCGGCCCTGACAATGCTGATCGCGGGCCCGACAATACCCATCCCGGGCCCGCAGTCACGGTCGGTCATCACGCTCCCTAGTCATCCTAAAAGTTCCTTCTTACTGACCCTTCAGTGGAACCTTTTCGCTTTTTATACCACTAAAATCGCTATACATTACACACTGACGGTGGGACCTTGATGATGTGTTTTATTATGGTTAATTTACATTCCATTATTTTATTTTATCTGAATATATCTTCGTACGATGTAAAAATGTTTAAAATAAAAGAAATGTATACCTATCTATGTTCTGTATGTTTTTGAGACAACTGGAGTAAAGCAATGCATTGTGGGAATTTCATTTACCCGGCTCCCGCCGGAGCGGAGAAAAAGAGGGACAAATTGAAAAGAGTTATAACTAAGTAAATATAAATAACTTATAATCTATGTTGTAGTATGCCTTCTTGGCTTGCTTGAAAAAAAGAACATGACGAAGTTTTGTCTCTGCAATCGCCAAGAAATACGTTCACAATGGAATAGCAACGAGTCTACACAAATATGGATATTAACAAGATGTGTTGCACAGACGCTACGAACAAGACAAGGTAGGGGCCGAAGGATTTCCACTAATCATTGTGTCCGCCGTGGCACTATTTATTTTTATATTTCATCTCATCTCTTTGACGTAGGGTCTGTCTGTATTGTCACTCACTTTTCTAAATCAGTGTAGCCTACTGTCATAAGCTAGTCTGTGGCTAGTCTGGCTAACCTAAAGAGTAATACAAGGCACACTTTTCACGATGTGTAAACCTGTTTAGCTTGTGGTAACTGCCTGGTAATCTATGGCAGGGCTGTTGTAGTTGTTCTTATTCCTATTACTAACTTCATGACAATGGGTTCTCGATTTGACGGCTTGTCTTGCTGACAATTTGCTTTGTATTTAGCTCTGGACTGGTTAGTTGGACTACCATAACTGTCTTGTCATGAAGTATTAGCTGGGTCTCTCTCGAGTGGACAGCGATCTAAAGAAGGGACTTTTGCATATAAACACAGGGTGCAGGAGCGAAGTGGACATCAAAAACTAGTGGACGATTGTGTGTGTGTGTGTGTGTGTGTGTGTGTATGTGTGTGTATGTCTGTGCGTGCGTGCGTGCAGGCAAGTTTGATGCCCGGTGCCTGTTGTTTCTAGTTTGAAGCTTAATTTTGGTTTCTGAAACTTGAGTTTAGATGTGGATGTGGTGCGCTCACCAATGTTTGTATTGAAGGTGCGCGTCACCATTTTTCTATATGTCTGTGTGTTGCAAGTAATTACTACTGAGAATCGCCACATCATTCCATCTTCTTTGCCTATTGATGTAATATGACATTGCGCGTCAATAAATGCTTACAGAATGCGTCATGTGGCGAAGTGTGTGTGCGTTTGTGTGTGTGTGTGTGTGTGTGTGTGTGTGTGTGGGGGGGGGGGGGGGTTGGCAAATGCTGGTCTACGGGCCGCTTGTGGGTGCAAAATGCCAGGGCCGTTTTTTTACCCCAGTCCGTCACTGTTTATGTCCAACATCTCCACACTCGAAACATTTCATACTCCCTGAGCTGGCGTACACTGTGTAAAACCCCGTTTCATATTTAACTTTGAATGAAACCTGAAGAGTTTGTTCTGCGTTGTTCAGGTACATGAACGCCTGTCTGCGCAATGACTGGACATGTTGGAGTCTGGCATCTTTACATCCAAGCCGAACTGCTCTGAACCCGCTGGCGAACTTTCCGAACCGGGTCAGTTCTTTCTCAATTAGTTCATTTGGTATAAACGGGGGGACACCAGACACTGTGATCCGTGTCGATGGTGTAAACAGGGGTGACACCGGAATAAACAGGTCATCCAGGAAGATGCCTGTCTCAACCAGCCGGTGAACCAGGCGCTCTTCCCGGAGAAACGCCACCACTGCTCTGCTCATACGGGAGCCATATGTGATGTTTTCATGGCCGACCTGCTCCCCCGCTGCCAACAACACCTGCTCCACAGTGTACTTCGGATCTGACGCTATTCTAACCCCGTGTCTGATTGACAGGGCCGGCGAACCCCCGTCAGGGAGGGACGCCATTATTCGTCACACAAACTTTTCTGTAAACAAAGTTTTTACCGCTTTTTCCACAAATTGGTGAATTAAAGTGCTCTTACCTTACCATCAATAAATGATGGAAAAGATCGAAGTTTTTAGAAAGGTCCAAAACGTCCCAAACTCACTCGGCAACTTCCACTCACCCTGCCACCATCCACACTCACTCAGACTCCCAGCATGCAGTGCGAGGAGAGAAGAGGAGAGAAGAGGAGAGGAGAGGAGAGGAGAGGAGAGAAGAGAAGAGGATTTTCTGCCTTTATTTGGAGGCTCACAGTTTGAAAACTTCTCCATCAAAGCTCCAACCTGACTCAGTGGCTCCGTCATGTGGCAAAAAGGTGTTACTGCAGTCAAACGTTTCATGGATTCACATAAAACATCTGGCTGACTCGTAAAAAAGGTAACAGAAAAAAAGTCAGCAAAAGCTGCTTTGTTCTCCTTTAGTTCTGTTTGGAGGTTCAGTGTCTTTATTTTGCTGGAATTTAAGTTTACAGCAGCACAGAGAAAATAACCATCACGACCAGTAGCAGAGCTAACTGCTAACTAGCTGCAGTTAGCATGCTAGCAGAAGTTAATGTCCTATTTACGGGCTGTTTTTGAAGATGGAATTATCACAATAATCCCTCAACCTGCTCGTAGAAAGTTGCTAAACACGGGGCTTTTCAGCAGGTGGAAACATGAAGTGTTATTAGCTAACTAGCAGCAGTTAGCATGCGAGCAGAAGTTTCCGTGCTGTTTTCGAAGGTGAAGGAAACTTTATTTTTTCCATAACTTTATTGCACCATTTAACATTTACATACACTGGTAAACATGGCCGTTTCAACTGTCAGTGCACAAAAAACAGCTTCACAGCGAACATATGGAAGATTTCAAATAAAATGTTCACTAAAATATGAGTAATAACAATAAAATAGAAAGGACAAAATAAACAAAATAAATCAATAGATTATGGCAGTATAACAAAGTACAAGGGGGATACAGGATTGATTCAGTTGTCTAGTTCGTTGGGGGATTACTCATAACTTTATAGAATTTCTGGGCTTTGGATTCATTGACAAATTTGAAAGATTTTAAGTACAAATCAAATACATTTTTAAAGGAAACAAAATTGGGGGGACATTTCTCTATTCTGTTTTTGTGTATAAAAATTTAGCAAGACATAAAACAACATTGATACAGAGTTGATCTTCTTTGTTTTTTAATATTAAGCCAAATATTATCTTTTGAGAAAGGAGATGAGAGAGGTGGGAATCTATGTTTCAACCATTCATTTACAAGTAACCAGAACCCTTGAACGGCATCACAGGAAAAAAATACATGCTCAGTATCCTCAATGTTGTTTTCACAGAGTGAGCAGTTGTTATCCTCAATGTTAAAGCGTAGTCTAAGTAACTCTTTGGAGGGGTATATATTATCCAGAATTTTGAAGTGGGTTTCTTTGGCCTTTGGAGGTATAGGGAATTTTATATACATAGACCTCAATTTAGCAACTGTTCTTGTCAAATTTATGTAATATAATATTTTTATTTTGCTGTCCAGGGAATAAACTTTTGGTAAACCATTTTTTGATAAAAGAGTTTATCCTTTAGAATTCCTTGAATTGAATAATTTGGTGTGTCATTATGTTTCTGGTTATAAACACAAATTCTCGGGGAAGTGGATTACGAAGTTTCCAGAATTGTGAGGAGGAGAGAAGAGGGCTTTCTGCCTTTATTTGGAGGCTCACAGTTTGAAAACTTCTCCATCAAAGCTCCAACCTGAATCAGTGGCTCCGTCATGTGGCAGAAAGGTGTTACTGCAGTCAAACGTTTCATGGATTCACGCGTTGTTCTCCTTTAGTTCTGTTTGGAGGTTCAGTGTCTTTATTTTTGATGGAATTTAAGTTTAGAGCAGCACAGAGAAAATAACCATCACGACCAGTAGCAGAGCTAACTGCTAACTGCAGTTAGCATGCTAGGCTACATGGCTCCATAGAGACAACAAACAGAAGGAGATTATTTAGTTCTGAGATGAAGAGTGTCCTGTAGTGTCGGCACACGAATAACAAGGCCAGAGTGTAGAACAAGAATACTATTTACTTAACAGACTAGTAGCAGTACAACACAAGATTATATAAAAAAGTAGATACAATTTTATTCAATATCATATGAAGAAATAAGTGTCATAATCTAAAAAAAAGAGGTATTAGGTAACACAAGACAACATGGGGGTCTGGAGGTCCTAAATTTTGAAACATTGAATAATACTTTTAAAATGAAATGGCTTACAAAATTAATTAATGAAGAAGATAATATTTGGAATGCTTTCCCAAAATTCATTTTTAATTCAATTGGAGGACTTAACTTACTGCTAAAATGTGACTATAACCCTGATAAATTACCCGTGAAATTAGCAAATTGTCACAAGCAAGCTCTGCTGAATTGGAAAATGTTGTACAAACATAATTTTGCACCTACACGATATTACATTTGGAATAACAGGAGTATTCTGTATAAAAATAGATCTTTGTATAACAAAAACTGGATCAATAATAGTATTATTTTAGTATCACAATTCATGAAAACTGATGGTCAACTGTTACTTTATGAAGACTGCAAAAGAATATGGTGTAATCTTTAATGCTATCCCAAGGAATGTATTGCAGCTTCTTTTTGGCTCTATATCTGATCTTTATATGATGGCTCTGATCAACAATATTTTTCTGGGAAATGTTGACGTCACAACTAACAAATGTACAAACAGATATATTAGAAATCTTTTGGTAAATGTAACTATTCCTTTTGATAATTTTTCTTAATTGTGGTTTCTGTGGCTTTTATGATGAATCTATTGCACATTTATTTTTTCACTGTTTATATTGTCAAATGTTTTGGTTGAATGTACGAAATTTTATTGAAAAGAAAACTGGACATTCAGCACATTTGCATGAAAAGGACATTTTTCTTTACTTTGAAAATAACTAAATGGAAAAGGATTTAATTCTTTTGTACAACTTGTTTTATTTTTAGTTAAATTTCATATCCACAAAAAGGAAATGGACCGACAGCAAAGCAAATTTTACACTTTTTTTGAAAGAACTATATCAATACAACACCGACATCAATGGTCTAGAAATACCCAAGGCTTTAAAAAAAAAACTTTATTTTGGAAAAAAATGATATAATTAATATGTTTTTCTTTACATGCATGATGTTTCTATACTCTTTGTACATTTATACTTTTATATTTTTTTTCTCCCCCTGGCTTAACAGTTTTGTTATGTATATAATTGTTAATAAAGTTTTATTTTTTTCAAAAAAGAAGAGTCCGCAGAAAATACATCAAGAGAAGAAGAGAGCCTGCAGAAAATACATCAAGAGAAGAAGAGAGTCCTGGTATAAAATCTCTAACTGCTGAAGTGAAAATGGATTGAGGGAGGAGAAAAAAACAGTGCATACTTCTGCAGATTAGAAAAGAGGAGGCGAGTTAAAAAAAAACACATTCAATCACTTATTATTAACAATGAGGAATGCACAAACCCAATTCTAATTGCAAAAGAAATGAGCAACTTCTACAAAAACCTATACTGCTCTTCTTTTTCAACCCAAGACAGTGAGCTCCTGCCAGGCCAAGTCAAAGACTTCATCCCTCAAATCTCTGAGGATTTCAAGGAAAACTGTGACAAAGATATTAACATAGAAGAACTACACAGTGCTATCATGTGTTTGAAACTGGACAAATCCCCCGGATTAATACATTTTCCAATGCCTCTGGGCTTAAAACTTAATGTGAACAAATGTGAGTTAATGCCAGTTCATCTCAGTGATTTAACAGAAGCATCCAACATTCCTATAAAATCAGTTGTCAAATACTTAGGAATACATATATCTAAAAACCCAGCTGAAAGAGAAAATATGAATGTGTGGAGTGTAATAACTGAAAGTCAAACTAAACTTAACTCCTGGTTATTGACAGACATCAGTTTACCGGGCCGAGTTGTTCTTACTAAGATGGAGAGCATATCGAGGTGTATCTATTCAGCGTATTCCTTGGCCATCCCCAACAGGGTCATTAAGAAGGTCAATCAAATCAATTTGGATTATATCTGGAGGAAAACGATACATTATATTAAGAGGACAGAGATGACCAAGGCATACAAAGATGGCGGCCTACAGGCTGTTGATTTTGACTATCAATGGTACGCTGAAAATGAACTGGTTACAGTCTTTCCTTAACGATAAGAGCTTCTGGTATCATATCCCCAGAGAAATCTTCAAAGAACTTGGTGGCATTGAGCTTTTGTTAAAATGTGATTTTAATATTCTGAAACTTCCCGTTAAATTATCCGTATTTCACCAGCAAGTCCTTTTATATTGGAAACTCCTGAACAATCCTAACTTCACCCCACACAACACGCCCACATGGAACAATAGATCCATCACAAGGGCAAACAAGTCGCTGTGTATCAAGGACGGGATGGATGAAGGTATTTGGTCTCTAATTCATTTAGTTGATGATGAAGGGTGTGTGATGACATATGAACATTTCTGCCTCAAATATAATCTGATCATCAATTGAAACTTCTTTGTATCCATAATAAAAGCCATCCCTAAACCCACTTTACATTTAATTCAAGGGATTGTTTCCAACTCCACTCACATCACTCCTAATGTTCCACTTCTTCTAGTTGGAAATTGTCATTTTAAGGCTATTAAGATTCCTAATAAAACAATTAGAAAGATGTTTGATGACATCACGCACCCTTTATAGTCATTTCGTAACTCCATTAAACAAATTTTCTCCAAAGAAGACATATATTCGTTGCGTTCTAAATATTTAAAATTCCCCATTAATCCCAAAGTAAAAGAAATTCCCTTTAAAATCCTAAATGGTGCATATCCATCCGGAGAGCTGCTGAGACGGAGCTTTGGCTGTGAGTCGGATGGATGTGTGTTTTGTGGAGAGGATGAAACTTCTGATCACTTGTTTTTTCATTCTATGTTCTCCGCCACATTCTGGATTGATGTACATGACAGGCTGCAACCCTTCTTCCTAAAAGACATTATTTATGCTGTTATTATGGTTAATAGTGAATGGGACTTTCTGCTCAATAACATATTATCATCATATATTCACACAGATCCAGAATTCCAACCCAGTTTTCCAGCCTGTGCAACAGGATTCTGTGATCTACAGTATCAGACGCAGTAACCTTTTAAAGCTGAAACAGTGATGGAATGATGGGAATGATCATCACCTGTATGAGACTTGTGAAGATTCAGTTTGAACTTCCGGGGTGAAGGTTGCTGGAGCCTGGAAAAGAGAAGGAACAGCAGTTTTTATGACTAATAACTAACTTGTGTTTAAACAAATATTCTTACAGTCTGAACTTTAATGAAGGCTTTTGTGCACATCATGAATTCAACAGTTTCTTACAACATGGCTACAAATCTGTGAGTTCAATGATGTTGAAAAGAAAAAGAAAATCCCAGATTAATGTGATTTGTTCTCATGAGGTGCTGAAAGTTGTGTGAAAAATCAGGATCCAGTTGTTTCTCTCACCTTCATCAGCTCTGTGTTTGGCTTCAGTTTGATACCTGATGGGAGGAGACAAACATCAGACACAGCTTCAGCACACTAAATGATAAATGAACTTTTCCACACACAGATGAAAGCACATACTTTGGATGTAGTTTGATGGCACCAAGCCGGACTCTCTGGTTCTTTGCACAGTTCCGTACATCCTGTTTTCGGTGCTGGGCTCAGGACAGATGATGATATCACCGACTCTGAATGAGACCTCATCGTCATTCTGAGCCTCGAAGTTATCCAGCGCCAAGTGAACATGCTGCGGACAAGCTGGGAGAAATACATGGAAACACAGAGAGAGAGTAATTAATCAGTCTGAGTGCTTCCTGAATCTGCTCAATACAACAGTTTGGCTTCCCTTTACTTTGAATTGTTCTGTTTCATCTGTGGATTAAAGACAGGATATAAGATGTGTCCCTCCATGTTTTCACCCTGCTGGGAGTCAAAGATGAGTCCCAACAGGATAGCTGGAGAGTGGTGCCCCTTCTGTCCTGGAGGTCAGCTGACAGACTGTGTCTGGCTGTGGGGGAGAAACTGCAGGGAGTGCTGCCTGCTCAGGCAAAACAAACCTGGCTGCAGCCTCCAGACGGGCTGGCTTGATGTTCGCCATCTCTTTGTCACTGTGATTGGTTTATTTGGTGCGTTTTCAGTGAGATAAATGTTCACTTTAATCGGAGTATAGATTGTGTAGGATTGAATATAAACTGGATGCTGGCTGTGAGCACTGCACCAAGGAGGAATGCTGCATTCCATGCATCTCAGAAGTGGGGAGTGGGGACCACGTCCAGCCTACTTACATTCAACAGAACAAATATGGCTGCTGGCAGGTTTGCTTTATTGTGAGAATGCATTAAGCATTCTCACTATTAAGTTCCTGTTTCCCTTTATTATTATTCTTCCGCCGATTTTTGTCCTTCAACTACTTCAGCATACTTTGAGCTATTTCAACAAATTTGGTATCAAAATGTTCAGCTCATTCAGCACATGACTGCTATTATTTCTGGTATTTCTAACTTTTAAACTTTTTAAGATATTAAGCTTTTTGTTCAACTTTTTTCCCCATTAAAAGTAATGGTAAATCTTCAAATCCTTTCAAATCCTTTCAAATCCTTTCAAATCTTAACTGCTTCAGCATACTTTCAGCTAGAGACACCATTCAAATTATAAAATGTTCATAAGACATTCAGCTATTACAAAATGATTCATCTTTTAAAAATATTCGGCCAATTTTGAAATATGACAGTTTAAAAAATATGAAAATTAAGTTCCTTCTTGGATTTTAGAGTGAGACATTCAGCAGTGCGAAAAGTTTCAACTTTTCAAACAAATTACTATAACTTTCATACAGTTTAACTGAGAGAAACAAATTATACCTTAAAATGTAGGAAAACTTGTCCTCTTTCAGCCAATGTAACTCCTAAAGAGCTCACATGGACAGATTTTGAACTATGAGCCTTTAAGCTTGAACAAAATCTCAAATTCTGACTAAATCTGCCATTTTTGAATCAGCTTCAAGTGTTTCAAACTGCTTCGATTTAAATATAGTTCACTCCACAGATGTAAAACTACTTTGCTAACTTCCTCTAAGCCTTCTGCTTCTAATGGTGTTAAAATAATTTTTCTAGCTGCTCAACTTTTCTCACAAGATGTATTTGAAGTCAGTGTTCGGCGTAATTTCTCTCCCGCGATCGGCGGGGGGCCGTCTCATCTCTCCATATATGTTGTGTGTGTTCAAACTGCTTCGATTTCAATATAGTTCACTCCACAGATGTAAAACTACTTTGCTAACTTCCTCTAAGCCTTCTGCTTCTAACGATGTTAAAATTATTTTTGTTGCTGTTCAACTTTTCTCACAAAACGTGTTAGAAGACAGTCTGCGCCTCAGACTTGTCCCGCGGCTGCAGCAGCTTTGCTCTGTGTCTGTCTGTGTAGTCTTTAACTAGGTCATATGAACTTCCGGTTTAACAGAACGAAATGGCCTAATGGTAACACTACCGCCCTTTAGTGCGGGCGGCCCGGGTTCAATCCCCAGCATGTCAGCTCAAAATTAAAAAAATAATAATTTTTTGTAACTATTTAAGCATACTTTCAGCCATTTCAATAGCCTGATAAACCAGCCTAAATGGATTGGATGTCTAATTTAGTCTGGCACCGATCAATGGATACAACGGAACATTGTTGATGAGCACAACCCGTTGTCTTTCAAACCGCGTCTGTGCCTATAGGCCAACGCTCTGACCAATCAGCGCAACTGACTGTGACGTAGTAAGCGCGACAGAAAGCTTTGGTGGGAGGGGACTCTTCCAAAACTGATGCCAAGCACAGATTCTATAATAGGACAGATACGCCACTCACGGTGCATTTCCGGTTTCCAACGAGGCGATTTTGGTTGCAGTTCCACCCTCTTTCCACGTGGGGCGCCCAATTTTGGAGACCAGAATGAATGGAGTCCTATGGAGCTATACGCCCTTTCGTGCCCTTATCTCAAGATATAATTTTTTCTCTAGTAATTCGAATGTTGTTTTCGAAAGAGGGTGTTTAGAAAATACCCATGGCTGAGTTTTAGATTTTTAGAGCCACTCATTTGCTTAAAAAAAGGATTTGAAGTGTATATGACGTCATACATAGCTGGTCGACCAGCTGTCATTAGCACAATGCTAGCGCGTTGTGGACAACAAGAAGCCAACCAGTAAGAAATCAAAGGGATATATGTACTCGTTCAGTAGATTTTTTACTTGAAACCCATGTTGAGCTCTCAGAAACTACATTCAAATCTGAGCGCTCTTGAGGAGACTTAGGTGACACTGACCATTTGTAGCATCTAGCTCCATTGGGCCCCATTCATTCTGGTCTCCACCGACGCTCCCAGTGGAATTCTGGTGGAACTGCAGCCAAAAAGCCGGTACAATGGGGCTTAATACAGAGTGGCAAGGCTGTTCGTTATAATGGCTGTGTGCCAAGGCTGAATCAAACGAGCACTGTTCCATTGCCGCCGCCATCTTTCTTGTTGTGCTTTCGCTTGTCTATGTTCGCTTCCACTGCCCAACGTCGCACTGCTCTGTCGTCACTCCCTCAAAACCCCGCACCAGAACCCTCTGGCCCGCCCGCGTTGATTCAAAACACATCTCTGCGTTGTGATTGGTTTAGTTGCCATCTGCCAGATTCAGGGCAGTATTTTCAAAATGACAAGTGGATCGAGGCCAGACCCAACCGCAGGCAAAACATTTTGCCGTCCAGCAGTTGGCGCTGGTTTTCCAGGCTACCATTTCAACTGTTTCTAGCTCGAAATCATTACACTTTCGTCTTTTAAATGTCATTTCAACTTCAAACTCCTGTTTCTTCTCAGCCTTTTTTAGCTTCCATAGCTCTTTCAGCTTTTAGCTTCTTTTAGCTTCTTTAGCTGTTTTAGCCTTTTTTAGCTTCTTTAGCTAACTTCTAACTCTAACTCTTTAGCTCCTTCAGCTGCTAGCTTCTTCAGCTCCTTTAGCTTTAGCTTCTTCAGCTGTTAGTTTCTTCAGCTGTTTTAGCTTTAGCTCCTTCAGCTGTTAGCTTCTTCAGCTGTTTTAGCTTCTTTTAGCTTCTTCAGCTGTTTTAGCTTCTTTTAGCTTCTTTAGCTCCTTTAGCTTTTAGCTTCTTCAGCTCCTTCAGCTTTAGCTTCTTCAGCTCCTTTAGCTTTAGCTTCTTCAGCTCCTTTAGCTTCTTCAGCTGTTTTAGCTTTAGCTCCTTCAGCTGTTAGCTTCTTGAGCTGTTTTAGCTTATTTTAGCTTCTTTAGCGTCTTCAGCTGTTTTAGCTTCTTTAGCTCCTTTAGGTTTTAGCTTCTTCAGCTCCTTCAGCTTTAGCTTCTTCAGCTCCTTTAGCTTTAGCTTCTTCAGCTCCTTCAGCTTTAGCTTCTTCAGCTGTTTTAGCTTTTTTTTAGCTTCTTAAGATATTTTAGCATGGTAATTCAGCTCTTGCATTCTCACAGCTGTTTCGCAGGAACAGCTCTTTCTAGTTGCTTTAAATTCTCATCAGCTGTTATATAATTCACTGAACTGAAGAGAGAAACTAGCTGGAGGTTAGATCAAAGATATAAAACCTGGTTAAAACCTGACCTGCTACTCACCACAATGACCTTTCAAATCTTTGACATTATTAAAGTAAAACTGTGTCAAATGTAACATTTATTTCTTAACTCTTAAGTCTTAATTAGACGGCATATTTTTAAAGCGTATTTAAGGAATAAACTGTGTCAAAACTTCCAAAGACTGTTTCATTAAATGTGTTTATTTTGCATCACATGTTGTTGAGGAAACATCTGTATGAGGGCCGGCTGTACAGGTGTGGTCTCATGACTCTGAGCTACTGAGCTGTGTATCTGACAGTGTGACACCACATACATCGAACGCAGTTTGCAGGCAGCCGGCCGAACTTCCCGCTTCTCTGCACAGTCCCGTACATCCAACCCTCATCGATGGCCTCGGTCGTACCGATGATGATGTCATCCTCCATGAATGAGACCTCATCGTCCTCCTGAGCCTCGCAGTCGCACAGCGCCTGGTAAACAGGCAGCAGACCAGCTGGGGAACAGACAAGGAAACAAAGATAGATAGTGATGGAGAGAGGAGTGTTAAATCAGTTTCTTCTGTATGGACATGAAACAGCGTGCCTCTCCTTTACTGTGGGAAACACCAGAGACACATGAACTGCTGGACTATAACCCCACAGTCACCATCATGTGTTACACAGTGAGGACATGGAGAAAACACTTTTTTTAAAACACTCCATCTACATATTAAATAATCACTGTGTCACCTAAAAAGTGTGAAGAAGGAGAGAGCAATCAAAGCAGATGCTGCTCTTATTTTCTGCTTTAATAAACACCGGCAGTGGCTGACTGCACAGCTGTGCTTTATGATGTGCTGCCTGCTGGAACTCCTCAGCACTCTCCTGTTCTCAAGCTTTGCCTGAAAAACACATTTTTCATTTATACATGCTGCATTTAAGCACAGAGTGGCCCCCACATGCTAGCAGCTGTCCTCTGATGGTGCTTTAGCTGCGTTTTTATTAGCACTGCTGACACATATCTAACAGACCTGTAAAATGGATGGGGAGAGATCACATGATGAGGTAAAAAAACTGCTGCTATACAACTTAAAATCATGTCATTAAATCACATCAGAAATATTCTTCAGGTAAGTTACCAAGTTTAAGTAACATGTACCCACAGAGAAGTTTAAAATAATGTCTCAGAATGGCTGAAAACCTATATTTAAGGTTGGCAGCCATATTTATGGTGGCAGCCATATTTAAGGTGGCAGCCAAATTTATGGTGGCAGCCATATTTAAGGTGGCAGCCAAATTTATGGTGGCAGCCATATTTAAGGTGGCAGCCATATTTAAGGTGGCAGCCATATTTAAGGTGGAAGCCACATTTAAGGTGGCAGCCACATTTAAGGTGGCAGCCAAATTTATGGTGGCAGCCATATTTAAGGTGGCAGCCATATTTAAGGTGGCAGCCAAATTTATGGTGGCAGCCATATTTAAGGTGGCAGCCATATTTAAGGTGGCAGCCATATTTAAGGTGGAAGCCACATTTAAGGTGGCAGCCACATTTAAGGTGGCAGCCATATTTAAGGTGGGAGACATATTTAAGGTGGCAGCCATATTTAAGGTGGCAGTCACATTTAAGGTGGAAGCCATATTTAAGGTGGCAGCCATATTTAAGGTGGCAGCCATATTTAAGGTGGCAGCCACATTTAAGGTGGCAGCCACATTTAAGGTGGCAGCCATATTTAAGGTGGCAGCCACATTTAAGGTGGCAGCCATATTTAAGGTGGCAGCCATATTTAAGGTGGAAGCCACATTTAAGGTGGCAGCCACATTTAAGGTGGCAGCCACATTTATGGTGGCAGCCACATTTATGGTGGCAGCCACATTTAAGGTGGCAGCCATATTTAAGGTGGCAGCCATATTTAAGGTGGAAGCCACATTTAAGGTGGCAGCCATATTTAAGGTGGGAGCCAGATTTAAGGTGGCAGCCACATTTAAGGTGGCAGCCAAATTTAAGGTGGCAGCCACATTTAAGGTGGCAGCCATATTTAAGGTGGCAGTAATATTTAAGGTGGCAGCCATATTTAAGGTGGCAGCCACATTTAAGGTGGCAGCCATATTTAAGGTGGCAGCCACATTTAAGGTGGCAGCCATATTTAAGGTGGAAGCCACATTTAAGGTGGCAGCCATATTTAAGGTGGCAGCCACATTTATGGTGGCAGCCACATTTAAGGTGGCAGCCATATTTAAGGTGGCAGCCACATTTATGGTGGCAGCCACATTTAAGGTGGCAGCCATATTTAAGGTGGCAGCCACATTTAAGGTGGCAGCCATATTTAAGGTGGCAGCCACATTTAAGGTGGCAGCCATATTTAAGGTGGCAGTAATATTTAAGGTGGCAGCCATATTTAAGGTGGGAGCCATATTTAAGGTGGCAGCCACATTTAAGGTGGCAGCCATATTTAAGGTGGCAGCCATATTTATGGTGGCAGCCATATTTAAGGTGGCAGCCACATTTAAGGTGGCAGCCATATTTAAGGTGGCAGCCACATTTAAGGTGGCAGCCACATTTAAGGTAGAAGCCATATTTAAGGTGGCAGCCATATTTAAGGTGGGAGCCATATTTAAGGTGGCAGCCATATTTAAGGTGGCAGCCACATTTAAGGTGGCAGTAATATTTAAGGTGGCAGCCACATTTAAGGTGGCAGCCACATTTATGGTGGCAGCCATATTTAAGGTGGCAGCCACATTTATGGTGGCAGCCATATTTAAGGTGGCAGTAATATTTAAGGTGGCAGCCACATTTAAGGTGGCAGTAATATTTAAGGTGGCAGCCACATTTAAGGTGGCAGCCACATTTAAGGTGGCAGCCATATTTAAGGTGGCAGCCAAAACATGATCAGGAAGAATTCCCAAAGCATCAAGAAGCTCTAATGTTTCTTTTATCATCTCATTTCACATCGACAATATGGGACGATCTCCAATGAAAGCAACAGAAATAATTCCATCCTACAATTCCCTAAATCTGCAGTATTTATTGTAACATTCAGCTGCACTAGTTGGGATCTGAGTAGATGAAATGAGAACAGATGGTAAGTGTGAGCTGCCAGTGACATTTATGTATTTAACTGTGTTGTCCATGTTTTTATAGTTTGCATCACACAATAGTGAGATTATACAAGGAGAACAATCGAACTAATTCTTTTTGGAGTCCATCGCTGGAACAGCTCTAGGTTCCCCATGGCAGACCCACATTAGCATTAGCACAGCTGGTTCTGCTAAAGTTCTTACAACATCCCTCAATGGCTTTTTTCTTTTTACTAATTTATTCGATTATTCCACCTCACTCAAGCATTTCGAAAGAATTATTACAGCAAGATAAATCATATTTTAGATACATTTTAAAGTTTGGTACAATCTAATTTCTTCATTTTAACCTTATGTTGCTCTTTAAATGTTTTCCTGCAGTCCTGTCAAATATCAATGATGTTATAATGAACTGAGCCCACATTCTTTATGGATCACATGTCTCAGGCGGTACATTAATTAGTATTAATTAGTACTCACGAGTTTTGACAGTGGAGGCTTTATGTGTCCCTCCGGAGAGACTGCATGAAGAAACAGAACCATAAGATAAAGAATTTGTTAAAATGAGCTTTATTCAGCAGTAATGAAACAGTGGTGCAGAACTGTCACAATTCTGAAGCTCATGATTATGATCATACAAAATCTTAATGAACAATGTTTTTGTTGTCTCTCTTCATGATGATTATCATCACGTTGTTGGCAACAGGTAAAAGTAAATAACATAATTCAAAGGGAGCCTACTCTGTCTGTCAGCTCTGCCAAAAGTGTGAATTTACTCTTTTTTTACTGTCACTCAAAACAGATCATGAGCATACAGAGATCAAATAACTGCCATCTTAGAATCATGTATTCATTGGGACAAGCTTTTTAATGACTAATACAAATTTCTATGAATAATTAAGGTATAAAGTATCTTACAGTAAATTTAGCTCATGACAGTATGAGTCATCTTAAACAAAATGGACCTATCTGCTATTTGTTTAGTTACATTAAATGTTGGTTTTCCTCACATACTCCTGATTACTGTGACTGACTATTGATGTCTTTCTTTGACTTTCTGTCCAATCCTGAAGCCTGTCACCATTCTCTACCTATAACCTTAGAAAGAAAGCAGCTGGTGATTCATCTGCAGCCTGACAGGAAACAGGATCTTTACTTTGAGAACACTTTTAGGACAACACTGCTCAAGCAATGTAGATCGACTTAAACCCTTTACCCACCTCAGAGTCTCCAGACCATAGTGTGGACTCTCCAAAATAGAACGCAACAGTTTTACATCTGAATCCTTCATCTTATTTCCACGTAGGTCCAGATGTGTCAGATGGAAGAGATTGGACATCAGAGCTGAGACCAGAGAGGCACAGCTCATCTCTGATAACCCGCAGCGATACAATCTGAATACAGAATAAAACATGTTATTGAAATAATTTATAGTCCAATCTGTCATCATTTCATCATTCTACAGACATTTCACCAATATCAGAGGAAGAGTCATATGTCTGTTCATGTCAACATATTAATACTAATAATGTGCAGATTTTCTCATTCAAACTTCTTATTAATCAGTTTTATATTGAAACCTGCATTTGAAAAGATACTTTAATCTGTATGTGTCTTACTAAGAAAAACAACTTTATCACCAGAAACGTGTGAGATGAGAGGATCTTATCAAATGTTAATGTTTAGAAGAATTCAGAATCATTTATAAAGTTTTGATCTTTTTTTATGTCCTAAGAAAATGCTCAGCCATGGTACTGATTGCTGCTTTATGTCTTTCTGTGAACAAGGTTAACAGCCAGTTAACAAGCAGTTTTCAACAACTGAAAGTGGGCATGTTCTTCACTTCCTCTGACAAACACTGGTGCTTTGTGACAACTAACTACATTTAGGAAACAAAATGACATTTTATAGATTTGACATAGAAATGATCCTATATTTACAGGCAGGGAACTGAGCCCAGAGTCTCCTGTTTACAGTGTGGACTCCCAACACTCATGCTGCTTGATGTGTGTGCTGAGAGTTAACGCAGGCTGGCTTTTAACAATGAACAACTTGTTTAACCCCTTGTGTTCGTCTCCATTTTATGTTCAGGAGCCGGGCCGTGACAGTGAACATTACAGACTATGGGTTAATGGTGTTATTGGGAAAAAAGGTGATCACTTGTTACTTCTGGGCTCTCCTCTATGGAGGACTGAAACAGCCATAATCTGAAATATATACAAAATATATGAATAGTTCGATAAATTAGTTTGTAAGATGATAAATTCAAGTAAAATAATAAGAAAAATCAGAATTTGTGCCTAATCAAAGATAAAGAATGTCATTTGTCTGCCTTAATTCTATTGTTTGTTGGTTTAATTGTGCTAATGTTGCTATTTATTTACTTTCTGACTCAGTTTTGAATTGAATACATTTTTACAATTAGAATGTATTTATTTGTCTCATTTTGATTTATTATTCCTGTATTAGTTTCCTTTGCAATGTTGATCTATTTAATCCCTCCAAATAATTTATTTCTTCATTTTATTTTGATTTCTCCATATTTTCTTTTTTAATTCAGTTTTTGTGTTTGTTTGAAGAAAGAAATGAAAAATATTACAATTAGAATGAATTTCTTTAACTTTTGTGGGATTCTCTTATACTTTCTGATAATGTTCTGTGCTTACGTGGTGAAATGAAAACTTAGAGATCTGCAAACTGTCTGAGATCTTCTGATTACATCTTTAAAAGTATGGAAATAAATTCAAGTTCACTTCTGAAAATCCAAGTAAGGTTTTATTTAGGGAACATTCTGGAAGCACTGAAACCACTTTAGCTGAAACCCCCAAAAAGGAACCAACTCAACACGGTTAATGACAGTTTTATAAATTCTCTCATCATTTGATGCAGTTACATTTGGAATAATTAAGGTGGAATGAAAGTCAGTTCCCACTGAAGCCCTCAGTTAAGTCCTGATGGACTGGAGAGGCTCAGAGGTAAAAATGGCTGCCTGATTATGTTGTAAAATGGGGGAACAAACAGCTCTATGACAATATTCTCAATCCGGAACCATCTTTAGAGGCCAGTTGTTGCCAGATTAAATTACACGTTGACTTGAAACTGCACAACACAATTAGCTGAACGGGTGTCACATTTTTCTGAATAGTGAACTTTTAAAGTTTTCAATAAAGCTTTGTACAGCAAATATGTATCTATATCATTAGAATGAGAGTTATGCAGAAAAAACAACATGAATAAGCTCGATGCCTTCAATGTGAACACCTGAGGTGTTGAAACACTTAGTAATCTTCAGTTATAAACTGCCTCCATCTGGTGATCCTAAATTCAGTTATAAAGGAAATATGAGAGCATTTTAAATGAATAAAGATCATTCTTTTCCCTGTTCTCTGTCCTCACCTCACACTCCTCTGGCCCACCCGTCTCTGCTCCTCCCTCTTAGGGTCATTGATGATAATGGGGAGAGTGTTACACCAGCTTTTGTGTCTTTAGAGTCAGTTACTTTGTATGAAAATACGTTGCACACTTACAGTTGTCTTCTTTTAAGACAAAAAAGAAGAAGGAATTATGCCTTTTCCCTCCTCCTGTTACTTTGTTTTTCTTGGAATGTTCTGATACAAACCAGAGAGAAGAACACATTGTTCAATGTCAGTGGATGAAGAAGGATGATTTTGTGCTGAAAACAGTCAGAATTTGGACTAAACCGTTGCCTTAGAAACAGAAATATGTTGCTTTCATGAAACACTTTAAGTTTCTTATTATTAGATGTGAGGTTGAAGAGATTGATTTGAGAAAAGAAAGTGAGAGGGACGGAGGGTGGGTGCCTGGAGCCTGAAGGCCAACATCTGTGCTGCTCCACCACGTTCCACTGGAGACCCAGTGGGAGAAATCTCAATGTGTGCTACCAAAGCTGAATGCTATCATTTTCATTCAGCTTCACATTCAGTCCCACATGGAAACGGAATTACTAATAAAGAATAAAAAGGAACTTGGTGGTTTGGTGGTAGCTTGGCATTCTCTCTGTGTGGCCTATAAACTTGGCGTTGTTATAAATTTGGAGTTAATGCAAAAACCCTTTTTGCTGCAGGACTTTTCTACTTTTAGCTAATTTATCATTTAAATAAATTAAGTGGAGCAAAAAGGTCCAAACTGAAAATGATTTCCTTTAAATTATCAGTGGGAGAAGCTTTCTGGCTGCATTTTGTCATCATGAATGAATCTGACTGAAGAGAACTGCTGCTGTGATGAAAGCTGTTTTCTAACCAAGTCAAAGATTGTTCATTTCCAACAGAGTTGGAGGGGAGTTTGTTAGTATCAGCTGATTAATGGGCTTTTGGAGTTTTGCTGCTCCAAACTGTTGTTGTTGTTTCAGACAGAAATATTCACTAACTCTGGAGCTCTGGAAGCATCAGCCAGTGATTCTAGATTTGTTTCTGTCTGACAGATTCACTGTTTTCTTATTATTTAATAAATCATCATTTCATCAACTAAACCCCTGAAGAAGAAAACAGACTTTACCATGAAGACCAGCACAACTTTCACATCATATTAATCTGAGCAAACAACTAAAACATGGTGTCTGACCTCAGAGTCTTCAGTCCACAGTGTGGACTCTGCAGAAAGCTGCTCAGCTCCTTCGCTGCAGAGTCACTGATGTCGTTCCCGCTC
Source organism: Odontesthes bonariensis (assembly GCF_027942865.1). Classification (NCBI taxonomy): domain Eukaryota; kingdom Metazoa; phylum Chordata; class Actinopteri; order Atheriniformes; family Atherinopsidae; genus Odontesthes; species Odontesthes bonariensis. The sequence goes on from NC_134525.1 coordinate 3,075,382, forward strand.
AGGTCCAGTTCTGTCAGATGGGAGGAGGGGTTGGACTTCAGAGCAGAGACCAGAGAAGCCCAGCTGATCTCTGACAAACTGCAGTACTCCAATCTGAATAAAGAATAAAACATGTGAGCTGAAGCCAACAGGATGCAGGTTAAAACAGTCCAACAGAACAAGTGAAAAAGAGCTCTCATTAATATTAATGACAACATGCTGCTGCTTCAATAAAGACGGAGTGACATCAGCTCTTAAACTCTGCCAGCTCCACCAGTGGCTCCATCCATACAAACTCATGTTGTGCAGCCAAATGATTCAAGTTTCAAAGAAAACAAACATGTCAGGAGCAATTTGGGAGCAAATGGGAACAAATTGATAGAAATAAAGATCAGGTTCACTGTTTTATTGAATGTTAAAGGCACAAAAACATGGTGCAGTGATGTTTAATATAATCATGGAATCAAACTTTATGAAAAGAGTCGACAGCAGCAGAACTTGTTACTGTGACTTGTTGTGTTTGAATATTTCAGTCAGTCCAAACATTACAGAGCCTTAGAAAAGTGTTGGAAGCATCCAGAGGTGGACTGATTGATCAGTTTGGCTGATTAATGGATGCTGATGGACGCTTTGACTAACTATCAGAATCAGTGCAGTTTGAGGCTGATGGTTGGGAGACCTCCTCCATCTCCAGCAGGAAGCTACAAAGCTGAAGTCAAGAGGAGTCAGAGTGTTAAGTTCAGTGTTTCCATTCAGTCTTTAAACATCACAGCTTCCATCAGAGTCACATGATTTAGAAGCAGACAGAAACACAGCCGGCAGCAGCTCAGCTTAGAGACTCATCTTCAGGAAATCCAAACACTGGACTAATGAGCAGATCAGTACAGATGCTCGCTACCAAAGCTGTTTCTACATGGAGTTTAACTGGGCCCAAATATTACTTTTTCCATCAGTTGAGACTGAAAGTCAAGTCTTATTCTGTAAAAAGAAATTTCATTCAAAGTTAAAACAGATGATTTTACTTTGATGTTATTTGTTTGTAGATTATTTGATGCATTTTTCATTTCAAATCTTATTTTATGTGTTTTTTCGTGTTTGAATTTTTTTTCCTTCAGTTTCAGATTTTAATTTTCAGATTTTTCTGATTTTCAAAATTGAAAAAAGTTTTGAACTTGACAGAAAGTTTCTGAATGTGAAAACATCTGAAATATCAACAGGTATACTAAAGTGGAAATTAAAAACTGTGAATGAAATTGACGTTGAAAGTGAAATAAAATCCTGCTGCACTTTTTTCATGTTGAAAACCATTTTTTAGTTTCTCAAAGAAACTGATGAAGCTTCATGTTCCTGATCTGCTGTTTTTCAGCCTACATTCACACACGTTATTCACAGAAACTCAATGTTCTCCTCATAAATGAATGAAACAGATGAAAACAGCTCCAATAAAGCCAGCAGGGGAACAGAACAGCATGTATCTGCAGCGATGAAGCAGTCCCTGCCTCCCTCCTGCATGGCTGCTCAGTAATTATCAGTGAAATTATCAGTGGGAGAAGCTTTCTGGCTGGGTTTTGTCATCATGAATGAATCTGACTGAAGAGAACTGCTGCTGTGATGAAAGCTGTTTTCTAACCAAGTCAAAGATTGTTCATTTCCAACAGAGTTGGAGGGGAGTTTGTTAGTATCAGCTGATTAACGGGCTTTTGGAGTTTTGCTGCTCCAAACTGTTGTTGTTCTTTCAGACAGAAATATTCACTAACTCTGGAGCTCTGGAAGCATCAGCCAGTGATTCTAGATTTGTTTCTGTCTGACAGATTCACTGTGTTTTCTTATTATTTAATAAATCATCATTTCATCAACTAAACCCCTGAAGAAGAAAACAGACTTTACCATGAAGACCAGCACAACTTTCACATCATATTAATCTGAACAAACAACTAAAACATGGTGTCTGACCCCAGAGTCTTCAGTCCACAGTGTGGACTCTGCAGAAAGCTGCTCAGCTCCTTCGCTGCAGAGTCACTGATGGTGTTCCCGCTCAGGTCCAGTTCTGTCAGATGGGAGGGGTTGGACTTCAGAGCAGAGACCAGAGAAGCACAGCTGATCTCTGACAACCTGCAGTACTCCAATCTGAATAAAGAATAAAACATGTGAGCTGAAGCCAACAGGATGCAGGTTAAAACAGTCCAACAGAACAAGAGAAAAAGAGCTCTCATTAATATTAATGACAACATGCTGCTGCTTCAATAAAGACGGAGTGACTTCAGCTCTTAAACTCTGCCAGCTCCACCAGTGGCTCCATCCATACAAACTCATGTTGTGCAGCCAAATGATTCAAGTTTCAAAGAAAACAAACATGTCAGAAGCAATTTGGGAGCAAATGGGAACAAACTGATAGAAATGGAGATCAGGTTCACTGTTTTATTGAAGGTTAAAGGCACAAAAACATGGTGCAGTGATGTTTAATATAATCATGGAATCAAACTTCTTTAAAGAGTGGACAGCAGCAGAACTTGTTACTGTGACTTGTTGTGTTTGAATATTTCAGTCAGTGCAAACATTACAGAGCCTTAGAAAAGTGTTGGAAGCATCCAGAGGTGGACTGATTGATCAGTTTGGCTGATTAATGGATGCTGATGGACGCTTTGACTAACTATCAGAATCAGTGCAGTTTGAGGCTGATGGTTGGGAGACCTCCTCCATCTCCAGCAGGAAGCTACAAAGCTGAAGTCAAGGAGGAGTCAGAGTGTTAAGTTCAGTGTTTCCATTCAGTCTTTAAACATCACAGCTTCCATCAGAGTCACATGATTTAGAAGCAGACAGAAACACAGCCGGCAGCAGCTCAGCTTAGAGACTCATCTTCAGGAAATCCAAACACTGGACTAATGAGCAGATCAGTACAGATGCTCGCTACCAAAGCTGTTTCTACATGGAGTTTAACTGGGCCCAAATATTACTTTTTCCATCAGTTGAGACTGAAAGTCAAGTCTCATTCTTTAAAAAGAAATTTCATTCAAAGTTAAAACAGATGATTTTACTTTGATGTTATTTGATTGTAGATTATTTGCTGCATTTTTCATTTCAAATCTGATTTTATGTGTTTTTTCGTGTTTGAATTTTTTTCCTTCAGTTTCAGATTTTAATTTTCAGATTTTCTGATTTTCAAAATTGAAATTTAGGAAACAAAATAACATTTTATAGATTTGACATAGAAATGATCCTATATTTACAGGCAGGGAACTGAGCCCAGAGTCTCCTGTTTACAGTGTGGACTCCCAACACTCATGCTGCTTGATGTGTGTGCTGAGAGTTAACGCGGGCTGGCTTTTAACAATGAACAACTTGTTTAACCCCTTGTGTTCGTCTCTGTTTTATGTTCAGGAGCCGGGCCGTGACAGTGAACATTACAGACTATGGGTTAACGGTGTTATTGGGAAAAAAAGGTGATCACTTGTTACTTCTGGGCTCTCCTCTATGGAGGACTGAAACAGCCATAATCTGAAATATATACAAAATATATAAATAGTTCGATAAATTAGTTTGTAAGATGATAAATTCAACTAAAATAATAATAAAAAACAGAATTTGTGCCTAAACAAAGATAAAGAATGTCATTTTTCTGCCTTAATTCTATTGTTGTTGGTTTAATTGTGTTATTGTTGCTATTTATTTACTTTGTGACTCAGTTTTGAATTGAATATATTTTTATAATTAGAATGTATTTATTTGTCTTATTTTGATTTATTATTCCTGTATTACTTTCCTTTGCAATGTTGATCTATTTAATCCCTCCAAATCATTTATTTCTTCATTTAATTTTGATTTCTCCATATTTTCTTTTTTAATTCAGTTTTTGTGTTTGTTTGAAGAAAGAAATGAAAAATATTACAATTAGAATGAATTTCTTTAACTTTTGTGGGATTCTCTTATACTTTCTGATCATGTTCTGTGCTTATGGGTGAAATGAAAACTTAGAGATCTGCAAACTGTCTGAGATCTTCTGATTACATCTTTAAAAGTATGGAAATAAATTCAAGTTCACTTCTGAAAATCCAAGTAAGCTTTTATTTAGGGAACATTGTGGAAGCACTGAAACCACTTTAGCTGAAACCCCCAAAAAGGAACCAACTCACCACGGTTAATGACAGTTTTATAAATCCTCTCATCATCTGATGCAGTTACATTTGGAATAATTAAGGTGGAATGAAAGTCAGTTCCCACTGAAGCCCTCAGTTAAGTCCTGATGGACTGGAGAGGCTCAGAGGTAAAAATGGCTGCCTGATTATGTTGTAAAATGGGGGAACAAACAGCTCTATGACAATATTCTCAATCCGGAACCATCTTTAGAGGCCAGTTGTTGCCAGATTAAAATACATGTTGACTTGAAAATGCACAACACAATTAGCTGAACGGGTGTCACATTTTTCTGAATAGTGAACTTTTAAAGTTTTCAATAAAGCTTTGTACAGCAAATATGTATCTATATCATTAGAATGAGAGTTATGCAGAAAAAACAACATGAATAAGCTCGATGCCTTCAATGTGAACACCTGAGGTGTTGAAACACTTAGTAATCTTCAGTTATAAACTGCCTCCATCTGGTGATCCTAAATTCAGTTATAAAGGAAATATGAGAGCATTTTAAATGAATAAAGATCATTCTTTTCCCTGTTCTCTGTCCTCACCTCACACTCCTCTGGCCCACCCATCTCTGCTCCTCCCTCTTAGGGTCATTGATGATAATGGGGAGAGTGTTACACCAGCTTTTGTGTCTTTAGAGTCAGTTACTTTGTATGAAAATACGTTGCACACTTACAGTTGTCTTCTTTTAAGACAAAAAAAGAAGGAATTATGCCTTTTCCCTCCTCCTGATACTTTGTTTTTCTTGGAATGTTCTGATACAAACCAGAGAGAAGAACACATTGTTCAATGTCAGTGGATGAAGAAGGATGATTTTGTGCTGAAAACAGTCAGGATTTGGACTAAACCGTTGCCTTAGAAACAGAAATATGTTGCTTTCATGAAACACTTTAAGTTTCTTATTATTAGATGTGAGGTTGAAGAGATTGATCTGAGAAAAGAAAGTGAGAGGGACGGAGGGTGGGTGCCTGGAGCCTGAAGGCCAACATCTGTGCTGCTCCACCACGTTCCACTGGAGACCCAGTGGGAGAAATCTCAATGTGTGCTACCAAAGCTGAATGCTATCATTTTCATTCAGCTTCACATTCAGTCCCACATGGAAACAGAATTACTAATAAAGAATAAAAAGGAACTTGGTGGTTTGGTGGTAGCTTGGCATTCTCTCTGTGTGGCCTATAAACTTGGCGTTGTTATAAATTTGGAGTTATTGCAAAAACCATTTTTGCTGCAGGACTTTTCTACTTTTAGCTAATTTATCATTTAAATAAATTAAGTGGAGCAAAAAGGTCCAAACTGAAAATGATTTACTTTAAATTATCAGTGGGAGAAGCTTTCTGGCTGCATTTTGTCATCATGAATGAATCTGACTGAAGATAACTGCTGCTGTGATGAAAGCTGTTTTCTAATCAAGTCAAAGATTGTTCATTTCCAACAGTGTTGGAGGGGAGTTTGTTAGTATCAGCTGATTAACGGGCTTTTGGAGTTTTGCTGCTCCAAACTGTTGTTATTGTTTCAGCCAGAAATATTCACTAACTCTGGAGCTCTAGAAGCATCAGCCAGTGATTCTAGATTTGTTTCTGTCTGACAGATTCACTGTGTTTTCTTATTATTTCATAAATCATCATTTCATCAACTAAACCCCTGAAGAAGAAAACAGACTTTACCATGAAGACCAGCACAACTTTCACATCATATTAATCTGAACAACAACTAAAACATGGTGTCTGACCTCAGAGTCTTCAGTCCACAGTGTGGACTCTGCAGAAAGCTGCTCAGCTCCTTCGCTGCAGAGTCTCTGATGGTGTTAAAACTCAGGTCCAGTTCTGTCAGATGGGAGGAGGGGTTGGACTTCAGAGCAGAGACCACAGAAGCACAGCTGATCTCTGACAAACTGCAGCGCCTCAATCTGAATAAAGAATAAAACATGTGAGCTGAAGCCAACAGGATGCAGGTTAAAACAGTCCAACAGAACAAGTGAAAAAGAGCTCTCATTAATATTAATGACAACATGCTGCTGCTTCAATAAAGACGGAGTGACATCAGCTCTTAAACTCTGCCAGCTCCACCAGTGGCTCCATCCATACAAACTCATGTTGTGCAGCCAAATGATTCAAGTTTCAAAGAAAACAAACATGTCAGGAGCAACTTTGGAGCAAATGGGAACAAACTGATAGAAATAAAGATCAGGTTCACTGTTTTATTGAAGGTTAAAGGCACAAAAACATGGTGCAGTGATGTTTAATGGAATCATGGAATCAAACTTCTTTAAAGAGTGGACAGCAGCAGAACTTGTTACTGTGACTTGTTGTGTTTGAATATATCAGTCAGTCCAAACATTACAGAGCCTTAGAAAAGTGTTGGAAGCATCCAGAGGTGGACTGATTGATCAGTTTGGCTGATTAATGGATGCTGATGGACGCTTTGACTAACTATCAGAATCAGTGGAGTTTGAGGCTGATGGTTGGGAGACCTCCTCCATCTCCAGCAGGAAGCTACAAAGCTGAAGTCAAGAGGAGTCAGAGTGTTAAGTTCAGTGTTTCCATTCAGTCTTTAAACATCACAGCTTCCATCAGAGTCACATGATTTAGAAGCAGACAGAAACACAGCCGGCAGCAGCTCAGCTTAGAGACTCATCTTCAGGAAATCCAAACACTGGACTAATGAGCAGATCAGTACAGATGCTCGCTACCAAAGCTGTTTCTACATGGAGTTTAACTGGGCCCAAATATTACTTTTTCCATCAGTTGAGACTGAAAGTCAAGTCTCATTCTGTAAAAAGAAATTTCATTCAAAGTTAAAACAGATGATTTTACTTTGATGTTATTTGATTGTAGATTATTTGCTGCATTTCTCATTTCAAATCTGATTTTATGTGTTTTTTCGTGTTTGAATTTTTTTTCCTTCAGTTTCAGATTTTCAAAATTGAAATTTAGGAAACAAAATGACATTTTATAGATTTGACATAGAAATGATACTATATTTACAGGCAGGGAACTGAGCCCAGAGTCTCCTGTTCACAGTGTGGACTCCCAACACTCATGCTGCTTGATGTGTGTGCTGAGAGTTAACGCGGGCTGGCTTTTAACAATGAACAACTTGTTTAACCCCTTGTGTTCGTCTCTGTTTTATGTTCAGGAGCCGGGCCGTGACAGTGAACATTACAGACTATGGGTTAACGGTGTTATTGGAAAAAAAGGTGATCACTTGTTACTTCTGGGCTCTCCTCTATGGAGGACTGAAACAGCCATAATCTGAAATATATACAAAATATATAAATAGTTCGATAAATTAGTTTGTAAGGATGATTTTGTGCTGAAAACAGTCAGGATTTGGACTAAACCGTTGCCTTAGAAACAGAAATATGTTGCTTTCATGAAACACTTTAAGTTTCTTATTATTAGATGTGAGGTTGAAGAGATTGATCTGAGAAAAGAAAGTGAGAGGGACGGAGGGTGGGTGCCTGGAGCCTGAAGGCCAACATCTGTGCTGCTCCACCACGTTCCACTGGAGACCCAGTGGGAGAAATCTCAATGTGTGCTACCAAAGCTGAATGCTATCATTTTCATTCAGCTTCACATTCAGTCCCACATGGAAACAGAATTACTAATAAAGAATAAAAAGGAACTTGGTGGTTTGGTGGTAGCTTGGCATTCTCTCTGTGTGGCCTATAAACTTGGCGTTGTTATAAATTTGGAGTTATTGCAAAAACCCTTTTTGCTGCAGGACTTTTCTACTGTTAGCTAATTTATCATTTAAATAAATTAAGTGGAGCAAAAAGGTCCAAACTGAAAGAGATTTCCTTTAAATTATCAGTGGGAGAAGCTTTCTGGCTGCATTTTGTCATCATGAATGAATCTGACTGAAGAGAACTGCTGCTGTGATGAAAGCTGTTTTCTAACCAAGTCAAAGATTGTTCATTTCCAACAGAGTTGGAGGGGAGTTTGTTAGTATCAGCTGATTAACGGGCTTTTGGAGTTTTGCTGCTCCAAACTGTTGTTGTTGATTCACTGTTTTCTTATTATTTAATAGATCATCATTTCATCAACTAAACCCCTGAAGAAGAAAACAGACTTTACCATGAAGACCAGCACAACTTTCACATCATATTAATCTGAACAAACAACTAAAACATGGTGTCTGACCCCAGAGTCTTCAGTCCACAGTGTGGACTCTGCAGAAAGCTGCACAGCTCCTTCGCTGCAGAGTCTCTGATGATGTTCCTGCTCAGGTCCAGTTCTGTCAGATGGGAGGGGTTGGACTTCAGAGCAGAGACCAGAGAAGCCCAGCTGATCTCTGACAAACTGCAGTACTCCAATCTGAATAAAGAATAAAACATGTGAGCTGAAGCCAACAGGATGCAGGTTAAAACAGTCCAACAGAACAAGTGAAAAAGAGCTCTCATTAATATTAATGACAACATGCTGCTGCTTCAATAAAGACGGAGTGACTTCAGCTCTTAAACTCTGCCAGCTCCACCAGTGGCTCCATCCATACAAACTCATGTTGTGCAGCCAAATGATTCAAGTTTCAAAGAAAACAAACATGTCAGGAGCAATTTGGGAGCAAATGGGAACAAACTGATAGAAATAAAGATCAAATTAACTGTTTTATTGAATGTTAAAGGCACAAAAACATGGTGCAGTGATGTTTAATATAATCATGGAATCAAACTTCTTTAAAGAGTCGACAGCAGCAGAACTTGTTACTGTGACTTGTTGTGTTTGAATATTTCAGTCAGTCCAAACATTACAGAGCCTTAGAAAAGTGTTGGAAGCATCCAGAGGTGGACTGATTGATCAGTTTGGCTGATTAATGGATGCTGATGGACACTTTGACTAACTATCAGAATCAGTGCAGTTTGAGGCTGATGGTTGGGAGACCTCCCCCATCTCCAGCAGGAAGCTACAAAGCTGAAGTCAAGGAGGAGTCAGAGTGTTAAGTTCAGTGTTTCCATTCAGTCTTTAAACATCACAGCTTCCATCAGAGTCACATGATTTAGAAGCAGACAGAAACACAGCAGGCAGCAGCTCAGCTTAGAGACTCATCTTCAGGAAATCCAAACACTGGACTAATGAGCAGATCAGTACAGATGCTCGCTACCAAAGCTGTTTCTACATGGAGTTTAACTGGGCCCAAATATGACTTTTTCCATCAGTTGAGACTGAAAGTCAAGTCTTATTCTGTAAAAAGAAATTTCATTCAAAGTTAAAACAGATGATTTTACTTTGATGTTATTTGATTGTAGATTATTTGCTGCATTTCTCATTTCAAATCTGATTTTATGTGTTTTTTCGTGTTTGAATTTTTTTCCTTCAGTTTCAGATTTTAATTTTCAGATTTTTCTGATTTTCAAAATTAAAATTTAGGAAACAAAATGACATTTTATAGATTTTACATAGAAATGATCCTATATTTACAGGCAGGGAACTGAGCCCAGAGTCTCCTGTTTACAGTGTGGACTCCCAACACTCATGCTGCTTGATGTGTGTGCTGAGAGTTAACGCAGGCTGGCTTTTAACAATGAACAACTTGTTTAACCCCTTGTGTTCGTCTCTGTTTTATGTTCAGGAGCCGGGCCGTGACAGTGAACATTACAGACTATGGGTTAATGGTGTTATTGGAAAAAAAAGGTGATCACTTGTTACTTCTGGGCTCTCCTCTATGGAGGACTGAAACAGCCATAATCTGAAATATATACAAAATATATAAATAGTTCGATAAATTAGTTTGTAAGATGATAAATTCAACTAAAATAATAATAAAAAACAGAATTTGTGCCTAAACAAAGATAAAGAATGTAATTTTTCTGTTTTAATTCTATTGTTTGTTGGTTTAATTGTGCTAATGTTGCTATTTATTTACTTTCTGACTCAGTTTTGAAATGAATACATTTTACAATTAGAATGAATTTCTTTAACTTTTATGGGATTCTCTTATACTTTCTGATAATGCTCTGTGCTTACGTGGTGAAATGAATACTTAGAGATCTGCAAACTGTCTGAGATCTTCTGATTACATCTTTAAAAGTATGCAAATAAATTCAAGTTCACTTCTGAAAATCCAAGTAAGGTTTTATTTAGGGAACATTCTGGAAGCACTGAAACCACTTTAGCTGAAACCCCCAAAAAGGAACCAACTCAACACGGTTAATGACAGTTTTATAAATCCTCTCATCATTTGATGCAGTTACATTTGGAATAATTAAGGTGGAATGAAAGTCAGTTCCCACTGAAGCCCTCAGTTAAGTCCTGATGGACTGGAGAGGCTCAGAGGTAAAAATGGCTGCCTGATTATGTTGTAAAATGGGGGAACAAACAGCTCTATGACAATATTCTCAATCTGGAACAATCTTTAGAGGCCAGTTGTTGCCAGATTAAAATACACGTTGACTTGAAACTGCACAACACAATTAGCTGAACGGGTGTCACATTTTTCTGAATAGTGAACTTTTAAAGTTTTCAATAAAGCTTTGTACAGCAAATATGTATCTATATCATTAGAATGAGAGTTATGCAGAAAAAACAACATGAATAAGCTCGATGCCTTCAATGTGAACACCTGAGGTGTTGAAACACTTAGTAATCTTCAGTTATAAACTGCCTCCATCTGGTGATCCTAAATTCAGTTATAAAGGAAATATGAGAGCATTTTAAATGAATAAAGATCATTGTTTTCCCTGTTCTCTGTCCTCACCTCACACTCCTCTGGCCCACCCGTCTCTGCTCCTCCCTCTTAGGGTCATTGATGATAATGGGGAGAGTGTTACACCAGCTTTTGTGTCTTTAGAGTCAGTTACTTTGTATGAAAATACGTTGCACACTTACAGTTGTCTTCTTTTAAGACAAAAAAAGAAGGAATTATGCCTTTTCCCTCCTCCTGATACTTTGTTTTTCTTGGAATGTTCTGATACAAACCAGAGAGAAGAACACATTGTTCAATGTCAGTGGATGAAGAAGGATGATTTTGTGCTGAAAACAGTCAGGATTTGGACTAAACCGTTGCCTTAGAAACAGAAATATGTTGCTTTCATGAAACACTTTAAGTTTCTTGTTATTAGATGTGAGGTTGAAGAGATTGATCTGAGAAAAGAAAGTGAGAGGGACGGAGGGTGGGTGCCTGGAGCCTGAAGGCCAACATCTGTGCTGCTCCACCACGTTCCACTGGAGACCCAGTGGGAGAAATCTCAATGTGTGCTACCAAAGCTGAATGCTATCATTTTCATTCAGCTCCACATTCAGTCCCACATGGAAACAGAATTACTAATAAAGAATAAAAAGGAACTTGGTGGTTTGGTGGTAGCTTGGCATTCTCTCTGTGTGGCCTATAAACTTGGCGTTGTAATAAATTTGGAGTTATTGCAAAAACCCTTTTTGCTGCAGGACTTTTCTACTTTTAGCTAATTTATCATTTAAATAAATTAAGTGGAGCAAAAAGGTCCAAACTGAAAGAGATTTCCTTTAAATTATCAGTGGGAGAAGCTTTCTGGCTGCATTTTGTCATCATGAATGAATCTGACTGAAGAGAACTGCTGCTGTGATGAAAGCTGTTTTCTAATCAAGTCAAAGATTGTTCATTTCCAACAGAGTTGGAGGGGAGTTTGTTAGTATCAGCTGATTAACGGGCTTTTGGAGTTTTGCTGCTCCAAACTGTTGTTGTTGATTCACTGTTTTCTTATTATTTAATAAATCATCATTTCATCAACTAAACCCCTGAAGAAGAAAACAGACTTTACCATGAAGACCAGCACAACTTTCACATCATATTAATCTGAACAAACAACTAAAACATGGTGTCTGACCCCAGAGTCTTCAGTCCACAGTGTGGACTCTGCAGAAAGCTGCTCAGCTCCTTCGCTGCAGAGTCTCTGATGGTGTTGCTGCTCAGGTCCAGTTGTGTCAGATGGGAGGGGTTGGACTTCAGAGCAGAGACCAGAGAAGCACAGCTGATGTCTGACAAACTGCAGTGCTCCAATCTGAATAAAGAATAAAACATGTGAGCTGAAGCCACAGCTCCGTGGTTGTGGCAAAACGTTCAATTTTACGGAGCTCGGATTCAACATTCATTTTACATTCGTTGTAGATTTTTGGAACGGCCACTTGATTAAAATATGTTGGGGATGGTATTTTGTAACGTTTGTCCAGCGTCCGAAGCATTTTCTGAAAGTTTGTGACGGTGTACACGGGCACCATGTGTATGTGACAGCATCTGTAAGGTCTTTGTGCCGGGTGGACGTGGACTCGTATGGCGTAACGCTACTGAACGCATCAGCGATCAAACTTTGCTTGGGCTTCACTTCTCCGCCGTTTCTCAGTGCTGTACACTCTTGATGCAGCGGTGGAGTTGTTTCATCACCAATTTTTGGTGATGATGTCAGAGAAGTAGGACTTTCTTGCGTTCCTCAGTTGTAAATTATAAGAGTGAAGTTTCTCTTTATAGATGTTATAATGAAGCTGGAGATTTGTTTTTCTCCATCTTTAGGACTGCAGGATGCTGAGACTTTGTTCCATCTTCTCATCCAACACATCTCATTATGATGCTGATCCTCTGCTGCATGTTCAGATGCTTATGAGAAAAAACACTGAAAAAACAGACTTACTGTGATGGTCCTCAGTGTGGATCAGTATAACATCAGTCTAATGTGTAAAGTTTAGTGTCAACACAGCTTTCACATCACATTAATGTTGCAACACAACTAAAAGGTGGCGTCTGACCTCAGAGTCTTCAGTCTGCAGAGTGGACTTCCCAGAAAACCACACAACTGTTTCACTTCTGAGTCCTTTATGGTGTTCTCACTCAGGTCCAGTTCTGTCACGTTGGAGGGGTTGGACTTCAAAGCCGAGGCCAGAGGAGCACAGCTGATCTCTGACAAACTGCAGTGCTCAAATCTGAATGAAACACAAAAACATGTCGAAAAAATGGAATCAGATGAGCTTTTATATCTTTGCAGGCCTTAAATATTAGTGTCAGCATCAAAGAATTATTCAATGTGTTTTCTTACATTTGATGAACTAGAAATTATAAATGAAGATGCAGGAGAATTAATTGTGTCTGGAAACATGAAGACCTCCAACAGTTCCATTCAGTGAACTGACCTCAGAGTCTTCAGTTTGTAGTCTGGACTCTCCACAAGATCAGACAGTTGCTTCGCTGCTGATTCCTGCAGGTTGTAGTTGTACCTCAGGTCCAGTTCTGTCAGATGGGAGGGGTTAGATTTCAGAGCTGAGACCAGAGAAGCACAGCTGACGTCTGACAACCCGCAGCACTGCAATCTGAATAAAGAATAAAGCATGTGAGCTGAAGCCAACAGGAGGCAGGTTAAAACAGTCCAACAGAACAAGTGAAAAAGAGCTCAAACGTTACAGTTTATGAGGGCAGTGTTCAATTTAATCACCTAATTTGCACGTGATGAGTGAGAGTAGTACTGTGTGGCAGCATCTTAGATTATACAACTTGTAGGGATTTTGAACATGTTTACAAGTGCTTTTGTCCCTTTTTTTATTTTCTGTTTATTGGAATTTTTCACATTTTTACATACATGAACATTACACACTGAACATCGCTTTACACAGAACTTTCACTCGGGAGCCGTTATTCTAATCAATTTCTGACTTATCTGGTATAAGTAGGTTATTCTCTATTTGTTGTCACTATCTTTCGCTTTAAATATTGTCCATTTCGTCCATTTTTCGTCCATTTGTGCCTGCTGAAGTCTCAGTCGATGCGTCAGTTTTTGTCCTTTTTTGATCATTTTCTTCATTCTTGTACACAAATATGAACACAGCTATTCCAAATAATGAACTTTTTTCATGATTTTTGTCTTTTTATCCCCATAAAAACAACAGAAAACCAGTAAAAGCCTTTACATCCTAAGTCTTTGATGCAAACACTTCCACAAAGCCACATCAGCTAATGGCTGTCACAGATATGCTGTTTTATTGTTGTTTTTCAATTGTTCTTGTGTTTTAAGCCTTGTTTTATTTTGTGTTGTACAGCACTTTGTTTCAGCCACGGCTGTGTTAAAAGGCTATATAATAAAGTTGATGATGATGATGATGATTTCATTCAGTTTCTCATCAATTTTCCCAAAAACTTTCAATGGGAAGATACCTTTATGTGGGGGGGGGGGGAATCTATATGGATCTTTAAACGTCTTATATCTACCATTTAATGTCAGCACAGCTTACATCATATTCATGTGAACACACAGCTAAAACATGGTGTCTGACCTCAGAGTCTTCAGGCCACAGTGTGGACTCTGCAGAAAGCTGCACAGCTCCTTCACTCCTGAGTCCTGCAGCATGTTCCAGCTCAGGTCCAGTTCTGTCAGATGGGAGGGGTTGGACTTCAGAGCTGAGACCAGAGAAGCACAGCTGACCTCTGACAGCCCGCAGCCTTCCAATCTAAATGAAGAATATATCATGTCGATCAATTCTAATCAAATGTCTTCCATGTGTACTTTAAAATGTAGAAGAGCTTTTAAAAAGTCAGCGATTCTCACAGTGAAACACACACAATGAGCAGAAAACAACTCCTCCTTTAAAATAGAACAATAGAATTTATTAAAGTTGGCACAATGATTAAATCAATGGTGCTTCCATCAATAAACACTATTGTGGACTAAGCTAGTCCTCTGTACAAAATAAATAACTGAGAAAGCCAGCAGGTGAAACGCCATCTACTGGTGAAAGGCAGTAACGCAGCTGAACAGGTCAGGGCATGTTCAGCCACACTAAGGCCCCGTTTACACGATAGGAAGACGCAGACATTTTCCTGCGGTTTGGCCTCTCATTTACACCAAAACCCCGTTTTCAATCACAGAAAACGATTATTTCTAAAACCAAAGTGGAGATTTCTGATAACGCCGGTTATGTGTTGCCGTGTCAACTGGGAGAAACGGCGTTTTAGGTTCTTAAACGTCACATTATGCGCCAGAAAATGCTTAAAGGGACAGTTCGCCTCTTTTGACATGAAGCTGTATGACATCCCATATCAGCAACATCATTTATGAACATCTTCTTACCCCCTGCTGTCCTGTGAGCAGAGTTACAGCTGAGTTTTGGCGTCCACGAAGCTAGTCCGGCTAGTTGGCTGGGGCTTGAAAAATAAAGCGTCTTGCTTCTCAAAAAAATATGCGTTCAAAAGAGTAATACATTTGCATCACAAAATCGTTTTGAATGAAAAAGTCAGACCTCACTTCGCTTGGCGCTATTTTTGCCTCCCTTGATATCAATGTGTCCAGCCACCTAGCGATAGCCGCACCTGTTACGGTGTTTGCTGCTCGGTCTGCTCTTCGGTCTGCACAGTTTACATTGGACGCATTGATATCAAGGGAGGCAAAAATAGCGCCAAGCGAAGAGAGTCTGACTTTTTCATTCAAAACGATTTTGTGATGCAAATGTATTACTCTTGAACGCATATTTTTTTGAGAAGCAAAACGCTTTATTTTTCAAGCCCCAGCCAACTAGCCGGACTACCTTCATCAACACCTAAACGAGGCTGGAACTCTGGTCACAGGACGCAGCAGGGGGTAAGAAGATGTTCATAAATGATGTTGCTGATATGGGATGTTACACAGCTTCAGGTCAAAAGAGGCGAACTGTCCCTTTAACGTCATGCGAGCGCCTTATGTTTACAGTTTGTTTGGCTACTGATCAGGATTATCATGGATGATTTTAAAGTTCTACTAATTTTTACGTTTGTGCAAACGATTCTGGCCGTATTGCATTTGCAACAACTGCTCTACATGGAGGAGCAGAGGCGAAGGATTGCACAGAGGTCAGCATTTTTACTGCATCTTTCCCTTCCAAGACGTAGGTGCCGATTGTTGGTGTCGATTCTGAGGATTTTGATTGGCTTGCATGGCTTTGTTCCTTTCCCTACACTGCCGCTAATAGGTTTGGCAGAGTTATTATGGCGCTTGACGGCGTATTTATGCGGGTTGATGTAAATAACAAGTTTTTTGAAAACGATGTTGTGTGCACGATGTTATTATTGAAAACGGAGGGGGGGAAATATCCGTTTCTCTAAATACCCACTATGTGTAAATGTGGCCTAAAGCAGACCAGCAAGTGAGCAGACTGTGTGAAGCTGCATGGACTTTCTCTGGTTTTCTTTTCCCTTGTGAGCGTTCTTGAGGACATGTAAGTGCTTTCTACTTCTTAGTCATGGATATGTTGACCATTTATTCCAGTTTGTGTTACATGGGAGTATTTTGTGTGGTTACTTTGATATGTGAGGCTCCAATGCTGTTCAGCATGCTTTGCATCTGCTAACTTTATGTTGGAATTTGTACAGTTTCCTCCACCAATTATATTGCATTTCTGTTGTTGTGTTATGCTTAAGTAACAGTTTGTACATAAGTGAGGGATATTACTGGTAAACTTTAAATCATATGGCAGTTTATTTATGAATGTTTATTCTGATTTAACCGTTGAATGATATTCTGAGCAGATTTTCTGATACATTTTATTGCTTTTCTATATATTTTCAGACCGCACACATACATATGTTGTACAATGATCAACAACATTCATTAAAGAAGACACATCAGATCTCTCTGTCCAAGTGCCTTGATTCTCTAATCGGAATCATAGTCCATAATCCACCGCCTCAACCAGCAATCCTTCTTTCTGAGTCTCGCCCCTCAAACATAACTAACAATGAAAAACACAGATGCAACCCTGAGGTTCCCAAACTATACAAAACACAGTCTGACCGATACTAGCCGGGCCTTCCGCTGATCCAAAATGCTGCAGCCAGAGTTCTGATGAGATCTAACAGCAGAGATCATATTTCTCCAGTTTTTCATTTCAGCATTTTTTCATGTTTAAAACTGGAAAAAATAAGACACTCACTTCAACATTCTGCTGTTCAATTTCAAATCATATCGGGTCCTTTCCTGGATGCATTTCAAAATGTAGAAGGTAATATCTCATGTGCATTCACTTTTATTCATGTGTACTACTCCCTCATGTCAGGTGTGCAGATGTAGGGCAGTGACCAGGGTGGGAATGAATGGGATTATGTTGAAGGGGTTGTTTTATGTATGGATATTCCCTTTTATTTCTTTTTTTGTTGGTTTGGTCTTTCTATAATCTGGTTTAAGTGTGTGGGTTAGTTACCCTATGTGTATGATTAATCTGTACCCATTTTTATCTTTGCTTTTTTCCTTTATAGAAGAATAAAATCTCAATAATAAGAAATATTGTTGCTGCCTGAACCTCCAAAGCCAACACTAAGAGCTTGTTTTAAAGACTCCAGCATGCTTATGTTAAATGTTCCCAAGCAGTACTGACACATCCATGTTAGCAGACATATCATTACTTAAAGAGAACCTTTGAAATGATTCATATGTTCGGCGCCCCTTCATGAGACACATGAGCTCAAACAACACTTTCTTTTGCCCCTTTGCCACCGCCAAGCTAACCCTACTCTACTCTGTTCGATATAGCGCGACACTACACGACACGACACGACACCAGTACCATTTCCTTTTCCACCCAAACCGTGACCTGGAAGTGGGCGGAGTCGGCCCGTTCACCACTAACGTGACGTCGGTTTCAGGCGAAGAGACGAGACGAAATACACTTGAAAAAGAAAGGAAACTTTGGCAATACCTGCACCTGCTGACTGTCCGTGGGTCGGCTTTCCTTCTCTGGTCTTCCATATTCGTAGTTCTGTTTACTCTCTGTTGCTCTCGCAGGTGTGTTTTCATACATGGCGGGTGATTATTTAAAGCTCCCCGAGCTTCGTGGCGTGTATGACGTAATTTCACCTGACCAATCAGTGGACAGCACTGATCACGTGACGTTTTAGTATCGGCAAGTGCCGACTAGACCCACCTCTGAAGCAGGTACTAGCCATCAACCCGCGATGGAAAAGCTCCCAATCAGGGTAGAGTCGTACCGTGTAGAGCTGTACCGGTACAAAAATGTTCGGTGGAAAAGGGGCATATGATAGCTCTGTCTTTTCAGAATCATCACTTTGTGATCAACTCTTTCAAAGATCTCAGGCTTTACTGATAGAATTGGATACACACAGAAACACTACAGCAGATCCAGTTAGAAAACTCACCTCAGAGTCTGTAGTTGACAGCTTGGACTCTCCAGTCCTGTGGACAGCTGCTTCACTCCTAAATCCTTAAGATCAAAGTTCTTACTCAGGTCCAGTTCTGTCAGATGGTTGGACTTCAGAGCTGAGACCAGAGAATCACAGCTGGTCTCTGACAAGCTGCAGTCATTCAACCTGAAAGAATGAAACAGTAAAAGTAAGAAAGTATAAAGTATAAAACCTAAAAATCAGACATGTTCCTCTTCCTCTACATCATCATTATTTCAGCCTTCTAAAGACAACAGGGGCTCTGGGTCCACAGAAACTTTTCTTCTTACAGTTTCTTATTAGTCCTGAATAATGATCCTTTTTTATGTTTCCCAGCAGGAAGTGCAGATGAACACCAATCATAAAGCTGCTGTTAGAGACCTTTTTGACTCTTAATTCTGATCAATAGCTTCCCAGCTGCAGGAGGAACCTTGGGTGGCATCACTACACTCAGTGTTTCATGCAGATTATGTAAGAATACGGTGATTTGTGAAACAAATTAACTCTAAGTTTCTAATGTCAGCTTCCATAGGATTAAACAAAAGCAACCCACTGACCCTCAGTTCATCACATACTGATGTGAGGAGGCAGCTACATTCGGTTTCAGCACACTGGATATCCCTAAAAAGTGTTACTCATGGTCCAGATCTCCAGGCTTCATTTGTGCTTTGCATGGCAGCTCATGATTTTATGGAAAAGCAGAAAATCCATCATCAAAACCACGAAGCTGTCCGTACACAATTTGGCAGAATAGGTTACAAACATGGAACTTTTGTACTTGTAAATAAATGGTGGGTTGGTGTCAGATGAGTTGGGGTGAAAAAATATATATCCATCTATATCTGGTTTATTGTATTTACTGTGCAAACAAACCTGCTTCAGTTTCAAGAGAAGTAACGGTGAGGGCCACTTCAAATTAACCTCTTGGTGAACATAAAACCTGGTTCACAAAAAATAAAAATTCTTCAAAATAATTCCTTCGTTAATAATTGGTCACACAAAACTTTATTGTATTAATCCTTAAGAACCCAGACCCATTTCTACTTAAATGAAAATTAAAGGGGTTATAACACAGACTAAATAGACCACATAGAACCCATTTCAGAATTTTTTTCCAGAATACCACCCCCCACTGTCAGAGATCTGTAATGTGACATATATGTCACATTGGGAGTTAAGAACCTGGATAATTTCTCCATCAAGGAAAATTATGGGGGACGTAAGGATGTGTGACACCTGTGTCACGGTGGGTGACACAGGTGCGGCTTATCTGCAGATTTTCACATCTTCATTGTAAACAAATTAATAACATTAATTACACTGGTCGGACTGTTCAGCTGTTTCAGACTGATACCTCCGGTTCAGGCTGGTCCTCGATCATCAACACGCACGTTTCTCTTTCAATCGCGGAAAATATTTTTCAATACTCATCTGGATTGAAGCAGCAAACATTCAGTGTAAGAGTTTAAAAAACTACTTTATTTGATTCACAGCTGCTAGTGTTTAGACCTCGACAACCCAACTACATTTATTTTATTTTTTTTACGGCAAACTTGCGACAAGTTAACTTTATAAAGAAGGCGTAATCGCGTGTTTGCTATGGGACGGGACGGGACAACATTGTATTAAAAATATAAAATATTTTTATAGGACTTTTTAATGTGTGATTTTATAAAGGTGCACGTGATACCAACCTTTCGTGAATTCTTTCGGTTGAGCTAATCTAACGCGACGCTGAAGCTAGCAAGCTTCCACGCTTCCAGGGAAGCACGGAGGGGAGGGGCTGTGTGTGTGTGTAGGCTATGCGAGAGAGACGGAGGGAGAGAAGGGAAAGGAAATGCAGCTTAACGAATACGAGTATTTTTTAAATAGCGTTAAAAAAAATAATAATAACGAAACGCAATATGTGGCTGCCGGTGTTGAATCTGTGGCGCACCGCCACGAATTAGTCTGTGTGTGGGAAACACTGCTGACTTTAGACCCAACATACCTCGGTATGCCATCAATCTGTCCTTGTAGCCCACCCCTCTGAACAGGTGGCACCATCTCTCTGTGCTGGCAGCTGTCTGCTGCACATCTGTTACTTCTGGATTTTTACTTTTTTAAACCCACAAACCCAGCAGCCTCTCTTTGGGCTCATTCTGAATTCCACTCCTGTGCACACTTTTTTCTATGAACTCTTTTTGCATGTTTTCCTCTCATGTTTTGCTGATTTTGTAAGATTCATGTAAAAATGAAGTGTTGGGGCAGTGCTCTGCCTTTCCTTCAGTCTGTCTCTAATTACTGGCTGAAGGCTAAAACCCAAAGCAGACTGAGTCATTGTGCTGAAAGTGACTGAACTCTGCACATTTGTCCCGTTCAAATGAGCAGCAGAAGCAGCAGATCTGTCAGTTTGTTGCAGTTTAATCTTCATCCAGCTTTCCAAACTTTACTGATCAAACATCTCTCAGATGAACCCAGAAGGACGAGTGAAAGAAACATTTCAGCTGCTCCATTTTTAAGTGTGATCTAAAGGGTTTGGTCTTCTTTTATGACTGAAGAGAAATGGTTCATAACCAGAATCATCTTTCTAAGTTACTGTTTTTTTAAGAAACTGAGAAAAGAACTGCTTTGGCAGGTGAACAATGTAAGAGAAGCTTCATTTAGAAATGTGGAAACACTGAATATTTTCATCATTTTAACATAACAGTAAATCATTTAAACTAAAAGAGCTGCAGTGAACTGACCTCAGAGCCTCCAGTCTGCAGTTTGGACTTTCCAGGCCAGCAGACAGATGTTCCACTGCTGGATCCCTCAGCTTGTTGTTACTCAGGTCCAGTTCTTTCAGATGGGAGGGGTTGGACTTCAGAGCAGAGGCCACAACTTCACAGTGAGTCTCTGAGAGATCACACCCAGCAAGTCTGTGATGAGAGAAAATATAATAAAATCTGCACAGTAAAAACTAACTGAACTCAGATTCTAACTGAACACAGTGATGTAAGTAAGTAAGTAACTTTAATTTATATAGCACATTTAAACAGCAAGAACTGACCAAAGTGCTGTACAGTGTCAAACTAAAAGACTAAAATTAAGCATAAAAATAAGATTAAAAGCAAAGCAAGAACAAACAGCAAGAATAAAATACATAAGATACAGAAGGCAATCTACAGTGTAATAAAAAGGCAAGATAAAGAATAGGGATAAAAAAAAAAATTAAAAAATAAGAAGAAGAGAGAGAGAAAAAAAGAAACTAGGAAGCAAAAGCCAATGTGTACAAATGTGTTTTAAGTCTGGATTTAAAAGTAGTGGTTGTGGGAGCAGATCTGATATCAGGGGGCAAAGTATTCCAGAGACGAGGAGCTGCCACAGCAAAAGCGCGGTCCCCTTTGTTTTTGAGACGGGACCGGGTAACATGGAGGAGACCTTTGTCGGCAGATCGGAGGGACTTTGGTGCATGGAGGTGCTGAATCATGTCAGAGATGTACATAGGGGCCTGACCATGAAGTGACTTAAAAACCAAAAGTAACATTTTAAATTGAATTCTAAAACTTATGGGGAGCCAGTGCAGAGAGGAAAGGACAGGGGTGATGTGTTCTTGCCTCTTTGTGCCTGTTAAAAGCCTAGCAGCAGCATTCTGCACCAACTGCAGGCGAGCTAGCTGGCATTGGGGGAGGCCAAAGTAAAGGGCATTGCAGTAGTCCAGCCGAGATGTTATGAAGGCATGGATGACTGTTTCCAGATCTTGAAAGGACAGTGAGGGCTTGAGTCGGGTGACTACTCTCAGCTGATGGAAACCACTTTGAACAACAGAGTTTATCTGTTTTTTTAAAACACATGTCCGAATCAAAGATAACCCCCAGGCTTTTGGCAGACGGCTTAACAAAGGAGGAGAGGTGAGATAAGTTTTCAGCAACTGTGGGAATTGATTTTGGGGATCCAAAAATCACAACTTCTGTCTTGCTGTCATTCAGTTGTAAAAAGTTGTTCGACATCCAGTGCTTAATGGCCTCTATAGAGTTCAGGAGAGATTGGGCAGACTCCTTAGTTTTTAATGGCAGATAAAGCTGTGTGTCATCAGCATAGAAATGAAAGGAAACAAGGTGGTTACGGATTATGTCCCCTAGGGGGAGCATGTACAGGCTGAAGAGAATTGGCCCTAAAATTGATCCTTGGGGGACGCCATAGGAGACCGGGGCAGAGGCAGAGGAAGAATGACCGATGGAGACAGAGAAAGTTCTCTGTTGCAGATAAGACTTAAACCATTGCAGTGCTGACCCTTTAATGCCCACCCACTCTTCAAGGCGGTTGAGGAGGATGTTATGATCCACGGTGTCAAAAGCTGCGCTGAGATCCAGGAGGACCAGGACTGCATTTTGGCCAGCGTCGAGTGTGAGGAGCAAGTCGTTAGTAATTTTCAGTAATGCAGTTTCTGTGCTGTGACATGCCCTGAAACCAGATTGAAAGGGCTCCAAGATGGCATGCTGGGATAGGAATGGGGACAACTGGGACAATACTACTTTTTCCAGTACTTTGGAGATGAATGGGAGTTTAGAGATGGGCCTATAGTTGTTTAAGCATTTGGGATCCAGGTTGTGTTTTTTGAGTAAAGGTTGGACAATTGCATGTTTGAGGCAGGCTGGGACAGAACCGGATGACAGACAGGAGTTTATAATGAGTTGAAGGGAGGGGCCAGTAACATCAAAGGCTTCCTTTAAAATGGGACATGGAACCTCATCACCAGGGGAGGAGGTGGTTTTCATGTGGAGCACAATGTCCTTTAAGTCGACCAGGGAGACAGGGTTGAAGTGACAGAAAGTAGCAATAGGGTGTGGGGGTAAGTGAGGAGATAGATCAGGAGGGGGGAAAAGAGCTCTGATGTTTTCGATTTTCTCCTTGAAGAAATGTAGGAAGGTCTCACAGACATCCGAATTTATAATGGGGGCTGGAGAGAGAGGTGGGTTCATAATAGAGTTAATTGTGTTAAACAAAATTTTAGGTCTATTTGAATGGCGGTTAATAATATCCGAAAAATATTTGGCCCTGGCTTCTTTGGCGGTAGCCTGAAAAGATGATAAAGCAGATTTAAAAATTTGAAAGGAGACAGTTAGACGGTCCTTCTTCCATCTCCTTTCAGCTCTGCGACAGGCCTGCCTGAGTGAGCGAGTATGGTCATCAAATTTCACTTTAAATTTAAAATTCAGATTTTTGTATCTGAGAGGGGCCACTAGATCCAAAATCTCAGTGCAGGATGAGTTGAATAAAACAATTAAATCATCAGGGCTGCAAGAGGCATCAGCAGCTGCAGTCATAGCTGAGGCAATGTCTTTACTTAAAAAACAGTCACTGAACTGGGTTGTAGCCAGTGGGTTTAAGCGACGGAAATACTGTCCAGGGGCTTTGACTATCTGAGTAGGATGGGCAATGTTGACGTTAAAAAAGATGGGCTTATGATCAGAAAAAGTAGCTTCGTCAACTGAGATGTTCTCAACAGAAAAACCATAAGAGAGGACAAGGTCCAGGGTATGACCCAGGGTATGGGTAGCTTGGTCAATGTGTTGGGTGAGCGCGAACGAGTCCAGGACGTCACAAAACTCTTTGACCATGGGTTTTTCCGGGCAGCAGACGTGGATATTGAAATCGCCCAGCAGCAGCAGATGATCATACATGGGCACAAAATCAGATAAAAAGGATGAAAATTCAGCAATAAAGTCTTTGTCTGGCTTGGGAGGTCTATAAATCAATGCACACAACAATGGATTGCGTTTTGATTCCACAGTGACGCATTGAAGTTCAAAAGTGGAAAAAGTTCTCACGGAAAGTGGTTGGATTTTTAAAACGTTGTTGTAAACAAGAGCTACTCCACCACCCCGTCCCGAGCGCCTTGGGGTGCTAATGAATGAGCAATTTGCCGGGCATATTTCACCGAAGGCAGCGGACTCTCCAACTCTGGCAGAAATCCAGGTCTCAGTTAAAAATAATAAATCCAAATCATGACGGGAGAAAAAGTCATTCAGTATGAAAGTCTTATTCAATACTGATCTGCTGTTGACAAGCGCCACTTTTGCCTCCGTATGTGTCTCGACCAGTACACGACGCGAGAACTCCAACAGTCGGATATTATCCGTGAATGTAATGTCCTCTGATGAACATTGTTCTTCACATCTGTGATTCATCTGATCTGATCTTCCTGTGTTTGACGTGACACAATTGTGCTCTTCAGTCTCGCACACGTGAGCACTTTTAAATGGATTTTTCTGAATTATTTGATCTAATCTGCAGATAAAGAGAGAAACATGGTGACCTCCGGTATGGCAACCAAGCAAGAAGCAGCAGAAATCATCTCACCCCCCCGACCACACTCACTGTGGAAGTTGACCTAAAACTATTAGATTATTAGGATATTAACACCTGGTGGAATGAAAAGGGGAAATAAAAGAAAAACAAGAGGAAGAACTCAGCTAGACTCAGGAATAAATTACTGGATAAAACAACTTCATTCAGTCTGAGGTGATGATACATCAGTGGGACCTTTAACAAGTGGAGCAGCACCATACAACCATTTCAAAATCTCGTCATTATTCTGGTAATTATTTCCTGATAAACCTGTTAAACTTTTAGTGATGCGTGCTTGGTTTTCTGAATCAATCCAACTGATCCAGACTGATGTACGTGGCTGCCTTTACACTGAAAATCAGAAACAGAGGATCTGTCGGTGCAGATTCTCAGTTATCCATCTTGTGGTCATCCTGAGAGCTGGAATGAGGTGAACTTCTTTTCTCTTGGTTCATGAAGACATTTCAGCTCTCACCAAAAAGGCCTCTTCAGTTCTAAACTAGTTGGTGGGAGTATCAGCTTGTTGGCAGGTTAGGGTCACATGTGTAGAAGTGACTCACCTGACCAAAGTGTGACTCATTCTCACCTGTGAGCTGTTTACCTGCCTGAACAAGCATGTTTTGGTCACAGGATCCAAGGTGTGAATGGTTGTGAAACGGGCCGGGAGGAGACTAAAGGCTGCGTTGTTGTCACAATCATGCATGGCTGTGTTGTGTTTTGGGTCCGAGTCTGAGGTGGGCTGAGCAGGTGGTCCGGAGAGCTTTGGGCGGAGCCTGGTTTGCTCCTGCCACCACACCTGCTTCTCATCATTCCTCATTAAGACGGCCTTATAAGAGCTGCAGGAGCAACCAGTCTTCAGATGGTCTCACTAACTTAGTGGTAAATCGGCTCACCCTATGTTCTGCCATGTGTTCTCTTGTGGTTGTTGACTAACCCTTGTTCTCGCAGCTTCTGCCTGTCTCGACCAAGTGCTTCTCCGCCTTGGTTTCCTGGTTCCAACCTGTACCCGACTCTCCGTAGTCTGGATATCCCCACCAGCCACATATCCACACCTGCCTGCCCGCCTAGCCTCTGCTGGGACTCCTACCGACACAGCCAGTACCCTCTCCTCCACCACGGACTCCAACTCTCACCAAGTAAGGACTATTTACTGCATCTCACCTCACGGAGGACCGCTCTAACCATCTCCTCCCTTCTGCAGAATCCTCCCGTGCCTGGAAGTCTCCACCACCAGCATTCCTCTGTTTAATAAATATTTGACCTTTATTTCCTTCTGGTCTGCTTTGGAGTCTCTATTCCTGACGGCTGGGGCTCAAGCCGTGACAGTTGTAGGTGCTGGAAGGTGATACCTGAGGCCACCCCCTCAGTTCAAAGATGGTTTTTCCAGTTTAACATAGATAGCTTCTTTGATTCCTCTCTGGAACCATCTGTCTTCTGGACAGAGAAGACGTCCAGAAGAACAAAGTCCAGTTGCTCTTTGGAAGAGATGGAGGCGGACTCCCAGACCCACTGACAGATAAATATGCTTCAGCATTCTAAAAACTAACCAAAATCCTTTTCCCTTTATTTATCCTTTCCAAATGGGAAATCATCTGCAGGTGTGTGTGGATTTGGTAAAGAATACACCATCAGAGAGTTCTTAGTCCACCAGGTCCCGAGTTTACTTCCAAGGGCAAAGTTGCTTTTGGTTGACAACCATAAATGTTGATGGGAGTGTTCAACCTTGTAGGTAGCAGCCCAAAACTGATCACTAAAAAAACAATGTCAGTACTGACCGAAGCAGCAGAGCGAATTAGCACCGAGTCACAAAGAAGCAGACCAGTCGATAATCAGGGGCCTGTAGTTCCACACTGACTCATGCAGTTTGTCTCTTCTAACAACACTGAACACATCAGCATGAACCTGATTACCTGTTCAGGTAAACATTAAAGATGTGCTTTTCATTTCAAATGAAAGAGTTTATCAGGTTGATTTTGATCAAACAGCTCCTCCATGAGGTTAAAAGCCTTAAACTTCCATCAGCTGTTTCCTACATCATTTCTCTGTGCACATAAGCTGCTAATAACTGAGCAAGATTCTGGAGATCCGATGGATCCAAAGCATTTATAGTACAATAACAAGGCTTGCACCGTTAACACCCGTAAGAACTAAATAAAATGACACGAGGCAGCTCACCTATCAGACCCTCTGGTCTATGAACCAGAAGGTGTGGTGGCGCCCTCATGGACCCCCCATCAAAGAGCCATCATGATGAGGCAACAACTGATTGCACGGCTTTAGTTGCAGTCATCGAGCGCAGTTTTAAGCCATTTTCATATCAAACCATTTCTTCTTTATTTCAGTGACATTCTGAACTACAGGTGACACGGTATTAACAGCACTCCTATTTGCTTCCCATTTCTTGGCTTTAGCAGGTCCCGTAATTCCACTGCTGACGCTGCTAAAAATGAGATTTTCCTTTCTGGATCTCTGAAAGCAGAACTTCAGTCTCAGAGCCCCTAAAGTTGTTCTTTTTGCGCCTTGATGCCATTCTCATGACTCAACACGACCCGGCACAGGAGAGAGGAAGCACAGCTTTATATGGTATCATTTTGGGCGTGGAGTACCGTATGAAAATCTATCCTCATGCCCTTAAATACGCACGGGTGGCATTCATCATTTCTGCAGGTCCTTTACACACTTTTAACGAAGTTAAGAGCGTTTGTTGAATCTGACGTGGCGTGGAGTACGAGACCTTCGTACGAAAAAAGTGAGAGAAATTTGGAATAAAATTACGAAAATGTTCTTGCATGAGGCCCAATGATCCCAAACACAGCAGCAGATCTACAGCAGAATGTCTGAAAAATAAAAGAATCAAGGTGTTGCAATGGTCCAGTCAAAGTCCAGACCTCAGCCTGACTGAACAATGTGAGATTCTGTCACAGCTGACTCACAAATCAGACCCAAGAGCAGACGCGACTCAGGGAGGTTTGAGTTAAGGTTTATTAAAGGTAGGTGCAGCGCTGAGCCGATGAGTGGATCCAAGTGAACAGGTAACTTGAATCCGAGAGGGTTTCCAGAACGGAGGGCAGGGTGCTGGCTGTGGGGAAGCAGGTACTGAGTCAACGGTGGGGCGAGCAGGCAGGTGAGCAGGCAGGTGTCTCAGAATCCAGAGTGGAGAGCTAAAGCCTTTAGCTTGGAAATCCAGAGTGCAATGAACAACAAAGGAGCAGACACACTGTAGCAGTGAGACAATCTGGCGAAGACCGGTTGCTCCTGCAGATCCTTATGAAGGTGCCTTGACGAGCGCAGACGGAGAGCAGGTGCGAGTGCAGGAGCTGAACCAGACTCCGCCCCAGGCTTCCTGGAAAGCTGCTGGACCCCGCCTGAGACCCAGAAACCAAACAAACACCACAGCCAAGCAGGATCATGACAGATTCAGTGTCTTGTCCAAAGTCACTTCTTCCACATGTGGACTGTGGAAGCCGTGGGTCAAACCACCGACCTTTCAGTTAGCAGACCGACCAATAACAATCCAACATCTGTGAGCAGCCTGTTGAACCTGGAAACTTATCAATCATTTCCATGAAAATGTTTCATGTGATGCAGATGAAAATGTGGCTGTTAGCTTGATAGAAACATAACTCCCACATGGCTCTGATACTTGCTGCTGGTCAGAGGTGCTGCTTCATTCTCCTTTCTGCTGACCTGTGTGTTGCTTTCTGTTCCCTCATCACTTTTGTAAAACTCTTCACATACATGCAGTAATGATATTAAAACAACAAGGAGCCTCCTCTGCTTCTCAGTGTGCTGCAAAGTAAACACAGCAGTTTCCACAGCCTAATATTTGCAGCATGTCCTGTGCTCTCTACAGTTATCTCCCACCACCCCTCCCTCACATCTCCAACAGTAGGTCTGCTGCTGGGAAGCACATGTGAGCAGAAACTGTGGGAAAGGTCCAGATGAACCTGTCTGCAGATTCTCCAGAACATCTCTGCTGTTCATGTGCAGAAACGGCTTTTAGGGAACTAAACTACTTATCTACACTGACACATGAAGTCAAAGAACACATCAACTCACCGAGCCTTTCTGCAGTTCCTCACAGCTGGAATCAGTCTCCATCGTCCCCCATCTGTTGTGTTGTACTCCTCCAGGTCCAACTCCTCCAGAACCTCCTCTGACATCTGCAGCATGTAGGCCAGAGCTGAGCAGTGGATCTCAGAGAGTTCCTTCTCTGATCTGTTCTCTGACTTCAGGAACTCTTGGATCTCCTGATGAACTGAGAGGTCGTTCATCTCCATCAGACAGTGGAAGATGTTGATGCTTCTGTCAGGAGAAATGTTATCACTGTTCATCTCCTTCAGGTTGTTGATGACTCTCTGGATGGTTTCTGGACTGTTCTGTGTCTGACCCAGCAGGCCTGCTAAGAGTCTCTGGTTGGACTCCACAGAGAGGCCATGAAGGAAGCGGACAAACAGGTCCAGGTGGCCATTTTTACTGTCCAGGGATTTCTCCATGACTCTCTTCAGGAAGTCACCCAGAGATGAGTAACTGTAGTATTCTCCCAGGAAGCTCTTCAGCACCTCCTCCTTCCTGTTGGTGTAACAGTGCATCATGTAGACTGCAGCCAGAAACTCCTGAACACTCAGATGAACAAAGCAGTAAACTGGTTTCTGGAAGATCCCACACTCTCTTTTGAAGATCTCTGTACAAACTCCTGAATACAGCGATGCCTCGGTGACATCCAGGCCACACTGCTCCAGGTCTTCCTGGTAGAACATGATGTTTCCTTTCTCCAGATGTTCAAACGCCAGCCTCCCCAGCTTCAGAAGAACGTCCCTGTCAGCCTCCGTCAGCCCCTGTGGACCCGCCTCAGGTCCCTGGTGGTACTTGTTCTTCTTCCTCTGTGTCTGAACCAGCAGGAAGTGGGAGTACATGTCAGTGGTGGTCTTGGGCAGCTCTGCCCTCTGCTCTGTGGTCAACATGTGCTCCAGAACTGTAGCAGTGATCCAGCAGAAGACTGGGATTCTACACATGATGTGGAGGCTCCTGGATGTCTGGATGTGGGAGCTGATTCTGCTGGAAAGCTCTTCATCTCTGAATCTCCTCCTGAAGTACTCCTCCTTCTGGGCATCGGTGAAGCCTCGTACTTCCGTTACCCTGCCAACACACGTAGGAGGTATCCGATTGGCCGCTGCGGGCCGTGTGGTTATCCAGAGGCGAGCCGAGGGAAGCAGGTTCCCCCTGATGAGGTTTGTCAGCAGCACGCTGACTGATGACGTCTGTGTGACATCAGACACAACCTGACAGCTGAACTCCAGAGACAGTCTGCTTTCATCCAGGCCGTCCAGGATGAACAGAAGTGTGCAGCCGGCCAGCTGCTCTGCTGGGAGCTTCTCTAATGTTGGATGGAAAACATGGAGCAGCGTGAGAAGACTGTGCTGCTCCTCTCTGATCAGGTTCAGCTCCCTGAAGGAAAGCAGAATCACCACACTGACATCCTGGTTCTCCAGGCCCTCGGCCCAGTCCTGAGTGAACTTCAGCACTGAGAAGGTTTTTCCAACACCAGCGACGCCGTTGGTCAGAACCACTCTGATGGCTCCCCGTTGCTCAGGTAAGGCTTTAAAGATGTCGTGGCACCTGATGGGAGAGTCATGGAGGCTCCTGGAAGTCGTCTCCAGCTGCCTCACCTCATGCTGGGTATTAACCTCTTCACTCTGTCCCTCTGTGATGTAGAGCTCAGTGTAGATCCTGTTGAGGAGGGTTCCACTTCCTGTTCCATCACTTCCTTCAGTCACATGTTCACATCTCCTCCTCAGACTGATCTTATGTTCATCTAAAACCTCCTGCAGACCAGCATCTGCTGAACAAAGAACAAATGAGACCAAACAGAAACACAGTAGATTCAATTCATCAGGATTTGTTCTTCTTTATCTTTCTGACCCCAGTTGAACATGTTTTTGGCTTCACACAGAAAACTTTTCTTTTCCTCCCACCTCTCAGTAAAATGATCAGTAAACAGGAAAACAAGGCTGATGTTAAATGATGTTCCTGATGACCTTTGTGATGACCCCGTGGGTCCTCTTGTGGTTGGTTGTGGTATTAACGAGTGTCTGTCTGTCCTGCTGGGAGCTGATTTCTGTGATTTAGGACACCTGTGGCTCCTTCTGTGTTATTTTGGCTCCTTTAGTCCTGATTTCAGTCTAATCACTCTGCTCTTCTACACAATGTGCTGCCATCTTGGTCATTGTGTTCGTTTAGTTTAATTCAACTCATATGATCCACCTCTGATTTAACGGATTTGCACACCTCGTGATATGAAGGTTGGATTTGGCGTATAAATTCAGCCTGATGATAGTTATTTAAATGATTCTCTAACTTTAGTTCATGGTGTGTCTCTTCTGTTGTGTCCATGTGAGTCAGGTCCTAACAACTGTTGTTCTGTTTGACACCACAATGTGTCTGCATTAAATCAGCAGGTTAACCATCAGACCCAAAGCTGTGTGGGAAGTCCTTCTGAAACCTGAGGGGGGCTGCAAACTAACAACTGTCCACTAACACTTTTATTCTCAGCGTCTGAAGAAACTAAATCATGAACTGAAATAAAAACAGACACATTTCATCAGCTAAACCTCCTCTTTTTAAACCACTGACGTTGTAGTCATGGCGATCATATTTTTGGTAAAATATTATTGTTTGTGCATATTGAACATGTTGATGTGATGTGTGCGTCTAAACGGGTTAACAGAAATATCTGACCTGGTGCAGCTCTGGTTCTGGATCTTTCTCCACACTGGGGACAGGAGGAGCCTCCTGAGGGAGCAGACTGGTCCCAGTATGAGGTGATGCACTGTCTGCAGAACCAGTGTCCACAGCTGGCAGAGACCGGATCCTTCAGGAAGTCCTGACTAGAGGTGGGGGAAATTTCCGATTTTTAGATTAATCTAGATTCGGCCGTGGAAGAATCGAGAACGATTCACAAACATCCAAATTCCGATTATTCAAATATGCCAAGTAAAGCGGAACTAATACAGCAAGTGCGGTCTTCGAGATACTACAGGGAACGGACCGAGAGCACACATCCACCGCACACGCCCCCAGAAAACAAAAACAACAAGCATGGCTGAGCTAACCAACCCACCTCGTCGTGAGATCCGACCTGCTCCTAAACATTTAAAAGCAGATGTGTGGAATCATTTTGGATTCTACAACGTTGATGGAGGAAAAGAATTGGACAAAAGCTACGCTGTGTGCAAGATTTGTCGCGCTAAAATAAAATACTTTGGCAACACAACGAACATGAGAAGTCACACAGCACGATTCCACCCGACGGAAGCGGTGGGAAAGCCGGCTGCTGTTGCTACTAGCAGCGAGAGAACAATTGAGGACGCTCTGAGTAAGCTGCCACCCACATCGGAAAAAGCCAAGCGAATTACGAAAGGCATCGCGGAATTCATAGCCATGGGTTTGCAACCTTACTCGGTTGTAGAAAATTGGGTATTTCGGCAAATGATGGAAGCAACGGAGCCAAGGTACGTCATCCCATCCCGACGCTTTTTCACCGACACGGCCATCCCGGCACTCTACAAGCAGACTAAAGCAGAAATCACATCATCGCCGTTGAATGCAGACCGAGTCGCCGTTATATGTGATGCGTGGAAATCTGTAGCCACCGAATCATTCGTTACTATTACTGCGGTTGTACACTTGTTCAAATGTTCATGAATTTCCATTGGATATTTCCATAAAGATGAATAAAATATAATGGAAATGAATTCAACTCTTTGTTTCTTATTACAAATGCACTGTTTTTTAACTGCAATTGATGAAGGCTCATTCAGTGAGACAAAAAAAAATGTGGAAAAAGTGCATCAATATACATAAATTAAAAATGCATCAATAATCGTTTTATAATCGCATCGTAGCCTCTGAATCGTAATCGTATCATGAGGTGCCCCAAGATTCCCACCCCTAGTCCTGACACAGAGCACAGCAGGACAGCTGCTCCTCCTCACAAACACAGCTCCTCTTCCTCCCTCTGTCAACACATGTCTTCATCACTAAAATCACTTTAAAATAACTCCCTTTGGCATGAACTCTGTTTTTATGTGAATATAAACTCAACCCTTCCTGCAGCAGCATTTTACATTGGGATCAATATTCAGTTTATGTGCTGACTTCAATGTGTGAATATTACTGCTGCTGCCCAACAGAAAACATTTCATTAGATTTTAAATTCCTTCTAATCTTTCTACATTTGCTCTTTTTAGAATTAAGAAATAAATAAACTCTTTAGTAATTACAAAGAGACAAACTGACATCACTGACGAACACGTGTTCAGGGTCCATGTTGCTCCTGAACTGGAAGTAGAGTTTAGAATAATTTCAACTAAACTTGAAATGATCAGAATCTAAAAGAAAAAGTTCTGTGAGAGCCACAGTGCGCCTGAGCAGGCAGCATCTACCCTCCTGTAAAAAACTTGGGCCGCGTCTTGGTTTGACATCACACTGAGTGCTGTTCTCCCATCTGTTGCCATGGCAGCATGAGACAGCAGCAGGTTAACCTCTTTATCAGGAAATTTAGCATGTTTGGACTTAAATGCCGAGTTTGAAAAATCCTAAAATATGGAAATCTTCAAAGAAATCTCTGTTTCAGAAGTCTGTAAACTTATCAACAAGTTCAGAGTCATGAAACAGCTGCAGACTCACCTGGACCAATCAGGACAGGTGGTTTCAGGCTGTAACGGACGCTGCATGTTGAACCAAGCAGAACTCCATGAAGGAGGACCAAAGAAGAACTGATAGAATCACTTTTTATCCTTTATGCTCACATAATCATTTCTACCTCCGTGTAACTGCTCATGCTGCCACTCTTGCACCTATGCATGAGAATAACAGCTGCACTCGGAGGTCGCCCCTGCCTGCTCTCAGTGCTCTCAGAGGGGAATGTCCCACAGCCTTGGTGGCATCAGAGGATATTCCACAGCCTCGGCACAATCGGCACCACTGTCTGCCCCCAGAGGGGCAGAAGGGAATGTCTCATGACTCGTATGAACAAAATGTGAACGTCTGTTTACCCTGTAGACGCTTGTTTAGAACTCAGTATCTTTGAACATCTGCATCACAGCCTCTGGATGCAGATGTTCCCTTGTTGCAACATTATTAAATGTGGAATGAGTTTTCTTATTCTTTTCCATCATGAACTACAGAAAGAGAGACACTAAATAAACCTTCATTGACGGATAATATAATCTCACTGGGAGCTTATTTAAGATGAATCATAAGTCAGTTATTGACTCTTCTCTTACTTTGTGTCTGAGGGTCCAGGTTCATTTCTAAAGTCTAGTGGATTACCCTTGGACCGGTCACTCTTCATAGACAGACAGTCAGATCCTGGAGACTCTGCTCTCTGTCTGTGGTGCTGACCTCTGCAAACACAAACATGTTGTTATTCACATCACATCAATCTCTGAGAAACTCTCTCATTAAAACCATTTAAGAAGCTGTGAACACACAAACTGCTGCAGAGAATCAGAAGCTTTCCTCTGTGGAACAGTCCTCTTAGATCACATTACAGCTTTTCTATCTGACTGACATCAGAGGCCACGTTTCCTCTGCAGGAACCTTCCACAGAGACCAGGAACCTCTGGAGGGTTCTGACCCTCTGAGTTTCTCTGCAGTGACCAGGAACTCATAAAGATATCAGGAGATATTCTTCATCTGTGAGAGTTAATCCATATCATATCCACACCACATACTGTCTGCTGAGGCTGAGGTCAGGGTGTTCTCTGCTCAAATAAACACGTTGTGACTCATATCAGACAGAGACTGCAGACAGAGCGCTAACAGGAAAGGAGGAGGATCACAGAGCTGGTTAACAACAGATGCTGTAATCCTGGACATGTCACTGAGAAGCAGCGTCTCTGCACCCCAGATGTTGAACTGCTGGCTGTGAGCTTCTGTCCATGTTGTCTACTGAGAGAGTTCACCTGAGTTAGCTGCTGACGCTGTGTGTGACATCATCAGCTAAGTTGTTGCTATGCTACAGAAGCAACACCCCAACCCACTGATGGAGACCTCTGAAGGTTTCTACCACACCTTCCTCTCTGCTCCACTTCAACTTTCTACATGTTTGTCAGATTATTTATGTTTTATTATGTTATCTATAAGAACAGCTGATCTTGGCTAATGATTGATGCTGCAGTGACATCATTTCCCTTCAGGCAACATTTACCACTCCTGTAATACACTCAGCTGTTTCACTGTTTCTGCTCCTGATAATCTTGAAAATGGAGAACTGAAGCTGCCTCATTTCAAAATAACATAAATATATATATATATGTGGTAACATAGAACATGAATATACCAATAAATGCTACGAAATAAAGGTACAGATCTTTTTACTCTGTTATTAATGTACCAACTGTGAAATAAATTGATATTTCTGCCTTCATTTAACTGTGTTACAACCTGTTTATTTACCCTGACATTTAATTTTTTATTTGTTTCATTGATTTAATCCTTTATTCATATATTTATGATATTATCCCTGAATTAATTTGTCCTTTTTTTCCAGCAAGAAGATCATGGAAGATGCTGAAATCTCTGTTTCTGTTCTCTTACTTTGTGTCTGAGGGTCCAGGTTCATTTCTAAAGTCTAGTGGATTACCCTTGGACCGGTCACTCTTCATAGACAGACAGTCAGATCCTGGAGACTCTGCTCTCTGTCTGTGGTGCTGACCTCTGCAAACACAAACATGTTGTTATTCATATCACATCAATCTCTGAGAAATTCTCTCATTAAAACCATTTAAGAAGCTGTGAACACACAAACTGCTGCAGAGAATCAGAAGCTTTCCTCTGTGGAACAGTCCTCTTAGATCACATTACAGCTTTTCTATCTGACTGACATCAGAGGCCACGTTTCCTCTGCAGGAACCTTCCACAGAGACCAGGAACCTCTGGAGGGTTCTGACCCTCTGAGTTTCTCTGCAGTGACCAGGAACTCATAAAGATATCAGGAGATATTCTTCATCTGTGAGAGTTAATCCATATCATATCCACACCACATACTGTCTGCTGAGGCTGAGGTCAGGGTGTTCTCTGCTCAAATAAACATGTTGTGACTCATATCAGACAGAGACTGCAGACAGAGCGCTAACAGGAAAGGAGGAGGATCACAGAGCTGGTTAACAACAGATGCTGTAATCCCGGACATGTCACTGAGAAGCAGCGTCTCTGCACCCCAGATGTTGAACTGCTGGCTGTGAGCTTCTGTCCATGTTGTCTACTGAGAGAGTTCACCTGAGTTAGCTGCTGACGCTGTGTGTGACATCATCAGCTAAGTTGTTGCTAAGCTACAGAAGCAACACCCCAACCCACTGATGGAGACCTCTGAAGGTTTCTACCACACCTTCCTCTCTGCTCCACTTTAACTTTCTACATGTTTGTCAGATTATTTATGTTTTATTATGTTATCTATAAGAACAGCTGATCTTGGCTAATGATTGATGCTGCAGTGACATCATTTCCCTTCAGGCAACATTTACCACTCCTGTAATACACTCAGCTGTTTCACTGTTTCTGCTCCTGATAATCTCGAAAATGGAGAACTGAAGCTGCCTCATTTCAAAATAACATAAATATATATATATATGGTAACATAGAACGTGAATATACCAATAAATGCTACGAAATAAAGGTACAGATCTTTTTACTCTGTTATTAATGTACCAACTGTGAAATAAATTGATATTTCTGCCTTCATTTAACTGTGTTACAACCTGTTTATTTACCCTGACATTTAATTTTTTATTTGTTTCATTGATTTAATCCTTTATTCATATATTTATGATATTATCCCTGAATTAATTTGTCCTTTTTTTCCAGCAAGAAGATCATGGGAGATGCTGAAATCTCTGTTTCTGTTCTCTTACTTTGTGTCTGAGGGTCCAGGTTCATTTCTAAAGTCTAGTGGATTACCCTTGGACCGGTCACTCTTCATAGACAGACAGTCAGA
This sequence comes from Odontesthes bonariensis, assembly GCF_027942865.1. Classification (NCBI taxonomy): domain Eukaryota; kingdom Metazoa; phylum Chordata; class Actinopteri; order Atheriniformes; family Atherinopsidae; genus Odontesthes; species Odontesthes bonariensis. The sequence continues at coordinate 3,111,905 of NC_134525.1, forward strand.
TCCTGGAGACTCTGCTCTCTGTCTGTGGTGCTGACCTCTGCAAACACAAACATGTTGTTATTCATATCACATCAATCTCTGAGAAATTCTCTCATTAAAACCATTTAAGAAGCTGTGAACACACAAACTGCTGCAGAGAATCAGAAGCTTTCCTCTGTGGAACAGTCCTCTTAGATCACATTACAGCTTTTCTATCTGACTGACATCAGAGGCCACGTTTCCTCTGCAGGAACCTTCCACAGAGACCAGGAACCTCTGGAGGGTTCTGACCCTCTGAGTTTCTCTGCAGTGACCAGGAACTCATAAAGATATCAGGAGATATTCTTCATCTGTGAGAGTTAATCCATATCATATCCACACCACATACTGTCTGCTGAGGCTGAGGTCAGGGTGTTCTCTGCTCAAATAAACATGTTGTGACTCATATCAGACAGAGACTGCAGACAGAGCGCTAACAGGAAAGCAGGAGGATCACAGAGCTGGTTAACAACAGATGCTGTAATCCTGGACATGTCACTGAGAAGCAGCGTCTCTGCACCCCAGATGTTGAACTGCTGGCTGTGAGTTTCTGTCCATGTTGTCTACTGAGAGAGTTCACCTGAGTTAGCTGCTGACGCTGTGTGTGACATCATCAGCTAAGTTGTTGCTAAGCTACAGAAGCAACACCCCAACCCACTGATGGAGACCTCTGAAGGTTTCTACCACACCTTCCTCTCTGCTCCACTTCAACTTTCTACATGTTTGTCAGATTATTTATGTTTTATTATGTTATCTATAAGAACAGCTGATCTTGGCTAATGATTGATGCTGCAGTGACATCATTTCCCTTCAGGCAACATTTACCACTCCTGTAATACACTCAGCTGTTTCACTGTTTCTGCTCCTGATAATCTCTAATATGGAGAACTGAAGCTGCCTCATTTCAAAATAACATAAATATATATATATAAAAAAAACATAGAACATGAATATTCCAATAAATGCTACTAAATAAAGGTACAGATCTTTTTACTCTGTTATTAATGTACTGACTGTGAAATAAATTGACATTTCTGCCTTCATTTAACTGTGTTAAAAACCTGTTTATTTACCCTGACATTTAATTTTCTATTTGTTTCATTGATTTAATCCTTTATTCATATATTTATGATATTATCCCTGAATTAATTTGTCCTTTTTTTCCAGCAAGAAGATCATGGAAGATGCTGAAATCTCTGTTTCTGTTCTCTTACTTTGTGTCTGAGGGTCCAGGTTCATTTCTAAAGTCTGGCTGATAACCCTTGGACCAGTCACTCTTCATAAACAGACAGTCAGATCCTGGAGACTCTGCTCTCTGTCTGTGGTGCTGACCTCTGCAAACACAAACCAGGACATATTCTACACCCTAAAAGTATTTATTTATATCTTTACATTATCAGCTGCTGGTATTCTTTTTCCTTTTTGTCTTCTTCCCTTCCTGCTTTGTCTGCAGCAGCTGCTGCTTTTCAGTGTGATAGATTCATAGATTCTGATCGGTCAGCTGATGCCAACTCCACCTGTTTTACCTGAAGGAGCACATGTAAAACAGAGTCAGAAAACATTTTGACTTATGGAGTGGATAACTAGCATTGTAGTACCACTTGGTTGTCACACCCAGGGAATGGAGGACGCAGGAGCAGGAGATGTTATATCCAAAGCTTTTATTGTAGGAGCAGATGTTATCAAGACTCTCCAGAGAGAGAAACAAAACAGGCTATAGAATTATATATATATATATATATATAGTTATACACTTCTCCAAAATTAGAGAAGTATATCTATGAAAATTTATCAAGGAAATCAAAATCACTCCACTATGCGGAGGAACAAACAAAAGGGTCTATCAAACTTTATCTTTAACTAAAAGTCACTCCTGCTAAGGAGGAAAAAAACAAATCACCTCTCCTAAAAATGGAGGAACTACACTATGAAAATTTACAAAACAGAAATCACTCCAACTGGGAGGAAAAACAAGAATGCTATCAAAATAAACTTACACTGTTACTTTAACAAGACTAATTTATCAAACATTATCAAAAAAAATAAAACCTCTCTTGAAGAGGAATAATACCAAAAGGCAATACTTGAAAACATGGCTGTGGTCAGGCTTGGAACAAAGGCGAGAGTGATGCACATCAATCGGACAGATACGACACACTGGCACAAGACGGGGGGAGACGCAGACTCTTATGCACACAGGCAGGGGCGCTGACAGGTTTGGCCTACCCCGGAACAAAATTCTCTGAATGGGCCCCCCCCTGTAACGAAAGTTACAGGCTACCCCAAAATGTCACGTTTATAACCCATTCGTTACATTCAACTCTATCTAAATGGCAATTTCACACGTTGCCATGTCTATACTGGCTTATTTTAAACAAAATAAGGTTAAACTAGAGCCGCGATACACTGGCTGTCATTCAGCTGACCGGGGATGATTCTCAAATCAATTCAGCCTGATTGGCGTGCGTGCCTGAAACATTTGGACATATTTGCGGACTAATGCGCATGTTCCTTTTTGTTTTTTTAATTAAAAAATTTATTTATTTATTTTTTTTTTTTGGGCGCCCCCCCCATTCCTGGGCCCGGGACAAAATACCCGTTTGTCCCCCCCTATCGGCGGCCCTGCACACAGGAATAATAGGGAACAGGTGGAATCATTCATACGACAATCAGACTGGAGCACGAGAGGAGAGTTAACCTTTCAAAATAAAACAGGAAATGACGAGACAAAAACCCACTTGACCTCACCGCGGTGTGACATTGGTCAGATATCCATGGTTTGGGTTAGTTAACCAGATCACTTAGACAGATAAACTGGATATATTGATCCTGCTTCATAGAACCCTGAGCTGCTGCCTATCTTGCTCAAGACATTTTAAAAGAGAGAAAGGATTTCCTTTTTAAATGACGGTTAAAAACATGTTTGTTACTTCCTCTTTAACATCATGTTCTGTACCTGCAGGAGATTGTTGCTGTGTGTGTAGCTCAGAAGAATGCGTTTTTAAAAACATTTTAACACACTTTTAGCCTGGGCCACCAAACTCAGACAAGATTAAAACAGCAGTCTGCAGCAGTGAGTGTTACAGCCTCTGACCTCCACCTCTGTGTGTTTTGTTGACTGTTGCCACCTGATCAGGGGGGTATTCCTAGAAAGTAGCTAAAGAAAGCCAGGCTATAGCCGGTAAGCGTCGCTTGAACTAGCCCCATCTCCCATTTAAGCCTTAATTCGTTCCTCAAAGACATTTTAGCTGCATCTCGGTGAGGCTTATCCAAGCGAGGCTTACATAGCCTAGCTTAGTGCGAGTGCACGAGCAACGTAAGAAGCCCTGACGAGTGGATGGTGGAAAAACGGAGATCTCTGTGAAAAGGAGAGCGAGACAAGAGCTGTTATTTTTTCGTCAGCAGAACAAATAATGCTGATGGAGCTGTATGAGGATTTTAAAAGTGTCATCACCAGAAATGGTAATACAGCTGCGATCAATAAAGCGAAGAAACGGCATGGCTAACAACTGCAGACAGACTAAATGCGTAAGTTATGAAAGTTTCATACCATTGACATTCATTTTACTGTCCTCATGTATTTATACTCTCCTCTTTGTGTTATAATGTGTTTACATAAAGCATGCTGAATTGTCTCTGTATGAGATGTACAGCACAAATATACTGGCCCTGCTCACTGTATTAATAACCCAATAATCGACACGCATCATCATACTTTGTGACTATATTATCCTGTGTGTGTGACCCACATATTAATTTTTCACTGTTACATCTCAACAGGAGCAATCTTAACAGCCAAAAGCGTACCTGGCAGCAGGTGAAGGTAAAGTACAGGAACATATTTCAGAGTGGTAAGTAGCCTTTGAAGAAATGTGTTTGTCCAATAAAGAGAGCGCCAAACTAGATACAAGAAACTGAAAATAAAAAAGATCAAGCTAGAGATTATGAAACTGGAGATGGATATAAGTATAAATTCAGATAAAGGAGAATTTCGTGTTGTGAACTGTATTTAATTCTGTTTTCTCTCCACAGCTTGAGAAACATGAAATAATAATTAAACAATTCACCACAACTTGAACTCAAACTTGTCATTATTGTACGGTTCATGCAACGTGTTAGAAATGTGTTTTTTACATTTATATTCACAGTGGGGTGCCATGACCTAAACGTGTGGAAAGTTATAAATCATCTCTGTCCATTTAGCCTTCTTACACTTGCTCTGACTTAAACTGCTACTGTGTCGATGCTAAATTATGAAAAGAAGTTCTAACTCAAAGGTCACAACAATAAGGATCAAAGGAAATATGTGTCCCTGTACAGGTCCCTCACTGTGTCAGGAGAAACTGAGTCCTTTCAGGCACTAGAACTCAACGAAGAAAAGACTTCAGCCTGAAAAGTTGTCCACAAGACAAAATGTATAAAATATGAAGTATACTATTAATTTAAGATTGCTCTGTCAGAAGTCAGCCATGGTGCCTGAGAAGTTTAAGCAATGAACCTGTATTTAATTTGGCCAAAGATTTCTATCCGCGCCTTTGTTTTAGCATGTGCATGTGCATGTGCATGTGCTTGTTCCTGGATCAGGATATGGCGTGAGGAGGTACGGCCAGCATGCATAGCCTCTGTCCCCAAGCAGGACACCATTGAACTCTCCTGCAGAATAAGAGAAATGTTGGATGGATATACATGTGTTAAGACTTGGCAATTGGATGCAATATGTGCCTTATATGGCTATCTATAATAAAGTATGACGAGCACTTTAAATTCCTTAAGATGAACTCTACACCTGACCTCTCATTACATTACCAAAATTATGCCTATGCTACACCTTACTTCAAAAGTGCACTCCTTCAGGTAAGTAAAATTCTTGCGCCTTGTGCAAACCTCTGTGCCAGTGAGGATGCTCGGAACATCCTAGAATCATGAACTGATCCCGGCCATTTAGCCTCAATGTTGGAAATGAAATGACCTCCATCACAGATCATCTGTATGCACGGAGGATAGGAGTCAATGATGAGCTTTCACAGGGCATAAATGTAACATTGCTCAGCATTACTCAAAGGGGTTGATGTGGTGTTTTTCAAAATGAGAAATCCAGTTCAGAGTCTATGGACAATTATCCCCAAGTGTACCTGTACATTTAGGATATGGAAAAATGTTCGGTTTACATAGTCAGCCTCCACGGGTCCAGCAGGGGCCTGGACAATGTGACAATGTTTAAATCCAGACTGAAAACAGTTTTATTTAGATGTTCATATGACACCTGAAAGTATTTTATCTGCACTCTTCACTTTTAAATTAATTAATGATTTTTTTGTTTGATTTTATTGCCTTCTTGTGATTTTATGTAGCTGTAAAGCACTTTGAATTGCCTTGTGTACGAATTGTGCTCTACAAATAAAATTGCCTTGCCTTGGATGCGTACATGGGTACAGTGTAGTGCACCGATAACATTAGGGAAGCCTGAGGGAGATGATGAACTTAATGCAAATACTTCAGCCAGCAGGTTGTTTTACATTATCAGCTACTGTAAATGTGGAGCAGCAGCCTGAAAGGACAGAGGTCATATTTTTAATATGGTAAGATGTTTTAATTCCTGCGTTTTATCTAATATCTTGTTTGAACAGTCCTTGACTGTACAAATAATTTGTATCATTAACATTATTACCTGTCCCCCATTTTTCTGAGTCTGGTCCTACGTGGGTGTAGATCGGCTGTTTGTTAGGTATTGATTAGTTTTAATGAATACCATGTTCTCTCTCATTTAATTTCATGCTCACGTGTGTATAGTTGCGTGTCTTTAGTTGCACTGGCACCGACTGATTGATTTTTCGAGACAGTGAAAGTGGTGATATGATAACCACAGTTTTTGCTTCGTTTTTTAGACAAGACATGAGTTGCGGGAGCGCAGAATTCTAGGTGAACATTTCTTTCCGGAGTCCGTTTCAGCCGTTCGGACATTTTTTGAGTTGCAGCTAAGCTAAGCTTCAACTTTAGCCTGCCCGAGACCAGGCTAGTTCAGCAGCATAAACTACCATGGTTACTCAGCGGGCGTTCAAATAAGCCACCTTTATGGAACGGAACTCTCGCTAAATTTAGCCAGAAGTAGCGAAATAAGCCAGGCTTTCCGCTAAGCCAGCTTCTAGGAATACCCCCCAGGAGTCTGAACCATGAAGCATGTCTCAGAATAACAGAGTTGATGACCTGCATCCTGACGCTGCTCAGACTGATCTGATTGGTAGTTAATCTAAATAACCAAAATATACCCCCAATATGTTCAACCTGCTTCATACCCTGTTTGGGTTGCCTGTATACGTTGCCATGGTGATATATCCAGATAATAAGCTGACCCCCTTCATGAGCAGCTCTCTTACTTTGTGTCTGATGGTCCATCACTGAGTTCTGGAGGTCTGGGTGGGTCCCTGTTCGTAGACAGACCGCTGGATGCTGCAGACTCTGCTCTGTCCATCTTCTGGACTTCAGCCATTCTGAGAGAAGAAACGAATGAAGACAAACACGACTGTTTAAGTCTCACAGCCAAACAGAAAGCTGGGCAAAACTGCTTTTAGTATCTGTGGACCTTCAGCATGGAACACTATGCAACAAAGGGTGGGTCTTGATACTTTTATGTCTCAAGACCATTTTAAAGAAATGCTCAGAGGTTTTTTATCACATTCATGTACTTGTTTTAATTCATAGTTTGTTTATTTAATACTTTTTACATGATATATGTTGTGTATATGTTGCTTTATATATGTCTTATATATGTTTATTTTATATTTTTATATTGTTATATTTTATATGTTTGTTTTTTTACTCGACATCATTGTAAATGAGGGTCAGGCCCTCAATGATTTTTCGAGTTTAAATAAATAAATCAAATCAAATCAAATCAAACAAGTTTTTATCCTCCTGCTTTTCTTTCTGTTCCATGTCAGAAAGAACTTTTAGAGAAATGAGACGTCATTTCTTTCCTCCGAGCCGTCAGACTCAGTTTGTGCTGACACAGCTGGATCAGTCTGCAGCTTTGTGTGGAGTTTGGATTTACAGATGAGCTACTGCTGCCAAAGCTGCTCTGAAGTACTCCAACATTACAAAAGCCTGATTAAAAACCTGTTTTATGTTGAACTCAGTTTGTTAAACTTGATCAACTTCACTGTATTTATCTGTGTGTTATTTACATGTTCATTCACTCATTCTGTCAGTAAACTCCTTCAGTAATGATCCAGCTTCTGATGAGATGTCTCATAATCTGTAGAAATGATTCAGGAACAGAAATGTTCTTAAAGTGGTGATCATAGAAACGCGTCTCTCAGCAGTGACGCAGCTGCAGAAGAGAAAATGGCCGCCAAAGGACAGAAAATCTTTGCCTTCTTCATCAGTCAGACCAACAGCTGCCTCACACCCAACAATCTGAACTAAAGAGTGAATCAGGAAGCTGAAACAATCTGAACTAAAGAGTGAATCAGGAAGCTGAAACAATCTGAACTAAAGAGTGAATCAGAAAGCTGAAAGAATCTGAACTTGATGGTTTTACACCTGAGTTGGATCAGTTCTTTGTATCAGAGCCGTCCGATCAGCTTTGTTTTAACACCTGAAACAAACTGCTGAGTTCTGCTTCTCCTTCCTCTGCAGTCCACAGAGAGAAAACCCACTCAGACTCTGACGGGAAGATAAGAATAATGTTGTTAACACTCACCCTGACTCTGACTTCAGGTTTCCTCCTGCTGCTGTCCACTCAAAATGGAGCCTGAACTGTGTGCATCTGGTTCACCTCTGTCCTGTTTCATTTACAGGAAATCAGGTGAGCTCATCACAGTTTATGAGTTTATAGCGCTCAAAGGTCAGCTTTTAGCACCCGCTCCAACGCTGACACTCCCATTCATATCTCACATGTTAATTTAAGTGTCTTCACACACACCAACATCACAATCAGGGTTTGAACTCCAGCTTCATCCAGTCCTCATTCAAAGTGTCTCCACTTCCTCTCTGACAGCCTGCTCTGACAGCTCACTCTCTACACACTGTGTGATCATCACCTTCGTGTCTTTTCATGCAGATAAAGTGCAAATATGTTGTAGAAAAGTCCAAACTACTGTCATGTGAGCAGAACAGTAAAATTCAACTCAATTTCCCATGAACGTCAGCCTCCACAGCTGCTGTCAAGGACTCGTTGGGAGACGTAGTTTTATTATATTTGTAGTTTCATTTTTCCAAAAGGACTTCAGAGGTGACTGAATGATAAATATTAGTTGATCTTAGAATGAGAAAAAACATGTTGAAGCTTTAGAAACATGTATATATATCTTCTCCATCTGAGGGGAGGACACATTTATCAACTCAGCCTGGACTCACCACAGGTAAATAAGTCCGCTTATTGTTACCTTCAAAGTGTCTTTACAAGGTGAACAAAGACGAAGCTCGTCTAAAGTTCTGTTAAAGAGCAACAGTAAAACAGCAAGAGTAAATGTAACTGAAAGATCTCAAATTGACCTGACACCAAGGTAATATACATGATAAGTTTCTAACAAAGAGTGTGTTTGTGTTCTTTCATAATCTGATGCAACTGGTTCGTCTGGTCTGAAGCTCCGCCCCCTTTGATTTACATTAAATCAGGTGAGTTCATGTTAGCGTGAGTGTGTTTGTGGCGCTCACAGAGCAGCTCAAAGACTCTTCTGAACATCTGGATGGAAAATGATTCTGTCTGTTGCACCATGAAAACATTCAAACCTCTTTCAGCAGCTGGGAGTTCTTATCACCCAAAGACGTTGATCAGAAATCACATTTCTGTCGTTTATTTCTACAATATGAAGCAAAAACAAGAATGGCATAACTGCGACTCAACTTTTAAAACAAATATTTCATATTTTCATGGAGATAAGTTGCAAATATGTTGTAGAAAAGTCCAAATGACTGTCATGTGATCAGAGTAATAAAGCTCAGCAACATTTCCCATGAGCGTCAGCCTCCACAGCTGCTGTCAAAGACTCATGGGAGATGAAGTTTTCTGATGCCAACTAAATATTTGTAATTTCAATTTTAATTAAAGGGGGTGTTCAGACGTGACTGTTCAGAGCAGTAATAAATATCAGTTTATAGTTTTCTGCTTCCTTTTCATATTTTACATTAATTAGCAAACAACAAATCCCGCTAATAACATCAGCTTTGACCTCCAGGCTCCGTCATGTCGTGGGAGGGAGGGGGGGCTGGGAGATACCACATTTCAAAAGGGAAGATGATACTGAGATAAATTGATTGTGTTGTTCAGAATTTCATTTGTAATTCATTTATATGTATTAAATAATAGAATAATCAATACAAATTGACACGGAGTAATTCCATGAATTCATTTTTTTAAAAAAGAAAAAAAGAAAAACGAACATTTACATTTTCCCCTGGAGCCAAGGTGTGGCAGCTGCCATTCACTCAAATGAGAATAGCAGTTTACATGTGTGCTGTGCTGAGGGAACAACATGTAATTCTAAGTTGATATACTCCACAAATGTAGACTGCCTCCACTAAAGCAGAAATCTGAATGAAACTCATTCAGAACTTTACATTATTTCAACTGCTGCTGAAATACACTTTTTAGAGCGTATTAAATTCAGAAAAGGTTGTGCTTCTGCCACAGTTCTGATAGATGATGATCAGAAGCTTCGGGTCACTTTACATTTACCAAACATGGAGGAAAATAAGATCTAAATAAGACAAGCAGCGCGTGTTAAGGCTCTAGCATGACAGTATAGCAAGCCTAAGCTGCCATATCCACACGTCGAGAGCACACGCTATATATCTTAAAGATCGCGTTCTGTTTTTTTATATCACGCGTGGTATAAGGACACCCGTAAAAAGCGCCCCTTTTCTATACGCGTGCCGAAATACACCACGCGTCCTCTAGATGGCCAGTGCCACACTGAACTTACCTTTACACAGGGGATGTTCCAGCTTGATTATTATGTTTTATTCAGCTTGAAATTAATTCAAATCAATACCCATAAAAAAATACGTAAAATTACTCATGACTTAACTAACGATATAGCTTGTTTCTGTGTACATGTAGTTCATATTGCTGAAGGAACCTGAACCAGAAAAAATCATTTATTTACATTACATTACATTGCATTTCACAGACACCTTTGACCAAAGCCTCTAAGCAGGAAGAGGGTAAGACATCTAGGCACGATATTAACAGTTGCAACACTGACAGCATTGTCCGACGCAAGCTACAAGAAGATGTAGCATAAGAAATAAGATGCATTAGGACGCGTGGTGTATTTCGGCACGCGTGCTCAAGCATTATACAGCGCGTCCCGTAAGGAGGAAAAGGGGCGCTTTTTACGGGTGTCCTTATACCACGCGTGATATAAGAAAACAGAACGCGATCGTTAAGATATATAGCGCGTGCTCTCGACGTGTGGATATGACAGCTTTGGCTTGCGATATTTTTCCTCCTTACGGGACGCGCTGTATAATGCTTGAGCACGCGTGCCGAAATACACCACGCGTCCTAATGCATCTTATTTCTTATGCTACATCTTCTTGTAGCTTGCGTTGGACAATGCTGTCAGTGTTGCAACTGTTAATATCGTGCCTAGATGTCTTACCCTCTTCCTGCTTAGAGGCTTTGGTCAAAGGTGTCTGTGAAATGCAATGTAATGTAATGTAAATAAATGATTTTTTCTGGTTCAGGTTCCTTCAGCAATATGAACTACATGTACACAGAAACAAGCTATATCGTTAGTTAAGTCATGAGATATTTTACGTATTTTTTTATGGGTATTGATTTGAATTAATTTCAAGCTGAATAAAACATAATAATCAAGCTGGAACATCCCCTGTGTAAAGGTAAGTTCAGTGTGGCACTGGCCATCTAGAGGACGCGTGGTGTCTTTCGGCACGCGTATAGAAAAGGGGCGCTTTTTACGGGTGTCCTTATACCACGCGTGATATAAAAAAACAGAACGCGATCTTTAAGATATATAGCGTGTGCTCTCGACGTGTGGATATGGCAGCTTAGGCTTGCTATACCTTTAGGCCTGGTCCCAGCGCAGCGCGCGCGCTCCAGCGGGGTGCGCGCGCAGTTTCAACTCAAACTATTAATGTTTAAAGTGTTGAATACCACATGTTTATCTGTGTGGGAGGAAACACGAGAGATGAGGAGATTTCAACCTGCCATTACAAATAAAAAGTGTGTTTGTATGGAGATAAATGTTCAGTTATCTGAACGGACATGTAACATTAAGGAGTGTCCTCTGTTCAAAGTTTCACCGAGACGGAAGTAACTTCCTCACAGAGACTCCACAGTTCAATAAAAGCAGTTTGTGTTGAAGATGAACCGAACCGAGTTCAGCCTGTAAACGCACTCAGACTCTGGAGGAATAGAAGAAGAATGTTGTTCACTCACCCTGATTCTGACTTCAGGTTTCACCCTGCTGCTGTCAACTCAAAATGGAGCCACTTTAGTTTCATTTCTCCTGCCGAGCATTTACAGGAAATCACGTGGGCCGCGTGTACGTGTATATGTGCGTGCATGGGCGTTGCACCCGTGGGGGATCACTTTTACAGCAAGGTGATTTCACCCCCCCCACACACACACATTTTCCAAAGGTAAACCCGTTTGCCCCATGGATGTATTATATTAACGGTTTGCCCTCCCTCATAGTGCACCAACGTACAATATGTTTTAAAGACCCTGTACCCTCTTTAGAATAATTCCACCCAGATTTGAGCAGTGTAACAATTATAGTTTCCATTCAGGACCTTTTTAGGGTGATGAGAATACAAAAAAAAGCAGTAAAATGACCCTGTTCTGCATTTTCACAAATCAGAAAAAGGTTTCACAAATCCCAAACAAGGTTTTAATGAATCTACAGCCTCTTTAGAATAATTCTATCCAGATTTGAGCAGTCTAACTAATGTAGTTTCCATACAAGACCTTGTTTAGGACGATCAAAATGCAAAAAAAGCAGTAAAATGACCCTGTTCTGCATTTTCACAAATCAGAAAAAGGTTTCACAAATCCCAAACAAGGTTTTAATGAATCTACAGCCTCTTTAGAATAATTCTATCCAGATTTGAGCAGTGTAACTATTGTAGTTTCCATACAGGACCTTGTTTAGGACGATCAAAATGCAAAAAATGCAGTGAAATGGCCCTTTATGCCCATCCATTTATTTCGCGAATCGGATGCCAACTTCAGCGTCGTGTCTATGGGCTTGATGTGGCGCTCGTGTGCCCCCCCCCCCCCCCGGAACATCCCCACATTTAAAATCACTGCTCCACCCCTGTGTGCGTGCACGTGTGAGCGCGCTGGGATTTTCTGTTTTAATTGTCAACTGTTTTCATTTAAGTGTGTTAAAGTCCCTCAGTTTTCAGTTTGATTCTCCTTTACATCATATTGATCCTTATCCCTTTAAAATTGTTTATTTATTTATCTTATTTTGACCTCGTCATGCATTATTTTTATTCATTTTTCAAACAGATTTCATTCATAGATGTATTTACTTCAGTTATTTCCCATTTCTCCCCGTAGTTATTGTAAGTAAGTAAGTAATTTTTATTTGTACAGCGCCTTACAGGTACAATAGAAACACACAGTTAAGAAGTACATAAAAGTATAAGTTTAAAAAGGCCAAAGCAACTCAGTGACAATCATAGCAGCCCAAGACAATTAAGACAATTAAGAAAATTAAGCAAAAACCTGAACAAATAAAAAGGTCTTAAGTTGCCTTTTGAAGGCGTCAACAGACTCCATCGAACGCAGAGAGAGCGGAAGATCGTTCCAAAGCCTGGGAGCAACGGCCTGGAAGGATCGGTCTCCTCTGGTCCGGAAACGCGTGCGTGGCGCCATCAGAAGATTCTGATCCACAGACCTCAGAACCCGAGCTGGGCTGTAAGACTGGATCAGATCTCTGATGTAGGGTGGAGCCTGACCATGCAATGCTCTGAGAGTTAAAACCAACATTTAAAAATTTATCCTAGAGGAAACTGGTAGCCAATGAAGAGCTTTAAGAACAGGAGTTATGTGAGTCCTCCTATTTGAGCGGGTCAGAATTTTGCACCAACTGCAGGCGACACGGCTCCTTCTTGTTCAGACAAGAAAACAGACTATTACAATAGTCCAAACGCGAAGACACAAATGCATGTATAATTAGCTCCAAATCATCCCGTGACACCATTTTCCTGAGTTTGGAGATTTTCCTCAGTTGAAAAAAGCAGCTTTTGGTCAGCTGTTTGCAGTGTCCTTGTCAAACACAACACCCAGGTTTCTGAGGCTTGGTTTAACAGACTGGCCCAAGTCACCCAAGTACTGGTTAATCCCTGGAATGGAGTCATCAGGGGCAATAACCAGTGTTTCTGTTTTGTCCACATTTAGCTGCAAGGTGTTATCATTTAGCCATCGTTTTATCTCCACCAAACAATGAACTAAGGAATTTAGCCTCTGGGCAGGGCCGGTTCCTCCTACAGGCCACCAAGGCGGCAGCCTAGGGCGCCAAATTGGCAGGGGGCGCCCCCTTGTTTTTTTTAATTTTTTTTAATTTAAAAAAAAAAAATAATAATAATAATATTTTTATTTATTTATTTTTTTTGGGGGGGGGGAAGGCACGCAGCACAGGGTCGCTCGGAGCAGGACTCAAACCGGGGCCAGCTCCAGCGAGGACTGTAGCCTCTGTACATGGGGCGGCTGCTTACCCCACTACGCCACCGACCGCCCCATACATCTTTGTTTTAACAACATTGATTAACGAAACATTTTTTAAAAAGCATGGGCAATAAAACCCTCATTGAATTAATGAACATGCCCCAACCCATATTTTGAATGAAAATGTAATATTGTATTACATAAAATATGGGTGTCGTCATGACGATGCAGTTGCAAGTCACAGCCACACTAGAACTAGATCACGCTAACGGTCGTAGAAGGTCAACTAGCGACATGAAAAGGACCAAACTGTCTGGTGCACAGGGGCGAAAACGAAAAAAAGATGAGGAGGAGAAGAAAGCCCAGTATAGAGGTATGTATTTTCATCTCAGACATTAGTTCTAAAGTTTAATCAAAATTGTGTTTTCTGTCACTGTTCATGGTTGACGTTTCATTGTAGAAGCTAGCTATCACTGCATAACGTTACTCCGCTAGCATTAGCAATTTCTAGAAAGCTTGTGGGCTATCGTTTAGCCTGCTAGCTTAATCCACAAGCTGTCTTTCACAGGCAACAAAATCGTTTTTTTTAAAGGAAACTAAAAACCTAGAGTTAGTCTTGTAAGCCAAACTACTTTAAGAAATAGCCTAGCTAGTTTTCTTTTGTTTTATCATTTAGCATTTGTCGAGCCTTCCAGCTAGGTAAACATTCAAAGTAATCAGAGAAATGATTTAATTTGCTTAAATCTTATGGAAAAATGGCTTATGTAGAATCTGCTACGGTTATGTAAATAGTAGATACATGTGAATACACAATTGTAATAAATGTGATTGTGTTGGTGAGTGGTGTGTTATGCTCATATTATTTTATATTTTAAAATGTCTAGGTGCACTCCAGAGATTTTTGCAGAGACCCTCACCTGAAGAAAGCTCAGCTGATCTCCCAGATTCACCTCTCTCTGAATCTTGTAAGTTTATTTGTTATAGTTTTTGGTAGTAATAGCATTCGTTTTAGTAGTAGTGGGCTATACATAATAAAGCTATAATCATCTGTTATAGGAGTATGTTAATACAGTCAAAATATGAACTCACACTTCCAGTCATTGTAAAACTAATTCCCTGATTTGTCAAAAGCTAGCATGACCACTATGGATCTTCTAACTTTCTTATATGAGAAGAAATTAGGAGAAATCTTTCCAAACATGTGGGTTGCCCTCAGAGTTGCTGCTACCCTTCCAGTAACAGTAGCTTCTGCAGAGAGAAGCTTTTCCAAGTTAAAGTTGATAAAAACATATCTGAGGTCAACAATGAGCCAAGAACGTCTCAATGGGCTTGCTCTTATAAGTGTAAACCAAGACGTGTCAAGCCAGATATCATTCGATGACACCATTGATGAATTTGCGATTAGGAAGGCTAGGCGTGTTTCATTGTGAGCAGCTGGTTGTAAAAGTTCCAAAGTTTCTAAAAATAAAAATGTTCTGAGACCATTACCTTGCTTGTAGTTCATGTATCAAATATAAATGTACAGCATAATACATATAACATAGTGTACCTATATCAGAATGATTACATGTATTTTCTCTTTTGCTTTTTCCCTTTTTCATTTTCATAATTGTACTTTTTTTGTGTGTTTTGTTGGCTTATCCCTTTAAGGGTGGGGGGTGGGATTGCTGCTCAAAAGAAAAATTGCAAAATGTAAGACTGAATATATGTGCTGAATGGCTTTCTTTTGAGAAATAAAAAGATACTTTAAAAGAAAAAAGAATGTGGTTGTGTTTCGTTCAAACAGGATTCAAACGGGGGGGGGGCGCAAAATCTCAATCTCGCCTTGGGCAGCCAATGGGCTAGAACCGGCCCTGCCTCTGGGGCTCAGTTGGCCTGAAAGAGCAGTAAAGCTGGATATCATCAGCAAATAAGTGGTACGAAACATCAGAAAATCTCTGCATGATTTTTCCCAAAGGGATCAAATACAGCAAAAATAATACAGGACCCAAGACCCACACAGCAGATCTGCTGACTCAGACCTTATTTGGTTAGCTGTGACACTAAAACTACGCCCAGAAAGGTATGACGAGAACCAGTGTAGAACTGAACCTGACAGACCTACTTCATCCCTCAGTCTTCTCAGCAGGATTTGGTGGTCAATGGTGTCAAAGGCTGAGGATAGATCTAAAAGAACTAGAACAGTGCATTTTCCCGAATCAGCAGACATCAGAATGTCACTGGACACTTTCAGCAAGGCCGTCTCCGTAGAGTGATATTTGCGGAAACCAGACTGAAACGTCTCATGGATGTTACTTTGATCCAGGAATAATGACAGTTGTTCAGAGACCATCTTCTCTAGGATCTTGGACAAGAGTGGTAGCTTTGAAATAGGCCTGAAATTACTGAGGACAGTCGGGTCTAAGCCTGTCTTTTTAAGTAATGTGTCCCAATAACAGCCCATTATAAATTGATCAGTATAATACAAGGGAACATTATGCAGAAATAAATACAGGAAAAAACAAATTAACACAGAAATGAATTCAATACATTCCAATTGAAATAACAAATAAAATTCAAATCTCAATTAAATGAACAATTAAATTAATACAGTTTCAAATTAAAGCTATACATATATATATATATATATATATATATATATATATATATATTTCACATTCTCCACATTAACTGATTATTTATTTGCATCGACAGGAAGAGCACAAACTTTCTCTTTTTTAGCCGGGGGAAGAAAAAAATATAAAAGTATAAATGTACAAAGAGTATAGAAGCATCATGTATAAAAATTGCATCGCTGTAAAGAAAAACATATTAATTCAATAAGTTTTTACAGTCTTGGGAATTTCTACACCATTGATGTCGGTGCTGTATTGATATAGTTCTTTCAAAAAAAGTGTAAAATTTGGTTCTTATTTTACAAAATTAACGGTATTTTATAATATGTAGAAGCTTCCTAAACAGTAGCTGGTCACCCTGGAAAATCCTTTTTCAAAATAAAGGGTTTTTTTTAAAGCCTTGGGCATTTCTAGACCATTGATGTCGGTGTTGTATTGATATAGTTCTTTAAAAAAAAAGTGTAAAATTTGCTTTGCTGTCGGTCCATTTCCTTTTTGTGGATATGAAATTTAACTAAAAATAAAAAAAGTTGTACAAAGAAAATGAAATCCTTTTCCATTTGGTTACTTTCAAAGTAAAGAAAAATGTCTTTTTCATGCAAATGTACTGAATGTCCAGTTTTATTTTCAATAAAATTTTGTACATTCAACCAAAACATTTGACAATATAAACAGTGAAAAAATAAATGTGCAATAGATTCATCATACAAGCCACAGATATCACAAGAGTACTCAATACCAAGTTTAAATCTTTCTAATATTTTTTTTTTGCTGGATATATTTTGGGTATAATTTTGAAAGATTTGCTCTCACCGTTGGAAATGCAGAAGTGATCAGACACAGCTAGATCTAACAAAAAGATCAACAAGAACACGAAGGCTCTTACAATCAGATCTTTTGTGTTACCTCAAGTGTGAGTTGGGCACTTACTAGTTGTTACTAAAAAAGTCAGAACATATGATTGATAGAATCTCAAATACTAAATCAAATTAGATGTACGCAGTGATGGTTCTATAGGTGAGGTTCTCTGAACTGGGATTTAAAATCTGTAGTGAGTTGTGACTTCAAGGAGGAGAAGGATGTGTGACTTTATCTGGAAAGCTCTTCACTCTGCAGGCGGGAGGTAACCGGACTCACTGGCTCCCTCGTGTGGCTCAAAGTTGTAACTGCAGGCAAACGGTTCATTGACTCAAACATCTGCACCAACTACCCCCTCTATCAGTCCAGGGAATCCTAGTTTTAGATTTAAAAAACGTAAATTTTTTTAATTAAAAAATGTTTAACAAACAACATTTTCCTGGGAGACAAAATAAAATGATAACTTAAGTAAATTTGATCAAATTTCAATCACAAAACTAAGAGCTTATTGTTTATTCCCTTTAAATGTAACACTGTCATTTTCAAATGAGACACTAAGTTAGTATATCATATTTTTTTTTATTAAGTGGCGGAAACAGGCTTCCATATATATAATATATATGTACTGTTTCAATAATAATAATAAATACTTTCTTCTTTTTTGAAAAAAACAAACCTTTATTAACAATTATACACATAACAAAACTGTTAAGCCAGGGGGAGAAAAAAAATCTAAAAGTATAATTGTACAAAGAGTATAGAAACAGACTTCAGAGTGGCGGGGCTGCTGGTTTCTGAGCTGCTTTTGGGTTGAAAAAACTCTCTGAACACTGAGTTGCAGAGAAATTGCAATTTGGGAAGTTTTCAAACTGTGAGCCTCCAAATAGAGGTAGAAAGCCCTCTCCTCTCCTCTCCTCTCCTCTCCTCTCCTCTCCTCTCCTCTCCTCTCCTCTCCTCTCCTCTCCTCTCCTCTCCTCTCCTCTCCTCTCCTCTCCTCTCCTCTCCTCTCCTCTCCTCTCCTCCTCCTTCTCCTCTTCCTCCTCCTCCAAAGTGTGGGGTGATCGTGACTGTGACCCTGCTACTTAGCCCAATAATTCAGTGAAAGTTGCATCCTTCTCAGTTCAGTTCCTCCACAGTCTCTCGTATCTTCCATCACAATAAACTCACCGAATCTGTGAGCACAGCTCAGGAAGAGAAGCAGAAGACAACAGTCAGAGATAACGGGCCAAAGGGAAGATTAACCACATTTATACCAACGTAAACTTGGTGGTTATGAAGCTAAAACACCTTTCAAACACTCTGGTGTTTGTATGTATTCATACATATTAAAGGGCAGAAAATGAATACATTAAGAGTGCATGAAGGCAAAGCATGAAGGTGCAACTGCTCGTTTCTTTTGAGGATCAGTTGCATCGAGGTCCAAACAAGACCAAAATATCCGATCAGTTGACGTCTGACAAACTGCTTTTGGGGGAAAAAAAGGCTTCTGGTTCCACAAAGCTGATGGAGACCAGAGAAAGGTTTAATTTATTTATTTATTTATTTATTTATTTCAGACCTCACATCTGTCTCCTACATCTCAGTTTCACAACCACAAGAAAAACGGGAATTTCATCTTAAATGAAACGTCTTTAAATTCAAAATGAGCATGTTTTTTTGTATTCTATCGCTTGGTTTCAACATTTCTGTTATTGTCTTTCAAAAATATGTTTTTTTTCCTTCTCATCTGTTTTTTTTATTGTTTTTTTGTTTTAAACATAATACATCTGTTCATTTGTATACAATATTAACAGTGGAAGCACAATATGAACTCAAAACCCTTTCACCCTGTTGAGCCCTTATTCCCCATATAATTAAATCATATATACATACATAGTCACATTCATACATTCGTGTACTGTACACATAAATACACAAAGGTAGGAAATATATATATATATATATATATATATATATATATATATATATATATATATAGACTGCAGTAACACCTTTCTGCCACATGACGGAGCCAAAGAGTCATGTTAGAGCTTTGGTGGAGCAGTTACTGTGGAGAGTAACTGTATATATCAGGGCTATTCAATTACAAATTCAGTTGGGCCAGATTTTAAAACAGAGAGCTTAAGCTGGGCCGGACATTTTCAGCGGCCAGTAAGGAGGAGGTAATGACAAATTTCAAACCGACACAAATATAATGAAATAACGTGATGTTTATTCATCATTTCCCCTCTTTGTATTTTTGTAAAACACAGCCACTTCAAAAAGTGCATAAAAACACATTTCAAAACTTTTAAATGAACTGAGGTAGTCACAATACTCTGACTCCTGTAATAACCCGGGCATTAAAACAAAAAGTGCACATCAATGGTGATGAAATGGTTTTCCCTTTTGAATGAAATAAACATATCTGACATAAGAACATCAAAAAGTGCATTAAAAACTTCTCTAAATAAATAGAACCTGAGGTAACAGTGATGCTATTTTCACTTTAAAATACTAAAAAGAATATTTTGGTCACAAAATGTTGTCTCCCTTTTGAAATGAAATCAAAGTAACATTCTGGTCGTATCTGTCCGTAGCACATCACAAGGTGCAATTAACCGAAGAAAAAAGAACCGTGTGGAGTTGGTGGTAAAATAAAACAGTATCTCTCCGCCCAGGCGGGGTTAAAACGACGGTTTTCATCGTCAATTTTTCGTCTGAGGGTTGAGAGAGACGAACTTTTTCATTTGGAGTTGCGCTGCTAACATGGTTCCATCAGTAACTTTCAGAACAACGCGCTGCATTGTGGGTCGGTTGTGTGTTGCTAGGCTACGTGGAGTGTTGCATTCACTTTCTGATCTTCTGTAGGAATTAATTTAATTTTTTTTAACTTTATTTTTATTAAGCGAAACACAAACATTCATTGACAACATTCACAGATTATGTGTGACAGTACTAGCGACAAAAAAAACAAACAAACCATTGGGGCCCAGAAACCTGGATAATACTAATGAGTGAAAAATAACAAGTAAGTAAGTAAATAAATAAATAAAGGGACAGTTAAGACACTCCAGCATATTGTGGGATTACGAGGTAGCCACCTCAGACCAAAACATCAGACCTTAATTGTAATTGAGCGTAATTGTTAAAGCTTCCATTCCATACACCTCCCTCAGCTTCTGTTTCCACTGTGCCACTGAAGGTGGCTGTGGATTCATCCATTTTATTGTCACTATTTTTCTAGCAGTCATCAAAAGTATATGTAACAAGTGCTTTTGGTCTTTAGTGTACAAGCCTTCAGGATGAAAGGCTTGTACCTTTCATCCTGAAAAAGAAACTGACTTGGGGTGAATAGTACATTGATTCCCAGAACTTTATCTATCTCGCTCTTTACCCCCTTCCAAAAGGGAAGCATCATTGGGCAATCCCAAAATATGTGTGAGTGGTCGCCCACCATTCCACACCCTCTCCAGCAGTATTCTGCTGCTGGGTTATCTACAAATTTAGAGACCACGGCAGGCGTGTTAAAGAACCTAATCTTCATCTTCCAGTCAAACTCCTTCCACATGTTACTATTGATACCTTTATGACATCCAATGCACATTGTTTCCCATTCCCCATCTTCAATTATAATATTTAGGAATTTGGAGCTCCTTTTCGCGAACTGTGTTTTTCATGGTTTTTCTCTGCTTTTTTGGCTGAGCCACAAGTTGGGCCACTTGGATATTGCTTCTGGGCCGCATGAATAGCCCTGGTGTATATATATATATATATATATATATATATATATATATATATATATAAATACATATCAGGGCTATTCAAATGGCGGCCTGCGGGCCACATGAAACGTGTCAACAACACTGGATTCAGGTCTCCTAGGGAAGTTAGGTTAAAAAATAGGGTTTAAATAGTTTGTAAATGATTGCATTTAGTTTTTTTATTCATTGCTTTATAGCTATAGATGTATCTTTAGACTTTATTCTTATTTAATTCAGTGAGACTGTTTAGAATTTAGCCTGTAACTGTTGTTTCCTTTTTTAATGAACCTAAAGCTGCTTCGTTTAGTTTATTCCATTCATCCATTTTCTATACTCGCTCAATCCATCGGTCGGGTCGTGGGTGGAGCCTAATAAATGGTTTCTTTCTGTTTTATTTGGGTAATTTGACTCAACTTTGAGGCATGGCAGCTGATGTGGGCGGCTGTGGTTCAGTGGTTAGAGTGTGTCGTCCAATAACCAGAAGGTTGGTGGTACGATTCCCACTCTCACCACTCAAAGATTGGTGATCTGACAGGGAGGGGTGTCAGTCCACCTCCTTGCCATGGCCGAGGTGGCGAGGCACCGTACCCACATGCTCCCCGGGCGCTGTGATTGGCTGCCCACCGCTCCAGTATATGGCACCTGTCTCTATGAAGCTGTGTTCGAAACCGCATACTTCTCCTACTACTCATACTAACTTTTTGAGTTTGAGTAAGCGAGAAGTTCCCGGAAGCATAATAGTATAATGCAGTATGCAGTATGTAGTATGTAGTATGCAGTATGCAGTATGTAGTATGCAGTATGTAGTATGTAGTATGTAGTATGCAGTATGTAATATGCAGTATGTAGTATGTAGTATGTAGTATGCAGTATGTAATATGCAGTATGTAGTATGTAGTATGTATTATGTAGTATGTAGTATGCAGTATGTAATATGCAGTATGTAGTATGTAGTATGCAGTATGCAGTATGTAGTATGCAGTATGTAGTATGCAGTATGTAATATGCAGTATGTAGTATGTAGTATGCAGTATGTAATATGCAGTATGTAGTATGTAGTATGTATTATGTAGTATGTAGTATGCAGTATGTAGTATGTAGTATGCAGTATGCAGTATGTATTATGTAGTATGCAGTATGCAGTATGTAAACGTAGTATGCAGTATGCAGTATGTAGTATGCAGTATGTAGTATGTAGTATGTAGTATGTAGTATGTAGTATGCAGTATGTAATATGCAGTATGTAGTATGTAGTATGCAGTATGTAATATGCAGTATGTAGTATGTAGTATGCAGTATGCAGTATGAAGTATGTAGTATGCAGTATGTAGTATGCAGTATGCAGTATGCAGTATGTAGTATGCAGTATGCACTAAGTAGTATGCAGTATGTAGTATGCAGTATGCAGTATGCAGTATTCAGTATGTAGTATGCAGTATGTAGTATGCAGTATGCACTAAGTAGTATGCAGTATGTAGTATGCAGTATGCAGTATGCAGTATGTAGTATGTAGTATGTAATATGCAGTATGTAGTATGTAGTATGCAGTATGCAGTATGTAGTATGTAATATGCAGTATGTAGTATGCAGTATGCAGTATGTAGTATGTAGTATGCAGTATGCAGTATGCAGTATGCAGTATGCAGTATGTAGTATGTAGTATGCAGTATGTAGTATGTAGTATGCAGTATGTAGTATGCAGTATGCAGTATGTAGTATGTAGTATGGAAGTATGCAGTATGTAGTATGTAGTATGCAGTATGCAGTATGTAGTATGCAGTATGTAGTATGGTAGTATGTAGTATGTAGTATGCAGTATGCAGTATGTAGTATGCAGTATGTAGTATGTAGTATGCAGTATGTAGTATGCAGTATGTAGTATGGAAGTATGCAGTATGCTGTATGCAGTATGTAGTATGTAGTATGCAGTATGTAGTATGCAGTATGTAGTATGTAGTATGTAGTATGTAGTATGTAGTATGCAGTATGTAGTATGGAAGTATGCAGTATGCAGTATGCAGTATGCAGTATGGCAGTATGTAGTATGTTGTATGCAGTATGTAGTATGCAGTATGTAGTATGTAGTATGTAGTATGTAGTATGTAGTATGCAGTATGTGGTTTCGAGTGTGTGACCTTGTGCATGTTCAACAGGTAATGGATGGGATGGGTTAAACCTGGATGGGTTAAACTCAGAGGAGTCCTGTATCTACATGACAATAAAAGTCTTAATAAAGCAGGAAAGAAACCGGCTTTTCAGGTGTTTTGAAAGGATGAAACTTAAAGCCTATAAATATTTGTATACTATGAAGGTGAAAAAAACATCCAAGATCTGTTATCTGTAGTTTCACTGCACAAAAGGAGAAACAAAATAATACTAAACTGTCACTCAGTTACCATGAACACACTGTGGGTTAGTTGCTCAGGCCGCGTCAATAACTGTCCATAGTTACCATCAATAATTAATGACACAATTAGCTCTTGAGCTGCCTGATTGATCTGCCGGGCTCTCCTTGTTGCCTGCTTGGCTGGCAGCCTCCTCTCACTGACCAAAGCCGAGCAGCTATTGATTTTCTGGCTCGTTCCGAAGCATCATGCTGACTCGTGTCCTGGCGGTATGAGAAGGCGCACGCCCTCCGATTATCAATATGTGTGTGCTGATGTGTTCAGTTTCCCGTGTATCACTGTGTATCGGTCTGTGTCTTCATTAAGCGATTTAAATGCAGCATGTGCATGTTTTTTACTCAAACATGGGTCAGACACCAGCAGCTTTCTCCAGTTTTTATGACTCTTGCTGCTGTGGAAGAAAGTACTCACATCCACACACTGCTGAAATGATGTTGCAGCCCACTGCAACTTATGTGCTTTCATTAGATATTGATTTGGTAATTACAGTGATTTTAAACCAGGGGTCCAAATAAAGATAAATAAATAAATTAAAATTATTGAGCTCATTCAGAGAAAAAGCCACAAATCTCCAAATTCAGACGCTCAATCTGGTAAATATTTGGCCCTTTTTTCACTTTGCTAAAGTTCATTTATCATTTAGTAACATCTTATTTCTAAACTATTCTTCATGCAGACATCCTTATGCCCCTGGGTTTCACCACAGCTATAAATTAAAGCCACACGTCAGCGTAAGCTCCTGTGTGCTGAGCGAACCGAATGTACGGGAGGCGGTGCAACACAGATCGTTTGTGGTCAGGAATTAGGGGAAGTTCGGATGACAGAATCTGAGTCAAAAGGAAGGACAACAGTTGGTGCCTCGAAGTGTGCAAATCCACTTCACCATTAAGAACATCACGTGCACATCCCCACAAACACAGTGGTGGATCGAGTGCTTTGTACAAAACCTACAGCAACACAAGGAAGCCAAAAAACGTCGTTAAATTCAAGAGAAAGGTTCTGATTTTGTCTTTTGCTTTTTCTTTGACTGTGTTGAGTTCCTTTACGTGCGAGTGTGAAGAGTTTTTACTTTGTCTGCTCGGGATTTTGTTGTCATCTTCGCTCTTTCTACTGAACACAGTGAGCCCAGATGTTAGACCATCATTTTGAACCATCATTGTCAGGTTTAGTGTCAGATTCTTGCAGCTGGTGAAACAGTCGAGAGTAGTTCAGGCTGCAAAGACTCAGTTCAATAGATGCATCTGTACAAATGCATGTTGAGTTTTGATTCAAACTAGTTTTCTCATGACTTGGGTGATTTTTATGCTGTACAGACGTCTCAAAATGTAGTTCAGCGCAACTCAAAGAAGGCTGCAGATTAAAGGAGGATTTTGTAAGTCTGGGGGCAGAGTTTGACCTGTTTAAGATTAAATGATTCATTATCAAGTCAAATTAGCATCTCATTTAGACCTCACTGCTGAAATTGAGCATTTCTGTCAATAGCTGCTGTTGAGTTTTTGATGTTTTTCTTTCTACAGAGATCAGCTTTAATAAAAACCTCTCTGAAAGTAAAGAAATGTGATAGTTTTGCTTAGTTTAGCATCGGTTTCTCAGAGCCGCCAAATGAAAATGAAGCTGATTGTAGCTGTACAATACTCAATATTTCTGTTAAAACTAATATTTTGTTAGATGTAACAGGAGTGGTGCATTTCTAAATTATATGTGCATGGTATGAAATCCTCAGATTTTATGAGAGGGAGGGGGGGGGGCCCAATCCAGCCTCTCCTGAGTCTCCATCCATCAGTGGAAACGATGCCAGCCACTCTCAAAGCTTCCCTCTGTGTCCCCGGGCGCCCTGAAACACAGTAACACAGGAAACATCCGGAGCCGATAAGCACCACGACCACAACACTGAATCTGGTTGTTTTGATCAATATCCTCCTCACAGCATCCCGCAGCGAGGAAAGGAGAGGCGTGAGAGAAAGGATGGAGGAAAGGAGAGACGGTGTAATTTCAGTGCGGGGATTTCCTCTCCCACCTCCTGATAACAAGAGAAATGCATCTGGACTGCTTTCCCTCTCCTTCTGATTCTGTTTGAACGAGACTGTGAAGTGAAACACATGCTCGGGTTAAAGAGTGCAAGCTGCAAGGTGGATTCGAGCACGTGCGCCGACACTTTGGCATACAGAACATTCGCTTCAACGGCCAAGAAAACGGTTTAACTGAGGCAACATGGAAACATTTAAAACATTTAAAACATTTAAAACATTTAAAAAGCAGCCTCACAGCTACTCCACGCACCAATACCTTTACACTTGGGTCAGTTATAGCCAGGCACAACCTTTCTGTTATGCAGACGATTTACAGATTTATCTACCATTGAAGCCAAATAGCAACAGTGCACAATGTTCTTTGTTTGATTGTATTGCTGATATTAAAGGGATAGTTTGCCTCTTTTGACATGAAGCTGTATGACATCCCATATCAGCAACATCATTTATGAACATCTTCTTACCCCCTGCTGCGTCCTGTGAGCAGAGTTCCAGCCTCGTTTTGGTGTTGATGAAGGTAGTCCGGCTAGTTGGCTGGGGTTTAAAAAATAAAGCGTTTTGCTTCTCAAAACAATATGCGATCAAAAGAGTAATACATTCGCATCACAAAATCGTTCTCGATGAAAAAGTCAGACCTCACAATCGCTTGGCCCTATTTTCTCTCCCTTCGTATCACTGCCTGCTGTATAGACCGCGCAGACCGAAGTGCAGACCGAGCAGCAAACACCGTAACAGGTGCAGTTATCGCTAGGTGGCTTGACGCGGGGGAGGGGGTGGAGCCTATCCCAGCCGTCATTGGGCGAGAGGCGGGGTTCACCCTGGACAGGTCGCCAGTCCATCACAGGGCCAGTTAACCTAACATGCATGTTTTTGGACAGGAAGCCGGAGAACCCGGAGAGAACCCACGCTTACCGGGAGAGAACATGCAAACAGAAAGGCCCCCGGGTGGGGATCGAACCTGGAACCCTCTGCTGTGAGGCGGCGGTGCCAACCGCCACGCCACCGCGCCCTCACAAACCCATAAAAGTGATTTAAGAGAAGAAATCATGAAACAAATTAAATGTATGTATAAAGAAATAAGCATCGTACGATCAGTGACATGGACGTCTGAGAAAGCTTCATAGAGAAATACATCGAGTTTTAAAATACAGTCAATGTGTCTGTATTTCCAACACGAAGCAGACTCTTTAACTCTTTCATCGCCTTTCAGTAGATACATTTAAGATTGGGCTAAAAAGGGACGTGTTTTAAACTGAATTTCACTTCAAACTGCAAAAAGGGCAAAAACATCCAACTTTTTTTAAATGGAAAACAGTCATTTCTTGGCTTGTAAATAGCAGTGTAGTGAGGGAATATCCAGACTCTTTTCAGTCTGCATAGCACTTCTGAATCTGCTCTGAGATGCACACAGATGCTGCAGGTTAGATGTTTTGTCCCAGGATGGCAAAGGCGTGCTCACTGAAGGGTTGAGCATGAGAAGAGTCGAGGAGGTCATGCTTTACTCAAATCATCTACAGCCTCCTACTTTCCTCCAAACATATTGCAGCAATTTGGCAAATATGGCTTCTGAAACATTTAAGGGATTAGATTAATAGGAAGATTAAGCGAAAGACTTAATTTCATAATCAAAAGGAACCTGATGAGGCTCCAGCTGATAAGAAGAAACTGGCAAAGATAACAGATGTCCAGCTCTACTCTGTAAAGAATTTCCCCGTAAAATACTGGCAGCAGGGATTTTACTGTTATTTATTTTAACAGTATATTACCGTTTTGTGGATTACAGTATATGACCGTAGAATAACGGTAGGTGTTTTAGTTATTTTATGGTGCAACTACTGTTATTTATCAAGCAGTATAATACTGTTTTTTGGATTACAGTACATGACTGTAGGATAGCGCATCTACCGTGATTTATTTAACAGTATAATAATGTATTTTGGATTATAGTATATGGCAGTGTTGTGTAGTATAAAGTAAAAATACTTCACTACTGTACTTAAGTATATTTTGGAATACTTTGTACTTTCCTCGAGTTTAAAATTTTTTGACAACTTTCACTTTTACTTCACTATATTTCCGAACTTAATTGCATACTTTTACTCCAATACATTTTCATTGTTCGGTTTAGTTAGAGAGAGAGCGAGAGAGAAAAAAAACGCAACAGTGTTTTGACCCCATGCATGTTCTGCCTGCCCAAAGACGTGGAAATTCTATCTTACAGAAACTGCCCTTTTTTAGGTTTTAAGGTAGTTTTACAAAAAAGGTCTTCCTCTTCAGATGCCAGATAAGCTGCAGTTTCTTTTTTTCTTTTGTATAATGGCCGGTTGTGTGTGCACCTCCTATAGCTTGTGAAGTACAGTAATCGTAACAGCTTTTTTTCTTGGTGATGTTGGCTGCATTTTCTGTACTGAGTTATTTTATTTATTTTTTAGAAAGGTTTACAAAAGGGGTTTCAAACTGGACTCCCTCTTCAGCTGCCAGATAAGCTTCAGTTTTCTCCTATTTTTTTCTTTAAATTTTGTTTATAATGATGGCAATAACAGTAGCAGCCTCTTTTGTTTCATTTTTTTCTTAATGGTGTAATGTACGCCTCATTTTCAGCACTGACCTTACTTGAAGAAGAAAAACTTAAAGGTTCACAAAGTTTGTATTTTCTGTCTAAACCTGGTCTAAACTTTGCCTGCACATGGTTGTGTGCAGATTTTAAGTGTATTTGACCTTCAAAGTTTACCAAAATATAAAAAATGTTTACTTTTTACTTCTACTTTTCATTACATTACTTAAGTACATCTATTTTTACAGTAATTCTCATACTTAAGTACAAGACGTTTCGGATACTTTAAGACTTTAACTCAAGTAACATTTCAGTCAGTGACTTGGACTTTTACCAAAGTTATATTTTGGAGGGGTACCTATACTTTTACTTCAGTGTGAGATTTCAGTACTTTACACAACACTGGTATATGGCAGTAAGAGAACTACAAATACTGTTTTATGCTGTTAAATTACAGTTATCTACTGGTAAATGTTAAATGACTGATTTAACTGTTAATGTACATGTGAGGGATGAATATTCAACAGTATTTTACAATTATTGTAAAATACAGTAAGATACTGTTGTAAATCCACCATAAATATATACAGCAATTCGTCACAGTGTATAGATACAGATAGATTTTGTGTGAACGCATATTTCAGCTATGTAGCTGTCTCATTATAAAGGGGGTAAGTAAATACCGGCTGCGGCATCTGCACATCTTCTGGGCTAATTTCAATTTCACGATAACTTAGTGCTGAAGTCAAGCAGCAGAAGTTAAGAGACAATTTGTAAATACCACTGGTCCCTTAGGGAGCACATTAAAGATGGGAGAGTACTGTTAAACCACAGGGCATTTATGATTGGGGCACTTTAATCTTTTATTGCCACATCGCTGCTCATCAAGCATCTAAAAGCAGCACTCGCCGATGCAAAGCAATATTCTGAGTTACGGGTTGCAACTGGTGTCAGTGAGGCTGTAAGTGACTGAGGACAAAGGAAAGATAATTATGTTTATTTTACCTTTACAAATATAGATTCATGATACATTACAAAATGTAAGAGAAAAGCTGAACCAACTGAGATGATTGCACTTGATCATATGTCCCAAATCCATAAAATATCCATAAAATCCCAGAACGGTTTAGGCCGAAAAACACATCTGTGATCTGTTCAGAGAATATAAACCCAGCAGAGCTCTTAGATCCAAGGACTCAGGTCAGCTGGTCCAGTCCAGAGTCCAGACTAAACATGGAGAAGCAGCATTTAGCTGTTATGCTGCAAACAAGTGGAACAAACTGCCAGTGGAGATTAAACTTTCACCAAATGGAGACATTTTTAAATCCATGTTAAAAACATTTCTTTTCTCATGTGTCTATGCATGAAATCTGCACGATATCTTTGAACTTATCTGGACTGTTGCTTGTTTTTAAATTCATTTAAATGATTTTATTTGTTTCTCTTTATATTATTTTATGTATTTTTAATGCTTATTCCACTCCCTGCTGCAATGCTTTTATTTTATGTGAAGCACTTTGAACTGTTCTGTACATGAAATATGCTATATGAATAAATTTGATATGATTTGATATGTTTTAGCCAGCTCCATTTAAGGGCAGCTGACTGTGTCAAACCTCTGACAAAGTGACCCACTAACCCACCGCAGCGGATTGTTTTGTCACCGAATCCATCTCCATTTCCTTTTATCTGCTCTTAATAACATAATCCCTCAGTGGACGCATGATTGGGGCAGTTTGGGTTCACCCCTCAGCTGTGACCCTGCACCCACCTGGCTGCCGCCCCTGTCCTGGCGCCCCTGAAACAGCAGAGGGCGCTCAGAGTCCGTTCAACGCGGAGGACTCCCGCATCCATCTGCGGTACCCATCTGATTCCTTTAATTGCTTCCTTCCTGTTGTTAATTAGTGCCAATCTGTTCAACTCAGAAACCAAGTCCATTACTCGGACAGCAGTTTGATTAAGCGTGTGCATTTGAACATATACTCCCAAACAGTTATTTAATGTTGTAGAAATCCCCCGTTTCAGCCGGTGGTTCGGAGCTGTCAGTGGCCGCAGACAGGCCGAGGTAAGCCTCCGCACCTGGGAGCTTTTTGCGTTGAACCAAAAGGCTCATAACTGACATGTTGCGTTTATCACATCTGCATACATTTGTTATTTAGAAGGGCTTAAAAAACAAAAAAAACAACAAAAAAAAAAACAAGCAAGCAACGCTGTGGTTATTATAAAACGGAATTATTAATGCATCTGTGTGGTGTTATTTTTCTGTGTTCTTTAGCAGCAGAAGCCAGCAGACTGAATGAATCTGTGTACTTTTGGCGGGGTGGTAGTAAAATAACATCCAGCCTGTCACTACTACTTCCATTTGTATTTAGTGCACGCCGTCAATACTCTACTATGACCCCTCCCACTACTCCTGTAAAAGGACCCGGCGTAATTAAAAACAAAACCACCGCGAAATATAGCAGCAAGTGGCCGAAAAAAAACGCCATTTGAACAAAGTGTTCCGAGTGTGAGTGTAAATGACCGGAGTGTGAAGGTGGCCGCCGGCCGCAGGAGCAGAAACACCTTCAGGCTGGGCTATATCTCCAGTGCCGCTTCGCGGGAAAATGTGGGCGGAAGGATACAGGAGTGCTGCGGTCGATTTTTAATGCAGCCGGCGGAGCGCTCAGCTGTGAGTTTCACGCCACCGATGACAGACTGCGCGTCGTCCTCAGCGAGTCGCTGCTGCAGCCTCAACTCTGCATGCATGCTTCAGACAGCCTGACCGCCAGCCGTGGAAGGATTTAATGTTCCCGTCGCAGTGGAATAACTTTGCTGCCCTTTTTTTGCGCCTCTTTTTTTGCGTCTCCTCTCGGCCGCAGTTTGAAAATCTCAAAGGTAAGCGCAGGGAGCGCGTTTTTTTCCTGCTTCCCGCGGCAGTTTGGGGTGAAACGTGTTAGTTTAGCGTCAGGAGCGGAGCAGTGGAGGCGGATATCCCCCCCCCACCCCCCTCTTGCACTTCTTTTCCTGTCTGTTCCCGGTTTTGCGCGTGAGCACCTGCTGCAGCAGCACCGGCGCATGCATGCGGTGCGTGAACATCGATGTTTTGGAGCTTGTGACCATGTGATCCTGCTTACACTTAATGTTGCAGGATCGGTGCCAAGCAGCTGTCTGCTCTGAGCCGCCACACCTTCTCCAAGCCACTAATAATAATTTTTTTTGTATTATCTCCTCAACCAGCTCCATCAGAAGGTTCAACATGCCGCTGAATTCGGGTTTGGCGAGTAAGAATTATGACTACGACTACGACTCTCTGCAGCCCTATTTTTACTATGACAACGAGGAGGAGGATTTCTACCCTCAGCAGCTTCAGCCTCCGGCACCGAGCGAAGACATCTGGAAGAAATTTGAACTGCTGCCGACCCCTCCCCTCTCCCCCAGCCGCCGGCCGTCCCTGTCCAGCCTCTTCCCCTCCACGGCGGATCAGCTGGAGATGGTGACGGAGTTCCTGGGGGACGACGTGGTCAACCAGAGCATCATCTGCGACGCCGACTACTCCCAAACCTTCGTCAAGTCCATCGTGATCCAGGACTGCATGTGGAGCGGCTTCTCCGCCGCCGCCAAGCTGAAGAAGGTGGTCTCCGAGCGGCTCGCCTCCCTGCACGCCGCGCGGAAGGAGCCGGCGGCCGGGGACGGCGTGGACCCCGCCGGTGTCGCCGCGGCCGCCGCCGCCGCCGCGTGGAAGCTTAACAGCAGCTACCTGCAAGACCTGAACACGTCCGCGTCGGAGTGCATCGACCCGTCTGTGGTTTTCCCGTATCCGATGGCGGAGACGCCCAAGCAGAGCGCGGAGACGCGGCGCGGCGAGGAGCTGCGGCTGGACACGCCGCCCAACAGCGGCAGCAGCAGCAGCTGCAGTGACTCAGGTGAGCTCAGCGTGGATTCCTCCCGCGGACACACCCCTCTGTACATTTACACTCGTGTTCTTTTTCTTCCTTTTCAAAATCATTATCAAATGTATTTGTGTAAGCACATTTCAAGTGCAAAACAGTTCAAAGTGCTTCACATAAAGTAAAAGCATTGCAGCAGGGAGTGGAAGAAGCATTAAAAATGCATAAAAGAATATAAAGAGAAACAAATAAAATGATTTAAATGAATTTAAAAACAAGCAACAGTCCAGATGAATTGAAAGATATCGTGCAGATTTCATGAGAAAAGAAATGTTTTTGCTGAATGTGCATGACACGGATCACCTTTTTACACTATTATGGACAAAATGAGGTAGAATCTTGCTGGAGTTGATGCATGCTGCCCCCACCCATGTTATGTCAGACTGCTGTGATTAGCTGGGGAGGTGGTGGTGGTGGGGGGCTGAATGTAAGAACTCATGTGGAGGGATTGAAATGTCTTCACACTGACATGCTTTCAAAGTGATAATTACCCCCCTGACTGGTTTTTCTTTTTTCTTGTTGTAGAAGATGACGATGATGACGACGATGATGATGATGATGAAGAGGACCAGGAGGAAGAGGAGGAGATAGACGTGGTGACGGTGGAGAAGAGGCACGCGGTGAAACGGTGTGACCCCAGCCCACAAGAGACCAGGCATCCCAGCCCGCTCGTGCTGAAGAGGTGCCACGTCTCCACCCACCAGCACAATTACGCCGCTCATCCATCCATGAGGCACGAGCAGCCGGCTGTCAAGAGGCTGAAGCTGGAGAGCATCAGCGGAGGGGGAGGGGGGGGAGGCGGCGGCCACAGCAGGGTCCTCAAACAGATCAGCAGCAACCGCAAGTGTTCAAGCCCCCGGACGTCCGACTCTGAGGACTATGACAAGAGAAGGACTCATAACGTTCTGGAGCGCCAAAGGAGGAACGAGCTCAAGCTGAGCTTCTTCGCCCTGCGAGATGAGATCCCAGAGGTGGCCAACAACGAGAAGGCGGCCAAAGTGGTGATCCTGAAGAAAGCCACGGAGTGCATCTACAGCATGCAGTCGGATGAACAGAGACTCGTCTCGCTCAAAGAGCAGCTGAGGAGGAAAAGTGAACTTTTAAAGCAGAGACTCGCACGGCTGCAGGGCTCTCGTGCTTAAAGTTTGAATTCAGACTTTTTTTTTTTTTCTTCTTAATGCAATTTCGAGACTTGATGTACAGTTATTGTTGTTGCATGCAAATGCAAAAATGGATTCAGTTGTTTGGAATCTTGTTTGATTTCAATGTTAAAACTGCCTCAGCTGAAGTTATGGGTGGATTAAATATTTAAAAGTTTATTTTTATTAATAAAACGTTAAAAATTGGGCCGTCCTTGTTTGGGGCTCAAACTAAAATATAAATTTTTATGTTTTTTGTATATAATATTTCCTAAGAAAATGTATTTTCTCAATTGTCTGGATGTTCAGACCCACTGTTTGGTTTTTGCATTATGTTCCTAGATTCTTTTTGAAATATAAAATGTTTTCTTGAATTTGTGTCCTTGTTCTTGCCATGAAAAGACACTTCTCAAACATTTCACCACAACTCTGCTGTGACCTGATACACATAAAGGAGGCAAAGTGTGGGTGCAGCTGCCACTTAGCTGATTAACTATTGAATAAAGTGTTTTTCTTTACTGTGGGAGGGGTGATACTGGGGTGAGGCACCTTCTTCCTCAGACCACTGAGTTAAAGTCGGGACATTTCTCTTGAGCATGCATGTGAGAGTGAGTTTGTAAAGGAGACGAGGTAAGCGGATCCATGCATGAGAGACGGTTTTCCAATAAATCTTCTCAGCAGAGTGGTCAGATTTGACCATTTCTGTGCACCAAAAGGGGGTTTCTGCCCACTGTAGCACCAGTTGTCACACATAAACACACCTTCTCGGCCCTTTTCATAAGCATTGCTTTTAAAAACCTGGAAAGCATAAGACTACTTGTATGATTAAACACCAGTGTGCAGGAAAGTTGGCTCCTCTGTTTCTGATTCTGTGAAGATTTGAGTACAGGTGCGTACAAGCTAAAAGCCTTGATGTGTTCCACATTCATTCAACTCTCCTCTGCAGACTTTTGCACAGTCCAAATGTGTTTTAGCACGAACCTCTTTGAATAGCTTTAGAAAAAA
Organism: Odontesthes bonariensis; assembly: GCF_027942865.1. Taxonomy (NCBI): domain Eukaryota; kingdom Metazoa; phylum Chordata; class Actinopteri; order Atheriniformes; family Atherinopsidae; genus Odontesthes; species Odontesthes bonariensis. Next base: position 3,145,843 of record NC_134525.1, read on the forward strand.
TAATGACAAACTAATAAAATATCATCCTCTTAGCGGGTCTCTACACAGTTAAGTCTCACGTGATAACGTTTCAAAATAACCTGTATCGTGGCGTTTTTTTCCGACTCGCTTTCCAGTCTAGCCGTGACGTCAGAAGCCGTATCCAGAACTCTCCCGTGAGCGCGTGGCCCCTGGTCGCGAGCACATGGAAGCGAGGTAGAGATTTGTGTCCGTGAGACGCGCGACTGATGATCACAGAAACGGAATTATCCGCACAAAGAGGCAGCAGCCGGTAAGAGCTCTCTTTTAAAAGCTCCTTTTAAAGCACTTCAGCGCTGGAGATGCGCAGACAGGCCTGAATAAAGTGTTTTTTATGTGTTTACCTGGTTTCTAAACAGGTGAATCTGTTCATGGAAACGTCACGCGGTAAATGTGTTGATGGTGGCGGCTCGTTTTTAGCGTTTCATTCGCTGTGAATGTGATGAAAGCTGCTGGAAACTCAGGAGAAACGCAACGATCGCCTGGCTTCTCTGTTGTCTGTCCAGCTGCTGCTGCAGAGTTTGGAGCTGCGCGTGTTTGCAGCACGTGTGGTGTGAGTCTGTTGTTGTTGTTTCATGTGATCACCCTGATCAGATGCTCTCTGTTTGTGGCGAGTTTAAGCTCAGATTTGTTTTTTGCCCACTGGCGCAGGCAGCTGCCGCCGGTGTGACAGCACAGCTCTGACCAATAGAAGATGACAAAAGGCATCTATGATGGCATCAAGTTATGCACGTGCTTCCTGAATTCATGGCTGTGGCTATAAACACGGATCCCAACGGACTGTATTTTTATTCTCCTCGTAAATACTTTCTGTGGAAAGATGAGAAGGTGGGGCAGCCACCTCTCATGTTGGGCAGAGCTGTGGATGTGATGCAGGGAAAGGCTGCTGGCTGACCGGGTTCAAAGCTCCATGGCAACCTGCATCCACCCTGCAGAGGTACTGCCCCGAAAAACACCAAATTTGTATTTTAGGGGGTATCTAAGATGTCATTTTGATATAAAAAGTACATTTTCCTTCAGGGCGAAACTCTCAGAAGCTGATTTGTAAATTAAAACAGCAGTTAGGGTAATCCCCCCCCCCTCTCAGTTACAAATAACTGTTGTTTTAAACCACATTTTTAGGACCTGCAACCCAAAACTGAGGTTTAGCCCAGTTTTCCTCAGGCCTCCCACCCGAACATCCTTTTACCTGGAAAAGATTGAGAGAAATGATCCAGATGAGGTGATTTATTTTCATCTGAATAATCTGATAAGCGAGCAGAAGGAAACTAAACGTGGAAAAGAAAAAGGTAAACCAGAGTCTTTGGAAACTACTACGGAATGATTGTGTAGCTCTCCCGGAGAAAGAGTTTAGTTCAGGAATCTTAATCTTAATATACCTGCTTTTGTTCTGCTGGTTGCTTCTGATCACTGACCTGCTGAGAAACACAAGAGCTTCACCTAGTTTTCGGACCCTGTAGTATATTTAGCTCTAAAACGTCTTGGTTAGCTTTTGATTTGACACAGCATGATAACCCCACAGCATGATAGAACCTCCACCGTGTTTTACTGTGGGCGGGGTTTTCTTTTCCTTCTCTGTGGTCTTTCTTCTCCTCCTCGGGTGTTTGCTCAGTCGGTTCAGTGTGCAGCATCATGGTGCGAATGGGAAGCACCACTTTTAGATGTCTTGTGTGCTGCTATTTTCTACAATTTAACAAAAAAAACTTTCACACATCTTAACAGTTTGTGTGACTGTGGAACATGCAGATATAGCAAGAACTTTGATGATCGCCCTGCAGCCTCTCAAGTGGTCGTCTTTTTTGGTAATTGCATGTGTGGTGCAGTAAAACAGCTGTCTGGTATGCAGCTCAGTGAAAGAGAGACTGGAAACAATCACCCTCCCTCCATTTAGGTCTGCTTTTTAAAGGAGATATGTATGTTATGCCCTTTTTTCTCAAGCTGCCACGGTGCTCAGTGGGCTCTCATACACCAAAGTTCAGGAATAAGCCATCACAGCAGACCTACCTGCTGAGTCCTCGCACATCTCACAACTTTGCCATGCAGAAATGAGCAGGAGTCTACAAGTGCTTCATTTTAAACTAACATTTTGTGCTTTTATTAAGCATTTAAGCTTTAATCGGGGTAAAATTACACAGTTAAAGTCGCATTAACTTACTACAGAGCGATATAAAGAGCCCCAACACAGAGAGACCGCTCAGCAGCTTGTTTTTCAACCATTAATTCACGCCTCTCCATTCAAGCGGATAATTTTTAGGGTGTGAAGTGACCCGCTTACCTTCACTCCCTCCCTCTGGTCCTCAGGATCCGTCTCCATTGAGATTTGTAGTACTCAGTAACCCTTGGAGCGTATGATTACGGCATGAGAGAGCATATCATGAATAGCCTGAGAGCTCAGACCACACACCAAACTGGCAGAAGTTGTGATTCCTCCTTTATATATCAGCTCCATAAACTTCAGTGTTGCTCCTTTATTCTTTGTCTTTGCTCTAAGAACTGCTAATATGGCCATTATTTGTTTGTTAATGTCACGGCAGCTACAGCAGTTGTGCTGTACCGATGAGCATTCAATGACAAATGGGAAATCTACCTATCTCCTGGTAAAATTCAAAGACGTCACATTTCCTTGTTGGGATATAAAACATAAACCAAAGTATTGATGGAGTATTATTAGCTCATGTTTAAATGAAGCGAACTGTACTTCTAACCAGGTGGTTTTATGTTCCCAGTAAAGCAAAAAGCAAGAGGAAAAGAGTTTACATTTTCTGTTTTCCGGGCGACATTGAATGCAGCATCATCTGAAGTTAAGGTTAGGCAGAGATTTTGAGGGAAGAGGGAGATTTTTTTTCTCCATCATATGTCCGCTTTAATTAAAGCAAAGATGAAAGCATTTGTTGATGTTTGGCCATTTTATTAAGATATTTGTATTCTTGTTGTAAATTGTGTTTTAATCCAAGGTTTTGACCATTGGAGGGGGGGAGGGGGTCACTCAGTGTTTTGGTTGGTTTGCATAGATCATCTATTGCAGAAACACTCCCAGCTTCTCGTGTTGACCTCGTCTAAAAGTCAGTAGCCTTTGCCCAGAAGCTAACTGGGGTTTGGGTAAACTTAGTCTGGGTTTGTATAGACATGCGTTAAAATGTTTGGACGCCTCACAAAATCATCGAACAACACTTAAAATCTCTTCTGAAAGTGTTTGAGGCCCCCAAACAATAAATAAACGGCTGCAACTTCTGTTTCCGCAGTGGCAGCTGTCCAGCTTTTGGAAACATCTGCTGCATCGGAAATTTTATATTGTGCAGTGGATTTATTTTTCTGTCATCCAGATGGAAAGTGTTGTTAAACGACCCTCTGGGTTTAGCAAACGGAGCTACTTATGAGTATTACTGTTAGACAAAAGGAGGCTTAGATGTAACGCTACCGTGAACACATGAGAGGAACAATGAGGACAGGCTCAAGTGACAGTTTTAATGATCATTTAATCTAAATTTCACCAGAAGCTGGCTTTGCATCGGAAACTTGGCGCGTGGTTCGCTAAACTGCTGCGCTGCAGCTGCACGTGTAAATCCACAGTATCGACCATTAAAACCACCCAGTGGTAACTTAAGAGCCGTAACATTCAACCGCCAAAATGACCTGAAAATCATTCATTTATCATCATAACAGGTGCGCTGTATCTTCACTGTCTGGGACATCTTTCCTTCTTTGGTGTGAGATGTGTGGTTGCTGATATGAGGTCAAAATGACGACCAACAAATGTCTGTTTTGCTGAGAACTGCTTCCACGGCGCTTCCCTCATACATGAGAAACAGCATGTCTTCAGCTCGGCTGAGGAATAAAAATGATGTTACGCACACGTCATTCTCCCCACGAGTCAAAGAAATGTCAGAACCATTTCACTTTAAATCCTGCTTTTTTCGAAAAAAACACATTTAAGTTAGCAAATCCTCATATTTCAGTCATTAGTAACTGATTATCTTGGTTGTTTTTCTAATTTAAGATCCAAATATGTTGTTTCTTTTATGTATAAAAAAGAAAGTCTACAGAAATCTTTGAGACAGAAACATGAAAAGTAGCCTCGGCCAGTGTTTTTGAAAGAGATGGACTCCTGGACAAAGCATGCACTGATATAAATCTCATGCTGAATCTGGCTTCACTGAGTCAAAGTGAAGCCAGATTCAAAGATATTCCTCGAGTACTGAAAGGAATTTTTATTTTCTGCATTGCTAAGATTACATCAGCTCTCAGCTTGGCCTATACACTGGGACCTTGTGCTTCTGGCTGCAGCAGTTCTTCAGTTTAAGTTGTGTATGTTTGAGTGTAACTTAGAGACTTGTGTGATATCCAGACAAACTTTCCGTGAGCCAAAACTCCCCGCCAGTGACTGCACACATACTCGGAGGCCCAGGAATACACGGCGGTCTGCTCTTATGTAATCTGTGTTTCTCTGACTTGGAAGCTGGAATAGATTAAAGCATCTCATTCTCCTGAAAACCTTAGTTGTCTGCCAGTTTGTGCTTTTTTTCCCCATTTTACAGCATCATTTTTATCTAATGACATCACTTTCCACTTTAAGTGCGCTGCCTCATGTGCTTTCTGTTTCTGAGTTGTCTGTGTGTTTTGATAGGCGGTAGCAAGCCTTTGTTCGGCGGCCAGCTTCATGTCTTTGCAGTGTTTTCATTGTGAGATATTGGAAGATTGTGTAGGAATATGTTGCTGAGTTATATGAGCTGTGGACCCAGAACTGCCACACTTAATATTGTGTCCTTTCCCAATGTTTACGAAAGAGGTTTTAAACTGTTTTTGGAGATTTTAATGGAAACTGGCTGCAGCTTTAAGCTTTTGTTTGGGTAACCATGGCTGGATGACAATTAAAAGCAGGCGTTCATAAAGAATGCAATTTGAAGTAGTTTGTAATACTCCCTCAACTTCTATATTCTATATTCTGCTTGAAAAGTGGAAACAAGATATCCAGACTTCCTGGTTTCATCCAGTAAAGAGGAAGTTAGCATGCCAAGCTAATACGCTTCCTGTGGAAAGTAGCACAAAAGGCTAACTTGCTGCCTCTGATAAAGATGTAAGCTAACCATTTAAACTAAGCAAGCTAGCAAACTACCCCACCTGGCAGCCTCTCATAAAGTGGAAGCGAGTAACCTCAGATAGTGACAGAGAATGCGAAGGGATGTCGTTGGTACAGCAGCGCCATTTGTGAGGAACGCTAGCCTTTCATTGGTGTTTGCCACCACTGTTAGCTTAGCTAAAAACACGGTCAAAATGGTCAAATTTGGTGGAGTTTCATGAGAGACAGAGAGCAATTGTATGGCACTGCCAAGGAATGACAGAAGCATAGATTCAGAGGTTGGACTGGATCATTGACTCTGCTGCACATTATAAAATAGGCTATGTTTCTGGACTAAGTGGTTGCACTTTGTAAGACTCTTAGTGTTACAAATCCAAGAAAGCTCACAGTTTTGCAGTGACTGTGTTTAAGATCTGCTAATTAAGCTGCTGAAATATGACCTCCCGTAAAATCCAGCCCACTTTTTTCTCCACTTTGAAAAAGCAAACCAATTATGAAGCTTCCAAACACACAAGTATGTTTGTTTATTTAATGCAGTCCTTCTCGGCGGGTGTTATGAGTCGCTAAACTGCGAATAAAGATTTCTCTGAACTTGCAGTTGACAAATACGTTTGTTGTTTTGTTGAGTTAAACTGATCCCAGACGTGATTTTAGAGGCTAGTCTTACATAATGTGCATAAAGACACAATCCTGCAGCTTATTATACTGGGTCCCTCCATATAGATAACAGCCTCAATACTAAGAGGATCATAAGAATATAGCAAACGAACCCAATTACCCAAACCTCAGTTTGACATGACATCAAATTCACTTTCCAAATAGACATATAGGCTCATTAGCTTTACTACCTGTTAACATTAGCTTTACTTTAGCAAAACTGCAAAGTCGATACAAACATTTAGGAACAACTAGTGTTTTTATACTTCATTAATTGTTGGTTTCATTCCTGGAAAAGAAAAACTTCTCACACATTTCTCTAAAACACAAGCAGCTTCGCACTGAAGCATATATAAAACCCACGTGCTTCACACTGAGTTTTGTTCATGAGTGGGTGTACTTCAAGACTCCTGCTTAATAGCAGAAAACTTGGTTTTACTCCAGAGGCAATAAATGATTGAATAGTGTCCGTAAGAGGTACAAGTTTTTTTTTTTTATCATCACTGCCTTAATGGACTTAACAGTTTGAGTGGCCAAGATAAAATGGCCATTATTTCTAATAGTTTATTTACTCTTTTGCAGCTTATCATGCTGAGTATTTATGGGATCACTGGGTTTTATATTGTGTGCTGACGCATGAGGAATGAATTAAGAGCCCTATTTGATTAAAGGCATAACTACACAATGAAACTTTGGGATTTGTTTGCTTAATGTAATTATTATAGGACTATTTTCTCCTTTATTTATCTCCTTTTCTTTCAGCTACAAGCTAAATTATGAACCAACACAAACTTCTCCAATTTATAAGACATGTTTTTCTGCTATTTTCCAACTTTTTCTTTAGAATTTCTTGTGTTTCCACTTGTCTTTTTACGAGGTAATTTGTAATGTCGGTGGGTATATACACCGGCTGCTCCTGGGCTTTCAGAGCCGTGTTCCTCTCAGAGAAACAAGGAGTTCTGGTTTTAGTTATCTGTCCTTAATGGGTACAGTCCCACAGATTTCCCTGACCTGAAAATTCACTGCAGCAGGTAGTTATAATAACCTCATTACTGTCTCCATTCCCCTTTGACTCAAATCATGACACAGCTGTCATTTATTCAGGGCTTCAGTCAGAGTGGAACAAAGCAACAGGGCGACAAACGGCTTCTGAGTCCAATAAATACTCAAAGAGATCATCCTTTAAAAGCAATCTTTCTGATAACTTTTCAACTAATTTATCAGATTTTCATTTAATCTCACAGACAGCATCTTGTTTACATGTGGGAAAACCAGCCGGCCGACCCACATTCAGATGAAAAACAGGTAGCTGCTCAGTCTTTTTTTATATCTCCACGAAGAGGACATGACTGCATGTTTTGTCACACACTACATTGTAATGAAAGTCCTCAACAAAGCAGGACGACCAGCTGGATCAGAGCCAGAGTTGAATGTGCAGAAGTCTGCAGAGGAGGCCAAGAGGAGGAAGGATTTAAAGCCAGAAGTCTTGGTACAGGAGAGGAATGTTGTAGTGTACTTGCTTTGCAGACAGAGTAAATACAGATGTTTTTTGAAGGAAGTTCACATGTTGACATTATTATGTAAGGTATTCCCATGATGAGCATTTCTAATTTACATCATGTGAAAAAAAGAATTGCACATAAAACAAATAATGGAAAAATGTAAATTTGTAAATAATTTGAGGTCATTTAACACACAAGAGTGACACATTTTTACTGTAGAATTGTGTCACTCCTGTGTGTTTTTATATCACTGCTAACAAACTATATATATATATATATATATATATATATATATATATATATATATATATAGGATTATTGTTTTTTGTCCACAAATGACAAGCTAATTGGAGGAGTGAGGTTGTGCGTTGTCCGATAATTTAATTTATTCTACTTGTTAGTTACAGCTCCACACTTTTTAAAGACAAACTGCTTTAAATCTTGTGTTTGCTAATTAAAATAAACCTCTTGACGCCAGAGGTTTGACTGATGACATATCAGAAACACTGGGGAGATGTGGTATAAATACTTATTCAAGCCACCATTATGGGACTAAACATCTGATGATGCGTTTCTTATGTTTAAATCCAGACTCGGTGCAACAAGGACACACTGTAAGAAATATCTAAGAGCTCAATAACTATCTCTATGGAAATGACAGACGCAATGAAAAATTTACCAGGTCAGAAAGCCAAGAGCTACATCTCAGACTCTGCAGGCCTCAGTCAGCATGTTAAAGGTTAAAGGTCACCCCGAGGTCAGAAACCCAAGAGCTACATCTCAGACTCTGCGGGCCTCAGTCTGCATGTTAAAGGTTAAAGGTCACCCCGAGGTCAGAAACCCAAAGAGCTACATCTCCGACTCTGCAGGCCTCAGTCAGCATGTTAAAGGTTAAAGGTCACCCCAAGGTCAGAAACCCAAGAGCTACATCTCAGACTCTGCGGGCCTCAGTCTGCATGTTAAAGGTTAAAGGTCACCCCGAGGTCAGAAACCCAAAGAGCTACATCTCCGACTCTGCAGGCCTCAGTCAGCATGTTAAAGGTTAAAGGTCACCCCAAGGTCAGAAACCCAAGAGCTACATCTCAGACTCTGCAGGCCTCAGTCAGCATGTTAAAGGTTAAAGGTCACCCCGAGGTCAGAAACCCAAGAGCTACATCTCAGACTCTGCGGGCCTCAGTCTGCATGTTAAAGGTTAAAGGTCACCCCGAGGTCAGAAACCCAAAGAGCTACATCTCCGACTCTGCAGGCCTCAGTCAGCATGTTAAAGGTTAAAGGTCACCCCAAGGTCAGAAACCCAAGAGCTACATCTCAGACTCTGCGGGCCTCAGTTGGCATGTTAAAGGTTAAAGGTCACCCCAAGGTCAGAAACCCAAGAGCTACATCTCAGACTTTGCAGGCCTCAGTTAGCCTGTTAAAGGTTAAAGGTCACCCCAAGGTCAGAAACCCAAGAGCTACATATCAGACTCTGCAGGCCTCAGTTAGCATGTTAAAGGTTAAAGGTCACCCCAAGGTCAGAAACCCAAGAGCTACATATCAGACTCTGCAGGCCTCAGTTAGCATGTTAAAGGTTAAAGGTCACCCAGAGGTCAGAAACCCAAGAGCTACATCTCAGACTCTGCGGGCCTCAGTTAGCATGTTAAAGGTTAAAGGTCACCCCAAGGTCAGAAACCCAAGAGCTACATCTCAGACTCTGCGGGCCTCAGTCTGCATGTTAAAGGTTAAAGGTCACCCCGAGGTCAGAAACCCAAGAGCTACATCTCAGACTCTGCAGGCCTCAGTTAGCATGTTAAAGGTTAAAGGTCACCCCAAGGTCAGAAACCCAAGAGCTACATCTCAGACTCCGCAGGCCTCAGTTAGCATGTTAAAGGTTAAAGTTCATGACAGCACAGTTAGAAACAGACTGAACAGGTATGGCTTGTGTGGAAGGGCTGCAGGAGAAAGCCTCTTCTCTCTAAAAAGAACATGGCAGCACAGCTTAGGTTTGCAAAGCTGCATCTGAACAAACCACAAGACTTCTGGAACAATGTCCTTTGGACAGAGCAGACCAAAGTGGAGATGTTTGCTCATAATGCACAGCAGCACGTTTGGAGGAAACCAAACACAGCATATCAGCACAAACACCTCACACCAGCTGTCAAGCACGGTGGTGGAGGGCTGATGATCTGGGCTGGTTCTGCAGCCACAGGACCTGGGCACCTTGCAGCCATTGAGTCCACCATGAACTCCTCTGTATACCAAAGTGTTCTAGAGTCAGATGTGAGGCCTGACTTAAATGCTGTGGTGGGACCTTCAGATGTGCAGAAACCAAAGCCGCAAACCTCAATGAGCTGAAGCAACGCTGGAAAGCAGAGTGGCCGAGATTCCTCCACAAATACTGGAAATGTCCCATAAAAAACTGAGAAATATTGAATAATTTGTCTTCACTATTAGATTAGTTATCATGTGTAAATCAACGTATGAGTGGGTTGACAACATCCTCATCTTAAAACCCCACCAGGAATCTCCCAGCTTCATTTTTAGGTCGGTTAATTGTTAGAAATATACATTTTCCACATTGGACTACATTGTCCTACTTGCACAAACCCATTAACCCAGATCTTTACAGCTGCACTATTAGATTAAATGCAAAACTCAAGATGCCATGTGTGTTATACGCGTGTAATTCACTGAATGGAGCTCGTCCCATGACACTGCTCTCGCTTCTCTCTTTGCTCGACACAGTTTGTGACGCTCAGTGACACGCAGCTGTAAACACACACAGGAGGTCTGTGTCACAGCAGAGAGGAAACGTGATCCTGGGCTCGGCTCAGGCGGCGGCGTTGTGCCGCTGAGCGGCAGGTAGGCAGAGTTGTGCGGATGCTCCGAACGTTTCAGGAGGGCAGCATCACAGAGGCGAGGCTGAACCTTGTTCCACTTCTCAGGTCGTCCGGGTAAGATGAGTCACACTGTGCAAACAATGCGTTTGATTTTTGTTCTGGGTTTAGTTCAGGCCTGGTGGGAGAGAACAGACTGGAACTGTTTAAGTGACCTACATTCTGTGTTTATGTGTCCTGCCACTGTGCTGCAGCGAGGAAGCCTGTTTGAGAGGAAACATGCCCACATATTTAATAAGCCGGCTTCCAAATTCCACCGCTGAGCTGACGGAGCGGAGGCGGAGGGACACCTTTTGTTTCGCCCACAACAGTGAAAGGTGAAGCCCACATGTGCGGCTGTCTTTCATCGTCTTTAAACGGTGCTCTCTGAGAGTTTCCCAACCGCTGATTGCATCACAACATTTTTAACATCTCTGGCCCTTGTGACACATTTTATGGCAGCTTTATGGCACCTACTGTGGAAGAGGGAGCGGTGGCACTGCTGCGACTTGTTGTCTCACTGCATCAGTGAGGAATGTTAAAGCTCAGAGTTTTACCTTTAACTTAATCCACAACTTGGTCATCTAACTCATACCTAAGCCCCTCCCATCATAGATATCTGTAAGTGTTATCATTTCCAGGCTTTCTAAAAGCTGCCACAGGGTTTTATTCATATATTTATTTATTGGCAGTTCGACTGTGTCTGGTTTTGTCACCAGAGCTTGTTTGTGAGATTAAGAAAAGCTTTCTTCTGCATGGAGAACAGTTGGATAAGGCTTTACTAATTGTAAAATGTAAATGTAAATGTATTTTATTTATACAGCCCTTTACAAACAATCATTACGGTGTACCAAAGTGCTTTACAGCAGGCAATAGATAAAGAGAGGAATAAGTAAAAACAATAAAAGAACAGTGAAAGCAATAAAATACAACAAAAATACAAGATAAAATAAGATAAAAGTGTCATCATGCTACTGGGTATTAAAAGCCATCCTAAATAAGCAGGTTTTTAGAGGCCCAGGTCAGAAATAAGACGCAGCTGGACGGGGATTGATTGTATGCCAAAATTAAAGTTCTTCAACATCAAAAACAAACGTCACCTCACTAATTTTAAGGCTGTTTCCTTCTATGTTCGGGGTCGCTGTCCATCAGTGTGTCTCTGTCCACTCCACACAGCTGCTTCTGTCTTCTGTCACATCAACAATAAACTCTGCTGTCAGAGGTGCGTCCTCCACGTGTCGCAGATGTTGGTTTGCCTCGGATCATGAGCCTTTTTCCGGCCTCCTTGCCATCGTTCTGGGACGGCTTGATCTCGGTTGCAGCCGTCCTTCTCCTTGCAGAAGACGGCTCGTTCCACTTCCCCTCGTGTCCCTTTTGTCTTGTTTTTGCAGGCTAAAGTTTTCCTTCTCCTGTTTTTAATATGACACCAAGCCCACACCTGTCCGTGGAACAGCTCTTTGGGACATTTGTCCTGTTACATTTGAACCCCTGAAAAGGGTCTTTGTAATTCCTAAAACTTTTCTCTAATTTCAATAGAAATACACGTTAAAATTAAAGCTGAGAGTTTGCGTTGTAAGAAATAACTAAAACAACAAAAGCTCTTAATATGGGTCACCATAACTGCACGACTATCGAAATCTTATGATAGTATTTAATCATTAGAGAGACTCTATTCCATGATAAATATATTGGATTGTAGGATTAAAACATAACAACACACACACACACACACACACACATATATGTTCAATTCAGAGGAAAAAAAGGATTAGTATTAATAAACTGAGTCTAACATGTTTTTTGTTTTTTCAATTCTCTTTTTATTCAGAAAGGCACATCTCCATCACATACATCACTACACGTGTACAATAACTCAGTTTGCCAAGGATTCAGTGATGTAGTCCATCCTTCTGGATCTTTCTCCCACGGACTCAAACCATTCCAGGTGGAAGTAATAACACAAAAACAACAGAATTGGGGAGCGCACCCCTACATGCAATCAATATATCGCACACAAAAAAAAAAAATATATTGATAAATTAAATATTCATATATTTATATAATAATAATAATAATAATATATAATAATAATATTAATGTGTATATTAAAACTATAAATAATATATGTATATATATATATATAAATATTTTTTTTAAAAATTGTGTGTGCGATATATATAAAAAAATAAAATAGAAGAGAGAAAGCACGGGTATAGTCAGATAAAATCAGATCTGATTGGTTTTACATACTCGGTCCACTTGGTCCAGATCTTATAAAAATGTTCTTTCTCAACTTTGAGGGAAAAAGAAATCTTCTCCAAAACATAAATCTCGTAAACGATTTCAATCCATTCGTGGATGGTGGGAGGTTCCACTTTTAACCATTTCCTAATGACAGATTTCTCACTAGCTGCCAACAACATAGTCAACAATTTTTTGTCTTTTATGTTCCACGTTACAAACTTTGTATTGCCCAAGAACACAGTTTCACATTAAATATATTTCCAATATGTTTGTGGATCTCTTCCCAGTAGGGTTTAGTTTAGATAAAGTGTAGTTTAACCAGACCCCCCCCCCTGCTGCCCTCTGATCATCTGTATTTATGACACACAGAAACAGGCCGAACAACATGGGATCACATGTTGCCAACAGTGAGGTGTAATGATCACTGCAGCAGCATGAATAAAATATTCAAACTGTCGTGTCAGAGCCAACTCTCTCCATCAGTTCCTCATTACGGGGTGGAGGTCAGCCGCTGTCTGTCTGACAGCCTTCATTAGTCTGATTAAAAGTACCTGCGGAAGGTTAATGCAGCTTCTCTCCTGGATCAACCCTGACCTATGTGTACTGTCATGGTGGGCTTTGCCCGTCCTCATCTTCAGGTGGAAGCGGCGTCCTCTCTTCCCTCCTCCGCTTGTCATTCAAACAGCCGGCGTGGAGGCTGCCAACCTCCAGCAGCTCGGCTGTGGTTTGGCGTGTTGTCGCGGGACATCCGGCGACAACACGCTCGACACTGAACACAACACCGCTCAGTGTCGGGACGTCACTGCCTGGATGAAGAGTCGCAGACGAGGAGGAGCTGAGGGAAAGTAGAGGTTAGAGGGGGGAGCTGAGGTTTGTTTACAGTCGCGTTTAAAGCGCGTGCTTATGTGACTTCAAATGAAACCTCTGGCTTGATTTGATTTCGTGGCATTTCCGAGTACATTGGCTTCACACTTTAAAGCTTCCGTCTTTTCCAGCCTCGGGCACACTGATCCGGCTCCTTTTTGAAGTGCTGACTGTCTGTCCCTGGGGGGGTTTGATTGCCTCTTTACTCCCCTCCTATGTAAGTCAATAGGAGCCAGCCTGCCATCTGCGGGAACTGATACCTTTGCTGAATCATACTATTAAAGTGCTCCTCCATCTTTCCACTATCTCCGCCTGCACCCTTTCACCCCTCTCAGCCCTCCCCGCCCTCATCCCTCTGAAGCCGGGCTGGGGGGGGGGGCACGTCTTATCTTACTGCTAGGGATGCAGGAGACGTGTTTGCCAACTGGAGCTAAGGCCACGTTGGAGCTGAAAATAGCACGGCGTTACGAAAGTCTGAGCGTTACTACAAACAGGTCAATTTGAATAAATATTTGACAGCCTGTCTGATGCCTGAACACAGCCCAGTGTTTTCTAATGAGACGGGCAGGTGGTCAAAGGTTTGCACGGGCCAAACTCTGCCTCCTTAACCCTCCTGTTGTCTCGCGGGTCAAAAGTGACCCACTACCATGTTTAGCTGTAGAAAAAATACCTTAAACTATCTTTTTCCAACTTGAAATGTTATGACTTTTCCTAAAGGGACCCCATCATTAGAAAAAGTCATACTTTATTTTTGTTTATGTTTCCATGTGGGCTGTACACCACTAGGGTACAAAGATTGTCTTATGGGTCATTTTTGACCCGTGAATTATAAAAACATTTAAACACCAGAAAAAAGTTCACTGTTTTTTTCCCTTTCAATATAATTAATTCAGAAGTAATTACTTCACATTTATATAATAGCAATAATAAACCTTTATTATGTAAAAGAAAACTGAGAAAACAAGAAAACTGTTGGTCCAACTGACAGTTGGTTTGTGGTTTAAAAAAAAAAAAAAAAAAAAGTGTAATCCTGAAAACTGGTGATTGTCTTTTTGTATTGTGTAACAAAAAATACATGATAAAAAATGTATTGAATTGAGTTGAATAGATAAATAACAGGTGGTTTCATCATACAAAATAGATTTTGTTATTTAAAATTCAATTAAGTTGCTTTATTTTGGGGCTTTGGTAGGGCGGGGAAAAGGGGAGTAAACAGAATGATAAGACCGCACAAAGGGTTAAAGACGGAGAAGTAAACAAGATAAATTTGGACTTCTTGTTCCTAGAAAACCCTTTCGCAAGAACTGGGCCAGATACGGTGTTGGGTTCTTTTTCCTTTTGCAACCCTGCGCGCTCCGACTCCTCAGCGCCGACCCTGTGAATGGACTTTATATGTAATGAGGAGGTTTTGTCAGTACATCACCAACGCTTACACTGACTTACGATCCTGTGACTTAATGTGGTTACACTTCCAGTCCGGATGTAAGCAGCAGGTTACGGATTTGAACACATTTCTTATCATCATGTCATCACACACACTCACAATCATCTTAGTTTAAAGGAATAATGAGTTGAAGTATGAAAATGTCTAAAACCTTTCATTTTAAGATTGTGAAATGTCTGTTTTGGATGCAGAGACACTGGATAACGACAAAAAAAAAGAATTCAAATATTTCCTGAAAGTTTTTACAGCTCATAGTCATCTGTCACTCCGTGGGTCTACATCAGTGATTCTCACTATTGTTTTCACAAGAGCCACATTGGCAGAGCAAAATCAAGGGAAGAGCCACTTTTACCACAACATACTAAAGTCCGCTTTTGCAAATATGCATTTCTACATATGAAACATCCCACAAAAAAAGAAACAACACAGCCAATACATTTTCAATTCAGACCATATTTACCTTAATACTGGGATGAGCAGAAGCTGGCGTGCATGTGCTTGACTTTCTTCATGTTGTATTTGTAGTTTGTTGTTGTAATCATAGTGAGACATTCAGGATGAGCATGGTTTTTGTGCTGTTTTTTGCCCTTTTTTAATTAAAAACCGATCCATTGTGCCTGCATCTCATGCTGGCTAAAGGAGCTAGCGTGCACTGCGGTCAAGTGTAACGGTGGTTTAAGCGGGCTGCGTTGCCAGGTTTAACAGTTCCCCCTTTAGGAAACACCATTAAGCCTTAATTATTACTTAATAAAAATACTTAATACTACAAAAACACAACCTTAATAAAAATACTTAACACTGTGCAGTATTCACTGTGTGTTATTTGAAAAAATGTATTGTTACCATATTGTTATAAGCTACTATAAGAGTGCGAGCCGTGCAATGAGTATCTCTGGTCTACATGATGAGAGTAATTGGATTACAGCTGTAGTTGGGTTCTGCTCCTTATTTGAGCAAGGGTAATTCTCCTTGGATATATGGCGGTGAATGAATGGGATCAGAGGCACAAAGCGTGTCATACCCCGGTATGATAGGTGGCGCTGTACCCATTCCAACTGTTGCTAATAGAGCCACTTCCTGTTGACCTCTTCACCACCAACAACAACAACAAACTCAGGCATTGGAGAAAGATGGAGAACGCAGAGCCAGATGAAGCTACGTCCCTCTACATTTGGTCTGTGATGAGCTGCTTGTTGCACAAACTCGATGCCCAACGGAGCATTCTCAATCGCGTTGTTTCTTTCTTTCTGACGACGACAACAACAGGAATATCGTCTCCTTTGACTTCCGGGTCACGACCCCGGGAAAACATCTGGAGCATGCGCAGAACGCAAAGTCTGATTCACCACGTGCTTCAGCATCTACAAGCAGGTTTAGAGTGACTTTCAACCCAGTTATCTCGGGGTCTGAATCCCATCCGATCCAATTTTTAGCCAAACTAACTTATTTGTTTGTAAAGTTCGTATAATTTATTGTAATTTAGCCATTAATCCAATTCTTTACAGTGACATGTGACCCCACTCACACACTTGCTTTCTTTGTGTCACGAGAGGCCAAAAAGGCAGGAAAGTTCTTGTTAAAGCTTGTTGGGCTGTTTAATTGTTTGTGTAAAAGCTTCATCTGAAACATAATTGTCCAAAAAATGTTGCGGAACAGATTTTACCGTAATCTCTGAGACATAACTTGGTAGTTCTGTAGTTGGGTAAATGTTGCTCAGTTAGCCCCCAGCACTGCTGTCGGCATGATTACACAAACACAAGCAGGCCAGATTTCAGGACATTTCCTTTAAGATTTTCAAAATGGAGCTCTGGTTAATTATTTCACTGTCCTGTGTTACGCTGTTGTCATAAACAAACACAAACATTAGCTCAACAATAATAAGGAATAATATTAATGTGAAGTATTAATGGGACAGTTTGCTGTTTCCCAGCACAACTTTCTGAGTATTGATGCATACTTGATGCATGGATCAGTTGTGATAACATGGACGTGAAATGAACTGTTAACTGTGGTCCTTAAGCAGAGTGGCTCCTGCTGAGTGATGGGAACCAGTTCAGCCAACATGGAAAAGTAAGAGCCATGCAAAGGTAAAAGCTAGCCAGTTATTTACCAGAAAAAAAAAAGCCTGTTTTCAGTCTGTTTTCACCTGAGAACCATTTCTTTAAGCCCCAAACTAAACTTCTCCACTGAATTATTCCTCATGTGGAGACTTTATTCAAGTCATTTGTTCTTTTGGAGGCCAAGCGGCTCCTAAAGCAAATGTTTATTTACTGGTGGGCTAAATGGCAGCCTGTAAATCACTCTGCTCCTCCTATGCTGCCTTTTTCAGTTATTCTTGGAGGACAGTTGTGAAAACACTGACAGCAGCAGCCAGCTGACACCTCCAGCCTCTAATGGAGATGCAGCGTGAGGCGGAGGAGGAGGAGAGTTTGTGGCTCACTGGGAGCCCAGCAGGCTCATCCAGGTCCTGATTAATGGTGCTGTCTGCAGGGCCTCACAGGGGAAGAGCTGCGTCTGTTTTCCTATTCACCAAAGCTCCTGTTTATTTGCCCACAACAGATGGGCCCCCCAGGGCCCCTGGCTCAGTCGCTCCTCTGCAGCCTTACGGGCTCAGATCCTTCATCTTAATCAATAAACGGGTTCCTGGACAGAGCCGCCTGACCTACAGGTGACCGCTGCGACCCGCCTGCCTTCAGTCACCAGATGCAGATAAAAACAGGTCCCAGCTGTGGAAGCTTTGTCCCGTCCACAGGCAGATCTTCTGCTTGTTAAACGAGCATTTGAACGTTAAATGATGGCTCTTTCCTTCCTGCTGCTGGGTGGAGCTCTTACTGATAGAGGTGGAGACGGGCTGACAAGATGATGGAGAAGACGAGTGGAAAATGAAAGGTGAAGTCGGCTGGCTTCATGGTGCCACACGTGGATTAATCTGTTTCGCCTTGCAGGCTGACACCGTGCGCCCGTTGGCAGTGACGCTACTCATAAGTGAAAAAGCTGATCGGTTTAACGTGAGCTTGTTCGATTTCATCATTAAAAAGAACACGTGAAAAACTTGGGCTGTGATCCTTTAGGGTATCATTCAAAGTTATTCTTGATTCAGAAAGTACAGTTTAATATCCTTTTAGATATCCGTTTCCCTCTCTTTCCATGTGATGAATGTGTCACAGCATAAGGTCTCTGAAACTTTTATAAAACGGGTGAGACGGCTGTAGCTTTTTCCACAGCTGAGGTTTCCCCAGTTTTCTCCAGGACAACCACGCTGTGGCATCACATCTTTTGTGCGTTTCTAAGAATCTGAGCCTCGGATGTGAGCCGTTCTGTTCAGCAACACCACAGAGCGCCACAGGAAGTCATTCCTTCCTGAGGCAACTGGACTCCACAACTCCTCCCTGAGTGTTTGACACCTTCTGTGATGGATCTGTTAAATTATCTGTGGATAACCGACATATGTGCGATAACCCGAATTACCACCATCTCTGGATTATCTATTCAATTTGGTATATAGTGTAAATATTTACATAACATTGTTGGACTTATTGCTAAAACTCTACTTAGATTTACACTATTTGCTATTTATATTAGGGCTGTGACTCGATTAAAATTTTTAATCGCGTTAACTACAGGCTTTGAAATTAATTAATCGAAATTAATCGCATTTTAATCGCATATACTTTATCCTTTAGAAAATTAACATTTTCAACAATATTTCAACAAACACAGAACATATCCCTATTTGAAATCTGAATGTAGCATGCATGAAAACACAGTATATAGAATCTTGGATGTTAGCTGCGTTGGGCCCCCGTTAGCTTCCACGCTAGCTGCTACATGTCCGAGACACATAATGGCTCGGCGGCCAGCAATCGGATAAACCAATGAAATGAATCAATCCTGTGAAAGAATGAAAACAAGTGAATGAAACCTGCACTCACCCATTATGAAGTTAACTATGCCAGCCCTTCCATAACCTGCTCAGCCAACTCCTTGACGTCGGGTATGTTTGGTAACGTTACGGCGGCAAGCATTAGCAACGAGGCTGCTAGGCATGCTAAATCGGTAAGCATTAGGCTACTGAAGAAAGCTAGTCTTTTTAGCTACGTTATATTATCATCTTTCTTCTCGGCTATAACCTTTGTTTACGGCCACTGGCCCTAACCTGACGAGCTAGCTGTCAAATCACCGGAAGTTTACACTGGAAGTACTCGCGCACACACAAAAGCTCTCTCCAGACATATCTTTCTTTCGTTCCGCCCAGATGAAATTTAATGCCGCATGAAATATTGGCTACACAACGAGCCCCTCGTCAGCCCTCATCATCAGTAAATTTCTGAGTGGGTGCGATCAGTCTTGCTTGACTTGCGTCCATCCGTCTGTATTTAAAAAAAAAAAAAAAAAAAAATTATAGTGTGCGATTAAAATGCGTTATTTTTTTTAACGCGCTAATATGTGTGTAGTTAATTAATCGAAATTAACGCGCTAAAGTCCCAGCCCTAATTTATATATAAATAAATAAATATAAAATAAATATATAAATATATATTTCTCTTTTATAGGCTTAGTTTTATTTATTTATTTATATTATTTTTATATTCTATTCCTTTTCATGCTCTTTTTCAAGCATCGAACAGGAGATGCACTGGGAAATCCTCTCTAATAAAACAGTTTGACTCCACATCTTTGCACTCCAGTGTTTGTATGTCGGCTCAGTTCAGACTCAATATGATGACGTTAAACCTTTATGTTTTCATGGCTTAAAACACTTTTAAATTACACCAAAGATTGATCCGACACTAGATTTACTCAACTATTTCTCAAGTTTCTCCATATCTTTAAATATGGACAAAACGGTCCCTCAACGCTTAACATTTTAGGCTAAAAATGAATGATGTGGAGACCAGAGATGTGCTGAAATGAGGAAGTTTTCTTGCTGTGACACCAGTGAATCGAGGATGAAACTCACAAACAAATAACAGCTATTTTCTATAATCAACCCTCGTGTAAGAGTAAATAAATCCCATTGCCTGTTAGAAACATAAAACCTTGGAATAAATCAACCGTAACTGGTTGTAGAAAATGTTTTCCAGCTTCAGTGTAATGGAGGAAGTCAGCGACGTGATGATGAAGATGCGGCTCTAATCGATTCCCTGGCTTCTCTGAAGAGCCTTTCAGGAGAGTCTCAGACACTTAACAGGGTCAGATTCTCACATGCATGTGAAGTGTATGTGTGTAAACCGAGCAGGAGCTCCCGCTAACATTATTTCACTTATTGATCTGCTTGATGTCAGAATTAGTCGAAACCCTGAAGATGTTTTCGGTTTATTGTCATATAAAACCAAAGCGGCAAATCCTGACATCATTTAGATGATTTTATATGTCTCACAGGATTAATTAATCAATGAATTAAGCTCTAATCCCAACACGGTGAAACAACTAAGGCACATTTTATGTTATCACCCTCACATTTATCAGTACATGCAGTGTTTTTAGGTGCCAGATTGTGAATCTAATCACCAGTTTTCTGCCAAAAGAGACGAATGTAGCACCAGACTGAGAAATGCCTCGTCCCTGCAGAGCCTTTCATTCAAACAGCAGATTGTCTTTGCTTCCTGAGAAATTCCACATCTTGGATCAAGAAGACCATTTTGAAACTGCCTGTTATTGTTCGGCGTGTACAAATCGAATCCTTTGTTTGAGCCTGGGATTCTGAGCGAGTCTTATCCTCTCGTCTCTGCCGCTGGACATTGTTTCCTCTTCCTGCTGATGGCTGTTGTTCTTTTCACTTTCGGGGAGAAGCAGGATGGGACTTTTTTTCGGTTGCTGCTGATTTACCACAGATTAGATTTCTGTCCTTAAAGTGTGAGATTACACAGCCACACTGTAATTTAGTCAGGCCGAAGGAGTGGGACGGCACGGAAAATAGAACTTTAAAAGAGGAAAAATCAACTGTTAACATACATTTGGAACCGGGGCAAAAATTCATTCAATTTAGTTTTATTTATATAGCGCCAAATACAACAAATGTCATCTCAAGGCACTTAAATAATAAAGTCCAATTCAAGCCAATTGGAATTCAATTCATTGTAATCATAATTATTTATAAAATAATCCAATTCATTCATATAGAGCCAATTCAAAAACAGTTTCCTAGCTAAGGAAACCAACAGATTGCACCGAAAACTTGTCTTCAGTCCAATCTCCCGTCCTGAGCGTGCCTGAGGCGACTGTGGAGAGGAACGACTCCCTTTTAACAGGAAGAAACCTCTGGCAGAACCAGACTCAGGAAGGGTGGCCATCCGCCTCCACCAGCTGGGGTTTGAGAAGAAAGAAAAGAGGGGAAAACCCACTGTAACACCATTCAAAGGATACCTGTTGGAACAGGGAAACGCGAGTTAATGACCACAATAATGTCACATGTATATAATATCATTTGAGAAATTAAACGGGGGAAAAAGAGAGTAAAGTGAGGAAAGGTGTGACAGCAGTCTCCCAGCAGTCTGGGCCTATAGCAGCTTAACTATGGGATGTTTCAGGATCACCTGAGCCATCCCTAACTATAAGCTTTATCAAAAAGGAAAGTTTTTTAAGCCTGGTCTTAAAAGAATAAAAGGCTAGTAATGTCTTATTTGGTGCAGAATGTAATTCTTTAACCTTCAGCGGTTAAAGTGCACGAGCCTAAGCTGTTACAATCTCTCAGACGGCGCGGCTGAACGAAGAATGAATCATCTGTAGCTGATATAAGCACATGGGCAGGGGTTGAAGAGTCTCTTCAAACTTTCCAATGCAGAAAAGAAGCCTTTATGTTTGCCTTATTCAGAAGCAGCGTCCGCTTCTCTGGGCTCGGAGGCGTCTGGGATGCACCGTCACACGGTGGAAACGCGGCATTAAAGAGCTTTTTTTTTTAGAAAGGAATGGACGCCGTGTGCTCTGGAAGCAAAGAGGAGAAAGGACCAGTGTGTTGTTGTGTGTCTAAATGTGTTGCAGCTCTAATGGCGCTTTTCCACTAGCTCGCCACGGCTCGGTTTGGTTGTGTTTCCGTTACACTTCGTGCCTCCTGGACGTGGGCGGGGTCGTCGTAACACGGCTGCGCGTGTTGCTGCTCACCCTGTGGCTTTTTGTCACACAGAAGACAAGAGAAGAGAGCCAGAGAAGACTGCTGGCCGCCAGACAAAACGGTATTGAAAAGTAATTTGGAGGTAAGCTAACGGTTGCTAACGCTAGCTTTTATTATCCGCGTTATGACGCTTCCAGTGACGACACTCATCGCCCAATCAGTGGAAGGCAGTCAGCTGACGTCACGTTTTAGTAACGCTTCGGCCCGCTTGGAACCAGGGCTGAGGTGGTACGGAAAATCGTCCCGGTTGCAGGTACGGCGTGCTAGTGGAAACACGCAATAGCGCGCCGAGCCGAAGCGAGCTAGTGGAAAAGCGCCATAAATGTGTTGCAGCTCTAAATGTGTTGCAGCTCTAAATGCAGGATTGATGTAGTATTAACAAACTGAAAAGTCTGAAACTGAAAGGCAGAATGCAAAGAAAGGGCTCTGAGGCTTCACTGCTGGTCTTTACCACTGACACTCGGCCCTTGATCACATTTCAGAACCTAATCCTTCCCTTCAGTGTTTTCTCCCTTAGTGTTGAACTTCAGCTCCTCTTTGACTGACTGAGGCACTTTTTTGGATTTAGCGGCAGATAAAACAGATGCTTCATTGACGGAGAATTAGCAGGGTCTGTCTGTTTGTATGTGAACAGATTAAGGATTAGGAATAGGAGAGTGGATTCGACCCTGCCTTCACAGCTCTTTCTCTTCGCTGTCCAGCTGCCTCGGTGTCGCCAAAATTCCTTCAAGCCTGCATAAAATGTTTGTGTTGCATCTTAGGATTCTTAGGATACTGTTTGTTAAACCTTGCTTTGCACTAACACTTTATGCTGCCGTTGGTAAGTGCAGCATCGGCCCTGAACCCAGAGCCCGTTTCCACTGGCGCTGCTTCAGGAAAGCCTTTCTGCTTCTGAACAGGCCGACGTGTCTGAGCGTAGGCCTCCAACCCCGGAACAACAGCAGGAACGATAACTGTGACAAGATAACATTCAGGACCATCTTTAAGGCAAGGCAATTTTATTTGTAGAGTACAATTCGTACACAAAGCAATTCAAAGTGCTTTACAGCTACATAAAATCACAAGAAGGCAATAAAATCATTCCACAAAAACGTAAAAAATAATCATTAATTCATTTATTTAAAAGTGAAGAGTGCAGATAAAATACTTTCAGGTGTCATATGCACAGCTAACACTATCTTTAACACTGCTGCTTTTCTTTTGTTAAAGGGATAGTTCGCCTCTTTTGACATGAAGCTGTTTGACATCCCATATCAGCAACATCATTTCTGAACATCTTCTTACCCCCTGCTGCGTCCTGTGAGCAGAGTTCCAGCTGAGTTTTGGTGCTGATGAAGGTAGTCCGGCTAGTTGGCTGGGGTTTAAAAAATAAAGCGTTTTGCTTCTCAAAACAATATGCGTTCAACAGAGTAATACATTTGCATCAAAAAATCGTTCTCCAGGAAAAAGTCAGACCTCACAATCTCTTGGCCCTATTTTCTCTCCCTTCGTATCACTGCCTGCTGTGTAAACTGTGCAGACCGAGCAGCAAACACCGTAACAGGCGCGGCTATCGGCAGGCGGCTGAACGCATTGATATGAAGGGAGAGAAATGGCGCTAAGCGATTGTGAGGTCTGACTTTTTCCTGGAGAACCATTTTGTGATGCAAATTTATTACTCTTTTGAACGCATATTGTTTTGAGAAGCAAAACGCTTTATTTTTTAAACCCCAGCCAACTAACCGGACTACCTTCATCAACACCAAAACGAGGCTGGAACTCTGCTCACAGGACGCAGCAGGGGGTAAGAAGATGTTCAGAAATGATGTTGCTGATATGTGATGTCATACAGCTTCATGTCAAAAGAAGCGAACTATCCCTTTAATGCAATGTGTTTTAGTACAAAGTAATGACCCTTGACCTTGGAAGTAGCCAATGATGTAAGTGCATTTGAATCAAAGCGACTCAGAGCTGCGTGCCAAGAAATAAATGCTCTGCATGCTCTTGCAGATTCTTCACCCGCACAACATGTGTTCTGTGTCCTCAGTGCACATGAATGTGATTGAATAGAATGCTATAGCCGCACTGTATGTCCAGGATTCTCCTACTTCTGTTGTCAAACAGCAAAAACAAGTCTGAAAGTTGAACTGAAAGCAGCATCATCCAAGAAAATTGCCGTCCAAATACGTGAAATGCAACGTCTCAGATGGGATGTTTCAGCTGATGCCCAGAGAAGCCCGGAACCTCTTCTGACACCGTGCACGGCCTTCTGAGGCACCAAAAGGACGACGCTGGGCGTGCGCAGGCAGCTCACGGGCGCTGCTGACAGACAGACCAGAGATAACCGTCGTAAAGTTACGTACTTTATCAATTTGATCTCTTTTTGCAAAAATGTTCACGAGGGGGTCTGAAAAATGGCTAAATATAGCATCAGGGGTTTGGCCAACGGCCATTTAAGAAAAGACGGTGAAACAAAGATTGGCGCGCCTCATTGTTTTGTGATGATGAATGCGCTCTCAGCTGATCAGACGGCTCGTCGTCTTTGTCTGTAATGCCCTCACATGGTGATCCAGCCCACCTCGGTTTAATCTCTTTGAGCTTGAGCCAACTCTAAATGCACAGATTGCCTCTTTTCACAGAGACAGCCGTGTCAGCAGGTCTGTGCACCTCCTCTGAGCCCCCGAGCAGACCTCTGCTTCCCTGTCTCCCATGCCCTGAAAAGGAGGTCCAACCTGTGGGCCCGGCATTGGAAAGTGGCCTGGTACTCATCATCCGCTTGAGGTGTTTTGTCTGAAGGTTTTTCATTCATTTACTCTGCTGTGTGAGTGTGCCTTTAACATTAAACAAGCAAGGGCCGATGTGTAAATATTTAGCCTTCCATGTTTGAGAGAGTTCAAAGGCAGCTGAAGACATTGATAGGGGAGGGAGGGTGTCCTTCAACTTCTGCGACCGAGATAAAAGAAGCTGAATTAAAAGTTCATAAAGAAACTTCCCAACGAAAGCGCGGTTTCCTTGTCGAGGCGGCAATTTATCAGCAGAAAATGTGGAGCAGAGGACACAAAGCTTCCCGTTTCACACACAACTCCAGTAGTTGATTAATGCAGAGCCTCAGATTCAGACTGCACCGTCCTGTGAGGCTGGATTAGTTATTAGTTATTGCTGGAAATGACGGGTTTGGAGCGCAGAGGGTGGCAGGGCTGCGTGCTCGGGGGTGGGACATGCGCTAGGGACTCGGGACGCCATCACAGGCACAATCTGTTAGCTGGGAAACGCAGCAGCAGGTAGCCCTGTCGGAGACGTCTCGACCTTTCTAAAAGTGCTCAAGCTCTGTCAGAGGAGCAGTTACAGTTACGCAATTAGACTTCCTCATTTTCACTAGATTATCAAAGAAAATGATCCAACGTAAGATGATGTGCAAGGACAACGCATTTCTTTTTTTCTGTGTGTTTTCCCCCCATTTTTGGACAGACTCAGAGCTGCTCTTACTCCTTGTTATTGATATGTGAATCAGAATATTTCATCTTCCAGAAGTTGATTTATCAGGTGTCACTTTGGTATGAAGCTCGTGTCCAGACTCTGTCGGTTATATGATCGTTTCCTCCTCAACACGCAGAGCTTGGATGAGGTGTATCCCCATCGGTAACAGCATTAGACGGTTCACAGTTCGGTCAACCAGGTGACCTGCCATGCAGAGAAATGTCAGAGCTATCAGTGGAATAAAGAGCTCAACCTCAAAGGTTTGAACTCTTCAGCTTTAAATTTGAGTTTTTCCTCATCTCTCTCTGTTAGTCGCAAATTAGGGGCCATAAAGAAGTGGAAAGGCCCGAATTAAATCTTTATCCTGACTTCCATGATAATGGCGTCCTTCCTACAGAAGGAAATAAATGCTGTCCGATCACAACGCCACTGTGAGGGCTTGTTGTTCCTTTATTGGATTTGTGGGGGGATGTTTTTTAATGGCTGGATGTGGAGATGAAAGACGAGGAAACCGGCTGGAATTCCATGAATGTCACCGAGAACAGTTCGTCTAATATCACCATGAGTGAACATGACAGACTTCCATAGTAATCGTACGTCTCTTCCAACTGCTTCCTATGTGTCATTGAACAATTCTACACAAATAAAGTCCTTGCCAGAGGAAGTGAGTAAAACAGTGCGCTCTGTGAGCGATGCCAGTGGTTTATCAAGTTAAATATTTGCTCAGCGAACAGCTAAGTGTCCCCAAATCAGTTCACTTCACTTTCAGTTTGGATTAATGCTTTAAATAAAACGGGTTCATCTGCTCAAACAATCAATAACAGCTTTTATGCTGCATCTCAGCGTTATAATACAAAAAAACTGCCATAAAAAGTGAGAAAACATTAGTCTGTTCGTTAGGAACAGTTTCTTAAAGCAATTATCTACAAATACAGCAGCACAAAGTAGTTTTGTTCATAAGAAGATACAATACAGTGCAAACACCTACTTTTTTCATATATTGCCAGAAAAATGTGAAATGTCTGCAGCTCCTTTTATTGAGATGTGCAAACATGAACAGAAAATTCCTTCTTCTGTCCTCCACTTGTCCAGTTTCCTCAGATGTTTTAAGGACACACTGCACACCATGCTGAGATATGCCAAGTTTTCAGCTAACAGCTCTTTGGGAATCACCTTGTTGCTGCAGAAATCCTGTTTTCTGTCTGTCACACTGTGTTATCTTTGCTGTTTTTCACACATGCAGCTAAAGAAACGGGAACAAATGATGTGTCTCTGTGACAGGCTGCTGGGAACAAAGTGCCTAAAGATCCAGTTTAAAAGTTGTCTGTTCTGTGTGGACACAACACTGGTTCATCCCTTGAGTTAGGAGCCTTTTTCCTGCCTGAATGGTTCATAGCTCAGAGTTAAGTGGCTTAACAAAGAAAAAACACATTCCTCTGAAGATGCTCAGGTACAAGAACTGGACTGAAGATGAGGGAAGAAGCAGAAAATGTCCAAAGAGAAACTCTGAAAGAGCTTCAGGAAGCTGCAGAACTGCTGCTTGGCAGTGCATCTTACACCAGAAAACCTGCTATCTAACCTGGTCCCACTGAAATATGTCGAATAAGCACAACTTCTTTAGCATCTTTTATGAGCTTCAGAAATCATACCGGTGGAAATTCTCTCAGCACAACACAAAGTTTGGATTTGGGGCCTGTTAATGATGCAGCTCAGAGCAGGACTTTCACTGAGGAAACTGGGGTTCTTCACCTACATGGGAAGATTATTTGAACATGTAATCTCTCATTGCTTCTGTTTTTCTCAGGGGTGTTTTATTAGCTTTACTTGGACTGCACGGGGGTGTGGTGTTTAGAACCGTCGCCTCACAGCAACAAGGTTCCAGGTTCAATTCCTGGCTTCCTGTGTGTGGGGTTTGCATGTTTCTTCCCGTGAATGCGTGGGTTCCATGCGTGTTTGGAGCCCCGGGGAAGGAAAACCTCTGAGAACCAAACCAGGGTAGGGGATGCCCTTAAGCCTTGCTTACGAGAGGGAAAACTCAAGAAAACCAGCGCCAAGACAGACGTGCTGGGCTCCTGGCGCGTAACGGCAGAATAACGCAACTACGTCCTGGAGATGATCCAGACAACATTAGCTTTACAATCCAAAACTGCCTGTTTAAGTTAAAGAAGGGGGCAGGATTCAGGCAGCACAACTTGTATTCACTTTTTGAGATCATGTGAATGGAGTGCTCAGAAAAGTGTGTTTTTGGAGAGTTTGAAGCACACTGAGTACAAACAGCAGAGGAGTAAAATATGCTGCAGGAGCTGCAGGAGCTGCAGGAGCAGATGATGCTGCAGGAGCTGCAGGAGCTGCAGGAGCAGATGATGCTGCAGGAGCTGCAGGAGCTGCAGGAGCAGATGATGCTGCAGGAGCTGCAGGAGCAGATGATGCTGCAGGAGCTGCAGGAGCAGATGATGCTGCAGGAGCTGCAGGAGCTGCAGGAATAGATGATGCTGCAGGAGCTGCAGGAGCAGATGATGCTGCAGGAGCTGCAGGAGTAGATGATGCTGCAGGTGCTGCAGGAGTAGATGATGCTGCAGGAGCTGCAGGAGCTGCAGGAGTAGATGATGCTGCAGGAGCTGCAGGAATAGATGATGCTGCAGGAGCTGCAGGAATAGATGATGCTGCAGGAGCTGCAGGAGCAGATGATGCTGCAGGAGCTGCAGGAGTAGATGATGCTGCAGGAGCTGCAGGAGTAGATGATGCTGCAGGAGCTGCAGGAGCTGCGGGAATAGATGATGCTGCAGGAGCTGCAGGAGCAGATGATGCTGCAGGAGCTGCAGGAGTAGATGATCCTGCAGGAGCTGCAGGAGCTGCAGGAGTAGATGATGCTGCAGGAGCTGCAGGAGTAGATGATGCTGCAGGAGCTGCAGGAGCAGATGATGCTGCAGGAGCTGCAGGAGCAGATGATGCTGCAGGAGCTGCAGGAGTAGATGATGCTGCAGGAGCTGCAGGAGCTGCGGGAATAGATGATGCTGCAGGAGCTGCAGGAGTAGATGATGCTGCAGGAGCTGCAGGAGTAGATGATGCTGCAGGAGCTGCAGGAGCTGCGGGAATAGATGATGCTGCAGGAGCTGCAGGAGCAGATGATGCTGCAGGAGCTGCAGGAGCTGCAGGAGTAGATGATGCTGCAGGAGCTGCAGGAATAGATGATGCTGCAGGAGCTGCAGGAATAGATGATGCTGCAGGAGCTGCAGGAGTAGATGATGCTGCAGGAGCTGCAGGAGTAGATGATGCTGCAGGAGCTGCAGGAGCTGCGGGAATAGATGATGCTGCAGGAGCTGCAGGAGCAGATGATGCTGCAGGAGCTGCAGGAGTAGATGATCCTGCAGGAGCTGCAGGAGCTGCAGGAGTAGATGATGCTGCAGGAGCTGCAGGAGTAGATGATGCTGCAGGAGCTGCAGGAGCAGATGATGCTGCAGGAGCTGCAGGAGCAGATGATGCTGCAGGAGCTGCAGGAGTAGATGATGCTGCAGGAGCTGCAGGAGCTGCAGGAATAGATGATGCTGCAGGAGCTGCAGGAGCTGCAGGAGTAGATGATGCTGCAGGAGCTGCAGGAGCTGCAGGAATAGATGATGCTGCAGGAGCTGCAGGAGCAGATGATGCTGCAGGAGCTGCAGGAGCTGCAGGAGCTGCAGGAGCTGCAGGAGCTGCAGGAGTAGATGATGATGATGATGCTGCAGGAGCAGATGATGCTGCAGGAGCTGCAGGAGTAGATGATGCTGCAGGAGCTGCAGGAGTAGATGATGCTGCAGGAGCTGCAGGAGCTGCAGGAGCAGATGATGCTGCAGGAGCTGCAGGAGCTGCAGGAATAGATGATGCTGCAGGAGCTGCAGGAGTAGATGATGCTGCA
This sequence comes from Odontesthes bonariensis, assembly GCF_027942865.1. NCBI lineage: Eukaryota > Metazoa > Chordata > Actinopteri > Atheriniformes > Atherinopsidae > Odontesthes > Odontesthes bonariensis. The sequence continues at coordinate 3,174,960 of NC_134525.1, forward strand.
GGAGCTGCAGGAGTAGATGATGCTGCAGGAGCTGCAGGAGCTGCAGGAGTAGATGATGCTGCAGGAGCTGCAGGAGTAGATGATGCTGCAGGAGCTGCAGGAGCTGCAGGAGCTGCAGGAGCTGCAGGAGCTGCAGGAGCTGCAGGAGTAGATGATGCTGCAGGAGCTGCAGGAGCTCCAGGAGTAGATGATGATGTAGTAGTTTGCTGTGCAGGTGTTTTGCTCTTTAAATTTGAAATCTTCTGCATCTGATTCGAATGCAAGCTGATCACAGGAGGTCTTTGAGGATCTCCGTCTGAGGTGGTGTCAGTGTTTGTCAGATATGTAGTCTGAGGTGGTGTCAGTGTTTGTCAGATATGTAGTCTGAGGTGGTGTCAGTGTTTGTCAGATAAATGTAGTCTGAGGTGTCACCTTGAGAGGAGCATGCAGTGTTTACCCACAGACATCTTTATCACTTTGAGAATGTTTTCAAAGGACAGCGCAAACTAATATCTCAGAGCGTGCATACTGATTTTGAGTAACGGTTGAGCTGTCGAGTAGCGCAGAAATTTAATGTAGATCAGTGAGCAGATTTATGTAAGAAAATCCCAAACAACAAAATAAGCATTCATAAATTATTCATGTCTTGTTCTCCGCGCTGAAATATACAACCACGGTCACTATTTCACTTTCATTAGATGCAACTCATGTGTCAAAGCTTAGATTATGAGGAAGTTGAGAAGTGCATCCAGTGGATATGAAGTGTTTTCTTTTCAGCTCCAGTTTCACCTCAGACCTGGTGGCTGCTGTGTGTGTACAGACGTCTCGTTGATATTCATGAAAATGTAAAGCCCCAAAATGAGTCTAAACAAGCCAAGTTTGTTCTCAACTTTGCAGAGGTTTTATGATTGTTTCACTTAATGCCTTTTCAACATCCTGAGCTCCAGTGTCTGAATGTTCCTGCTTCATCCCTCCTCGTCCTTGCTCCTACAGGGGGGGGGGGGACCATTCATTGTGGATCTGCACCTGTTGAGGGGAGCGTAAGTCTTCCCCGCTTTACGTCTTACATTTACGAGCCTCAGCTGGAGGGACGACCTTTCGCTCGGCCTCTGTGGCAGAGCGGCAGCAGCTGTGGCGACTTCGCTGGCTCCTTGTGTGAAAAGGCGCCGTTTGGCCGCTCCGTCTCTCTCTCCACCTTGAACCTGATAGCAGCCTGATATGACATGTTGACTTCGTCAGCTGCTAGTTTTGGTCTGATTTAAACAGAGTTTCAAAGCAGCAAAGAGCCACTTTTATTTGGCCTCGTGCCCTCATCTGTAGCCATTCATACGTTTCAAAGAGAGGCAGGAAGAGACCGGCTTTTTCATACGTGTGGTCCTTGGCAACAGAAAATGGACTTTTATGAGGCTAGCAGCTGTGTGAGTAGAAACATTAGCAATGCTGACTCATTACAAAGCGTAGCTGCAAAGTCTGGGCCAATTTATTTCTGGTTGGCCTGTGAAGGAGTCATGTAGCACACTTCCACTGGATGCCTCTGTGAGGAAAGTGGAAAGGGAGATTTTTGCCCCTTTGGTGAGCAGCTCGGTTGGCCTGATGGCTTTCCTCTGATGCAGCTGTCGGTGAAATACACTTTGCTAATGAAGCTGGAGCTCTTGAGGAAGACCTGGCCCTGAACTCAATGTGACGAGGATCCCCTGTTGCATCGTGGGAATGTTTTCTGGCAGAAACGCATCCACAGCTCCAGCTTTGCTGCTTACTCCAAGTATATCTTGACTGTTTGTAAATCATAAGTTCTATCAATTTAGTTTTCTTCGGGCAGTTAGAATATACTTTAGTTAGTTTGGAATCAAAATCTGTAATTCATTTTTATATTTGAAATTGTTTAGATTATTTTGGTAACTTTTAGACCCTCCCGTTAGTTAGACAGATTAAGAACACACCGGGGGTCTCTTTTTGTTTGTCAGATGTCCGTTGTGAAGACGGGAGGTTGTGGTAAAATGATTTTTTGACCACTTCTTAAGATAAACTACATATATTTTTTAAACAATCAACTCTGAAGTGCAAGACTCAAACCACCTGTTGCCCCCCACGACCTTTGTTAGAAAATACAGTTTGGAAACTTAGAAGGCCGCGACATTGACAGTTTCACCTCGATGGGTAGTGAATCAGGGGTGGTCCGTCCGATGAGAAACAATCCAGGTCAGACCCTCAACCTCCCTCCAGGATTGTTTCCGCTGACAGGTGCCCTCGTGCTCCTCAGCTCGAGAGGTTTTCGGGTAATAAGCTGGTTGTCGATGAAGGATGGGGCGCAGATCAGGCCGGCGTCAGCAGAGCTGCATATTCCTGCCGGCTCGTGTTACAGCTGAGATGCGAAGCAGCTGGAGTCGCTTGGCTTCGGTGACTCAAACTGGATGTCATTTCATTGAGCTAGTTAGAAGCAGATCCAGCCGATCCTCCGTGACCCATTAACCCACTGAAGTGGATTTATCAGGGTAAAGGAGAGCTTACATAATAAGTGTTACGATCTAAGCTGGTTAAACATGAAGATTTGTCTTTTTCTCTCTGTTTCAGCTCTCAATCCAGATTAACAAAAAGGAGCTTTTCCAAAGCAGCCTTCAGACGATGTAAACCTTAAAACACCAGCTTGGTGTTTTCAGTGTGTAGGAAGAAGACAACCAAACAACTTTTTGGCACTTCGTAGATTCTCTGTGTCAGTGTAGCTGAGCGCGCTGGTTTTATCTCCATTTTTTTCACGTGGTGTTGCAACCATAAAGTTGTTGTGTTTTCATGGGAGCCACAATGAGATAAGACTGATTTTAATTTAATTCACTCATTCAAACCACTTGTTTGGGCTTAACACGAGTTTGGAGCAATAATATTTCACTGTATGCGTGAATGATGACAGCTTTTGTTTCCTTCTTTCACGCTATGACAGGTTTTTGTGGGTATTAAATTAATCAAATCAAATCAAATCAAATTTATTTGTAGCACAATTCATGTAGAAACAATTCAAAGTGCTTTACATAAAAGAAAAGCATTGCAGCAGGGAGTGTAAGAAGCATTAAAAATACATAAAAGAATATAAAGAGAAACAAATAAAATCATTTAAATGAATTTAAAAACAAGCAACAGTCCAGATAAATTCAAAGATAGCGTGCAGATTTCCTGCATAGACACATGAGAACAGAAATGTTTTTAACCTGGATTTAAAAATGTCTCCATTGGGTGAAAGTTTAATCTCCACTGGCAGTTTGTTCCACTTGTTTGCAGCATAACAGCTAAATGCTGCTTCTCCATGTTTAGTCTGGACTCTGGACTGGACCAGCTGACCTGAGTCCTTGGATCTAAGAGCTCTGCTGGCTTTATATTCTCTGAACACATCACAGATGTATTCTGGGCCTGAACCGTTCTGGGATTTGTAAACCATCAGCAGTCCTCCGGCCCTTTTTAGTAAATCAGTCTGCTGCTAATATGTGGAATCTCACAGAGAAAGCCTGCTGGTGGCATTACACTTTCTGATGGGCGGCAGCCAACCGGTTCCCTCTGTGACCCATTGTCGAGACTGTGCCTTCGAGCGCCATTGTTATCAAATGACTGACCTGGTTTATTCAACATCAGATGACACGGGATTTCCCACAGTGCACCAGAATCACAGCGGGGAATGTCATTTGAGCTCTCCTGCAGGCCTCAGAGTGTTAGCTGTGGTTAGTTTGGTTATCGTGTATAAATAGCAGCTGAGCATAAATGAAAGTGCAGCTTCAGATATGAGCATGCAGCGCGGGCCGCCTCCATGAGAGCTCCATGTGACTCACGGCCGGCGTTTTAGCCAAGCTGCACTCGGATACCAGACCTCCAGAAATAGGATGAGATCACGAGAGGAGGGCACGGTGCCAGTTGGGCCGTATGGGTTACAGCCTCGCCCACATTCTTTGTGACACCCTGTCACCCGCTGGAAATACGCTGCCGCCGACACGTGGCGCCCCGGCTTTTACAGCCACTTAAGTCACGCAAAGAAGTCCAACGCCTTTATGAGCGGACAAATAATGGAGATGTGCCATCCTCTGTGATTTAGGTGCACACTGGTTTTAACAGGAGCATTTTCACTTTTCAGCATCTGTAATGTGCTGAATGCTCTTTGCAGGGATTTAAGACGAACCTATTCAGAAAGAGCTCATCTGGTTCTGCACCCTTAATGCTAAATTCTCGATTACACGGGCATTTTCTGTGTTATTTACTTTTTTTGTCTAGTTTCTTTAGCACATCTCCGGGGTATGACCCGAATCCGAACCCTATCTGTGCCATCACTCAAACATCTGGCTGTGTTATCTTTACTGTTGATGTGTGAGACATATTCAGATTTCCCCTGATACCTGCACTTCGGTTCGTTCTCTGATTTTTTTCCACCAAACAAACCCGGGTGATGTCCCTCAGCGTTGTTGTTGTTGAGGGCGAGATCAACCACTCAAACATGACACGAGTCAACACCTCCATGTTTGACGTGTTCGGCATACATTCCAGGCCGACTTTCCACAGCAGCGTCAGAGGTGTAGGAGCAGGAAGTGGAGGAGGAGCCACCTGAAAGCACAGCTGTCCATCACTTCCTCTTCTTCTTCTTCAGCTTTACAACAGCTAAGCTAAACTGTCATGTTTACAGCTTTGTAAAAGGTCACCGCTGTATTTGTTTCCCACTTAATCTTTTAACCTTTTGAAACCTCATGATGGATATGTCCTCAGATATGTCCTCAGATATGTCCGTTTGTTGTAATCACGCGGGCTTGAAATAGTCTTTAACAGAGATGGGGACTCGAGTCGACTCGAGTCGCTGTTTTGATGACTTGTGACTTGACTTGACAAAAAAATAAAAGACTCGAGACTCGACTCGGACTTGAAATTTAAAGACTCGGCACTTGACTTGACTTGAGACACGATGACTTGAGTGTTATTCAGTTTGAATATAAAATTAATAAATTAATTTAAAAAATAATATGGATTACCCGGTAGGAGCGCAGGCTGAGAATGGCGTCATGATTGGATCCCTACCCTGTCAGTCAGCCATGCCCTCTCTACATACCTTAGTGTTTATTGGAGAGAATAAACTCATATCAGATATGCATCAACATGTCAGCGGGACCGAGAGTCGTTGTCTTCGGCTTTTATAATCACCATTTTAACAGCTCAGTGCAAGACATGCGGCATCAACATCTCAGACAGCCAGACAACAACTTCCAACTTTGTTCGTCATTTAAAGATCCATTCTGACCAGTGAGTGCTCGTCAAATTAGCTAATATTATCCTGTTAGCCTAGTCGGTAGTTAGCTAACGTTAGCTTGATATGATACGGGGTGGACAGGTTGGACACATTGGCCAATGATGTTTACTGACAGTTACTTATATCTTTGTGTTTTCACTTTATTAAGATCAGATTCTGCAGGTAAAATTGCAATAATAAGGTGACTTTCTTGACACTTGCACATGTGTGACTTGGTCCCATCTCTAGTCTTTAAGCCAATGCAGTCGAACCTCCATGAGGGACATTTATCATTTCAATAAATGTGGTGGATGAAATAACAGGATCTTTACAACCCGTGATACGTAAGGAACGGAGGGATTTACAGCAGGACTGATGTGCTGGACTGCATCAGGTCTAAGCCAGGTGCAGATGCATCTCACTTGTCCACATGTCAAAGTGTCCTTGGAAGAAGATACTGAAGCCTCTACTGCCTCTGATACTGAAGAGAAAGTAGTCCCTCTTTCAGCTCTAAGGGTTTACACACCAGTCTAATAATCCAACGAGCTGAATGAAGACATGGCCGACAGCTTGGATCAAATTCCAGCTTTACAGGCAGATTCCAGATGTTCCTTTACTTCTGTTTGTGTATGTTTGTGAGCTGTGTCATAACTTCCCTCAGGATGAATATATCTTTCTGTCTGTCCGTCTTCTCAATAGAACAAAAGTTCTATTTAAATGCAGGAATCGGAAGGTTTCTTTTTTATCTGCAAGACTCAGCGAGGACGGGATCTTACTGTAAAAGTACGCTGGATCAGACCGGAAAGGCAGCAGTATGATCATTTATGATATAATATCATTTATTTCCAACTTACCTGCGCTGAGCTGGGAGCTGCACAGATCCGTTGTTACGCAACACGTCGACATGATTGGGTCTGGAGGTGAAGAGCAGCCACTGATTCCCATATTCTTTATGCTGCCTGAACCCATCTTTCACAGACATCTGTTGATGCTCATTCAGGATATTTAGGTCGTCAGCTGACCTAATCTTTGGACCAACCGACTCATCTGCTCAGTTAATTAACCAGTTAACTAATTAATTAATTAGTTGATCAGGTAGTTACTTCTACTACTACTTTTAGAAGTCCACTCTCACATTTTAAAGCACCACAGAAGCACAAAGTGTGTCTATATGCCCCGGTAAAAGAGAACAACCCTGATGTATGAGATGTCAATATAACCCAAGATGAGCCAAAGATGTCAGCATTTCAGCATAAATGTTAATAATCACGGCACCAAACTGCTGATTTCAGACTTTCAGTAGACGTTTGTTATCCGTTTGGTAAAAACCCAACAAGCCTACGTCCTCTGACACATTATTCAAAGATTCAGCCGAAAATAAACTAGATTTTATTGATCTAAATTAGGGCGGGGCGAGTTAACGTGTTAATTATTTAACGCCGATAAATATTTTATCGCGCATTAACGCAGGTTTTATTTATTTATTTATTTTAATTCTAAAAAAAATTCAAAATTTTTTTGGGGGCTTTTTGAGCCTTTTATGTATAGAAAAGTTCAGAGACAGGAAGCAGGGGGCAGAGAGAGGGGGAACGACACGCAGCACAGGGCCGTCCGATGTGGGACTCGAACCGGACTCGACCACCCCGTTTTATTATTTATTTTATTATTGTAAAAGTCTGTCGCTCACAGGCTTTTATTTTGTAAAAGTCTGTTGCTCACAGGCTTTTATTCTGTAAAAGTCTGTTGCTCACAGGCTTTTATTCTGTAAAAGTCTGTTGCTCACAGGCTTTTATTCTGTAAAAGTCTGTTGCTCACAGGCTTTTATTTTGTAAAAGTCTGTTGCTGTCTGCTGCGGAACAGGAAAAGAAAGTAATCGGCGGATCCACCAAACATGGAGAAGGGTACGGAACTTTTACTCGGCCATTTTCATGTTAAAGTTCTTCCAGACGGCGGAGTCGACAGAACCAAAGTCATCTGTAAACACTGCCAAGTTGAATTGTCTTCTCAGCGTAGTAGTTCCAGTCTAAAATATCACTTAAAGGCAAAACACACAACTGATAGCAGCAAGTCATTCAAGGAAACAGACAGTGGAGCGAGGCTTCTACATAAAAACTACAGAAAGATGCTGATGTTAAAAGTGTGTTTGCACAACAAATGTTATGGCACTTTCATTCATATGGCAGCACATTTAAAATAAAGCTAAATGCTAAAAGCTATACACTACTTTTGGATTCATTTTGGGATTTTGCGTACAAATGCGATTAATCGTGATTAATCAGGGAAATCATGTGATTAATTAGATTAAAAATTTTAATCGTTGCCCAGCCCTAGTCTAAATATTTCTCTTGGGAATTAGAACTCTGAACCGTGTTGTTTGTTTAAGGATCATATTTTGATAAATGGCTTTCTAATATTTGGTTCAGTTCTTAAATATAACCCTGATTGTGAAGTCTGTGTAACGTGTTGTTATCTCTTCAAAGATTTTACAGTTCAGCTCCGTCACCGCTCATTTATAACAGATGTGGAAGAAGTCTGTGTCCCTTTTTATAATAAACACTGGAAAAAATGCCCCTCCAAAAATAAGTAAAAAAAACAACAAATAAAAGACGTTTTTGCTTGAAATAAGCAAAAAATCTGCCAGTGGAACTAGTGAAAATCGGCTTGTCAAGATTTCTTGAAATAAGATGTGCTATTTAGGACTTTTGAGTTAAAAGTGATCTTGAAATTAGCTTAAAAACCTCTTCAAATGAAAAAAAAAAAGCTTGTTTCATGTGAAATATGACTCAAAACGAGATGTTTTCAAGACTTTTTCACTTAACAAGATATTCCAGATGTATTGTATTAAAACAAGTCCCTATATCTGGCTGAAATGACTCGTTAGGCAGTTGTGTCTGATATTAAGTGTAATGAGAAGGTGTTTTTGCTCCGTTTCTCTGAATCTAACAGCAGCTTTACTACAAACGATGCTCGACTCATAATCAAAGGAGCAGCTGTTGCTGGTTGCATTATGAGACGAAGGTTTGTTCAGTCATATCAGGACTCTGACTGTCCCATTCTCCCCTCTGCAGACTGCAGACTGATGCTGCCGCTGCTGCTGCTGCTGCTGCTGCTGCTGACCCCTCGTGCAAAGGTGAATCTGACTGCTGAGGACACTGGTGTGAGCAGAAAGGATGCAAAGCTGGAAGCAGTCGGTGTTCGATTCGGTTTCATTTTAATTAAACATTCTCACGGTCCCAGAAGCCACACACACACGTACTGCTTGGTTTTTCGTAGTACCTACTTCCCCCTTTTTCTGAGAGGACACAGATACACCCTTACTGGGCCCCTATGGTGCTTGTGGTTGGGAAGTACCTAGTGTTACAACTGTCGTGGTGTTCTGCTTAAAGGTTCACTTTTTTTTTATTTTTTAGACTTTTTAGGGCTGTTATGTATGTATATGTATTTTATTTTCTGTGTAGTTCCTGGGGGTATTGAGAACTTGGGACTTGAACGCATTACAAAGTTGTAATGTTTTCTATATTAAAATCCAACCACATTGAGGTGAAAGGGGAAAGGAATTTGCTTTGCAATCATTTCTAAACCCGCATACATTTTTACTCGCATATTGTGTGTGTTTTGTAAGTATTTCTGGCACTTCACACTGTTGAATGTTTGGAAAAAGCTGCACACTTGTAGGAATAAATTTCTCAGTCTGGCAGCAAGTTTTCTGAGCCTGTGTGTGTTCTTTTAGCGTTCAGTAAGTGAGAGAAGTGTGTTCATTACTCTGAAACCACTCCAGGGTGTTCTGCATCAGTAACCTGCTTACAGCTGCAGAGGGTGAAAGCATTTCATCTGCACATGATCCCCTTGTGCTGTGGGTGAGGGTCCTTTCCACACACTGGACACGGTCTCTGTACCTGACACGAAATGCTGACTGCAACATACTATAGAGGTATTGCTTTATGAATAAGCTTGTGTCTTGCAGAATTTCCAGATGTTGTTCTTTATAAATGAGATTCACGTCTGATTTATGCCACGTTTATTGGAGTCACCTGCATCATACAAACCATGAAAGTCTGAAAAGATGTTAAAGGATAAGTCCGCAGAGTTAAAGGTTCGGCATTACAGATAAAATACACGAAATACAGTGAATTATGTTGCTTATTGCTCCTGAGAAGCACTATATTTATTAAAAAAACACATTGTCATTCTAACTGTCTTATGTTGGTAAGGAAGTGTCAGGCGTAGTGCACCACAGACATTTACTGTAATTTTTGACATTTTCACAAACCTGTCTGAGAAGATCGCATTTAAAAAAAAAAATGAATGTGAAGGTGAAACAATGACAAACTGTCAGAGTAAAACTGACCCGCCGTACTGAAGGTGTTTTCCCCAGCTTCTCTTGTCAGCACAGGACTATTAACGTTACAGCAGCTCTCACTTTCAGTGAGTGAGAATGATCCAGTTAAGTGTGTTTACAGTGTGTCTGTAATACTGATTCAGCTTCTTACTCCATGTCAACTAGCCTACATCAGAATTAACTTAGTTTACAAAACAAAGATATATAAAAGAGGAAAGATGCATGTTCAGCAGAGAAACCGAGTGACTTTATTTTGCCCAAAATGTTCAAATTATCTTAAGGGATGTCACAATCTGTACAGTGTACAACACCATCTGTCTGCATAGACCAGATAAGGGAAATCTCCTAACAAATAACACTGTAATGTTAAAAAAAAAAACGGCAAAACCCCAAGGAGTTCCTCAAAGGAGAACAGAGTCACTACAGGTTTTATAAAGTGGAATTTACCCACTTTGATAGATGCACATTTTAAGTAATGTAATAAACTTAGCTTAGCTTAGCCTGCAAAAATGTTTAGCTACATGAAGGAAAAATCCTCTTATCAGGACTTCTGAACATCTTGTGTCCTTTCTACCCCTTTTTACCGTGCTTCATGCTAAGCTAAGCTAACTGCCACCGTATGGCTAAAGGTTCCGCTTTCTACCGGGCTTCATGCTAAGCTAAGCTAACTGCCACCGTATGGCTAAAGGTTCCCCTTTCTACCGTGCTTCATGCTAAGCTAAGCTAACTGCCACCGTATGGCTAAAGGTTCCCCTTTCTACCGGGCTTCATGCTAAGTGAAGCTAACTGCTACTGTATGGCTAAAAGTTCCCCTTTCTACCGGGCTTAATGCTAAGCTAAGCTAACTGCCACCATATGGCTAAAAATTCCACTTTGTTTCTACAGGGCTTCATGCTAAGCGAAGCTAACTGCCACCGTATGGCTAAAGGTTCCGCTTTCTACCAGGCTTCATGCTAAGTGAAGCTAACTGCCACCATATGGCTAAAAATTCCAATTTGTTTCTACCGGGCTTCATGCTAAGCGAAGCTAACTGCCACCGTATGGTTAAAGGTTCCGCTTTCTACCGGGCTTCATGCTAAGGGAAGCTAACTGCCACCGTATGGCTAAAAGTTCCCCTTTCTACCGGGCTTCATGCTAAGCTAAGCTAACTGCCACCGTATGGCTAAAAGTTCCCCTTTCTACCGGGCTTCATGCTAAGCTAAGCTAACTGGCACCGTGTGGCTAAAGGTTCCCCTTTCTACCAGGCTTCATGCTAAGCGAAGCTAACTGCCATCGTATGGCTAAAAGTTCCCCTTTCTACCGGGCTTCATGCTAAGCTAAGCTAACTGCCACCGTATGGCTAAAAGTTCCCCTTTCTACCGGGCTTCATGCTAAGCTAAGTGCCACCGTATGGCTAAAGGTTCCCCTTTCTACCGGGCTTCATGCTAAGCTAAGCTAACTGCCCCATGCTGTTGCTTCATATTTACTGTACAGATGTGAGAGTTAGTTTTCATTTGATTTTTTTCCTCTCGCACTCAGAAAGAAAGAAAGCCAGTGTATTTCTGGTAAATGTTTTTAGTCTGATTACAGAGCAGAGTCATGTCACTGACTTCGCCAAACATCCTTTTCTCCTCTGCTGGCCCGGCCAAAACCTTTGGATGTGGTCAGCTGAGCAGTTACTCATGCTCACCAGACTGGATATCCCACTGGCAGCGTCATGTTTTTATCTCCTTTTCAAAAGCGTTGCCAACCCTTCCCTTGCATGCAAAGCTCCCTCTCTGCTCCAGCTTCCACTTGAAGCACTCTTCCTGAGCACTTGTGGCTGTTCTAAGAAGACTGTTACAAGAGTTTGTGACCACAGTGATCAAACTGTGCCAGGTCAAGCTGTCTGATTCTCTCTTTCATTCACTCTCATGTGAAGCCGGGATTGGATCTGGAAGAGCACAAAAAAAGGAGGTTAAACAAACACCGAGCTCATTAAAATAAACCTCTGTCAACTCCCACTCCCTCTTTCTTCAGTACAGGAATGTGCTGTTCTTCTTCAGATCCCACGCCGAACTGCTGCAGGACTTCAGGTAATGAATGAACCGGCGGTGGCCACCCAGCCATCAGAAAACAGACAACTGGTAAAGGATGACTGGGTTTCCCACCATAGTGCCACCTCATAATACGGCACATTCTACTGTAATCAGCAAACATATGACTGGCATATGGTGGGATGTTTACACGGTTTTTGCTGAAAGCCGTCTGGTGTTTGGTTTCTGTAGGTTTCACTATGAAACGAATAGTAGAAAAAAGGGAATTCCCTTCCACACTGGAATAAATCTAAATCTTACCAAGTATATTTTTCTCATTGAGTATCTCATTACACTTAATATCAGACACAACTCCCTAACAAGTACCATTTCAGCCAGATATAGGGACTTGTTTTAATACAACACATCTTGAATATCTTGTTAAGTGAAAAAGTCTTGAAAACATCTTGTTTTGAGTCATATTTCACATGAAACAAGCTTTTTTTTTTTCATTTGAAGCTAATTTCAAGATCACTTTTATCTCAAAAGTCCTAAATATCTAGCTAGGTTTACCATGTTTTCTGCACTACTATTGGGCAGCTAATCTAAGAGCCTTGGTATACTGGCAGTATGGTTATTCTATGGATGTCTCAGAAGATACCCCTGCTTGGGTTGCTATTGAAAAAAATAGTGTTACAAATAGCTCTTTGCCAGCACTCCTCTTTTCAGCTCCTGGTCTCCCTGCAAACACAAAGCTGCACAATAGAATGGTTCTGAACAGTGTGAAAATTTGGCAGCAAATCAGGAAGAATTGTAAACTCCCCAATACCATCATATATACTCCAGTTCATCATAATCATGCCTTCCTCCCATCTATTTCTGACAGGGTTTTTGATGAATGGAGGAAAATAGGCATTGTTACTTTAAAAGATCTATATATTAATAAACAATTTGCTAGTTTCTCTCAATTACAAGAAAAGTTTTCTATTCCATCAACACATTTTTTTAGGTATTTACAAATAAGGAATTATACCCGTCAGAATATATCTAACTTTGAGCAGCTTCCTGAAGAACAAAGGTGCTACACACTCTTGTTGAGCCGTCCTGACTCTAAACACTTGGTCTCTGATTTTGTCAAAATATTTTTGGAACAGTTTAATGTTGACACACAATTTATTAAGACATCATGGGAGGCGGAACTGGGACTACAAATCGATGATATTACTTGGGATGAGGGCCTCAACAGGATCCAGGCATGTTCGGTTAATGCAAGACATCAGCTAATTCAATTTAAGGTAATACATAGGCTTCATTATTCAAAAACCAAGTTGCACAGAATCTATCCTACTATCTCTCCCTTATGTGATCGATGTAAGTCTGCCGAGGGCTCTCTTGCCCATCTGTTTTGGACATGCCCTAACCTGTATAATTTCTGGTGTGAGATTTTCAAATGGTTCTCTGAAATATATGATAATGAATTTAAGCCAGATCCTCGAATTGCACTTTTTGGTTACTCTCTCTTACTACTGGACCAAAGCCTCTCTGTTCAAAATACTCTCATGTACGGTATGATTATTGCTAAAAGATTGATATTAAGACTGTGGAAATCAGAATCTGTGCCTACATTTAAGGATTGGCTGTCAGAAATGACTGGTGTATTACATCTGGAGAGACTCAGATATGACATGTCAAACAGACTGAAAACATTTCATAGGATCTGGCAGCCCATTCTAGACCACCTTACCCAGGATGATTGCAGTCAAGCTTAAAAGTGTACCGCTTACCTCTTTGTTTTGTGTGTAAATATATTGATACTTGTGATGCACATCTGTATTGTTACTTTTCATACTCACCCAGCGCTGTTTTGTTAGTTTTTTTTTTATTTATTTTTTTATTTATTTATTTATTTTTATTTTGTTTTGTGTGTGTGTTGCTGTGTTTTTTTCCCCCCCTCTTTTCTGTATTGTTTCACCTTATGTAAAAAACCTGAATAAATATATAATTCACACAAAAAGTCCTAAATATCACATCTTATTTCAAGAAATCTTGACAAGCCGATTTTCACTAGTTCCATTGGCAGATTTCTTTTGCTTATTTCAAGCAAAAACGTCTTTTATTTGTTGTTTTTTTACTTATTCTTGGAGGGACATTTTTTCCAGTGCATAAAGATTAGCCCAAAACTTTCTGATTAGTAACATTCTTACAAAGTGATTATTCTTATGGTGCATATGAAACATATGTACGATATGATGCATTAACTGTATGTCATTTATGATAAGGAGCAGTGGTGGAATGTCTTGTGTTTACAATGTTTAACAGCCCAGTAAACCCGTTTAAAAGCAATGTTGTTTTTTTTTACTAGGTCACTAAAGGGATTAAGGTGAAGTGAATGACTGATTTTTGCTTTGCTAAATCAAAACCAATCTCGTTTCTTTACAGTAAATTGATTATTTTCAGTGTCGGTGTGTCATGGCAGTTAAGCCAGAATTTCAATTCAATTCAATTCAATTTTTCAATTAATTTTTATTTTATATAGTGCCAAATACAACAAATGTCATCTCAAGGCACTTAAATAATAAAGTCCAATTCAAGCCAATTGGAATTCAATTCATTGTAATCATAATTATTTACAAAATAATCCAATTCATTCATATAGAGCCAATTCAAAAACAATTTCTTGGCTAAGGAAACCAACAGATTGCACCGAAACAGAAATATTCACTCACCCATCCAAATGATTAAACTCAGGTGTTCCACAGGTGTATAAATCCAAGCACCTCGGCATGCAGACTGCTGTGACAGAATGGGAGGAGCTCAGTGAACTCCAGCGTGGTGTCCTGATAGGATGCCACCTGTGCAACAAGTCCAGTCGTGAAGTTTCCTCGCTGCTAAATATTCCACAGGCGATTGGGAACGACAGCAGCTGAGCCAGGAAGTGTTCGGCCACGTAAAATGACAGAGCGGGGTCAGAGGTCACCAACTTTCTGCAGAGTCGGTCGCTGCAGACCTCCAGACTTCATGTGGCCTTCAGATTAGCTCAAGAACAGAGAAGCTTTGTTTGGGGAAACAGTTTGGGGAAACAGTTTGGGGAAACAGTTTGGGGAACAGTTTGGAGAAACAGTTTGGGGAAACAGTTTGGGGAACAGTTTGGGGAAATAGTTTGGGGAAACAGTTTGGGGAACAGTTTGGAGAAACAGTTTGGGGAAACAGTTTGGGGAACAGTTTGGGGAAACAGTTTAGGGAAACAGTTTGGGGAACAGTTTGGGGAAACAGTTTGGGGAACAGTTTGGGGAAACGGTTTGGGGAAACAGTTTGTGGAAACAGTTTGGGGAACAGTTTGGGGAAACAGTTTGGGGAACAGTTTGGGGAAACAGTTTGGAGAACAGTTTGGGGAAACAGTTTGGGGAACAGTTTGGGGAAACAGTTTGGAGAAACAGTTTGGGGAAACAGTTTGGGGAACAGTTTGGGGAAACGGTTTGGGGAAACAGTTTGGGGAAACAGTTTGGGGAAACAGTTTGGGGAACAGTTTGGAGAAACAGTTTAGGGAAACAGTTTGGGGAACAGTTTGGAGAAACAGTTTAGGGAAACAGTTTGGGGAACAGTTTGGGGAAACAGTTTGTGGAAACAGTTTGTGGAAACAGTTTGGGGAACAGTTTGGAGAAACAGTTTGGGGAAACAGTTTGGGGAACAGTTTGGGGAAACAGTTTGGGGAAACAGTTTGGGGAACAGTTTGGGGAAACGGTTTGGGGAAACAGTTTGTGGAAACAGTTTGGGGAACAGTTTGGGGAAACGGTTTGGGGAAACAGTTTGTGGAAACAGTTTGGGGAACAGTTTGGGGGAACAGTTTGGGGAAACAGTTTGGAGAAACAGTTTGTGGAAACAGTTTGGGGAACAGTTTGGGGAAACGGTTTGGGGAAACAGTTTGTGGAAACAGTTTGGGGAACAGTTTGGGGGA
Source organism: Odontesthes bonariensis (assembly GCF_027942865.1). Taxonomy (NCBI): domain Eukaryota; kingdom Metazoa; phylum Chordata; class Actinopteri; order Atheriniformes; family Atherinopsidae; genus Odontesthes; species Odontesthes bonariensis. The sequence goes on from NC_134525.1 coordinate 3,190,475, forward strand.
ACAGTTTGGGGAAACAGTTTGGGGAACAGTTTGGGGAAACGGTTTGGGGAAACAGTTTGTGGAAACAGTTTGGGGAACAGTTTGGGGAAACGGTTTGGGGAAACAGTTTGTGGAAACAGTTTGGGGAACAGTTTGGGGGAACAGTTTGGGGAAACAGTTTGGAGAAACAGTTTGGGGAAACAGTTTGGGGAACAGTTTGGGGAAACGGTTTGGGGAAACAGTTTGGGGAAATAGTTTGGGGAAACAGTTTGGGGAACAGTTTGGAGAAACAGTTTAGGGAAACAGTTTGGGGAACAGTTTGGAGAAACAGTTTAGGGAAACAGTTTGGGGAACAGTTTGGGGAAACAGTTTGTGGAAACAGTTTGTGGAAACAGTTTGGGGAACAGTTTGGAGAAACAGTTTGGGGAAACAGTTTGGGGAACAGTTTGGGGAAACAGTTTGGGGAAACAGTTTGGGGAAAAAGTTTGGGGAACAGTTTGGGGAAACAGTTTGGGGAAACAGTTTGGGGGAACAGTTTGGGGAACAGTTTGGGGAAACAGTTTGGGGAAACAGTTTGGGGAAACAGTTTGGGAAAAAGTTTGGGGAAACAGTTTGGGGAAACAGTTTGGGGAACAGTTTGGGGAAACAGTTTGGGGAAACAGTTTGGGGAAACAATTTGGGGAAATAGTTTGGGGAAACAGTTTGGGGAAACAATTTGGGGAAACAGTTTGGGGAAACAATTTGGGGAAACAGTTTGGGGAAACAGTTTGGGGAAACAGTTTGGGGAAACAGTTTGGGGATGGCCCCTTCCTGTTCCAACATGACTGCGCACCAGAGTACAAAGGAAGTTCCATAAAGACCTGGATGAGCCAGTTTGGTGTGGAAGAACCTGACCGGCCTGCAGAGTCCTGACCTCAACCTGATAGAACACCTTTGGGATGACAAAAGGCCAACATCAGTGTGTCTGATGCACTTCTGGAAGAATGGTGAAAAACTCCCATAAAACATGATTTTATTTGTTTCTCTTTATATAATTCTTTTATGTATTTTTAATGCTTCTTCCACTCCCTGCTGCAATGCTTTTATTTTATGTGAAGCACTTTGAATTGTTTTGTACATGAAATGTGCTATACAAATAAATTTGATTTGATTTGATTTAGAAAGATTCAAATGGAATCCTCTACGTTAGAGTTCTACCTCAGGGAAACGTCTGACCTCATCGTCAGTGTTCACACCCTCAGTCTTTTGATGTGACAGCTTTGTTTGTTCACCAGCGCCAGCAGTCTGCTCTCTCTCATTCAGCTATCTGCCCAGCAGCTAAATCCCTCTGTGGCCGGGCAGCACCAGCAGCATTGTTTCTGTTTCTACAATAGGAGGAGAGAAGCGTGCAGTCTCTCTCACACCTCTGGAGCTGGAGGAGCCCGAGCTCAGAGCAGGTGGGACTTCTCACCTGTGTTTTGATTCGGCTCGTCTCCATGAAGGAGATTTTCTGGACAGTTCAGGACTTTCCCCACAGCTGGTTTTCACTCATGCAGTTCACATTAGGGCCTTAACGGCTTTTTCATGTCGTTATGAGTGAATTTCAACTGATCAATAATACTGTTGAGTGAGGGGAAATAAACCTACAGGTCAGCAGAAAACAGGATGAAGCAGCAATGTTATCAGCATTTTCACCTCTCTGGCACGTCTGTGCACACATCTGTAACCTCTTGTGTTTGTATTTTAAACTTTTCACCTACAGTTTGTATCCGATTTATTTTTCTCTGTCACTTGATGACATCATCAGGTAACTTATTTGCATAGCGCCCACCTGGCAGGTATTTTGGCTCTCCCACGTGTAGCCACTCAGAGGAGCAATCAGAGCAGATTTGATCATTTTTAAGGAGGCTTGGAGCTAAAATGGAGCATTTCAAACACACAGAACAGGTGCTGCAGGAATGAACATGGTTTGTTTTTTTTTGGTTCTAGTTGACTCATATATAGTCCTCATATATAAAATAATATGAGGACTCTAAGCCCCCACCCTCCAGTGACAGTGAGCATAGGTACATACCTGAGGGCGGCCATCCATCCATTTTCTATCCAGCGCAGGTTCCTGGGAGGCAGCGTACGATGAGACGAGCAACCATCTACACTCAGTGGGGTTACAGGGCACTGAAAGGATCAGATTATTGGCTAAATTACAATCAGACTGAGTTATTAAATTCATGTAGACACCTTAATCTGACTAAGAATTGGATCGGATCGGATTAAGACTCAGAGATAACTCGGTTGAAAGTCAAATAAAACGTGCTTGTGGACGGTGAAGCACGTGGTGAATTAGCAGAGAAGGGGACTCGAGTCAACTCGAGTCGCTGTTTTGATGACTTGTGACTTGACTTGACAAAAAATAAAAGACTTGAGACTCGACTCGGACTTGGAAGTTAAAGACTCGGCACTTAACTTGACTTCAGACACGATGACTTCAATGACTTGAGTGTTATTCGGTTCATGTTTTCAGTTTGAATATAAAATTAATAAATTAATTGAAAAAATAATATGGATTACCCGGTAGGAGCGCAGGCTGAGAATGGCGTCATGATTGGATCCCTACCCTGTCAGTCAGCCATGCCCTCTCTACATACCTTAGTGTTTATTGGAGAGAATAAACTCATATCAGATATGCATCAACATGTCAGCGGGACCGAGAGTCGTTGTCTTCGGCTTTCGTAATCACCATTTTGACGGCAAAAGACGAACAGCACAGTGCAAGACATGCGGCATCAACATCTCAGACAGCCAGACGACAACTTCCAACTTTGTTCGTCATTTGAAGATCCATTCTGACCAGTAAGTGCTCGTCAAATTAGCTAATATTATCCTGTTAGCCTAGTCGGTAGTTAGCTAACGTTAGCTTGATATGCTACGGGGTGGACAGGTTGGACACATTGGCCAATGATGTTTACTGACAGTTACTTATATCTTTGTGTTTTCACTTTATTAAGATCAGATTCTGCAGGTAAAATTGCAATAATAAGGTGACTTGACTTTGACTTGACTTGCCCATGAAAAAATTACTTGAGATTTGCACATGTGTGACTTGGTCCCATCTCTATGAATTAGACTTTGCGTTCTGCGCATGCTCCAGATGTTTTCCCGGGGTCGTGACCCGGAAGTCAAAGGAGACGATATTCCTGTTGTTGTCGCCGTCAGAAAGAAACAAACAGCGCGATGGAGAACGCTCCGTTGGGCATCGAGTTTGTGCAACAAGCAGCTCATCACAGACCAAATGTAGAGGGACGTAGCTTCATCTTGCTCTGCGTTCTCCATCTTTCTCCAATGCCTGAGTTTGTTGTTGTTGTTGTTGGTGGTGAAGAGGTCAACAGGAAGTGGCTCTATTAGCAACAGTTGGAATGGGTACAGCGCCACTTATCATACCGGGGTATGACACGCTTTGTGCCTCTGATTCCATTCATTCACCGCCAGATATCTAAGGTGAATTACCCTTGCTCAACTCATTCTTATTGTAATTTCGCCAATAATCTGATCCTTTCAGGGCCATGTGACCCCACTGAGTGGAACATGCATGTGTTTGGACGGTGGGAGGAAGCCGGAGTACCCAGAGACACGCAGAGACACCCCAGCTGGGACTCGAACTGGGGACTTCTTTGCTGTGACAGTGCTCACGAACGCACAGCAGGGTGGCTTTTATGTTTTTATTTTCTATTCTAACCCTCTCTCTGGATGGGTTTTCACACATTCACCACAGCTTTAGCATGCAGTAGAAATCACCCGAGGAGCTTCGTTGTGAGATTGTTTGTGTCTGAATTATTCGGGGTGAAGGTCATGCAGTCACTCTCTTGGCTTAAAGTCCACGTTACGTCCAGTGGAGACTGTGACAGTTGAGCAGGCTCATGTGTTTATGGTTCAGCTGGCCCCAAACAGAGACTACAAACATCAGGTGGAGAGGGAAAAAAGGAGGATTTAGGAATATCTGCCTGAGAATACTGATATTCAAATTAGAAAATGACAAGAGAAACATTATGACCGACTTACAGATAGGCTAGTTAACCATAACCCAGCGAATCCGGTCTCACTCACACTCCTCTCAGCAGCATCCTCACGTGTACCCGAAACCAAGCTGAGTGTTTCCGGTGGTGAGACGTGCAACCAGCAGAATATCCCCCACCTTAGCCCACTCCTCCAAGCGTGCAGAGGGAAACATATTGTCCACTGAACAATACACTGGACTCCACGGGCACACTACCGTGTCATTTTGAAGATGCACTGGAAAAAATCAAAGTCTTACCAAGTATATTTGTCTCATTTCTAGTCAAAATATCTCATTACACTTAATATAAGACACAACTGCCTTACAAGTACTATTTCAGCCAGATATAGGGACTTGTTTGAAGACAATACATCTGGAATATCTTGTTAAATGAAAAAGTCTTGAAAACAAATTGTTTTGAGTCACATATCATATGAAACAAGCTTTTTTGACATTTGAAGAGGTTTTTAAGCTAATTTCAAGATCACTTTTATCTCAAAAGTCCCAAATATCACAAGCCGATTTTCACTGGTTCCATTGGCTGATTTATTTGCTTATTTCAAGCAAAAACAACAAATACAAGACGTATTTGTTGTTTTTCTTACTTATTTTTGGAGGGGCATTTTTTCCAGTGTATAAAGAGCTTATTTTAAGGTATCAGAATCACTACTCTTTGTCTCATGTGATTGGGTTGTATTGAGCCAGTAGACCAGCGCAAATCCAACACAATAGTGAAAATAAGTGGTTTATGTTTATGTGGTTTAACTTTCATCACATTTCTCCAGCTTATCTTGTTGATGGTTTCGCTCGACGGCAGGATTTCAACGTGATAAATGTTAATGTTAATAAATGTTCAGAAAGCTGCATCTCTGCCATTGTTGTTTGGTTGGACGAGTTTAAGAAATGTGCAGAAATCTTCACAGACGGAAGATTCTGGAAAAGTCTTCAATAGGTTTCTCTTCGCGGGGTTTTTCAGAGCGAGGTTTGAATTTACTGCACCGCAAGAGAGAAAGTTGCCTTCTGACTCAAGCGATTACGAAGGCTAAAGTTTCAAATGTAAAACAGCGAGAAGCGCAAACTACCTGAAACCATGACTCACTCGTTGGTGCATATGCTCCAAGTTTTAAAGTTACTCAGGAAATGGTGAGAAACGGTCATGATCACAGGAAGGCTGGCACAGCTCTAACGGTATCCTCATGTGGAGGGAAATAGAAGTACTGTTAGCAAATATACATTTGAAGTTTCCAAAGTCGCTCCTGAAGCTGACAGACGAAGACTGTGACTCATCCAGAAATGGGAACTAATATTAGATACTGTCAGTTTACATGAAACGTTGGAGGTTACTCACTGAGGCTGCAGGGAAAGTGCATTTCATTTAGCTTTTACGCATTTAAACATTGCTTTGCTCAATCATGACTGACTGTAAATCGTGAATTTAGTGGCACGGGTGTGCTGAAGTGAGTTCAAACTGCAGCGGTTTTACAATTCATTGACGAGGATGAGACACAACAGCCGAAACCCAAGAGAGGAAACCCTCGTCTCAAGTTACGTTCCTCTTTTCCTAACAGCTCACGCAGCACCATAAATGGAAGGAGCTTCATTCACAAATTTGTCCTTCGTGAACCCACAACAGCACCCAGTGGCTTCTTTGATACCGCAACTGTGACATGCAGTGAGCCGACCCGAGCGCTGCAAACACTTCGCCCTTCCTTCTGCATTTTTATGACCTGTAGTTTGTGCATCAGCACAGCTTCTTTTGGACCTTTGCAACATGGTTTTTTTGTGTTTGTTTCGGCCATCTCTTGGGTTCTGATCCAGTGCAACTCAGGAAATCTCAGTGTGCAGCTGTACTTTTACTACACTGGAAAAAATGCCCCTCCAAAAATAAGTAAAAAAACCAACAAATACAAGATGTTTTTGCTTGAAATAAGCAAAAAATCTGCCAATGGAATTAGTGAAAATCGGCTTGTCAAGATTTCTTAAAATAAAATGTGATATTTAGGACTTTTGAGTTAAAAGTGATCTTGAAATTAGCTTAAAAACCTCTTCAAATGTAAAAAAAAAAAGCTTGTTTCATGTGAAATCCGACTCAAAACAATTTGTTTTCAAGACTTTTTCATTTAACAAGATATTCCAGATGTATTGTATTAAAACAAGTCCCTATATCTGGCTGAAATAGTACTTGTTAGGCAATTGTGTCTTATATTAAGTGTAATGAGATACTCAATGAGACAAATATACTTGGTAAGATTTAGATTTTTTCCGGTGTACTCGTGTCTGCAAACATCAGATTTCAGACCTTTTTTTTTTGAAATGGTAAAAACGTCAGTGAAACGTCGTGCTGTGACATTACAGCTCAGTATTTTTACTAATAAAGGTCTGTGGGGGTGTGCTGTGATTAAAATAGTAAGACCATATAAGCTTTAGCATGTCCTCATCAGCAAATCTTCAATTAAAATAACTGCCGGTCATTTAATCCCTTTATGTAAAGGATCTGGTTCACTACACGTCACGTGTGGCTTTATTTTTGTATGTGACTGCATTTTGTTTTCTCATGTAATATCATACAGCCACCCTCGCTACATCCCATCTCGTCTATCTTCTTTTTCCCACATTGCATGGATCTTTGAGCTGTGATACTTCCCATAACTCCCTGCGGCAGAGAATCTGTAGATTTAAAAGTGTCCAGACTTGTTGCAGGGGAGCAGTTAACTCTGCGTTCCCAGGCCCACTGCAAAAAACACTCAGACGTTTGTGGGAGGTATGCAAGTTGGCAGGAGTGTGCTGTAAAGAATGCCCTCTCTGGAGTCAAACACCAGGACAGGCTTCTGCTTGCTCCTGTCCAACTGATCTTTCCGCCCACACACGGGAAAGGACTTTCCAGGAATCACGCTCCATCGCACCGTATGCCCAGCCAGGCACTTTTATTCAATTTAAACCCATCACTTTGTTTGGTTTAAAGAGATTTCTTGAAATAACCCTGTGTCTTAAGGCACAGTAAAAGGCTATAAAGTTGCAACCTAACTTTAAACAGCTGGGTTTAATCAAAGGCTTGGCTCAGAGTCCCAAATGATGACCAAACTGAAAGGGATCTCAGTGCTGTAGGCTCGCTCTGTCAGTGCGCCCTGCCCGTTCATGGGAATTTAGACTCTTCACTCAGTTTGCATTTCACCGTGGTGCTATGAAGGAGTGGTGATTGGAATTCAGCCCTGATCACTATCGCTGTAGATGTTCCAGTCATTTTTAATGTGAGTCACTGACTTCGTTCATCAGTGAGTTTCAAAACCAGCAGACCAGAATCAGAAGGCTTCAGATCACAGGTGGGGTTGTACGCTTCAGATCACAGGTGGGGTTGTATGCTTCAGATCACAGGTGGGGTTGTATGCTTCAGATCACAGGTGGGGTTGTACACTTCAGATCACAGGTGGGGTTGTATGCTTCAGATCACAGGTGGGGTTGTATGCTTCAGATCACAGGTGGGGTTGTATGCTTCAGATCACAGGTGGGGTTGTACGCTTCAGATCACAGGTGGGGTTGTACGCTTCATATCACAGGTGGGGTTGTATGCTTCGGCTCATAGGTGGGGTTGTATGCTTCAGATCACAGGTGGGGTTGTATGCTTCAGATCACAGGTGGGGTTGTATGCTTCAGATCACAGGTGGGGTTGTATGCTTCAGATCACAGGTGGGGTTGTACGCTTCAGATCACAGGTGGGGTTGTATGCTTCAGATCACAGGTGGGGTTGTACGCTTCAGATCACAGGTGGGGTTGTACGCTTCATATCACAGGTGGGGTTGTATGCTTCGGCTCATAGGTGGGGTTGTATGCTTCAGATCACAGGTGGGGTTGTATGCTTCGGGTCACAGGTGGGGTTGTACACTTCAGATCACAGGTGGGGTTGTACGCTTCATATCACAGGTGGGGTTGTATGCTTCGGCTCATAGGTGGGGTTGTATGCTTCAGATCACAGGTGGGGTTGTATGCTTCAGATCACAGGTGGGGTTGTATGCTTCAGATCACAGGTGGGGTTGTACGCTTCAGATCACAGGTGGGGTTGTATGCTTCGGGTCACAGGTGGGGTTGTATGATTTGGCCTTTCTTTACACTCTTTCGGATAAGATTTTTCGGCCTCTGTGAAGCAACAGCTGCTGCAGATGTGATTGAAGCCATTTATTTATTTGTCTGTTTGTTAGCAAGTTTGGACCAAATCCACCCAGGACAGTCGGAGTGTGGACACAGGAAGAATGAAAACGGCTAATTCTACCATTGCTTGTGCTTGAAGATGAGTCGTCTCAGCTTTTTATTGATGTTTTTGTTTCCTGGCAGCTCCTCCTTACTAATGCCACACTTTTCAGGGCGCTGCACTTTGGGCTGCAGGAGTGAGACCAGCTCAGATGTTCACAGTCGTCTGAGCTGGGCCCAGATGACTGGAAACATACCTTTCCAGTACAGAAAGGTAACGTCTCACCTGGATCCTGTAAAACTGAAAGGAATGAGGCTGATAGACTTTGCCTGAGTACAAAGACCGTCCGCTGCTATCTGCGGTTCTGTTGAAAGTGTTGTCACTGAAAGACTTGTCCCCTGGGAGGCAGTGATACTCGCTGGATGTAACTGGTCAGCTTAAACAAAATAACCTTTAAATTCACCCCGTTTGCCATAGAAACGGTATTGAAGTCGCAGCTTAGCTTGTGACTGAGCTCATACTTTAGGGCTCATTTCTATAACATCTTTCTGTTTCTCAGCAGGTATACGATGCTGTAGATCAGAGATACTCATTGTGCGGCTCCTCAAGCTTTAATTGGTGGCTCGCACTCGCATAGTAGCTTATAACAATATGGTAACAATAACAATACATTTTTTAGAATAACATACAGCGAATACTGCACAGTATTAAGTATTTTTATTAAGTATCAATTAAGGCTGGGGCGGTCTGTGGTGTAGTGGGTACAGCAGACACCCCATGTACTGAGGCTATAGTCCTCGTGCGGCAGGGCCCCGGTTTGAGTCCCACATCGGACGGCCCTTTGCTGCGTGTTATTCCACCTCTATCTGCCCCCCTGCTTCCTGTCTCTCTCCACTGTCCTATACAATAAAGGCATAAAAACATATATATATATTTAAAAAAAAAAAAGTATTAATTAAGGCTTAATGGTGTTTCATAAAGGGGGAACTGTTAAACCTGGCAACGCAGCCCGCTTAAACCACCGTCAAACTTGACCGCAGAGCACGCTAGCTCCTTTAGCCAGCGCGAGATGCAGGCACAATGGATCGGTTTTTAATTAAAAAAGGGCAAAAACCAGCACAAAAACCATGCTCATCCTGAATGTCTCACTATGATTACAACAACAAACTACAAATACAACATGAAGAAAGTCAAGGACATGCACGCCAGCTTCTGCTCATCCCAGTATTAAAGTAAATGTGGTCTTAATTGAAAATGTATTGGCTGTGTTGTTTCTTTTTTTGTGGGATGTTTTATATGTAGAAATGCATATTTGCAAAAGGTGACTTTAGTATGTTGTGGTAAAAGTGGCTCTTCCCTTGATTTTGCTCTGCTGATGTGGCTCTTGAGAAAAAAATAGTGAGTATCGCTGTAGTAGATGGTCACCTGTCTGCATCTCCTTTCACACCCTGGCATAATTGAATTAGCACGACGCTTTCACACAACGGCTCAAACACAACACTCAGCAGGGTACTTTCTGATTCCAGTGAAAGCACTTCGATGCCGTTGGTGACTGTGGAAAATGTACAGCCATATAGGTATTGAAAAATTCAGCTTTGCTTAATCTATTTTGTTCAGCATCTTCACTCTGAGTCACGGTTAGGGGAAGTTGCTGCTCTCTTTATGCATATGATCTGGTTGTGAGAAGAAGAGCTGCTTTTATAAGGCGTCATTTAGAAATCGCAGTGTGTTGGGGGGGCCTCCCCTGGTCAGTGAGACGATCAGCTCTGCTTAGAAAGGCTCGTGTTATCTCACTGTATGCGCCGTTAACCTCAGTGAACTTGTGTGGCGTGCTTCAGAAGGGGAAAGAAAAAAAAACATTTTCCTTTGAATTATTCAGCAGTGAGCATACCAGAAATGTACACTCATATGTCACCTGGTGTCAGTAGTTTTCTGGTAACAATTCAATTCAGTTTTATTTATATAGCACCAAATACAACAAATGTCATCTCAAGGCATTTAAATAATAAAGTCCAATTCAAGCCAATTGGAATTCAATTTATTGTAATCATAATTATTTATAGAATAATCCAATTCAATCATATAGAGCCAATTCAAAAACAATTTCCTAGCTAAGGAAACCAACAGATTGCACCGAAACTTGTCTTCAGTCCAATCTCCCGTCCTGAGCGTGCCTGAGGCGACTGTCACTGCATGAAAAGAGGGATTTGCGGATGTATGTGGCCCCTTACATGTCCGCATACGTTGAGCCCCTGCATTTGCGGTGGTAAAAGTGAAAACTTGGCCCAAATTGTCGCAAATTGACCTGGCAACTGCTCCCCCATGCCCCCCTCCCCTCCCCTACTTAGGAGAGCCTTTAATATGTAAATGCCAGTGATCAGGTCAGGAGCTGCCACAGTCATTTTCAAGTGGGGTGGGGTGAGGTGAGGTGGGGGGTGGGCAGGCCTGTTTCTACACGTTCCTGACCATCACCTCCAACTCCAGCCAAGTTTGTTGCTGTGTTGTCTTGAAAAAGAAGAGGTGCACGCTGTCTGCTGGTGACAGGTGATGCATATCTGTTTTTTTTCTCCCAAACACCTCTTTTGTAACCGCTTTTTGTGGGCAAAATTCAAGGATTCAAGGTTTCAAAGGTTTATTGTCATGTGTGCAGTTAGAAACGTGTTTCCCTGAACAATGAAATTATTTTCTTTGTTGCCCGCACTGGATGTCCAAATGTATAATAATAAAGATAAGATAAAGATAAAATAAGCATGCAACAGCAATATTCTAAAAGGTTTCTTAAATAAAATAGAAATAAAAATATAGAAATCTGGCCTGTATACATAATGTGCAGTAGTGCGCTCAGTGTTTTATTGTGTATGGCTTAATTCGGTGTCACAATGGTCACAATATCGCCGAGGTCTTTTCTTTGTCCTTGCAGAGTCCATTTTTGTGTCAAAACAGTGCAAATTGCCAGCTGTGGTCAGACAACATTAAATAGCAAAAGGACGGGAGGTTGTCTCGCGAGTATTCCGTGTAATGACGTCTACGCATATGATTGGTGGAGCTTAACGGCTCGCATAAGCTCTCGTTCAATCATGTATGAGAAACATTGTGTCGTGCAGTGTAAACAAAAAGTTTAAGGAGCAGATCTGGCGGCAGAAAGACAGACAGAAAGGCAGACAGAGTCCCGTACTGTGAAAACTGCCCTGGTTTGCGGAATACAATGGCTGGAAGACGACTAGCTTTCAACTCCCCAGCAACTCTCTGCGGGTCTACAGGTTTGTGTGTTTTTTTCTACTTGCACATGACCATTTGATTGTTTAATTTTAGTCTTGTTGACACTGTACAGCACTTGGGACAGTTCTCGCTGATTTTAAATGTGCTGTATATTAAACTTACTTACTCACTTGCTTACAGGCAGATAAAATGAAAGTCTTGTTGAATGCTATGACCGGGATGTCTCGTATGGTGGCCAGCACTGTGGATACGGTCGTGGAGAGGGTTCTGGAGGGAATCGACCAGAGATTCGCTAGGTTGGAGGTAAGATGGCCGTCGAGAACGGACTGAAGTTACATTCCAGAGAAGTTGAAGAGCGCACCCCCAAGAGAAGGCGGATACAGAATCCGAAAATCGCGGTAAGAGTAGGTTATTGACTGTGGCTTTAGGCTAAACTCAACTTAATTGTGTCCATCACGTGAAAACCAGTGTGAGTTGCTTTATTTAAAAAAATGAATTTCGTGTTTTCAATTTATAGGAAGCAGTTCGCCGCCTGCATAACTCACCGTGGCATTATAATCCAGGTCAAGGGTGAGAATAAGTGAATGTTCTCCCAATATCTAGTTGAGTTGGACCCGATGTTACGTTAATGCAGTTTTTTTTTTTTTTATTAACCATAGGCCTATTGTTTTTACAGGCTACTGTCACCTCACAATATGGATGTAACGAGTCGCTTGAAGGAGGCGGTGTCAAACAGTCCGAACTTCAGAGAGGCAGACGGGGACACTATCGAGGGTGAGCGGCGCTGACTTTTACCACGGCTCTGGCACTGATACTTTTAAGCACTGGTCATTTTATTCATTCCTCTTGTTTGTTTGTTTTTAGCTGCGTGACGGACCTGTGTGCTGTGCTACAGGCGCGTCTTGAAGCCAACCCGAAATACTCACAGTCTCACCACAGAAGAGTAAAAGAGAGTAAGAACATATACGCTGTCAATATGACTTTCGTTACTTTATAGACAAGTTGTCAATATGCTGTGCATGGATTATTTATTGGTTATTCCAACAGCTCCCAGAGGCCAGCTTCTGATCCAGGATGAGGACGTCTGACCACTCCGGCAGACCCTGCAGGGACCGGAAGAATGCGGATTCCAAACGGCGGCGTTTAGACTTATTGTGTATATTGTAGGCTACAGCAGTGTGTGTATATAGTTTTCAATTCTTTATTATCAACATGGTTCTTATTACAATGTAAGCTATGTACATTGTGTGGTGTGGCAATAAAAGCGCTTTAAAAAAAAAAAAAGTTTCCTTTTTCATTCTCAATAGATTCACGTCATTCATGCCTGCATTAGCCTAGTCATAGTGCAGCTTATAAGAATGACGTGAATATATGAAGTACACAAACATCCCAGGAATATTAGTAATCATAATCACAATTATTAATCATAATTGCTGAATGATATGCCCATATAACGTATGCATATATTAACCTTATTGGCCAATGGGCGGTCAGCTTTACAGGAGCTTTTTTATGTAATCACGTGCCTTTTTCGTCCAATACCAGCGAGGCCAGTGAGAGGTCCAGGCGCTCTCACAGCGGGGTGCTAATCGCTGGGCCATTAGCACCCCGCTGTGAGAGCCCGCCGCGAGTCGGGTTCGTTTCCGACGATTTTCTCGCTCAACAAACTTAAAGTTTGTCTGCCTGCAAGCGCCCAGGTGCGTCCGAAAATTAGGCAAATTCGCGGAAGTTCACTGCCGTCCACAGTGACACAAATCCCTCTTTTCGTGCAGTGTGTGGAGAGGAACAACTCCCTTTTAACAGGAAGAAACCTCTGGCAGAACCAGAACCAGGAAGGGTGGCCATCCGCCTCGACCAGCTGGGGTTTGAGAAGACAGAAAAGAGGGAAAAAAAAACACTGTAACACCATTCAAAGGATATCTGTTGGAACAGGGAAACACAAGTTAATGACCACAATAATGTCACATGTACATAATATCATATGAGAAATTAAACGGGGGAAAAAGAGAGTAAAGTGAGGAAAGGTGTGACAGATGAGGCCCCCCAGCAGGCTGGGCCTATAGCAGCTTAACTATGGGATGTTTCAGGATCACCTGAGCCATCCATAAGCTTTATCAGAAAGGAAAGTTTTAAGCCTGGTCTTAAAAGTGGAAAGGGTGTCTGCTTCCCGGACATTTACTGGCAGCTTATTCCACAAGAGAGGGGCCTGATAACTGAAGGCTCTGCCTCCCAAACTGGCAGCTGGTTCCACAGAGAGAGGGGCCTGATAAACTGACGGCTCTGCCTCCCAAACTGGCAGCTGGTTCCACAGAGAGGGGCCTGATAACTGAAGGCTCTGCCTCCCAAACTGGCAGCTGGTTCCACAGAGAGGGGCCTGATAACTGAAGGCTCTGCCTCCCAAACTGGCAGCTGGTTCCACAGAGAGGGGCCTGATAACTGAAGGCTCTGCCTCCCAAACTGGCAGCTGGTTCCACAGAGAGGGGCCTGATAACTGAAGGCTCTGCCTCCCAAACTGGCAGCTGGTTCCACAGAGAGGGGCCTGATAACTGAAGGCTCTACCTCCCAAACTGGCAGCTGGTTCCACAGAGAGAGGGGCCTGATAACTGAAGGCTCTGCCTCCCAAACTGGCAGCTGGTTCCACAGAGAGGGGCCTGATAACTGAAGGCTCTGCCTCCCAAACTGGCAGCTGGTTCCACAGAGAGGGGCCTGATAACTGAAGGCTCTGCCTCCCAAACTGGCTGCTGGTTCCACAGAGAGGGGCCTGATAACTGAAGGCTCTGCCTCCCAAACTGGCAGCTGGTTCCACAGAGAGGGGCCTGATAACTGAAGGCTCTGCCTCCCAAACTGGCAGCTGGTTCCACAGAGAGGGGCCTGATAACTGAAGGCTCTGCCTCCTAAACTGGCAGCTGGTTCCACAGAGAGGGGCCTGATAACTGAAGGCTCTGCCTCCCAAACTGGCTGCTGGTTCCACAGAGAGGGGCCTGATAACTGAAGGCTCTGCCTCCCAAACTGGCAGCTGGTTCCACAGAGAGGGGCCTGATAACTGAAGGCTCTGCCTCCCAAACTGGCTGCTGGTTCCACAGAGAGGGGCCTGATAACTGAAGGCTCTACCTCCCAAACTGGCAGCTGGTTCCACAGAGAGAGGGGCCTGATAACTGAAGGCTCTGCCTCCCAAACTGGCAGCTGGTTCCACAGAGAGGGGCCTGATAACTGAAGGCTCTGCCTCCCAAACTGGCAGCTGGTTCCACAGAGAGGGGCCTGATAACTGAAGGCTCTGCCTCCCAAACTGGCTGCTGGTTCCACAGAGAGGGGCCTGATAACTGAAGGCTCTGCCTCCCAAACTGGCAGCTGGTTCCACAGAGAGGGGCCTGATAACTGAAGGCTCTGCCTCCCAAACTGGCTGCTGGTTCCACAGAGAGGGGCCTGATAACTGAAGGCTCTACCTCCCAAACTGGCAGCTGGTTCCACAGAGAGAGGGGCCTGATAACTGAAGGCTCTGCCTCCCAAACTGGCAGCTGGTTCCACAGAGAGGGGCCTGATAACTGAAGGCTCTGCCTCCCAAACTGGCAGCTGGTTCCACAGAGAGGGGCCTGATAACTGAAGGCTCTGCCTCCCAAACTGGCTGCTGGTTCCACAGAGAGGGGCCTGATAACTGAAGGCTCTGCCTCCCAAACTGGCTGCTGGTTCCACAGAGAGGGGCCTGATAACTGAAGGCTCTGCCTCCCAAACTGTTAGTTCTCATCAGAACTAACTAACATCCGAGCCGGTCACAGCTGATCCAAAAGGAAAGCGGTTAACTCGTCTCCTGCTCTCTTCACACTCTCAGCAGGGAGCCGATGGGTGAATTATCTTAGCGTTTACACAGATGCTGAAAGTTAGACGGGTTCATGAGAAAGGGGAAAGGCAGAGCGATCGAGTTGCAGGCGCTGAATCATTTTCCTCTCCTGAAGCTGGTTGTGAGGGGCAGCCTGTTTACCTGCTGGCTTTCTGTTAGTGGGTGTCACCGTTGCTCTTTGCCCCCCCCCCCCTCTCCCGGGTCTCTCTCCCTGGGAATGGGCCAGTCGGCACGGGTGTGTGAATGTTGGGTTAAGCAAACTGACATCTGCGCTGCTTTCCGACACCAGTTTTACAGCTGATGGAATGTGAAAACAGAAGAACAACAAAGCCCAAAGTCCCTCTCTTTTCTTTTCTTCTGCGTTTAAAACCAGACAGAGGGCTTTTCTGCTGCTTAAACCAACGGGCTGCAGCTTATCGGCGCGGCTGAGTCACATGAAAGACGCCAGTTTTTTAACATTGATCTTGCGCAACCATAGGAAATTGCATCATCGAATTTTCAGAAGAAATTGAACCTGCATGTGCTTATTTTAATGTGGTGAACCACTGCACTCGGCTGCTTTAAATACAGAGATGCTGCTGTACATGTGCCTTTGACTTTACTTTGGTCCTTGCATGTTCATCACCTGATTTTCTCTTCTAGGAATGGTGGCCGTCTCGTCTTCGCAGAATGTAGAGCATGTTCTTCGTAGTGTGGGCTTAAAATAAAACAGCAGTTTCCTCTTAGCTCCAATTACAGGTTTACATGTGAGATGCGTTCGCTGATTTTTCTGCATAAGCTAATTAACTCTAGCACCGAGTCGCAGGCTAATATAAAGGATTATCCCAAATAAATTAAATGCATGAAATATGCATCAGCAAAACACAAGACCAATTTGTGTGAGAATAATTTAGGGGGTATGCAGAGGGATCTTTTGTAAACTCCCCCTCGGCTGTGGTGCTCCAGGAGGTCGTCAGCGCTTTCCCAAACTCCCCAGTGCCATCATCCAGCTCCTGTCCTCGCCTGCAGTTCAGGCATCTGTCATCAGAATTGCAAATATGTAGCGGGCTACCTCCTAAATAAGAATTATTAATGAGTGAGTCTTTTTGAAGTTTACTCAAGGAGAACCGACTTCAGAGACGAGCACTATGTGGGTAGGCTGAGCAACACAAACTGGAACTATGCAGTTTAAACCCCTAATCTGGTATTTAAAGATGTAAACAGCCTAAATGGTGTAACACTATAGTGAAAAAAACATTAGCATCCAGGCATTATGTCATGATATAGCGGTTTTAATCACTGCAGGTGGAGTCTGTCGTTCTTACATCATTCCTTGATGCAAATAGCATTTGGGTTTTTAAGATATCCTGGCTGCTCGCTGTCCACTCAAGGCTCTGCTAATGCAAACTGAACGTTTTACTGGTGAACGTTTCACTGGTGAACGTAGGATGGTTCTTATTGTGGTGCAGCCACAGGAAAGTCATTGTGGCAGGAAAGTTGTAAGATGCTGTGTCAGCATATTTCTGTCATTACACCAGACTTCAGTCATCAGTCTCATTGGCTGATGCTATCAACTCACATTAAACAAGATTTTTTTCTGGTTTAAAGGGATAGTTCACCTCTTTTGACATGAAAGCTGTATGACATCCCATATTAGCAACATCATTTCTGAACATCTTCTTACCCCCTGCTGCGTCCTGTGAGCAGAGTTCCAGCCTCGTTTTGGCGTTGATGAAGGTAGTCCGGCTAGTTGGCTGGGGTTTAAAAAATAAAGCGTTTTGCTTCTTAAAATAATATGCGTTCAAAAGAGTAAAACATTTGCATCACAAAATCGTTCTCCAGGAAAAAGTCAGACCTCTCAATCGCTTAGCGCAATTTCTCTCCCTTCATATCAATGCGTTCAGCCACCTGCCGACAGCCACACCTATTACGGTGTTTGCTGCTCGGTCTGCACGGTCTACACAGCAGGCAGTGATACGAAGGGAGAGAAAATAGGACAAACACAGACACTTTGGGACACCATGACAGAACTTTGATGCCAAAATGTTTTGACGTGACATCACAGGACTTCCTGATCCAATTGTGCATGCAGCAGCATTAACTAACCATCCAACTAAGTAATGAACGTTCGCAGAGAAGCAGTTGCTGTGTCCACACACTGCGCCTGATGGTGATAAGATCTGCTGACGTCTCCCACACACGATTGTGAGGTCTGACTTTTTCCTGGAGAACCATTTTGTGATGTGAATGTATTACTATTTTGAACGCATATTGTTTTGAGAAGCAAAACGCTTTATTTTTTAAACCCCAGCCAACTAGCTACCTAGTTAGCTACTAGCTAACTAAAACTACCTTCATCAACACCAAAACTCAGCTGGAACTCGGCTCACAGGACACAGCAGGGGGTAAGAAGATGTTCATAAATGATGTTGCTAATATGGGATGTCAAACAGCTTCATGTCAAAAGAGGCGAACCATCCCTTTAAATTCATGATAAAAAGGCACACTTCTTTATCTTGTTATGCCAATGTAGCTGCAGTAACAGTGAAAACGATCAATCAAATTAGCATATTCTCCCCGTTCTCTCTCTCTCTCTCTCTCTCTCTCTCTCGCTCTCTCTCTCTCTCTCTCTCAACCGTTAATTGTTGATTCTAAATGAGCCTTTAGGGTAAACGTGAATGAAACCAATAGCTGATTAAAAACCAATAAAGCCATCATTGTTCCGCATCTCATCTGTTAAATGTATTGATAAAACTGTTCTCTTTTTGCGACTTCTTATTTGGTTTTACTTTTGCCGACACATATCCTTTGGATGCTGCCTCGTCTGGTTACATCTCTTTATGTAAAGCATTTATTCTGTTTTTTCCCTTCTCGCTCGCTCTCTGCTCATGTCTTTTCACCTCACTGTCATCCTGTCCGTCTGTCAGGTTTTATTCATCTTCATCCAGCACTTTTAACAATGTTAAATGCCACATCGATGCAGTTTAGACCTTTAACTGAAGGTTTATAACTCCACACAGTCGCTGTAAATAAATATCCGAGTTAGTTACAATGATAATCCCACTTTAGTATACTAATCTGGCCATAACCTCTATTTATATCTGCTCACAGAAGGCATTATGGTTGTGTTGTAGTGTTTATTAGGTGTTAATTTGATTTATGTGACAAACACAGACACTTTGGGACACCATGACAGAACTTTGATGCCAAAATGTTTTAGGGCATGAGAGCCTTCGGGGTTTTTAAGTCACGTTCATCTTCGGTAATTCACTGATCGCTCACTGAAATCAACACAGATGTTGTTGGTGACCTACGAGGGAGTCGCAGCTTTTTGTAAACTTGAACGTGACATCACTTCCTGATCCAACTATGCATGCAGCAGCATTAACTACCCATCCAACTAAATAATGAACGTTCGCAGAGAAGCAGTGGCTGTGTCCACACACTGCGCCTGATGGTGATAAGATCTGCCGGCTGTTCTCCATCCCCGACTGCTCTGTGGACATTTAAAACTTGAGATGTTTAGTTTCTTCACTGGGTTGGACTTCTGGATCGGTCCTTAACTGGTTCAGGTCCTACTTAGAAGGCCGGAGTTATTTTTTTTACAATTGGCAGCTATGAATCTGAGCGAGTGGCCATGACTTGTGGAGTCCCCCAGGGGTCAATTCTTGGACCTCTTCTGTTTAACTTGTATATGCTCCCTTTGGGTCAGATATTGCAGAACTTTAATATCAATTATCACAGTTGTGTTGTAGTGTTTATTAGGTGTTAATTTGATTTATATGACAAACACAGACACTTTGGGACACCATGACAGAACTTTGATGCCAAAACGTTTTGACGTGACATCACAGGACTTCCTGATCCAACTGTGCATGCAGCAGCATTAACTACCCATCCAACTAAATAATGAACGTTCACAGAGAAGCAGTTGCTGTGTCCACACACTGCGCCTGATGGTGATAAGATCTGCTGACGTCTCCCACACACAGAAACCCAGAGGTGGAAGAAGTACTGAAGTCTTGTACTTAAGTAAAAGTAGAAGTACCCTGCGAAATATTTACTCAAGTAAAAGTAAAAGTAGTAC
This sequence comes from Odontesthes bonariensis, assembly GCF_027942865.1. Taxonomy (NCBI): domain Eukaryota; kingdom Metazoa; phylum Chordata; class Actinopteri; order Atheriniformes; family Atherinopsidae; genus Odontesthes; species Odontesthes bonariensis. Next base: position 3,209,787 of record NC_134525.1, read on the forward strand.
ACCAAAAATGTACTTAAGTAAAAGTACTAAGTACTAACTTTTAAATGTACTTTTGAGTACAAAAGTAAAAGTACTGGGTACTGAGCAGCAATGGGCTGTCTTTCTCCATGTCATGGCTGTGCCATTATAGTTCTTAATTACATAACCGCAGACCTGCCAATGTCACTTCTAACACAGCAATAAACAGTATGTGTACTGAAAGATTGGTGTCGATATTGTGTGTGATTGGCAATACAGTGCATAGTTCTACTTCTAATTCTGTGAATGACAACACATTTACTAGTTTACCACTAACGGATTAAGTAATTTCCTTGCCAACATATTCTCCAACACTGCTCTGTTGAGAGCAGTAAAAGGAAAACAACAACTTATAAAAGGTGCTAGGACTTAATTTTTTTTTTATCAACAACATTCTGTTACCACATCCAGCAGCATGTACAACAAACATGTTGAAGAAGAGAAACTATCTGTGTCTATGTTGGTGTCTTACGTGGTGCAAGAGTAAGAGAAGTAAATAAGATTAAAAAAGACACATGCTGACTTATCAAAATCTGTATTGGAAAGGAACACCATTCACAAAACCAACATGAAAACCATCTGAAAAGAGTTAAAAAAATGTCTCTGACCTAGGAGTGAAGCAACGTTAGCCTAGCAAGCCAGACCCGTGACGCTGGATAGCAGTGTGGGCGGGATAAACGGTTGTCTGTCAAGTTGCCTCTGCACTCAACGCCACGCAATAGGATGGCGCAACAACCAATCAGAGCGATGAAGAAGGATTACGTAGTCAGTGCGACGGACCAACGGAGCAAGCTGGTAAATTAAACTTTTACCGTACCCGGTGGGCAAAACTCCGAAAACGTCCTTTTAAAAAAAAAACTTAAGTGCAGTTATCTGTTCGTCTCGCAAAGAAAACTGTATATCTAAATTTTCTAGAGTCGCTGCCAAAGCCAACTCGAAAGACTGTTTGCTGGGCGCAGCCATTGTTTACCTCTCTCTGGAACACTGAAACGTAGCACCTCTGTCGTCACTAGGTAGCCCGGCCTCCGACCCCGCTCCTCACGATTTGATTGGCCTGATTAAGTTTCGATTTGCAGCCTCGCAAAACGACCACAAGTGACTAGACTAGCCCCGGAGCAAATTCAATTTGCGGTCGCTAGTTCTCAAATGAACTTGATTTGCACTCCCAACCGTAGCTCTTTGCTCACATCCACCATGTCATCTTTACTCTTCTTAAATCTTGTTGGACCCCCCTGGCTAAATTCAATCCAGTCCCGTACGTGAGGTCCTGGGTGGCCAAAGGACACAGAACTGCCACAGACACACGCAGTAAAAGCAGAAAACAAGAGGTAGAGGACAATCCGGACATGCTCGTGATGTGGGGTGTTTTAAACAACTAAATATGGTGAGCAAACATACTGTCTATTAATAGGCCGCCGTGCCAATCTTTGAATAATAAATATTTTTTTTACATGTTAGACCTGTTGAGAAATTAATTGCTGGCTGTATACTGAAGTCCCACCTGTGGTGATGTGGGCATTTGCCTATGTTTTGCGTACTAGCCTAAAATAATTATAAATTATCGTCATAACATTTATACCATGGATATTATTTGAAATTGAGGCTTGTAAGTCCCACAGCGTTTCAGGTGGACATTTTCATGTTGTTTTCAGCACCTTTTCTGTATACGTTCCCGGACCTGTACGCGTCTCGTCATCCCTGAGCTGTCATATGTACTTTGCGTTCCGGCACCTTATGATTTACAAATTAAGCACTGACTAAATGTAACGAGTAACGACGTCAGTTCCAGAAATGTAAGAAGTAGAAAGTACAGATAGTTGTCACAAAATGTAACGGAGTAAAAGTAAAAGTCTGCATTTTTATTTTTACTTAAGTAAGTACAAATTCCAGAAAAAACTACTTAAGTACAGTAACGAAGTAAAAATACTTCGTTACATTCCACCTCTGCAGAAACCACAGCTGGTTGGAAGCCTGTAATTTCACCATGGTGGCGTCAGGGCATCTTCCATCTGATATAGCTGTTGTTTGGGGCAAGTATAGCTGTGGAGAGGTAGCATAGAATTATGGGCATCCACTAATGACAGCTCAGACAGTTAAGTTTAGAGGTCACAGAGTGTAACCCCCCCCCCCCCCCCTTTACCATCAAGTGATCAGATGCTGGAAAGGTCAACAACGAAGGAACATTTGATGATTCAACACGTAGTAAATGACTTCGGGGGAATAACGCCCGTGACCTCCTGAAGAAGCTTTTATTATTCAAACTGAATAAATCAATTATGGTCTTTGTGCGCAGTCACAGCCGCGAGACGAAACGTCTTTTCTGTATGCCACCACGTTCATAAATAGGCTGATTAGGACGGCTGTGGGTGTGAGCATCATGTGCTGCAGTGTGACGGGCAGTGAATGGCCGGCTGTGTTGGATCAGAGGAAGAAACTGGGATGAAGTGCAGATGAAGGGCTCTCTGTATCTCTGCCGTACACAAGAGCATGCATTTTATTACCAACTTCAGGCAGAAATAGCTGCATGCCTCAGGGTTTTGGGCTTAAGGTCACCTCAGCTGAGCCCTGACCTGCTCTGTTTACAGCTTTGACCCGGCAACGTAATTTACTAACCCCTTTGGTGTGATTGTGAGACTCTCCTCCAAGCTTTTTGTATGAAATGACTGAGCACATTTATTGTTGGAAGATCAGAACAAAGATTGGAAATATCTGAGCAACCAAACAGACTCACAACAAGGACAAAGAGAAGCAAAACGACCACAGAGAGCCTCAGAATAACTCAAGACGCCTCAGGAGAGAAACAGATTTAAAAAGAATACTGATGGACAGAAAGCAACTGATGTAAAGCAGATGCAAATCAACTACAATTAGATGCAGAGATGCAAAGCAAAAATCAATAAAATAGCAATATTTCTTGTCGTTTTGATGATTCTGGCTTATAGATAAAGAAAACCCAAAATGCAGTGTCTCAGAAAGTTAAAATATTCCACAAGATCAATAAAAAAAAGGATCTTTCAAACAGAAATGTCAGTTAATTTCTATGCACTCAATACTTGTTGGGCCTGAGTTTGCATGAATTTCTGCATCGATGAGGCGTGGCGTGGAGGCCATCAGCCTGTGGCGGCTCTGGTGTCTCATCGTCCTCTTCACAATAACACAGATTCTCTGTGGGGTTCGGGTCCGGCTCAGTAACATAATGGCCATTGAAGCAGCTTCTGGTACCTTTGGCCTTGTGGGCAGGGGCCAAGTCCTGCTGGGAAAGGAAACCAGCATCTCCATAAAGCATGAAGTGCTCTAAAGCTGCGCTGACTGTGGACCAACACCAGCAGATGACACTAAATTTAGGTCCCAGACCTTGATCACCTTTTCCTTCTCCATGAATATGCTTGGATGCAGCACTCTGAACAACCAGCTTCCTCAGCGATGACCTTCTGTGGCTTCCCCCAGAGATGGGACCAAGTCACACATGTGCAAGTCTCAAGTAATTTTTTCTTGGGCAAGTCAAGTCAAGTGCTGTAACAGGTCAAGTTGAGTCAAAGTCAAGTCACCTTATTATTGCAATTTTGCCTGCAGAATCTGATCTTAATAAAGTGAAAACACAAAGATATAAGTAACTGTCAGTAAACATCATTGGCCAATGTGTCCAACCTGTCCACCCCGTATCATATCAAGCTAACGTTAGCTAACTACAGACTAGGCTAATGGGCTTATTTTAGCTAATTTGACGAGCACTTACTGGTCAGAATGGATCTTTAAATGAGGAACAAAGTTGGAAGTTGTCGTCTGGCTGTCTGAGATGTTGATGCCGCATGTCTTGCACTGAGCTGTTCGTCTTTTGCCGTCAAAATGGTAATTACGAAAGCCGAAGACAACGACTCTCGGTCCCGCTGACATGTTGTTCCTCATTCTCAGCCTGCGCTCCTACCGGGTAATCGATTATTATTTTATCATTTTAATTATTAATTTTATATTCAAACTGAAAACATGAACTGAATAAGATTCAAGTCATCGTGTCTCAAGTCAAGTCAAGTGCAGAGTCTTTAACTTCCAAGTCCGAGTCGAGTCTCTAGTCTTTTCTTTTTTGTCAAGTCACAAGTCATCAAAACAGCGACTCGAGTCGACTCGAGTCCAAGTCACAGTGACTTGAGTCCCCATCTCTGGCTTCCCCTCTTTTATGTGGAGGGTGTCACTGACCGTCTTCTGGATGTGTGTCGCGTCAGCAGTCTTAAAGGCTCAGGAAACCTTTGCAGCTGCTCTGAGTTAATCAGCTGATAAGGGTGTGACTTTTCCTCAATATTCTCATTTTTTTTTAGCTGTACTTGTACAAAGAGACGCCAAAGAACCAAGGGACAACACACAATGACGGAGAGAGAAACAAGTAAAACCAAGAAAACAGCTAAGAGTCATAAACACTTGAAGTGTAAACTCTTTGAGCTCAAACCAGTGAAAAAAACCTGATTCCTCCAACCAGGACTTTAAGCTTAAGAATATCCCACTTCCTCAGTCCCAGCTTATAAAGCTGACCTTAGAGTGAAGGAGATGGTTCAGACACCTGAGAGAAAACTGCACCCATCAGCTAAACGTATCCCACAGCTTGTGGGGGACTCGGCCGTCTAATAACCCGAGCCTATAACAAGTGATTTCCATCGAGACAGACACTAACCAGGGTCAGTAACTAACGACGGCTTGCCCAAGTGCCATTGATGATTCGATAAAATATGGGGAAAGGTTCGCTGGATAATTAGAAGCACCCTTTTTTGCATTTCAGCCAGTTCACACATCTTTGATGGGCTGTTAAATATTCATGTTAAAGTGACTGCTCTGCATCCACGAAGGTCTTTTCTGGGGCTTTTGATCAGATCCAATGGGCTGATGTTATACTGTCTGAATCTTCACATATTTTATTCAAATCTGTTTTAATAACAGGGGTCAGGGGACTTTCACAGCAGCTGTGAAGCACGGTGATGATAACATGTTGTGGAACCTTCCAAATGGGCAATAAGTCCCAGCATACTTCCAAAGCTAAAGAATAACAAAGTCAGGGTATTTCACCGGCCGTCGCAAACCTTTGACCTCAGTTCGAGCATGACAGACGTGCAGATTGGTCCACACCCAAGCTTCCGACTCCTCAGAAAATTCTGCTTTAACGTGTCATTTGCTTGGTCATAAATCTGTCCAGGGCCCCAGCAGGAAGCTGGTTGAACCTCTTACAAGAAAAGGCCTCTCCAGCCTGTCTTACCTCCCATTCCTGCCGTGACAGAGACCCACAGCTGCTGCGTGGATGTCCCCATACGTCACTGTCAAATCATGGCAACCACCCAAATCCTGTTCAGTAGTAGCTGCTCACCAGAGTCACTCTGGTGCTGCCAAGGACTCTGGAAAACAGACACTGCATGTTCCACGGTGGAATGGCACGAATCCCTCTGGGAGGGATGCGCGCATCCTTTTGTTTGAAGAGTCGACACACGTTCACTTTCCCTTTCTTTTATTCAACCGACCTGAATCAAACAGAGTTATAAAAGCTCTTAAAAAGCATCCGTCTGAGAGGACCAGAAGCATCTCAGTGCAAAGAGCACTTATTTATGGTGTCTAATCTGGACCGTTTATCTTTCAAACTCACTCATTTACAGGCTGCTCTGACGGCTCCTTGATATGAGAGGCACTCCGAGCTTTATTCAAGACGAAGCTCTGACTGCAGGTGTTGAACGCTAATCTAAAGACTGGCTGTCACCTCGGGTTAGGCAAGACCCGGCGGCTCTTGCAAAACACACGTTGCTAAACATAAAAGGTTTAGATAACTAGGAGAGCTCCTGCCCTGGAGTTTTAAATGCTTTTGTGTCATCATGATGATTATTCTAGTGCTTCTTCCTACTTTTGTGTTTATGACACGTACTACACTGGAAAAAATCAAAGTCTTACCAAGTATATTTGTCTCATTTCTAATCAAAATATCTCATTACACTTAATATAAGACACAACTTATACACAAATTTGAAGAGTTTTTAAGCTAATTTCAAGATCACTTTTATCTCAAAAGTCCTAAATATCACATCTTATTTCAAGAAATCTTGACAAGCCGATTTTCACTAGTTCCATTGGCAGATTTTGTTGCTTATTTCAAGCAAAAACGTCTCGTATTTGTTGTTTTTCTTACTTATTTTTGGAGGGACATTTTCTCCAGTGCTGTGACTGCAGACTGGAGCACACACTGGAAAAAATCTAAATCTTACCAAGTATATTTGTCTCATTGAGTATCTCATTACACTTAATATAAGACACAATTGCCTAATAAGTACCATTTCAGCCAGATATAGGGACTTGTTTGAAGACAATACATCTTGAATATCTTGTTAAATGAAAAAGTCTTGAAAACATCTTGTTTTGAGTCATATTTCACATGAAACAAGCTTTTTTTTTTCATTTGAAGAGGTTTTTAAGCTAATTTCAAGATCACTTTTATCTCAAAAGTCCTAAATATCACATCTTATTTCAAGAAATCTCGACAAGCCGATTTTCACTAGTTCCATTGACAGATTTTTTTGCTTATTTCAAGCAAAAACGTCTTGTATTTGTTGTTGTTTTTTAACTTATTTTTGGAGGGGCATTTTTCCCAGTGCAGGAGCGCGCCACCACCTCGGCGCTTGTTTATTTCCACGGTGTGAGTGGGCGTAAGGGCAGAAAGAAAAGAGCACAACCTGCGGGTTCACGTGTAATCGCTCCATGTGACATACCTGTTATTGACACTGAGCGTTCGGCGGGGCTCCTGTGGGACCCTTGAACTTCAGAGGCAGTCCCTGGGAGCAGCACTGGAGGGCTGAAGAGTTCAGCGCAGTTAATGTTCAACCCTTTTGATCTTTGCTGAGAAGTCACATTCCCTGAATTCCTCACCAGCGTTTCCAGCAGCAGAGCGACTATGAATGGCCCTACAGACGGTTAACACTCCGATGCCTTCACTCATTTTACTTTTTGTCTCACTTGGGAGAGCAGGAATAAAGAAGAGCTTTTGCAGGCAGTAACTCAGCTGACACAATATCTCTTTTAAGTGTTATCCTATAAATCAATTTCTTTAGCAGTGACATCATCGCTCTGCTGCGGCGGAACCGACTCTTCTTTCTGTGAACAAAAGTAAACAAAAGATCAAGCAAATCTCGATAAATCAGGAAGAATCCAGCGATCACTGCCAAATAAAATGTCGATTCGGATTTTTTTGTTCTTTCCTTTGATTTTTTTTGTTAAGTGGTCATTATGACCCACCTTGTGTTACTTTGGGTGAATTAAGCAATGGGTCAGGCACAGACGAGTGATACAGGAGTGTTATCTAGAAAGAACAGAGCCTCTTATCCAGAACTTCCCTCCATGTTGGGACATTTACTACCTGCTGAGAGTTACGGCCTCAGACTTCAAAGAAGCAAGAGCTTTTTAGTGACAATAAAGTGATCACACTGCCGGGGAGGAGGGGGGGGGGTTTAGCAATTTACTTAAAATGCATGCCATGTGGATGGCAGATTTCATTCCAGGAGATAAAATCCAGCAGATGTCACAGCAGAGCGAACCAATTTTTGGGTCATGTGAATAATACGACCCTCGGTGCAATGATCTCTCCGGGCGCCGCCATAAAATGCCGATTTGATTTTGTGAGATGTTTTATATTGTTTAGCAGCTTAGGAGGTTTAGCGTGAGGGTGATTAACTAATGGCCGGACATAATCCCAGGTGAGAGTCGGGAGGCCGCGGGCAGCCTTCACTCACCCGCAGCTCAAGTGCCGAGGTTGTGCTCCACAAGAGCCATCTGTGCCTGGAGTACGAGGACTGGAAAACCCTCGGGAGGAAGGACCAAGGGGAGCCAGCGAGAGCAACTCTGTGACAACCGAGGGCTGCACTGCCAGCTTTTTACCTAAAATTCTTTGATAAAATGTCATCATCCCTTTAAACACACTGTTAAAATTGGCTTTGTTCTTAGACATTATAAGTGCTGTACTTTTCCACGATACACACGATATACGACCTTAAATGATCCAGGCATAGGGAGACAAAACAATTAGCCTGGGAAAGCAGGTGCAAGATTCACGCACACAGTCAACCGAGTATGATTGGACATGGGTAGGTTGAACATGCTTTGTCATGTTCTCTGGATCAGCCAAACAATGTGAGTCCAACCTATGTGAAATAATAAGTCATATAAATACAAAATATACCCGGAAATCGGGGCTCGGTCTGACGGATTTCCTGCGAGAGGTCTGTCGTACTGGGTCCCGAGCTGATATACTTCATTTGTTACCACCAATAAAGACTTTATTTAACTTGAGATTACTCCGGCTTGTTCTTGAGCTTCCAATGAAAGAATCGAGCTAACACACACCAAACTCTAGTTTAACATGGATCGCTGGGCTCATATATTATATAAAAATCATCATCAGCCCTCTGAAGGCCGTGGCTCAGTGGTTGGAGCGGTTCTATTCCCACTCTCGCCACTCAAAGATTGGTGAACTGACAGTCCACCTCCTGACCACGGCCGAGCTAGCCTTGAGCAAGGCACCGCACCCCCCATGCTGTGAATGGCTGCCCACCAGCATGTGTCTGGCATCCGTCTCCATGAGTGTTGACCTTGCGCATTAACCTGCACTGGAAAAAATGCCCCTCCAAAAATAAGTTAAAAAACAACAAATACAAGACGTTTTTGCTTGAAATAAGCAAAAAAATCTGCCAATGGAACTAGTGAAAATCAACTTGTAAAGATTTCTTGAAATAAGATGTGATATTTGGGACTTTTGAGTTAAAAGTGATCTTGAAATTAGCTTAAAAACCTCTTCAAATGTCAAAAAAAGCTTGTTTCATATGATATGTGACTCAAAACAAATTTTTTTTTAAGACTTTTTCATTCAAACAAGTCCCTATATCTGGCTGAAATAGTACTTGTTAGGCAGTTGTGTCTGATATTAAGTGTAATGAGATATTTTGACAAGAAATTAGACAAATATACTTGGTAAGACTTTGATTTTTTCCAGTGTGGATGGGTTTAAAGTCACTTCCTGAATCTTAATGACAATAAATCTTGTCATCAGTCATTTCAAAGTGCACATCTGATCGCACATCTTTAGGCGTCTAAAACCACTTAAAAACAGCATTTTCACTTAATCTGGATGGATCTGAAAGCACTACATGTCACCTGGTGAGTGGTTCAGATGTTCGGTGTATTGTCGCATCACAGCAACAGCTCAGAGTAGAATTATCCAGACTTCTCATCTTTTATCTCCACCAACACCTTCACATCCTGTCGCTGTGCTGTTCACAGCAAACTCTTATCTGCACTTTACTTCAGTCCAGAATTGAGCTAATAAAGCTCTGCCGATACTTTGTTTAAAGTTTTATTAGATCAAGAGTAGCAACTGGAGTATTTTGCGTTTGTTTGTTACTGAATGCAGCATCGACACCACAACAGAAGAAGCTGCCAAAACTAAAACAAATTAGTCTATTTAAGTAATAGTTTTGAACCATTTCCTTCCTCCTCGCCGTTTTCTTGCCGTTTCACTCGATGTAACCTACTTGGTTAAGTTTGGGAATTAAAAACAATAAAGTTGAGGTTAGAAAAACATAAAACACTGCATTAAAACGGACTCTATAGCAATGAATCGTATGGAAATATCCTTTTTCTTCCTGAATTATTGGGCTGCAGAGTCCCGCCCCCTCAGATAAACAGACCCAAACCAGTGGAAAAAGGTTTTTCTTACGGGACTGTGACACGTTTTTCCACAAAGTATGTAGCAGATATTCCATTAAGACCTCGGGAACTTGGGAAAGAAGATTAGATTACATCTCCTCTAAAACTGAAGCGACGGTCAGCATCTCTTCCTTCATGAATATTGGTTATTTCTGCTGCTCCCATGTTGTATAAATAATTCCAAACACAATCTATACATTGATAAACCACTGCTGTGATCCATTAAGCTTTCTGCCACTCTCTCTGTTGGCCTTTTCCTTAAGCATCACTGCCATCATCGCTCTGCCTCTGTTTTATGCTTTCATTAGACTCTAACCACCAGAGTTGCTTCATTTTACGTAGCTTTTGCTCCAAATTATCTCTCCTCACCGAAATTCTTTTTTGTGTGACGGCAAATGAACATCATCAGAGGCGCTGATATACTGGGTAATGAAAACAGCAACAATAACGCTTAATGAACAGTGAAAAAGCAATCAGATCTATGCAATATGAAGAGAAACTCTTTTAGTATCACAGTCACAAACTCGCAGAATGCTCTGTGGACATTTAAAACTAAGATGTTTAGTTTCTTTACTGGGTTGGACTTTCTGGAGCGGTCCTTAACTGGTTCAGGTCCTACTTAGAGGGCCGGAGTTATTTTGTTACAATTGGCAGCTATGAATCTGAGCGAGTGGCCATGACTTGTGGAGTCCCCCAGGGGTCAATTCTTGGACCTCTTCTGTTTAACTTGTATATGCTCCCTTTGGGTCAGATATTACAGAACTTTAACATCAGTTATCATCAGTTATGCAGACGATACACAACTTTATGCGTCTCTGTCACCACAATTAAACAATTAAATGAAGACAAAACTGAGATCATTCTGTTTGGGAGCAAAGAGAAGAGGGTCAGCGTTGGTAAATATCTTGAGACTCGGGACCTTACAATCACTGACCAAGTTGGTAACCTCGGAGTGTTGATAGACTCAGATCTGACTTTCAGCAGCCACATCAAAGCTGTCACCAAGGCAGCTTTTTACCACCTCAGAAACATCAACAGAATTAAAGGTTTCCTCTCCCAAACAGACCAGGAGAAACTCATCCATGCATTCATCTCCAGCAGACTCCATTACTGTAATGCTCTTTTAACTGGACTTCCCAAAAAGAGCATTAAACATCTGCAGCTCATCCAGAACGCTGCTGCTGGAGTTTTAACCCGGACTAAGAGATCTGAACACATCACAGCAGCTTTAAAATCTTTACACTGGCTTCCAGTCAGTCACAGAATAGATTTTAAAAGCCTGCTGATGGTTTACATCTGTGATCTGTTCAGAGAATATAAACCCAGCAGAGCTCTTAGATCCAAGGACTCAGGTCAGCTGGTCCAGTCCAGAGTCCAGACTAAACATGGAGAAGCAGCATTTAGCTGTTATGCTGCAAACAAGTGGAACAAACTGCCAGTGGAGATTAAACTTTCACCAAATGGAGACATTTTTAAATCCAGGTTAAAGACATTTCTGTTCTCATGTGTCTATCCATGAAATCTGCACGTTATCTTTGAACTTATCTGGACTGTTGCTTGTTTTTAAATTCATTTAAATGATTTTATTTGTTTCTCTTTATATTCTTTTATGTATTTTAATGCTTCTTCCACTCCCTGCTGCAATGCTTTTATTTCATGTGAAGCACTTTGAATTGTTTTGTACATGAAATGTGCTACAAATAAATTAGATTTGATTTGATTCACATTTAAACTCCTTGTGAAGAGAAAAGTGACAGGAAAAACATGCTTATTCCTTTTCCAACATACAGACTGCAGCAACGTGCAGAAGGAAGGAGCCCACCTCACATTCTTTGGACTGTGCGTATACACGTCCTCAGAGCAATTCAACCCTGATACAGTGGACTGGAGAAGCATTAGTTTAACACGAAAACAGACTGTTTAACTTGAATAGAATAGAGAAGTGTTATATTTCTAATCATTTGTCTCAAAGCAAAGAATCTCTCCATCTTGTCCACGTATTCTTTGATCTTTGAGGCTGGATATAACACGTGTAGATATTTTTCAGTCCTGGTAATCATCTCATGGCCTCTTCCACTCATCATGCGACTCTCTGGGGGAATCCTGACAGGCTGGAATGATTTCTGCCCGTTTTAGGAGGATGAAAATGTTAGGAAACCAGCGCTGGAATGACCCCTTGTAGAAGGGAAAGCTTTGCAGTTTTCGGGGTGAAAGTTGATCTCGGCTGCCTTCTGATCTGATCCAGTGACATAACTAAACGTGACAAAAGTGGACATTTCCAGCCCTGCCGCGTCAAACAACAAATGAGTTGACGGCTTTTTTCGCTGCAGCTTTTCTCAGGCTATGTGGCCTTTTACGTCCTGTGGGAAATTCATCAGTTGTTATGACACTCCAACAGTCAACTGAGCATGTGCAGAGGCCCCCGTCATCACTGGCCTGAGGGGGAAACATGTCCAACCTGTGGACTGATTGCCAGATCAGGACTGCACCATTCAGGCTGACGTGTGGGGAGTTTAAAGAGGGGTTCACGGTGAGCTAAGGCCCCCTGAGGCGGTCCAGTGACATTAGGTGATATAATCCTTTTACTGTACACATGCATGCTGTCATGGTTTCGGGCAAACTTTGGACAGACAGAACGCCTCCAGCAAAGAGCGACAGAAACAAGCAGCTCTGAGTTTACACATCAGTTCTCAGCTTTATGACCCCTTTCACAGGTGGGAGCTTTGTTGTGCTCCATAACCCACAGCTCATCATGTACCTATGAATTTTTAAAGGTGCAGTTGTAACAGTGTCATCCTCTGATTCACACAAAAAGGCTGCAATTTCTCTCCGAGTGGCCTTGGGAGGGAGGATAACCGTGTTTATCTTGCAACTGCAGTGCAATGATGTTTTATTAGTGCGTGTTATAGCTTTATGAACACCTGACTCACTTCCTGTCATTCAGAGGGCTCTTTCTGACTCTTATTTCTCTTTCATTTCTCTACAGATGTATGAAACATACCAGAGTAAAGTCTGGTTTTCTGCATAAAGGATCGATTGATTTCTGCTTCGAGACACCGACGTCTGCACAGAAAAGCTGAAACTGATAAAACATTCCAAACAAGTCCTGTTTAACAATGACTAACTGACTGAAAGAAAAACTCCAGTGTTGGTTTATTTATGTGTTTTTTGTTGTTTATTTGCAGGTAAAGGTCTTTTTCTTCAGAAAAAGCTGCCTATCTCCCGTTTGAACGGCTGTAATCAGAAATAATCTGTGAATCATGGGATGAACCATCCCAAAGTGTGTTGACAAACTTGTAATCGTGTCTTTCTAAAAGACAACAGGGAGCTTTTCATGCCTGGAAAACTCTCTATTCTCTCACTTATATTTCCAACACTGCTGACCTTAACCCATTTACACCTTAAAAATGGTAAATATATTAATACCCCACACAGTATTACGGCTTTTTTGAGGATGTGCTGCCCTTCTGCAGCAGCTTTAATGCAATAGAAGTTAATTTAATCCCGCTTGTGTCGCTTATTTCCAAAGAAAGTGACCTCTAAAGATCTCAGCATCTTCCCAGAAACAGGCTTGTTGTTGCAGGAATAATCAGGTCCTCGTTGAGGCCAGTTCTCTGTGAGAGTGCAGTTCCAGATTAAAGCTGTCCACAGTATTTCATGCTTTTATGGCACAGCGACAGTGGAGGGTCGTGACATGCAACAAAGGTCCCAGGCCAGATGCTGAATGCTCACCTTATAGCTCTGAGTGATCCCGTCATTTCTTAATGTTAGAAGCACCGTGAAAGAGATTTTTAGCCAACTTGAGGTGGAATTGTGCGTCTCAATCGCAAATATGTGAACTTGTGCGGATGTAAACTAAATCTGTTGTACGACTCCAGAGCAAACCAACACTTAATCACACTTTTAGAGGATTAGAGCTGCACACTGAGCACCATCAAACTGTCAGACGTGTCGTCCTTTCCCCACAATGATTAATGTAAATATTTTCAGAAGCTGTAAAATTTCACAAAAAGCCAAACCATTGCATTCACACCCCCAGCGGCTTTCAGGCAGCCAAGCTTCAGTGAACGATGGGAGTGGTGATGGTGGAGTGGGTGTTGTGGGTGGTGTAAGGGGGGCTGAATTCAGCCTATTTGAGGACTCTGAGTGCTGCTGCAGCTGCTGAGTTTCTCACAGTAGCAATTTCAAGGACGCCAAAATGAATTACACATGGGGAGTCCGCGTTTGGTAAAATCTCTCTACCTAATCCGCACAATCCCATCCTCCTCAGCTAATTCCATATCTGCAGCAATGCACATCCGTGCGTGCACAGACACACTCCTGCATTCCCTTATCCTCTCCTTCCCCGCCGCAGAATATTCGGTGAGCCCTGATCTGTGATTTGCATGAGCGGTAATTAGCAGGCTTCTGGATTAAAGGCACCACAGGCTCGACCGAGGAGGCGCGCAGTGGGAGGTGTTGCTTAATCGACAAGTGCCATTCAGATAATAAAGCAATGAATAACAACTGCTCCCCGATGCCTTTCCCTGACACCTCAGTGAGGGTATTTTACGAGCCATTAGAGGTAGGAAGCCCGAGACAAAAGGAAACAAGACTATCAGCGGTTATCAGGGAGCCGGTTGGTGGTGCAGCTGGGCCTGTGAAGCGTGTGCGAGGACACTGATACCACAGCCCGAGCCTTACATGTGTGTGAACCAGCAGCCTGTCTGTGTTTACTCCATCCTTCACCCTGCTCCTATCCCACAAGGCCCCTGCGTCGCTCTCCTCTGCTGGCGTCTTATCAGCGGACAGCTCGTCAGGGACACACGTGCCATCGTTCTGACACTGACCGTAGGTCATTGAAAAGCAAACAGAGAACAAACTAAACCAAATGGGGTCGAAGAGCAGTAAATATTTGGCCAGGACTTTTTTTTCCTCTGATGGAGCCGGCCTGTTTATGGTCGATGGAACAAGGTTAGAGCAGATGGCCATTTGGTGCAGGCAGGATTCATTTGAAGCGTCCTCAAATCAAATAAAGCCAATACTTTCAATCTCCTCTCATTAAAAATTGAGCAGCAGGAAAGTGGGGAGAATCCTCAAACCGGTGCAGTTTAAAGGATGTTTTCTTTAGCCCAATGACCCGCCGGTTACTCAATAAAGTGGAAACTGTGTGACTGGGACATATATCCTCAGAAGGAAAAGGCTGTTTGGAAATCTTCATCATCAAATTGTCACACTCACCTAATCAGAGTGAGGTTAACTACAGGAGAGCAGCTCCCTCTATCTACCAAAAGCAAGAGAAAAACAGCGGGTCTGGGGGCTTTTCTCTCAGAGATGCATGCTTTTGTTGGCATATTTCATTTCATGCAGCAGCAGGCATTTAGACAAGCAACCAGTATTTATGTTAATGGAAAACAAAACAAGAAAGAAGACATGAAAACTTTTTCATCTTCATCCCAAGTTGGACTGAAAAGAAATGAGAAATAAAGGCTGACACATATTTACATAATCAAACACTGAATCCTGAGAATTAAATTAAGGAAACAATTCCACGCGTAAAACAGAAGGAGCTGCCTTTGTTGTTTTAGGCTTAAAAAGCAAAGAGGAAGCAGAATTCTTATTGAGGAGCGCAAACACTGAGGTATCAAGCTTAAATATTGTAAAGCTGGACAGTAGGTGGATGGTAAATGAATTGTCTCGCAGTTTTAAAGCTAAGTGGAGCGCTTCTCACAGCTTGTTTGACCGCAAACAAACAGTAAATCAAACAACCGAAGAGAAAACTCCAAGAAAAAGGCTTTGACGTTCGTTTCCTTTGATTTAACTGCTTCTGGAAATAGAACATTGTTGTTTTTGTCTTCTTCCCTTTGACAAATTACCACTCAATTCCATTTCCCAGCATAAATCACAGACATATTGGTTTCTTTTGTTTTTTTTTTACACCCACTGAGTGAAACTTCAAGAAAAGACTGCATCTCATCACATTATGCATCATTAAAAGTAGAGGTTTCCCAGATATAGAAACTTGAGACTGAGTTTGACTGTGGGCTGCTGGAAGGAAGTAAAGTGACATGATTAAACTCTGGAAAGATAAATCAGACGGTATCAACAATTCAGCAAAACAAGACAAAAAAACATCAAATGCAGGTAAATGATTTTCTTTTGGGAAAGTTTCGGATGCTCAAAACGTGTCAAATCTGATGGAAAGATCTCTAAATGTGACACCCACAGTACGATGGAAAAGTTTTGAGTACATTTCATATCTTCCAGGTTTTCTGAAGGTTTTTCAGTTTTTCTTTTGACTTTGGCTTCTTTTTCCACTGTTACCTGATCATGTTTGTTCAGCCACTTAACTCTGATCTATGAACCATTCAGGCAGGAAAAAGGCTCCTAACTCAAGGGATGAACCAGTGTTGTGTCCACAGAACAGACAACTTAGCAAAGAAGCCATTTTAAATTGGATCTTTAGGCACTTTGTTCCCAGCAGCCTGTCACAGAGACACATCATTTGTTCCCATTTCTTTAGCTGCATGTGTGAAAAACAGCTTCATAGTTTCAACTTTGTTGTACATTTACGTTTAAAACTGCTTTCAGTTACCAAAAGAGTCAAATTAATATAAGAAATTCAGTTTAAAAAAAATCCTAATCCCAAAATAATTAATGTTATCACGTCTAAAAGTAGAAAAGTAGGAAAAAAAACTGACAATAATAAGAATGATATGTTATTCAACATCAAGAAAAAGTAAATAAGATTCAATTTAAAGCTTAAATATATAAGATATAATCTAATGACTAATTATGAAACAATTAATATAAATTACGTGATTAAACTGTTTTATGCCACCAGAAATGAATAATCTAGAAGCTCTTTGCGGGTTTTAGACTGGAATTAAGATTTGTTCCCATTTCTTTAGCTGCATGTGTGAAAAACAGCAAAGATAACACAGTGTGACAGACAGAAAACAGGATTTCTGCAGCAACAAGGTGATTCCCAAAGAGCTGTTAGCTGAAAACTTGGCATATCTCAGCATGGTGTGCAGTGTGTCCTTAAAACATTTGAGGAAACTGGACAAGTGGAGGACAAAAGAAGAAGTGTCAGGCCTAAAGAACTATCTACAGCAGATGAACAGGATCTGAAAGTGATGTCCTTAAGAAAGAGGAAAACATCCAGCAAAGACCTGACACAGGAGCTGAGAGATGCATCTGGACCTTCAGCTGATCCATCTGCTGTTGGCCCAAGCCTCATCAGAAATGGGCTCCATGGAAGGGTGGCTGTCAGGAAGCCGTTCTTCAGGAAGGGAAACAGGGAGAAAAGGCTGAGCTGGGCCAAAGGACACAAGAAGTGGGCTGAAAATCAGTGGCAGCAGGTCTGATGGAGGGATGAATCCTCCCCAGAGCCCGGAGCTCAACATTACTGAAGCAGTGTGGGATCATGTTGGCAGAGAACGGAACAAAAGGCAGCCCACATCCAAAGAAGAGCTTTGGGATGTCCTTCAAGAAGCCTGGAGAACTATTCCTGAAGACTCCTTAAAGAAAGGACAGAAAGCTCGTCTGAGAGGGTTCAGGCTGTGCTGGAGGAGAAAGGAGCTCAGAGCAGATATTCACTTTCAGTCCTACGTTTGCATGTTATATTTTTCTGGATATATATAAAGAAACAAGGGACGGTTCAAGATTTTTTAACATTACCCACAATGCATCTTGAACATTGTCCGGACTGGATAAACTCCAGAACAGCTACGATCACCACCCAGGTAAACCTCCAACTCTAAACCTCAGCTCGTGCACGTCTGTTTTCCGCTAACTGCTTGAGAAAACAAACACAGTGAGGCTAATTTGAATCAAAGCAGGCACATCTTTCCAAGCATGGAAACCGATGATGAGCTCAACATATTCTCTGTCATAACATCCCGCTTGGAGAGCTCTGCAGTGATCCGACCGTCTTTCTCTCCCCGGGAAATGATGCTTTTGACATTTATAGCTGCTGCACATCCGTCCCTGACGCACTTGTTGTTTGCTCTTTGTTTTATTGAGCGTGATGAGTCAGTCTTTCCTTTCTACCGTCCAGCATTGTTGACTCTGTTACCACGGTGATTTATCCTCCAGACAGCGGCCGCAGCGGGATTGATGAAACGGTTTGATGGTACCTGGAAATGTTTCATTTCTATAGATTTAGATAGGGATCTGTTGCTGAGTGAGCTGTAACTCATCTGAACAGACGCACAGCAAACCCAAAAAAAGATCTTCCACATTCACTGACCTGCGTTCTGCCCTTTTAGCTCCAAATCTAAACTTCATCAGCCTCCCTTTATCTGTCATTTTTAAGGGCGATTACACATCTGTTCTTTTAAACTCTCAGATGGGCCTCAGCTGCAGCTCTCCACAGATTGGTTTGTAATGTCAGCCTCAGAGGACCTCTAAAATCATTACCTATTTTCACTGATTTCTTTGTGAAGTCAGGACTAAGAAACACATGCGTAGGTGTTAAATCACCTGAGACAGCTCTTTTACAACTCCACTGAACCTTTCAGGGGCCTTTTTTTTCCCCCATTAAAACTGATGGATGATGTCAAAAGCCTGAACAAAGTCTCAACTGTCTGCATGGTCGGGTAAAATCAGCTTGGACAGATTATGCAACATCAGGCTCCGGGGCACCGGCATGTCAAACGCTCCCCACCCATCCTACTGTACAGAGAAGCAAAGCCTCAACACTCACAGCCACAAACCATCCCACTTTGTCATTTCAATTGTGTATTTTTAAGCCATTTCGCAGCCATTTTTACTAGTTTTGTGACACTTTGGCTGTGTTCGAAACCGCCTACGACATATTACATACTGCATACCGCCTACTGCATACTACATACTGCATACTACATACTACATACTGCATACTACATACTGCATACCGCCTACTACATACTACATACTGCATACTACATACTTCCATTCTGCATACTGATCGATCAGACTGTATGCAGAGCGTTTACCCACAATGCATTTCGCTCCTGCCCGAGCAGAAATCAGCCGGCCTGAAGCTGATTTCCCTTAAGCTCTAAACTCTGTAAACTTTAGCAACATTTGAAACATTTTCAGGCGAGAAAGTAGTCGTTTAGATCCCCAACGTGTTGAAAACCTGACAAAATACCGGCTGTTTACATTACATTACATTACATTACGGTCATTTTAAAGACGTTTTTAACCAAAGCGACTTACAATAAGTGTGTTCCACATCGGTAGGCAAAAGAACTTCAGGTCACAAGAAATCATAAGTGCATTTCCTTCCAAAACCAAACAGCTAAGAGCAAAACTAGTGCTAGAGTAAGTTAGGAACCGAGACAAATGGGGAGACAATTTAGAAAACAAAGACAATTTAGGATTCAATATAAACACAAGAAACTTGTGCTAAAGAAAATAAAAAATTAAAATAAAATAAAGGACCAGACTCAGTGAATAAGCTAGCCGCAGTGAGCAACGCACTTCCGGTTATTTTCACAAAATAAAATACCTGTTGCCTTTTATCATAGGGAAAGCCATTACGATACAATTGGTGCTTTTGTTTTGAAAACAGGAAGTGAACCTACCCTCGTTGTAGCTAGCTTGAAACTGCCATTTTGACAGGAAATGACGATCGGCGACGTTACGTTACGTTGCATCTTGGGTAGTTTGAGTATGAGTAGTAACTTCATGATGCATACCCAACATTTCAGAGAATCTAGTATGCATCCGGGAACTTCTCGCTTACTCAAACTCGCATACTAACTCAAAAAGTTAGTAGGAGTAGTAGGAGAAGTATGCGGTTTCGAACACAGCCATGGACAAAACATTGTGTGACCTTTGACCTTATTCTCGGTGTTCTGATTGAGGGTTTGAGCAGCAGATGGGTCGGGCCTAAACCTCACCACATAAGTGAGTCTGTTATTCTGCAGCCACGCTGCCCTGCACGCGTCGTAAAGCGGCGAGCAACTCCCCCGTGTGTCACAGAAAGCTGCGTATAAATAGTTTCAGATCACTTTTAACTGGAGGTGAAAGGTGCGTTTGATTGAATCACTCAGGCCTATATATCACTCCCTGTCTTTGCTGCCACCTGTTTCATTTTATATTGCTCCAACAACTGGATTCCCCTTTTTCTCCTTCATATTTCTTGGACTTTACTAATATCTCTAATAAAACTAGTGGTTTTTCCGACATTTTTACTAGGATTTCCTGCGAGAAAAGATCAGATTAAAGTGAAAACATTTTTACGTTCTGAAACTAAGTGGGAATGTGACCTTATTTTGGTTTGGATGCAGTTTACATGGCAGTGTCTCATTCAGAGTAAGGTCTTGATCAGGTCTATATTGGAATACTGCAGTCAGTGGAGACGTAGCTAGTGATTTTAGGCCTAAATTTAGTGTCAAACTGATGTTTTTTATTACCTCACAGCGCATTTATCTAAAATTGTTGCCTTTTTGCACTTAGCTTGTGATCTACAACATAAAGAAAACACAACAAATACAAAAGGTAACTCGTGTTAAAGTCCCAGTGATGCAATATAACACAAGCGGGGTGAGAGTGGTTAAATCAGAGATGTGTTGTATTCACACCCTCACAGTTGTGACCAATAAAGACATTTAAGCCCATATATCAGCCAAAGACGAGGCCAACAGGTCTGCAGAGGGGAGGAACAGAGCCACTTGGGACACTTCCTGAGTCAACTGAATGGTTATTTGATCTGCATTCTGAGGCATGTACAGATATTGGACTTGCTTTTCAGATTTTTTTTTACCTCAGCTTCTCTGTTTCTGTCTCCTAAATGGCTCAATTTGTTCCCCGTTCACTGTCTGGCTTTGATGCCGAGCAGGTGGCGTGAGGTCGGCTTTTAGAGATTTTCAGCGAGAAGCGACCGCCTTCTGCGGCAATTAGACAAAACCAAACAATAGGTCCGCAGGCTGTGAGATGAAAACAACGAGTTACAAGGACGTAAAACCCTCAGCACTGACGGTGGTTGCAGATATTGGTGGTAACTTTCTGGATTGGTTGATACAAGATCATGTGATGGATTTGTGCAGTTTTAATAAGTGAATGTCGGGAACTCCTGGGCTGTGTTCGAAACCGCATACTACATACTACATACTCATCGATCAGACAATATACAGAGCATTTACCCACAATGCATTTCGCTCCTGCCCGAGCCAAAATCAGCCGGCCTGAAGCTGATTTTGCTTTAAAGCTGCAGTCTGCAAGATTTGTTGTTGTCATATGTAAAGTCCTACTTTTTGGAATTTTAAGAGTTTACATGATCTATCAGAACGCTTGAAGTTGGAAACGGTGACCTCCGTAGTCGCAAAATGCAAGAAATGCTTATTTTTTAACCGAAAAATAAAAAGTTATTCAACTTCCTGTCCCGCCCCTTCAAAACACATGAGAACTCGTGCACGTAGACGTGCACGCCAGATGCGCTTACACGACTCCTCATTCATCAACTCACCTGTCATTTGCGATCATGGAAGACACAGTAAGTAGACTAGCCCGTAATGAAGTTCAATAGTCCAGATAAATAAGCGTGGGGACGAGCCTACCTTGTATCGCGCGTGCACAATCGGTGATTGACAGGCAGCAGAGCCCAGCTCGTAAACCTGATTGGTTACCTTTTACCGGTCCGGTCTGCAATTTTGTAAACAAACCTGCTGGCTTTGGAGGGACCTAGCGGGACATATAGGGGACCTAGAGAACTCTTTTTTTTTTTGTTTGGGGTATTTAATGTACTACTTTCAGAATCCCCGGACAGTTCCAGGCATTATGCTTGAAAAAGTTTTGCAGACTGCAGCTTTAAGCTCTAAACCAGGGCTATTCAATTACAAATTCAGTTGGGCCAGATTTTAAAACCGAGATCTTAAGCTGGGCCGGACATTTTCAGCGGCCAGTAAGGAGGAGGTAATGGCAAATTTCAAACCAACACAAATATAATGAAATAACATGTGATGTTTATTCATCATTTCCCCTCTTTGTATTTTTGTAAAACACATTTCAAAACTTTTAAATGAACTGAGGTAGCCGCAATACTCCTGAAATAACCCGGGCATTAAAACAAAAAGTGCACATCAATGGTAATGAAATGGTTTTCCCTTTTGAAATTAAATAAACATATCTGACATAAGAACATCAAAATGTGCTAAAATAAATAAAACAGTATCTGTCCGCCCAGGCGGGGTTAAAACGACGGTTTTCATCTTAAATTTTTCATTTGAGGGTTGAGAGAGATGTACTTTTTCATTTGGAGTTGAGCTGCTAACGTGGTTCTATCAGTAACTTTCAGAACAACGCGCTGCATTGTGGGTTGGTTGTGTGTTGCTAGGTTACGTGGAGTGTTGCATTCACTTTCTGATCTACTGTAGGAATTTTTATCTAATTTTCGCGAACTGTGTTTTTCATGGTTTTTCTCTGCTTTTTTTGGCTGAACCACAAGTTGGGCCACTCAGGTGTTGCTTCTGGGCCGCATGTGGCCCGCGGGCCGCCATTTGAATAGCCCTGCTCTAAACTTTGTAAACTTTAGCAACATTTGAAACATTTTCAGGTGAGAAAGTAGTCATTTAGATCCCCAACGTGTTGAAAATCTGACAAAATACCGGCTATTTACAATTTTGTTCCCACGAATTCGGCGCTACTAAAGCTAGCCGCAGTGAGCAACTCACTTCCGGTTATTTTCACAAAATAAAATACCCGTTGCCTTTTATCATAGGGAAAGCCATTACCATACAATTGGTGCTTTTGTTTTGAAAACAGGAAGTGAACCTACCCTCGTTGTAGCTAGCTTGAAACTGCCGTTTTGACAGGAAATGACGATCGGCGACGTCAAGTTACGTTGCATCTTGGGTAGTTTGAGTATGAGTAGTAACCTCATGATGCATACCCAACATTTCAGAGAATCTAGTTTGCATCCGGGAACTTCTCGCTTACTAACTCAAAAAGTTAGTATGAGTAGTAGGAGAAGTAGGAGAAGTATGCGGTTTCGAACACAGCCTTAGTGATGTTAACCAGAGCTGCCAAGCGTCACGCTTTGAGTGTGACAGTCACGCAATTTGACCCATTCTCGCGCCACACTTGACATTTCTCACGCTTATTTCCCTATTTAATACTCTATATTTATTTGTTTTCATGATAACAAACTTTGGTCCTCGCGGCTTTGAGTAACTCTGATTGACTGACCAAGATAACCAATCCATCAGTCCTTTGTGCCTAAATCTAACCAACCACAGAAGGCACCACGCAATATAAACCAATCAGAAGCAACGTAAGGCGGGTCTCAGCGTTTCGAACCATCTTTCACAAACAACAGCACGGACATTTAAAACGCACCCGACAGACGGAGGGTAGGTAACTTGATTCGCTGTTTCCCCTTGAAATCCCTTGTTAATATGTACTATTTCAAGGCTGCTATGAGTCTATCATTGTCCTGTATTTGCTGCAGAGCTGTGCAACATTTTTTTGCCTCTTCTCTGCCCAGTTCACACTTGAAAAAGAGACTTGTTAGTCTCAATGTGTGTGTTGAGTCTCTGTTGGTGGCATGACGGCTCAGGGAGTCAAGGTTCTACAAATGCTGATGCAGAACGAGTTTTCTCTGTGGTTGGACTGAACAAAACCAAAACCCCAAACAGTTTGGCTCTCGAGGGAACTCTATCATCCATCATGACGGTGAAGAGGGCGAGCCTTGAGCCACAGAGTTTTAAATGGGAGCCCCCTGCCTCTGTCATCAAAGCAGCAAAATCTGCAGCCGGCATCTACGACATCAGACATAAATGATGGAGAAATTAAATTAAATATTGTCAAAATTCTTGTTACAATTTTAATTTCTAATGTCTGGTTAATTAAGACTGGCATTAGGAGGCCACAGTGCACAGCTGGCATGGAGGTGAGGACATCAGTTTTAAGGTATAAATCGACGTTAAAACAGGACAAATTGATGTTAAAGGCCACATTTTTGTCACCGCCGACCATCATGGCACTAAAGTCTCACTCTTGTTCTTTTCTGAAACTTGGCAGCCCTGATGTTAACCGAGGTCAAAGCTTAAAATAATTCTGGTTATTGTACGGTCATGATTATAGTTTTCTATAAATAAGGGTGGTGAAGACATTCAATCAAACAGCCCAACACAAAGCCATCTTTTAAATCTTTTGTTTTAATTTGGCTGAGGCCCGGCGGGCCGAACTGACAAAAGGGAATCTTGGCTTAGTTTGGTTATCATCTGTAGCATTAATGAGGATGCCACACACATTTAAACGGGCTGTTTTAAGGCCTAATGAAGGGAGTGCTGGGTCAGACTGAGCTTTAATGAGCCGGGCTGCTTAGGGACGCCACTTCGATCACCATTAATCAGCACATTCCTCTCAGCTTTCTATTTGGCCTCTATCTCTCGCCGTCTTTCTCATTTTCCCTCCTCTGTAATTACACAGCAGATTCTCCCCGCAGGCAGG
Source organism: Odontesthes bonariensis (assembly GCF_027942865.1). Lineage (NCBI taxonomy): Eukaryota > Metazoa > Chordata > Actinopteri > Atheriniformes > Atherinopsidae > Odontesthes > Odontesthes bonariensis. The sequence goes on from NC_134525.1 coordinate 3,233,946, forward strand.
CAAGTGTTCAGCAAACGCAAGCTCAAACACGCCGGCACATGCACACTAACCACACGCTTATGCACTTTCGCTCATCCTGTCAAGGTACATCAGGAAGAGGCCATTTCCTCATCACTCTCTAAGTGGTGCTGCTGAGTGAGACGAGGGCAGGCACCAGCGGAGACGTTCAAACAGACCGAAGAGGGCAGAGGTAGCTATTAGTGGGACGTCTTGGGAATAAATGCATCTCCACAAAGCAGAGGGTGTTTGACTTTCCTCCTCACTCTAATCTGTCTCTGCGGTTTGAGTGAGAGCTGCCTGATAAGTGGCATCCATCCCTCGTGCACAGATTAAACGTTTCCACGCTTGCTTTTTTGTCATTTCAAAGTTTATCCGGCACAAACAGAGCAACTGCTGCAGAGACTCTAAAACAACAACAAAACACAAGGAACGGACAAAAAAGAAAGTGATGGAAGCTGGTCACAGCACAGAAATGTTCATAAGAAATGCAGATGCAAATGAAGGTAACTTTGAGATCTCGAAGGAGGAATGGTACAACACCTTTCAGTGGAAATGCACCAACTCGCATACATGGAGAGAATTTGGATGGAAATGTCTAATTAGATTTTTTTATTACCCCAAAGCAGAAAACACAGTTCACAGGAGAGGATTCAAGGTGCCTGAGACTGTGTGGGAGCCAGGATGCAAATCACAGGCATATTTATTTTACATATATTTTATTTATTTACATATATATTCTGGGATTGTCCAGTCATAAGACATTTCTGGTTAGAGATACACAAAACATTGAAAATACCTTTCCAGTTTTGCATTTTTATTTTAGGGAAAGATGATTTCCACCCAGGGCACTTCAACAATGACTTATTTGGTGTTCTGATATCTGTTTGTTAAAAAAACATCACTAGGCACTGGCTGCTTTCCGACTCCCCCACAATAATGGAATGGAAGGATATAGTTAATGAAGTATACTTAATGGAAAAAATGACTTTTTCACTTCGCCTACAAATGAACAGATTTATTAAGTTGTGGTCAGAATGGGTCTCCTATGTACAACAGTCACGGCCAGATTTCGTGGAGTTAACAAATTGATAGATTTGGTTTTTGTGGTATCGTTTTGTCTTTATTTATTTATTTAACTCTTGGGATTTACTTGTTTTGTTTTAGTTTTTCTCATAATCTGATACACAGCTCTACCGTCTAGGAAAAGGTTGCTCGGTCTCCTGTTTATTTTATTTAATATTTGATTTAATTGTTTTAAGAAACCCAGATGTTGATGTTCCAACATACCATGTACATTTCTGTTACATCCCTCTGTAATTTTTATTTTAATAAAAAAAAAGAAGTGTAGATGCAGTGGATGGTGGCAGGACAGCGAGACGAATACAAACAAAGCTGCACGTGGCAGCACATGCATGACTTCATCTTCCAGTCTCAATATGAAGATGTGATGTGATGACAGATGCATTCAATGTCCACCCATCAGGATGACACTGTCCACATGTTCAATACGGTTTATTTTCTCACTTGTAAGAAGGAGGAACTCAACTCAACTTTATTTATAAAGCCCTTTAAAACAGCCGTGGCTGAAACAAAGTGCTGCACATGAATAACAACACGAAATATAAGGCGTAAAACATAAGAACAATGTAAAAACAACAAAAACAATAACAGAAACAGAGTCTCATGCCAGGGAATAAAAAAATAAGGAAGGAAGATAAGAGTCAGCAGGAAATAGGAAGACTCAACACAACATTTTCCTTTAACTTGTCTAACTGATGGTCAGGGTTCAAGTTTCAAGTTTATTTATTTAACAAAGGGACAGCATATATTACTAGCATTTAAAACAAAATGCAAAATATACAAGATTGTAGCCATAAGGCTAATTTCCATCTTTAGTCCCTTGACAGGTTTGATGTTCCTTAAAAAAGAAATAAAAAATAAGTATTGCACACAATTGTAAAATTAAAAAGTCAAAGATATCTCACTCATTTTAAAATGAATAATACAAAATACAAATACAAAGTTAAATACAACAATAAGTTAAGAACAACTGCCAGTACCAACTATATTGAATTATGTTGACAGTATTGTTTATCCAGTAGCCATGATTTTACCTGTTTACTAAATTAATTTAATGTTGGCAATTCTCTAATTGTGCTGGGAATTATGTTCCAGGTGTGAGAGGCTCTGTGGGAGAATACAGCCTGACTAAAAGCGCACTTCCTAAATGGGACAGAGCAATCACCCCTGGAACTGGCTCTGGTAACCCTGTTTGTGGTTAGGAGTTAAAAAACCCACTTGGTTATGGTTAGGACTGTTAGAAGCTGCAAATATATTTCAGCAGGTAAATAAAAGGCCGCCGAAATAAAGAGAAAACAATATCTCTTTGTCACCGTTTAAAATCCCTGAACTCGCTTCACAAAATCCATCGCTGCACCTCGCAGAACAGAACACGGACGTTGTTCACCCACCTCCACTTCAGCTGATTATTTGTGCGACTTCGGAGCACAGATTTGAAATCTAAAGGTAGAAAAGTTGCAGAACGCGTAAGAGAAGGCATGAAAAGGACCTGACGGCACCCCTGAGAACATTATGCATGTTCACTGAGTGACAGCAGCTCACCTGAGGCCCCGACTTCACAAAGCAGAGTTCTACAGGTCTGAGGGAATTGTTAAAAACATGACCTCCTAGTGTTTTCCAAAGCTTTTTTCCTTGACCTTGATGGAAAAACGCCGCAGGGTTAAGGAAAGATGGACTTAGGGAAAGAACTGTGCTGCAGCAAGGATCCGAGCACACGTATTCTGAGGCACCCAAACAACAGATGTTCCATAAATATTCAGCAAAAAGTGCTTTAGATACTTCGTCTGTTGCAGTCTTATCAGATTCATACACGCTTATGTAATGAATATCATAAACAGTATAAAATATTATTTTATTATCATTGTTCGTAACTGAAAAGTAGATGAAAAATGTAGTGAAATGTCACAAACTGCACATGAAACACAGTTAATACGACTGGATGGGAATAACTGAGCGTTTCTATAACAGCTGCACAGAATTGTAGGCTGGGATCATCTCCTGTTTGACATGAAGGATAATCAGGTGTGTCCTATACTGATGGAGATAAATGAAGGAAGCATCGGGGCTCTTGTCCTCAACATTTGGAGAATTCAAACAGATTATATCTTGATTTATCTTCATACAGTTTATAATTAGGGATCGCTCAGGTGAGCCCGAAACATCCCATAGTTCTGCTGCTATAGGCCCAGCCTGCTGGGGGAGCTCCCATGATGCACCTCTCTATGTACATGTGACATCATTGGCTGTGTCCGAAACCTCATACTACATACACATACTACATACTACATACTGCATACTGCATACTTCATACTACATACTACATACTGCATACTGCATACTGCATACTTCATACTACATACTGCATACTGCATACTTCATACTACATACTACATACTGCATACTGCATACTTCATACTACATACTACATACTGCATACTACATACTACATACTGCATACTGCATACTGCATACTTCATACTACATACTACATACTACATACTGCATACTACATACTACATACTGCATACTGCATACTGCATACTTCATACTACATACTGCATACTGCATACTGCATACTTCATACACTTACTACATACTACATACTGCATACTGCATACTTCATACTACATACTGCATACTGCATACTTCATACACATACTACATACTACATACTGCATACTGCATACTTCATACTACATACTGCATACTTCATACTACATACTGCATACTTCATACTACATACTGCATACTGCATACTTCATACTACATACTACATACTGCATACTACATACTACATACTGCATACTGCATACTACATACTACATACTGCATACTGCATACTTCATACTACATACTACATACTGCATACTACATACTGCATACTGCATACTTCATACACATACTACATACTACATACTACATACTGCATACTGCATACTGCATACTTCATACACATACTACATACTACATACTGCATACTGCATACTTCATACTACATACTGCATACTGCATACTGCATACTTCATACTACATACTACATACTGCATACTACATACTACATACTGCATACTGCATACTGCATACTACATACTACATACTACATACTGCATACTGCATACTTCATACTGCATACTTCATACTACATACTGCATACTGCATACTGATCGATCAGACAGTATGCAGAGCGTTTACCCACAATGCATTTCGCTCCTGCCAGAGCCGAAATCAGCCGGCCTGAAGCTGATTTCACTTAAGTTCTAAACTCTGTAAACTCTGTTTCGGGCTCACCTGAGCCATCCCTAACTATAATAATACTTTCTCTCTGTCAGAATAAAACATTAAAATGAGGCGTACGCGGGGGATAAAAATAATGAGGCGTAGAATACCAAAGAGGTAAGAAGAAAAGAAAGAGTATAGAGATTTAAAACTACTCCTAGAAGTAAAATTTTTTCAAAAACTTACTCAAGTAAATGTAACTCGTTACTACCCACCTCTGGAATTCACCTAAAATCAACGTACAGTCTAAAAAGCAACTTATGGATACATGGCTTTCAGTGTAAAAAGCGCCTTGGGTGGAGTCCATGAATGCATCCCATTTCCCGTTCAGTTTTATATCTGTTTGTGTTTGTTTTCTTTCCAATAAACTGTCTGAAAGAACTTTGCTCCAAAGTGGTAAAGTGCCCCCTGCTTGGTCAACAAACTGGCTCAAAAATAAAAAAAAACTACACCAAATCAATTGTTAAAGCATCATATAAAAAAAAAAGCAGCACATCTGCGAGTATTTTAATGCACTTGTGATGTAGATCTGAACTTTGTGCGTATTATTGTACATACTTATATTCAGTTGCACCCGGACTGGAGCGGTTGGATCTTCATAGTTACTGTTTGACCACCTGTTGGCCAGTCGGACGCCAGCATTTTTCAGCCGAGGGTATATATGGAACCATATTCAAACCGAAGCCATCTGCAAGGGTAAATAACGGTGTTGTCGACATAAAACTTGCAAGACGCGCACATCAATCATGGCCGACAGCACACACGCCGAGCGGGGACGCCTGCAGCACAAATCAATGGAACACATTGAGCTGTTAACAGAGAAGGTAGCAGTCTCCTCACACCCTCATCCGACAGATGTAGCTACTACATAACATTCAAAGTTTATACACCGACGGCCCACAAACCTGTCACGTCAGCCGGTTTCACGCCCATTCAGCTCCTACACACAATTAGCCCAGACATCAAATCAATACTCCCTGCTCAATTACCCCATGACTAATGCTCAAACACATAGAAAGGAAATAATAACGTCGGGATGGGAGTGACATCTGACCTCTGAATTGATGTGGCCCTGTGGTGTTCTTTCAGGCTGCTTCTTCTTCTTCTGTCTGTGATAAAATGGAAATGAGCCCTGACAGATTCCGAGGAGCCGGCTCTAATTCGACATTGTTCTTTGCAATAGGGCGCTTTAACGGTTTAATTGATTCTTTTCTGTGTCTTTGGAGATAATGGCAGGATCTCTTCCCTGCTTAACACCAACGGCTTCTCTTTGAGTGCCTTCATCACGCCATAGAAAAAAAAACATAGTTGAGGCAGATTCATCTACTTTTTTAGTTTAAACGTTTAGTTTGGTAGTTTAGGCTTTGCGTGGCTATTTATTTGCTTTAAAGCCTGTGGGCAAGTATTTCCCCCCTTAATATAAGCAGAAATTGAGCTTTTTTACAAGAATAAAAACATAAAAATGCTGTTTTAAGCCTCAGATCAGCTGAAACACTCAGTGTATTTAAGTCCAGGTTGAAGGCACACCTATTTACAGCTGCATTTGAATAAAGCTCCAAATCTGAAGCTTGAGTTTCAAAACTTAATCACATTTTAACTCCTGATTTGATCTGATTCTATCTATTGTTCTTATTTCTTTCTTTTTTGTTTAAAATTGAAATCATGCTTTTTATTTCTACTGTTTTAATGTATCTGTAAAGCACTTTCAATCGCCTTGTAGTTGAATTGTGCTGTACAGATAAACTTGCCTTGCCTTGCTTTGTTTTCGGACATCTGCTGTGGATAATGATTTCAATGAAGGCTGAATCCTCCTAAACACGAGTTTATAACAGCACTTATTTACACGTGTCGCAGCTCACAGAGGAAAACATGTCCGCCCATGAATGTTTGATTGACTACAGTCCTTCAACCACCAATGAATTATGTTTATTCTTATATTCATTTATTCGTCATGTCAACAGTTATATCATGTTAACACTCCTGGTTGCTTCTCTTCTGAGGGTTTTCGGGCAGAACCGTAACTCGCTGAAGGATTAAACATCCCTCAGGAAGACCAGGAGACTGTTGCTAGGCAGAGGGATGCCTGGGTTTCCCTCCTGGACACGTTGCCTCCAACCTGATCTCAGATATGTGGAAGAAACTGGATGAATTGAAGCTTTGCCAATGGGAGCTTCTTTAACATGTTACCTTTAGAGCCTCTTTAGAGCCCCTGGCTGTGTTGGAAAGGATGTTGTTTGTTATCCAACCACCGCTGAAGCTCAGGAGGAAGAGCGGTTGAAGAGGTTGTTTGAGAAGGTCGGTGGTTTCATCCTCAGCTTCCAAGGACCACGTGTGTTTTCCAGGCAGGGGTCATCCCTACATCCTCCAACTCATCCATGGGGACACCCAGATGTTCCTGTCCCAAGGCTTCCTCCCAGCAGGACATTTATGGAACACCTCCCATGAGAAGCATCTGGAAGGCATTGTGACCAGATGCCTGAACCATCTCAACTGGCTGTGATCGATGAGGAAAACGGTGAGCTCCTCAGTCTATACTCAGATTAGCTCAGACCAGAGATGGGACCAAGTCACACATGTGCAAGTCTCAAGTAAGTCTCAAGTCTTAGCTTTCAAGTCTCAAGTAAGTCCCAAGGCTTAACTTTCAAGTCTCAAGTAAGTCCCAAGTCTTAGCTTTCAAGTCTCAAGTAAGTCTCAAGTCTTAGCTTTCAAGTCTCAAGTAAGTCTCAAGTCTTAGCTTTCAAGTCTCAAGAAATTTTTTCTTGGTCAAGTCAAGTCACCTTATTATTGCAATTTTACCTGCAGAATCTGATCTTAATAAAGTGAAAACACAAAGATATAAGTAACTGTCAGTAAACATCATTGGCCAATGTGTCCAACCTGTCCACCCCGTATCATATCAAGCTAACGTTAGCTAACTACCGACTAGGCTAACAGGTTAATATTAGCTAATTTGACGAGCACTTAGTGGTCAGAATGGATCTTCAAATGACGGACAAAGTTGGAAGTTATGCTAGATACTTAACACTCAAGTCATTCAAGTCATCGTGTCTCAAGTCAAGTCAAGTGCCGAGTCTTTAACTTCCAAGTCCGAGTCTTTTATTTTTTGTCAAGTCAAGCCACAAGTCATCAAAACAGTGACTCGAGTCTACTCGAGTCCAAGTCACAGTGACTCGAGTCCCCATCTCTGTCTCAGACACCCTTTGGAGGAAGCTTATTCGGCCACTTGTATTCAGGATCTTCATATCTAAACTCTTCCACCTGAGGCAGCAAGGCAACGTCTTCCTACCCGGGGGGGGGGGGTATCCACCCTTTCCAACAACGGACCCTGGCCTCATACTTGGGGGTTGAGCAGTGACTTATTTCTTTTGCATTACAGATGGATCCTCCTCTACGCAGGCAGGATTGTTTGAGCTACACGAGGACACAAAACATCAGTGTGTGCACATCTAAGGAAGAGAGGGGCCATCACTTTGAAATTTTGAGTGGAAACATGTTGGAGGAAGACGTTTGATTGGAAGAAGCATCACTTTTGTGTGCTAGTGTGAAAACAGATGATATGACAGACCGTGCCAGGTATTCTGTCAACGACAGGAGAAAAATTATTGGAGAATCAACCCTTAGTTGCTCTCCATTATTAAGCCAATTTCCTCCTCTTATGAATATTGCTGTTTCAAATTAACGGAGATAAAAGCTCTGCTCAGGCTGTAAATCACTGCTAATGAGCCTGCTGTCCTTCCTCCATATAATACCACTTAATCCAGCTCTGGAGCTCTATCATAAAGTTGTAAAAGAGCAACCAATCACGGCACATTGTTGCTGGTGCTAAAGAATATAATTAAGCCGTAGCTTCATTTGTCATCCTTGCTAATAGTTTACTGCGGTGACTGTGGCCAGTGTTTCGCAGGAGCCGCGACAGGTGTGGCAGTTAGTATTGATTCATCCACGGAGCCGAGTGGAGAGCCAATAGCCGATGGAGGAGCTTAGAAACACCCTCCAGACAGACTGCTGGGAAGCAGGTGGGCGTCAGCTGCCCTCATACATCACAGTACCAACAGTCTCTTCTATACGGACAGTTTGGGGGGGGGGGGGGGGGGGGGGGGCAGGGGCTCGAGGCGAAAGCTGCAAAAAATGTCAGAAAGAAGGAGAAAAACAGAAATGAAACAGCGAGGCCTGAAAAACAGATGAAGCTCAGAGGGAGGAAAAAAAAAAGAAAAAGAAAGAACTGAAGGTGATGTAAGGAGAAAAAAAAAGCCGGCTGTAAGTAAAACAAAGGAGTCAGCTGCTGGAGTCGTGCTCGAACAGCTGGTGCCAAAAACAGAGTGGCGGACAAAGTGGGTTCTGTTTGGACTGGAGTCGTGCCAAAAGCTGGGCCGGGTTAGCAGGCAGGGAGCGCCGCCAACACCAGGAGAGGCCTGCGGGAAGATCATTATATAACCCAGAGGAGAAACCTCACAGGCACAACAGAGATGCTGCGACTCCCTAATGATACGCTGTAGTTTCAGTCCGTGTCAGAGGCGAAGGCAGGGAGACGGTAAGGAGAAAGAGAGGCGTCTATAAAAAGACAGAGAGGAAGGAAAGGAGGAGAGAGAATGCAGCCTATTGTTGGTCCATTAACTGCTTCACTCCTCTGAACGCTTCATGTGAGCGTACCACTCCACGGCATGGAAAGAGCGCCTCTTATAATGCAGGTGACTGGAAAAAAATGATCCAGTTAGATTCACTTTTCCCACGTTCAGCAACATTTCTCTTCAAATCTAGGCTAAAAACCTACTTATTTAGGATTTCTTTTAATACCCAATAGCATGATGACACTTTTATCTTATTTTATCTTATTTGATTTTGTTATATATTATTGCTTTCACTGTTCTTTAATTGTTTTTATTTGTTTTTACTTATTCCTCTCTTTATTTATTAACTGCTGTAAAGCACTTTGGTACACCGTAAGGATTGTTTGTAAAGGGCTGTATGAATAAAATACATTTACATTTACGTATCAGAATCAGAATCAGCTTTATTGGCCAGGTTTGACTAAACAAACAAGGAATTTGACTCCGGTACAACTTCACTAGCAAAGTAAAACACTCAACAATTACATAAAAGAATGAAAATTAGAAAGAGTGGAATTGAGTGTGGGTGGTAAATAGGGATGTGTACGAGAATAATAAATACAGTATGTACATTTGTAATAAATAGACACTATGGGTGGGAATGCTATTCCTGGGTGTTCAACAGAGTTTGAGATGTGACACATACATATGTGCAGAGATTGAACCAAGAGAAGTGACGCTCGCTGCTTTTTCCTCCTGAAACAGTGATTTTGGTTCGCTCTGAAAGCGATAATCATGTTTTTTTTTAAAGTTTGGCATCAAGCATTGATCTCTCCGTCCTTTCTGATCAGATTAATGAGAGTGCTTCTCAAACACAGGGCACCCCACTTATCTCCACTATGACACACACATTTAAATCCAAAGCAGTGGTCTGTGCTCCCCTGAGATTTCGGACAGTATAACGTGAAGAATTATCATGCGTTTATATGAAGAAAGAACTTCTCTGAAAGCGCTTTCATTCAGCTTTCAGGCACAGCGCCAACTGACAGGCGGCAGAATTACATAAGAGACCCTGGCCGGTCGGCCCGTGTGTTTCCATGTGGTAAAAGTTTTATGTTTCAGCTCCGGCTGATGCATGATGAGTGCTGTACAGTGGAGTGTTGAGGCTGAGGCTTACAGGATGAATGTTCTCATTGTCAGTCCTGTCATGCACTGATTTTGGGACAATGGGCCCCCGAGCACCGCCATGACAGAAGTCCCCCACCCCTTCTGCACAGAAGCAAAGCATCCATGTAATTCAGGGAAATGAGAAATGTTTGTGTGTCAGTTTATTTATCCATCTGTGCATCGGTTTGCTTGTTTTTGGTGTCCTTGCTTGTTCACGTGTCTGATTTTCTTTAGTTTTGTGGTCGTGTCCCTTTGCGTTTATCTTGTCATTGTGTATCTTTAGAAAAGGTTTTCTGTCTCAGTTGTACTTTAGTGTCTGTCTGTTTAGTAGGTTTATGTCTCAGAAGACGTTTAATCTCATGTCGTTTCACTCACTCTCTTATTGTTATTTGTCTCATAATCATTTTTTTGGGTTGTTTATCGTCTTTGCAGCAGTTTTTACATCCTTGGTAAATTGGTGTTGTTTCCTTTCTGTCTCTTTTTATTTCTCGGATCGTTATTCAGCGGTTATTTGTGTGCTTCTGCAGTCATTTTGCATGTCTTGGCGATCACTTCGCCTCTCATTTGATGGACTTTCCTGAAGTATGCCGACCCTTTCGGGCCTCCGGACCGGTAAGCCCGTTTAGTGATCCATCCTCGGGCGCTTCGGTGTCAAATAAGAAGCATTTATTTGGAGGCGCATCGAGTTTCCAGCTACTTTTGAATAAGGAGAAAAGTACAGCAGGCCTCTTTGTTGCAATCTTTTTTTTTTTCACCTGTTTTGATTTCGTGGGGTGTTTTGAGCAGTTCTGCAGCATCTATCACAAGCTGCATCCTTGGACAGCTGCGCGAGCAGCTGCTGGTCTGTAGAAAGACTGCAGTCTCCCAACAGTCTTTCGATTCATGCTCCACTTGATGCTCACCCACTGATGGGATGGCGGTGGGGTGCTCGCCAGGACATGCCTCGACTTGTTCCTAATTGTTCATTTGGGGCCTAAAATTCTTCTTAATCCCCTTCTATTTTTTTGTGCATGTTGCGTCTCAGCAGAAAGGCGATTATCGCTGGTGGTCATGTCGTAACGTTGACACCAAGATGATGTAGTGAAGGGTCAAGGGTCTCTGGAAGGTTCTACTATGGCTGTGTTCTAAACCGCATACTACATACTTCCATACTTCCATACTACATACTGCATACTGCATACTGCATACTACATACTGCATACTGCATACTGCATACTACATACTTCCATACTTCCATACTACATACTGCATACTGCATACTGCATACTACATACTTCCATACTTCCATACTACATACTGCATACTGCATACTGCATACTACATACTGCATACTCATCGATCAGACAGTATGCAGAGCGTTTACCCACAATGCATTTCGCTCCTGCCCGAGCCGAAATCAGCCGGCCTGCAGCTGATTTCGCTTAAAGCTGCGGTCGGCAACTTTTTTTTAGTCATATTAGCTTGAACTGTCATGGGATTCTGGAAGTAGAATATTAAATAGTCTGTTTAGGAAAAATAACGAGATCTGTAGCTCCCTCTGAAGCCTGTAATCATGCTTGCAAAAACCGAGCGCTCCCGGCTGTTTTTAACCAATCAAGTTAGGGTGGAGGAATCCTACCTGTCAATCACAGCTTGTGCACACGCTGCTGAGCGTGAGTCTGTACGCAGCTTGTGTGCGCTCACACTGGTGTGAACTCACGTGCACAACCTCGTCCACAGAGGGGGAGGGGTTTGGGGGGCGATTCGGAGCTTGTTAGAGGTTGGGGGAGGGACCTGAAAGTTGTATCAGTTCGAATTTTCCGACTTTAGACTCGCAATTTTGAAAACTTGCCGACTGCAGCTTTAAGCTCTAAACTCTGTAAACTTTAGCAATATTTGAAACATTTTCAGGTGAGAAAGTAGTCGTTTAGATCCCCAACGTGTTGAAAACCTGACAAAATACCGGCTATTTACAATTTTGTTCGCACGAATTCGGTGCTACTAAAGCTAGCCGCAGTGAGCAACGCACTTCCTGTTATTTTCACAAAATAAAATACCCGTTGCCTTTTATCACAGGGAAAGCCATTACCATACAATTGGTGCTTTTGTTTTGAAAACAGGAAGTGAACCTACCCTCGTTGTAGCTAGCTTGAAACTGCTGTTTTGACAGGAAATGACGATCCGCGACGTCACGTTACGTTGCATCTTGGGTAGTTTGAGTATGAGTAGTAACCTCATGATGCATACACAACATTTCAGAGAATCTAGTATGCATCCGGGAACTTCTCGCTTACTCAAACTCGCATACTAACTCAAAAAGATAGTAGGAGTAGTAGGAGAAGTATGCGGTTTCGAACACAGCCTATGTGTCGGTTGTATTGCTTTTGAACCTCTTTCCAGCCACTTACACATGTTAACAACCCTCTCTACCTCAGAAAAAATGGCAGAAATGAGCTCCGACTGTTGTATACAGAATGACACAGAGTGCTAATCACCGCCTTCATTGTTGGTTTATGCTCCCTATTATCTGCTCTGTGGCTGACGAGCTGCTGGAGCGTTCAACGAGGTGTTAACATGATGAGCTCTGCAAAAGGCGAGGCTTGTTAGCGGGGACAGATATCCCTGAGTCAGGCTGGATTGGGAATTCTGCAGCAAGTCAAACTCAATCAGTGTCAGCATCAGTACCACCCTGAGTGGAAATGGATGAAATTGCACAGATTTCAGGTTCTCCATGTGGCATTTATTCATATTTGCATAAATTCTGTGTATTCTTAAACCCTTTATCTGTAGACCTTGCTTATTTGTCAGCATAAAAAGATGACACTATTGGATTAGTATCCGCGATGATGTGTTTATCCTCTGGGCTCTCAGTTCATCTATGCTGGAATAACTCAAAAACATCTGCTCCAGTCTGTTACTGTTGCTCTGAAACTCGTGCTCGCATCAAATTATGCTGCTGTCGCTTTGATATTTTTGTTAGAGTGCAACAAAAGTCAGTAAATTGTACACAGCAAACATAAAACACTCTCATGGACACCTACTCCAGAGTTTAAATCACTTGATGCCAGAATGAGAAATGTGTTTGACGTTCTCTTAAAAGCCATAAAAGCAACAGAAAGGCAGGAGTGTGAGCGGAACACCTCAGTGTTTGTGTTAATAAACTAAACAATCTAAAAGCAAGTTTTCACCCTTAAGGGTGCAAACTGCAGCTGTTCTCAAGTGCTTCGGGGGGGCTTTGAAACCAATCTGAATGATGATCTTCTCTCACCATCCGAGACTGATTAGTCTGGATCTTCTCTGCCGTTTCGGTGACACTTGGACAACAAAGTGGACAGAAATGTGATTTTTGTGACCCTACAATGACATTTAATCTAATCTGGTGCACTCTAATGATGAAAGTCACATAACTTAAGTGCAGCTCGTCTGCACTCAAGCTTATAGCATTAACCAGACTCACTTAGAACAACGAAGACCCGATAGGACGGACGGCGCTGACATTGACCGAATACCGCTCAAGAAAGCATCAGTTGATATTTCTAATCATTTCCAACCAGACTCAGCTTTTCAGCGGCATCAAGGAAAAAAACCAAGACTTTAGCTAATCAAAGCTTCTCAAAACCGAACTGACACCCAGATAATGCTCTGAGGGATCGAATCCCCCTGAATACTCGCGCTCAGCTGGAGTCAAACAGGCCAAGGTGCTCCACACTTGCCTAAAATGTGTAAATGAATGCAGGTGAAATCCCAACGAAGCTGCTTTCCTTTTCCATGTTCTTCCGACAGCTAAACATGTCAGAAAATCATTAAACTCGTGGTCGCTCTGCTCTGGTAAAAATCCCAGTTTCATAACCGCAGCGTCATATGACAAAAAAAAAATCACCATTCAAGTAACTTAAAGACAACATTTGTGCAGCAAATTCAGCCATATGTACGTGTAAGTCCTGCAGAGAAAGCAGCAGAACGTTTGCTCACACAGTCCACACTCAGTGGGGTCACATGGCGCTGAAAGGATCGGATTATTGGCTAAATTACAATCAGACTGATCTGAGCGAGGGTAATTCTCCTTGGATATGTGGCGGTGAATGAATGGGATCAGAGGCACAAAGCGTGTCATACCCCGGTATGATAGGTGGCGCTGTACCCATTCCAGCTGTTGCTAATAGAGCCACTTCCTGTTGACCTCTTCACCACCAACAACAACAACAAACTCAGGCATTGGAGAAAGATGGAGAACGCAGAGCCAGATGAAGCTACGTCCCTCTACATTTGGTCTGTGATGAGCTGCTTGTTGCACAAACTCGATGCCCAACGGAGCATTCTCCATCGCGTTGTTTGTTTCTTTCTGACGGCGACAACAACAGGAATATCGTCTCCTTTGACTTCCAGGTCACGACCCCGGGAAAACATCTGGAGCATGCGCAGAACGCAAAGTCTGAATCCGATCCGATCCAATTTATAGTCAGATTAAGGTGTCTACATGCACTTAATAACTCAGTCTGACTGTAATTTAGCCAATAATCCGATCCTTTCAGTGCCATGTGACCCCACTGAGTGTTGGTGCATTAGTAACTCGACCCCCTGCTGTGCACGTGTCATGGATGAAAGCCAACAACAAAACAGAAAACTCAGGATTTCAGTAAACAATAACTTGTTTCTTGGTTCTGTGTCTCCTGAATGTCCTCAACTTTTTCTTTGTTATCTAAATATCTGAAATGCATTTTCTGTGGCTGCTTTCTGTAGATTTGAAGGATTTTCATTGTTTTTTGTTTTTTTTTGCGGTATTTTGACCAATCTTGTCATGTTTTGATTGTTAAGGCATCCTGTTCAGCACTATTACTTTAAACCACGACAAACGCACAAATTCACTTAGAACGCAAGTTGTTGGGGCGGTCCGTGGCGTAGTGGGTACAGCAGACGCCCCATGTACAGAGGCGATAGATAGATAGATAGATAGATAGATAGATAGATAGATAGATAGATACTTTATTCATCCCAATTTGGGAAATTATTGTGTTGCGACAGCGTACAGTATAAAAGATATGTAAACAATTAAAGGAAAAACAAGCAAATAGAATAGAATGAAAATAGAGAAATAAACATTAGCTATATACAAATCTACAGTATGAAGAGTAGGGTAAATAATAATAATAATAATAATAATAATAATAATAAACATCAGTAAACTAAATAAAAACAGATTTGTACATTTAACCATAAAGGTAAAAATAAATTTAACTGAGCAGACTAAACCAATAAGAAATATAGGGTATATGGATAATTTACATTATATTGTACTATGATGATAAGTCCACTATAGTCCTCGTGCAGCTGGCCCCGGTTCGAATCCCGCATCGGACGGCCCTTTGCTGCGTGTTATTCCCCCTCTCTCTGCCCCCTGCTTCCTGTCTCTCTTCACTGTCCCATATAATGAAGTCATAAAAAGCCCAAAAATAAAAATTTAAAAAAAGAACGCGAGTTGTTATCCAAGATGAAGTTAAGCTCCTCGATGAAAACTCCAGGCAGAACGTATGAAGTAAATACTTTGCTTTGACTTCTTTGGGTTTTTCCGTGCAGACAGATATATTTAATAAGAATAATAATGCCAGATAAACTGAGTAATCACCAAACTTTGTCCTTCTTCCATCAGCCGGAGAACAAGCAGGCATCTCGTGTTATTCGCTTCGTTTAGATCACACGTAACACCTCCGGTTAACCAGTAGATAAACCAGGGAAAGGTTTCTGCCTCTCTCGGTCCGTCCGTGGACTCACTCTGGTTGCTCCACAATTCCCTCTTTGTTTTCTTTCACTCTGATGACTTCTTTATAACTTCCTCCGTTCAAAGGCCGCGCAGTACTTGACTGGCTGTAAATCTGTTTGAAGACTAATCTGCCACTACCTACCAGCTGCTCTCTTGGCACTCGCCAGGGCCAACATTCCCGTTGCCATGGCAATCGGCAGCCATGCCAGTTACCCATAAGGGTGTCGCACATTGTCCAGGCACACTCTGCGCGCGGGAGCCCGTGTGCGTGCACGCAGGGTGCATCTGGACAATGTGCGACTGTATTATCGGACGTCAAACCGAGGCGCGCGTCAGAGAAAAGGCTCGATTAACTGCCATCACCAGCTGTTTGTCAGTCCCAGACGGATGAGTGGTTCATATAACACAGGATTTCTTTCTGTTTACAACGTTCAAAAGAGTCGGTTAGATGTTCCCTTTTGTCTGATGGCATGAATGCAGCCCAGACAACCCTTTACCCCGTCTGCTGGTAAAAGGGGCAAAAGCACAATTAAAGTTAAGATCCAGCATTTACATAATCTTTAAGAGCATGAAGTTATCTAAAGCAAGCAAGTACCTTCTTTTCCTGAATGTAACAACTAAAAAAAGCTTTATTTCACTACGTAAACCCTTTAAGAGAGCTAACCCAAGTAAATCTCACTTCTTTTGTCAGATCCTGAAGTGTAATGGTCCGTGGTTTTGGTTGTTGGTTTGGTTTCCTTTGTCTTTTAGTCAGCTTTACTTCCTGTTATTTTGAAGCGATTTAACATTGGCTGTGTTCGAAACTACATACTACATACTTCCATACTACACACTGCATACTCATCGATCAGACAGTATGCAGAGTGTTTACCCACAATGCATTTCGCTCCTGCCCGAGCCAAAATCAGTCGGCCTGAAGCTGATTTCGCTTAAGCTCTAAACTCTGTAAACTTTAGCAACATTTGAAACATTTTCAGGTGAGAAAGTAGTCGTTTAGATCCCCAACGTGTTGAAAACCTGACAAATTTTTACAATTTTGTTCCCACGAATTCGGCGCTACTAAAGCTAGCCGTAGTGGGCAACGCACTTCTGGTTATTTTCACAAAATAAAATACACGTTGCCTTTTATCACAGGGAAAGCCATTACGATACAATTGGTGCTTTTGTTTTGAAAACAGGAAGTGAACCTACCCTCGTTGTAGCTAGCTTGAAACTGCCGTTTTGACAGGAAATGACGATCGGCGACGTCACGTTACGTTGCATCTTGGGTAGTTTGAGTATGAGTAGTAACCTCATGATGCATACCCAACATTTCAGAGAATCTAGTATGCATCCGGGAACTTCTCGCTTACTCAAACTCGCATACTAACTCAAACAGTTAGTATGAGTAGTAGGAGAAGTATGCGGCTTCGAACACAGCCTTTGTGTTTTCTGCTAAGTTTGGCTTCAGATACCTGGTTTCAGTTTGCTGATGTCTCCATGTGAATATTCTGCCTGCTTATCTCAACAGTGCCGTTCACTCTTTATCCATTCTGGTCTCTGACTTGTTTAACTTTTGAATATCAGTTATTCTCTCAACTTTCTGCCATGCAGCACCTTGTATTTTAGTTTAATTTAGTGAGTTAAAGTTCATCTTTTCCTTAACCGTTTGCCTCTGCCTGTGCAGGGTGTATGAGGGAGTGAGACAAAGGTTTTAGTCCGTTGTAAAACAGAGCAAAAAAATCCGATAAAAAAACATATTTTATGCCTTTTAAAGAACAGACAGACATTTCCAGAATGTAAAAGGGTTGTGCACAACACGGTGGCTTGAACGAAATATGTCCTCATTGGTTGGTGTTTTTCCATTCTCTGCTCAAACGTTGCTGTACACAACAAAATAAGAGAAATACACCACCACACACTCCAGTGGGTCATAAGACAGGACTGAGAGGGGTTTAACAAGGACAACAGGGACTTTAACAACACGGTGATGTTTGTTCACAAGACGAAGGCAGAATGCTGATGAATATGTTGAACCCTTCTCCTTTAAAAAGATCTGTGATAGTTACTGTTTGGATAGATTTGTTGATGTTGTTCTTTGAAGTTTAGATTTCCGTTCATATTTTGTGACATAAGTAGCTGTCCATAATAATGGGTTAGGGTTAAGTGTGGATTAATTGTTCATACTTTGTAGACATGAGTCCAAAAGCATCAGATGTCACTGTTAGAAAATGATTTTATTATGAGTGGAAAATGGTCCACGAAGTGATTCTGACTGCATGATGGAAACTGACTGATGTCACCTGTTTCTTTGCAGTCTGTAGTCTGAAAGATGAAGCTCATTAGCATTTAAAAAGAAAGAAAAACTAGTCAAGTTTTACTCCCTGCAGCTGAGGCAAAAATGTGTCACAGACTGAGCCTTTGATGTGTGAAGAAAGCTGCGAGTGAAAGGTGTAACTTTAGCTTTTCGTGACTCACACAGGCAGAAAAAAAGACAAAAGAAGACAAAACCAAAGAAAAAGCTATTGTTGTCCATCAGGGCCCGGATGGCACCGCAGCCTGCGCACGGCTCTTTTTGATTTTCATGTGTTTTCTAGGTATGCACGAGGCCCCTTCGCTGAACACGCCGTGCAGCGTGCAGCGAGCAGGAAACTGCTGTGGTTTGGTTGCCACAGAAACCAGGTGAGAGCATGTGCCGTGTGTGTGCTCTGGCGATGACGCCACACATTCCATGACGTCGACGTGGCAACAAGGCAGAGAGGAGAGGGGGCAAAGTGAAGTACCTCAGTTTTCGATTGATCCTCTTTAAGCCACCGTGAGGGAAAATACAGAAAAAGAAAAGCCTGTTGTTCTGACAACAGCTGTTTGTTTCACCGACTCATTTACCTGATTGCTCTCTTGGATTATCTGAACAGAATATACTCTTACATAAATGTCTAATAATTGTGAAAACATGCAGTATTACCTACAAACCAACATGAAGTCATTTTGTTGCCATGACATGACATGCCACTAAAGTGTCACAGAGGACCTTTTAGGGTACCTCTCCTCCCTTTTCACATGTTTTTGGACTATTTTACAGGATAATTCTGCTTTATTTCTGCTTTACTTATTCAGCCACATTAGTTTCCAGCAGAAAAAAGCAACAGTTTTACAATGTTTTTAAACATTCACAACCAATTATTATTTTGCAGTGCAAAGAATTAGAAAAAACAAAAGAAAATACAGCTCTTTCAAATAAAATAAAATAAAATAAAGTTCAACGAAAGTGTCCTTTCTTCTATGTCAGAAGATGGGGTCCAACCCTGTGTTGTGGGTATATGTCTGCTCGTTCTACTACTAGGGCCCTAGAATTTCTAGAACTGGTCGATTAAAACAAAATGTACTTTTAATGCGGAATTTGACTGAAATGCTGTTTTCTAGTGGAAGAGGAACGTAAGTCTGGAGAAAACTGCACGGAGGAAAGCAGATCTCCAGAGACTGAGCGCCTTCCCCTTCAAACAATGCAAACATGACGAAGCGGCTGCCCACGGCTCTGTCTTTGAAGTGGAAAAAACACCTTCCTCAGTCGAAATAAATTCAATGTGGAGGCACTGGAGACCCATCCAAGATGGCGGCCGCACTGATACGTCAGCTCCAATAGGCAGCGTCAGTCTATGAGGCGTCTACCTATATCATGTCTATGGTTGAGACGCTCTGACTCTGTACCACCACATGACAGTAAATACTAAGCTGTTATTTTGTTCCATTTGTTTTGAAATATTATAGTTCTGAAAAAAAAATAAATAATGAGAATAAATTTACATATATAGATAGGCTATATATCCGATCGCCCTGTTTACTCCCGTTATAACATATGCAGATTTATACGCGGCTCTTGAATGAGGCATCCGAAAATCTTTTTTTTCACCTTTAAATTTGGGTTAATTTCTATTTTATTTGCCAGAGATATTCCAGAGATGTTCCAGAGATGTTCCAGAGATGTTCCAGAGATGTTCCAGAAATATTCCAGAAGTATTCCAGAGATATTCCAGATATTTTCCAGAGATATTCCAGAGATATTCCAGAGATATTCCAGAAATATTCCAGAGATATTCCAGATATTTTCCAGAGATATTCCAGAGATATTCCAGAGATATTCCAGAGATTTTCCAGAGATATTCCAGAGATATTCCAGAGATGTTCCAGATATGTTCCAGAGATATTTCAGAGATTTTTACCGGAGATATTTCAGAGATATTCCAGAGATATTCCAGAGATATTCCAGAGATATCCATCCATCCATCCATTATCTTCCGCTGGTCCGGGGATCGGGTCGCGGGGGCAGCAGCTTGAGCAAAGAGACCCAGACTCCCTGTCCCCGGCCACTTCCTCCAGCTCTTCTGGGGGGACCCCGAGGCGTTCCCAGGCCAGCCGAGAGACATAGTCTCTCCAACGTGTCCTGGGTCTTCCCCGGGGTCTCCTCCCAGTGGGACGGGCCCGGAACACCTCACCGGGGAGGCGTCCAGGAGGCATTCTCACCAGATGCCCGAGCCACCTCATCTGACTCCTCTCGATGCGGAGGAGCAGCGGTTCTACTCCGAGCCCCTCCCGGATGACCGAGCTTCTCACCCTATCTCTAAGGGAGAGCCCAGACACCCTGCGGAGGAAACTCATTTCGGCCGCTTGTATTCGCGATCTCGTTCTTTCGGTCACTACAGTCCAGAGATATTCCAGAGATTTTCCAGAGATATTCCAGAGATATTCCAGAGATTTTCCAGAGATTTTCCAGAAATAACTCAGAAATAACTCAGAAATAACTCAGAAATATTCCAGAAATATTCCAGAGATTTTCTATATATGTCCCAGTATTCCAGCAAAATCTCAGATTCTCCTAGATTGCTGTGCAGGATGTTTGGGAATGTAGCAGCTAATCCTTCAAAAAGCCATTTATATGCTTCAAACTCTTCTGTGGTGACCTGAATGTTGCTCTCCACTCCCTGAGAGATATGTTGTGCATGTTTAAATGCAAGTTGTATTAGCATCAAAATAAAGCGTGCACCTCCAGATGGAAAACTCCCTCTGAATGTGAGAACAGCAGCTGTGGAGAAAGGCTGGAACTGTCAACACCATCGCCAGAAAAACTCTGGTGTTCATGCACGGCAGTGGCTTTAGTTATCCACAGGGCCACCTTTATAAAGGGAAACAGCACTTTTTTATATATAAAGCGTACGGTATCCCCTCCTCTTTGTAACTTTATTAGACTTTTAATAAAAACGTTTGAGTCAACTTTCAAAAAAATTATAGAATAAAATGAATGTGCAGTTAAGTTCTGAATATTTAACCTTCTGCAACCAAGAACATCCCATTCACCAGTGAGGCCACAGTTTAGTGCTATGACTGAGACGGACGCACTTTATTCTTCCGTATCAGTAGCACTGACTCATTGCTGCAAGGCCTTTATTTACTATGTTTAGGATTTATTTGGCTGAGGCTAATGAGGCTAATGACGCTAGCGACCCACCGGATAGGAGTGAAAAGTCGGCCGATGTTTGCCTGTCTTTGGGCAAACCATTTGCCCCTATATTGGGACATGTCTGTCTACCATTAAGTCTAGGCTGAAGCAGCATTAATGGGAAACACTGCTTCAAAATAAACTGGATTTACTTTGTACAACCACCATTTATCAATTTACCCCTGACGATGCTCATAATACCTTAAATGCTCCTTTATTTCCACAATGAAGGAAGAAGTTAACCCTAATGTGGCAGTGGTATATGGCCCAATATTAAACGATTCCTTCTACGAAGCCATTTCTTCAGTGTATGAGAACAATTGCTTTTACATTTTAAATTATGTATGAACGACTAAGCCGACTTTTAGTTTCAGCTCAGAGTGTCTCTCAGCATTATTGGAGAGGAAAATAAAAAGGAATGTGATTCATGTGGATCTACTTTGATTTAAGCCTTTAAACCCCCCAGCTGCTGCTTTATCACCTGCCCCCGTCTTCTCTAAAAGACGCTGATAAAACTGCTTGGAAATTACCCATTCCCACTTACCTGGCGCTCAGATACAGATTTCCAGTTGTGATTACTGTACACTTAGATCAGATGGACCTCTTCCAGGCAATGGAAAGTCTATTACAGCCTGCTATTCAGGTTCAGCTCTCACTCCCTGCAGGTTTTTACCAAGGCTGCACCTCTTAAGCTGCTTTCCACTGGGCTAACAAAACAGCAATATGTCTTGTGATGGGATGATGAAATGAGTGGTCAGTGAATGAGAGAGCGACATTAGCAACATTGAGCTTGTGATACGTCAGCTCCAATAGGCAGCGTCAGTCTATGAGGCGTCTACCTATATTATGTCTATGGTTGAGACGGTCTGACTCTGTACCACCACATAACAGGAAATACTAAGCTGTTATTTCTTCCCATTTGTTTTGAAATAGTTCATATAATATAGTTCTGATTAAAAAAAATAATGAGAATAAATATACATATATAGAAAGGCTACACTGGAAAAAAATCAATGTCTTATCAAGTATATTTGTCTCATTTCTAGTCAAAATATCTCATTGTACTTAATATCAGACACAACTGCCTAACAAGCACCATTTCAGCCAGATATAGGGACTTGTTTGAAGACAGTACATCTGGAATATCTTGTTAAATGAAAAAGTCTTGAAAACAAATTGTTTTGAGTCGGATTTCATATGAAAAACAAGCTTTTTTTTTACATTTGAAGAGGTTTTTAAGCTAATTTCAAGATCACTTTTATCTCAAAAGTCCTAAATATCACATTTCATTTCAAGAAATCTTTGACAAGCTGATTTTCACTAGTTCCATTGGCAGATTTATTTAGCTTATTTCAAGCAAAAACGTCTCGTATTTGTTGTTTTTTTACTTATTTTTGGAGGGGCATTTTTTCCAGTGTATATATCCGATCGCTGATCGGGATAACATCCGATTCCAATAGAGTCTGAAACCACATGATCGGAACAGGACATCCCTACTTTAAAGTATTAAGGAGTTTTGTGCCTTATTTAAAGGCTGCCTTGGTCTTGCCCTGTTTATTCCCGTTATAATATATGCGGATATAAATGAATGAAGCATCCGAAAAAAAATTTCATCTTTAAATTTGGGTTAATTTATATTTAATTCCTGTACATTTTAGTCATTTACATTAAAAACACACTGTTTTTGGAAGTAAAATAAGAGTAAAAGGTAAAAAAGGTAAGCTGCTTTCCACTGGGCTAACAAAACAACAATATGTCTTGTGATGGGCTGATGAAATGAGTGATCAGTGGGTCTATAAATGAGGCTTTGCTGCTCTAATCTCTCTACGTTACCACAGGAGAAAAGGTGAGAAAATAAAAGATAAGAAAATGTATCAAAGAGGAGAACAAGATGCTGTGAGAAACTGGGTGAATGAGAGAGCGACGTTAGCAACATCGAGCATGTTTTATGTGGCTCCAGGAATGTGGGAAGCCTGCAAACTGTCCAAGATAATATGTAATTGTGTATTTCTGTGTGTAGGCGAATGAAGGGAATTAATCCTTGCACCCTGATTCGCATGCATTCAAACACTCATTTTCATCAGAAAAATGCCTATGAAAGGAAGATTACCAATGACATGCCAACGCCGGCCCTCCATATATTCCATATTAATCCCCATCTCCTGGCCTCGGGCCACGGTGGGAATATGTACTGCAGGACGGCCACGTGCCCCCTCCCAGCTGCCTGCTAATCTTGCCCACAGCCACAGGTTCGCTCCGTGTCCATGGACCTCCCTGTGGGGTCGAGGCCAGTCGTATCCTCTGGCTCTCTCCTGCCCCCTATAGCACAAAAGGCTGAATGTGCCTTTATTGGTCATTCCTGCTGCAGCGCTGCTCGGATTTCCTGAAGACCCTTTTTCTAGCAATGCGGGTGGAAAATGCAATGTACAGCTTCTTAAAGATTCTTTCCTAATGCATTAAGTATGCTATATAAAGTACTTTCCATTACAATAAATAGTTTGACGGTAATCTTCCTTATTGTTGCATAAATGCCACGAGACGATAAAAGAGGGGAAAAATAGCACTTGGCAATCAAATACTCCCATGTTATTGATTTGTTGGCGTGCTTCTTTGAACCCTCTCGATTCACATGCATTCCTCTCGCAATAGGAGCTGTCACTTTGTGTGGAAATTGTCCCTTCAGTGAGTGTGGCTATAGGGAGCGTCTGATGTCCACTCTGCGCCACTTATCTATGATGTGAATAGGAAGACAATGAGACCCCCAGTGGCTCCCTCTCTCCGTGACCCGCCTGGGTCTGATTTGCCTTGGCAAGGGGGACAGAGGCCCAAAACAAAGCTGAAGGAGTCTCCACTGAAGGGGTTCAGAGGTCAGCCCCAACACCAAAGTAACAGGCTCGTCTTCTAGTTTGTGCTCCTAAGTGGGAAAGAGACACAGAGGCGTAGAGACAATGGGATAAAAGGAACCTCCAAAACCATTAAATTCTGAGGAAGTGATGGCCGTGAATGATGACAGAGACTGAATAGGGACTCTTGAGGTGGGAGGTACGCTCCATTAATGACCATGGATGCTCCATTATGGCAGCCCTGTGAGGTGGTGATGAGGTGGTACATTTTTCCCATTAGGCCTCTCTTCCCTGAAAGTGGAGACAATTCCAGATTGATGCAGGAATCCTGGTCGCCCCCAGTTGTGAGCCTCATCCCATCACAAGGATACAACCTGACAACACGCCGGCCACTTTAGAGGCAGGATGAGTCAAATTACTGTTTGTGTAACGTCAAGTCTTTCATAGCTTCCCAGAGGGACACTTTGATTGATGGACTTTCTCTTTTACAAAGAGTGTACGAGAGGATGTGGTCATATAGTTCATGGCTTCAAAGTGTGCAAGATAATGGATCCTCCTCTGAATGGGATCAGTGATGTAAATGATGATTCATTCATTACCTTGAATCTCTCTCTGTCAACATTATTGCAAAAGACAAATTTACAAAACTACAGCAAACAGGAAGAGACACCTAAACATGTTGCTTACATCTGAAAAAACACAGTTATCCCCCCTGAAAAGCAGATGCATTTAGGTGTCTACATAAAGATTACAACACCAGGATATGCTGCTCAGTCATTCTTGGCATTAAGTGTACTTAGCGTTGTCTCAGGGGTCTATGTTAAATCCCTCTTATAGGAACAGATTTAGAATTTCATACATGTGTTTGCAGCCATTTATTATACCCAGCAGAAGTATTTATGAGACAAAATGATAAAAGCCTAAGTGGTGGCAGTGATACAACATCTGAGTAATGTTGGTGATTATGAATTATGAACATTTCTTACCTCATCTTTGAACTAAAAACCCATTTTCACCCAGAGACAGTCAACAAAAGACAATCTGCACCTCCCATTCCTTTGACTGGGACCTGATCCTGTAGCTCTGGTGTCCAAAATGAAACTTGTTTTTCCTCCCAAACATCCAGACAATTGGATTTACTCAACCTTGGAACAGTGAATACTTCTGTCATAGTAATTGCTGGCTTGCATTGTGTTCTTCTTCAATGAGCCTCCCAGTTATGGTCATCCTTAGCTCCTGAGCGGTTGGCATAATCCTCTATCCCCCTCCAAACACTTGCAAACAAGCCTAATTTATGCTTTGGTATCAGACCAGCTCAGAGCCCACAGCATAGCTTTGTACTACACTCTGCAGCTTCCCTGAAGCCAAACTCAAATCGAGTAACTTTTGTGTTCGGCTGCCAGTTTAAAGCAATGGCAGGAAACCTGCAAACGTCGAGGTCTTTGAAGGTCTAAACTGCTCACCTACACAGACGGACACATCACAAACAGAAGAAAAATGTTACTTACATAGACCGCCAAAGGCTCTGGGTCAATGTGGCGTTGGAAAATAAAGTAGGTTTAAGTGTTGGGACATTTGACTGAGTTCTGCTATCAGCTCACTTTTGGTGAACCAGCTGTGGGACCTGCATGACTGTCATATTCGGCTTTGGTTTTGGTGTGTGGATGCAGCCCAGCTTTGACTAAAAACTGGTTCACTCGGACCAACAAGCCACCACACGGTGACCTGAATTTGAACAAGATGACAACCCGGTTCAGTTCAGTGTGGATGGCCCAATTCTGTTATGTCTTCCTGGTAGAAATGGGACCCGCTAGGTTCGGGTGGAGGAACGTTATGTGTTAAAATGATGTGGTCCAACCACAGAAATCAATTATTTTACTCTGTTATCGTGGCAACACTGGAAAAAATGCCCCTCCAAAAATAAGTTAAAAAAACAGCAAATACGAGACATTTTAGCTTGAAATAAGCCAAAATTCTGCCAATGGAACTAGTGAAAATCGGCTTGTCAAGATTTCTTGAAATAAGATGTGATATTTAGGACTTTTGAGATAAAAGTGATCTTGAAATTAGCTTAAAAACCTCTTCAAATGTCAAAAAAAGCTTGTTTCATATGATATGTGACTCAAAACAAGATGTTTTCAAGACTTTTTCACTTAACAAGATATTCCAGATGTATTGTATTAAAACAAGTCCCTATATCTGGCTGAAATAGTACTTGTTAGGCAGTTGTGTCTGATATTAAGTGTAATGAGATATTTTGACTAAAAATGAGACAAATATACTTGGTAAGACTTTGAGTTTTTCCAGTGAACCAGATTGATAAGTCATATATAAAGACAATATCCACTCCATTCAAATGTCTGTTACCATGACGGCCCAAACTGTGATTATTTTACGTTACCAAGTGTCTCGTTGCCTAAACCTAACCAACCTGGAACTGAAAACTGAAAACTAAAGAATAAGGGAAAAAACTAATCGTCCCAAAAACATATCACGGGCCACCACCACCTTACGAAATGTGATGATTTTCTGTATTTCTGTCAGACTGAGATATCTGACAGATGAGGCTAGCAACAGGGGCTAACAATGCTAACGATGCCACTTTGGTTGTTTGACATGTTGCTTGTCCATTTTGTCGTTTAAACCTCAGGTTTAAGTTAAAATCTTCAGCATTGAGTTGGCAGTCTTTATGCTATTGTATGCTGCTGCCATGTTAGCTGCATAACTAGTTGATAGGTAAACTACACAGCTTCTTATTTAACATGGAAAGAAAGATATTACGCATACGGTGACAGCATTGATTTACTTTAACATAACCAGAATTAATCACAACATCGATAAAAAGCTGCAGATTTCATGATGGGCATTTCAGATTAGAGCTTTTGGGTTTTCCCCTAATGCTTTGTGTGTTTCACTCCAAAAGGTCTCCTTTAGTAAACTGTACATTCATATGTTACTCCAGATTTGTGTTAAAACTCAGAAGCATGTCTAGACTTTAATTACACAGCCACAAATAGCCTTATTTAATTAAGCCAGCCAGATGTTTTACAGTAAGAGTTCTTAAAAGAAACACCTCACAGATGGCTGCGAGTGCTCCACAGCACTGTCAGGACGGTTTGACTTTTTTCCACGAAGAAAAATGCACCGATCCAGCCAAAAATGGGCATTCCACACTTTATATTCTATACACTGGAAAAAATGCCCCTCCAAAAATAAGTAAGAAAAACAACAAATACAAGATGTTTTTGCTTGAAATAAGCAAAAAAATCTGCCAATGGAACTAGTGAAAATCGGCTTGTCAAGATTTCTTGAAACAAGTTGTGATATTTAGGACTTTTGAGATAAAAGTGATCTTGAAATTAGCTTAAAAACCTCTTCAAATGTAAAAAAAAAGCTTGTTCCATATGATATGTGACTCAAAACAATTTGTTTTCAAGACTTTTTCATTTAACAAGATATTCCAGATGTTTTGTCTTCAAACAAGTCCCTATATCTGGCTGAAATAGTACTTGTTAGTCAGTTGTGTCTTATATTAAGTGTAATGAGATACTCAATGAGACAAATATACTTGGTAAGATTTAGATTTTTTCCAGTGTAGATCGGGGTCAGCAATCAACTACTTTGTGCATGTCAAAGCCACTTCTGCCCTCTTCTGCTCCTGCTTGTGAGAGAAAGTGCACAGCAAACTGAAGTGCACTCACAACATCTTCAAGGTTAAGAGCGCGTTGCTGCCGCTTCTGTCCAAATGTGAAACCCAAGCATTTCTGGAATCAAACGCAGGGTTGGGAAGTATGTACCAAATCTTTTGGTCTTCCAGCCTATAGGCTCAAAAAGCAGCAGGAACAGACAAAGGTTCAGTCCGTCCATTGGCATGAGGATTTATGTGATCAAAGCTATAGCGCTAAACCTTTCAACAAGGGAGTGTCTTCTGTTCACAGATGGAGATCCAGGTTGCTGACTGAGCTTAACAGGCCGCAGTGGGGAGTCAACCGGACTGTTAACTAGCTGTAAGCATGGTAATATGCTAATGCCAATATGCTAATCACAACTGCTGCATCGGTGCAGGGATTTAGGCGGAGTAATGAGGAACTTAACAAGGGTGAGGTTTCACCGCTGGGACCGGCTTGAATGATAAATGTGGCTTAAAATCAAAGTTACTTTGATTGACAAAAACGTGGGTTGTGCTCTGATAATGCCGCGAAACAATAAATATGAATATACAAGTTTATTCTTGTAGTGCTCTATAGAAATCCCACACAGAGAACAAAGACTGAAACGGAAAGATTGAAGCTTGTCTGATGGTCTTTGTTTGTTAATTAAATTGGGAATTTGTTTACCAGTGTCCAGACCAGTGCAGCATGAATAATCTGATTTTCCATCCGCAAACCCCCCTCACACCCCCAATGACTGGTGTCATGGCCCCGAAACGGGGGAACTAGACTTTCTTTTGATTCAGCCATAATTAAAGTGGACTAATGGACAATTAGTTTGGTCTAATTTCCAGGACAGCACTGGTTTTGTACTCACCTTTGAACCCCGGGGCTCGACACCGGTCTGACCCGCTCGGCTAAATCTATAGATGGCTGTGACGAGGTCAGCGGAGAGAAGAGGTCGGCCATACTTTTCCAGGCCTTTGATTTGTCAAATGCACATTCATTGTATTTGTTGTCACATTAAATGTTTAATGTAGTGACAGGGCATGCAACGTCATGTTTAAATGTTGGACGCATGCTGTTTCAGTCACATAGGTCGGCTAAATAAATGCACACACGAAAGGAGACTCATTCCTAATTTCTCCCTGATTTTGAGTTTAATTATGCAAAGACCCAGATTAGATCCTTCATCTGTCTGTGGAGTTAACCTTCAGACTGCAGGGTTAAACTCAGAGGAGCTTTTCTCCTCCTCACACACTCTGACATTAATGCAGTGTGCTTATTTTATACATTTATATATTCAGAACGCTGGTTTAAAATGACTTCAGTGTAAGCAAGTCAAGTGTCAGCTGAGCTCACTAACAAAGACAGGCCTTTGTCTTCATTGAGGAAACTTGACCTATTTGTCTTAGCATTGTTTTGACCACCTCATTAAGGTCTTCATGTCAATTAGAGTGCTTTCAGCGACTCATGTTATCTTCTTTAACCTATTATTCAATTATGACAGGGTGCATATACCTCTTTATTTACAAAAGCTCAACGTAAAGCTTGGCGTGATATTGGAATAGGAATAGAAATTAATGAAGTGCACCAACCTTCTTATTAGATTTTCTTTCATAGCAAAGGAAATCCTGTCATGTTGATAGCCACTCAAAGGGTTTTCAGTCTGTTGAGTACATACAATAATGTATGTGTGCGGCATCACATGTTCAGTGTTTACGGTCAAAGCACACAAACACAAAGCCGGGCATCCAGAATCAAATGGCCATTGAACGGCAATCAAAGTAATCAGCTTCCTCGTGGCGCAGATTGTTGCGTGTGCTTGTTTAAAATGCTTTTGAGGAAGATGATGTCAATTAAAAACAGCGCTGTGGAGGATTGGGCCATAAGGGTGAAAAGGATGGCCTGCGAGCCTTTCTGCTCAGATCCCATTTACACTGGAAAAAATCTAAATCTTACCAAGTATATTTGTCTCATTGAGTATCTCATTACACTTAATATAAGACGCAACTGCCTAACAAGTACCATTTCAGCCAGATATAGGGACTTGTTTTACTACAATACATCTGGAATATCTTGTTAAATGAAAAAGTCTTGAAAACAAATTGTTTTGAGTCATATTTCACATGAAACAAGCTTTTTTTTTACATTTGAAGAGGTTTTTAAGCTAATTTCAAGATCACTTTTATCTCAAAAGTCCTAAATATCACATCTTATTTCAAGAAATCTTGACAAGCCGATTTTCACTAGTTCCATTGGCAGATTTTTTTTTGCTTATTTCAAGCAAAAACGTCTTTTATTTGTTGTTTTTTGGTGGCCTGTATCAGATTTCAGTGTGAAAGGTTCACCGTACGGAACTGAGCCGCGTGTGCATAAAGTAAAGGTATCACTAGATACAGAAATGATCCTCCAAATGCATATCATTAAACACAACCCTGATCCGCCCTCTTAGGACATCCCCTGTTTCGTCCCAGCTCCTTACGCACTTATTTGTTTCCTAAATTGTCTTTCCATTTGTCTCGGTTCCTAACTTACTCTAGCACTAGTTATGCTCTTAGCTGTTTGGTTTTGGAAGGAAATGCACTTATGATTTCTTGTGACCTGAAGTTCTTTTGCCTACCGATGTGGAACACACTTATTGTAAGTCGCTTTGGATAAAAGCGTCTGCAAAATGACTGTAATGTAATACGCAGCTCCTCACTGGTCTGTCACAGTCTAACGTCTGTACCCTCGTCCAGAGACACAGGAAAAAATGCCCCTCCAAAAATAAGTAAGAAAAACAACAAATAAAAGACGTTTTTGCTTGAAATAAGCAAAAAATCTGCCAATGGAACTAGTGAAAATCGGCTTGTCAAGATTTCTTGAAATAAGATGTGATATTTAGGACTTTAGAGATAAAAGTAATCATGAAATTAGCTTAAAAACCTCTTCAAATGTAAAAAAAAAAGCTTGTTTCATGTGAAATGACTCAAAACAATTTGTTTTCAAGACTTTTTCATTTAACAAGATATTCCAGATGTATTGTCTTCAAACAAGTCCCTATATCTGGCTGAAATGGTACTTGTTAGGCAGTTGTGTCTGATATTAAGATTAAGATCAGATTTATTGGTCATGCATACACTTGAAATTTGTCCTCTGCTTTTAACCCATCCAGGTTGGCACCTGTTTGACACACACATGCACATGCACAGGGTCACACACTCAGAGACAGATGCCAACCTGCAGTGGGCAGCCATGAAGCGCCTGGGGAGCATTGGGGGTACGGTGCCTTGCTCAAGGGCACCTCAGCTGTGACAAGGAGGTGGACTGACAACCCTCCAGCTATCAGTTCCACCAATCTTTTTTGAGTGGCAAGAGTGGGAATCAAACCGCCAACCTTCCGGTTATTGGACGACCGACTCTAACCACTGAGCCACAATAATGAGATATTTTGACTAGAAATGAGACAAATATACTTGGTAAGACTTAGTGCTTGTGTGACTTTGACTGATCTGTCAGCACATGCTGAAGTGGCCCAAATCAGAGCTGAAACAATCGGATTTGGGTCACCTTTGACCCACGTGAAGGTTTAAGCTAAAGATAACTTTTATACAAATATTAGATGTATGCTGTTATTGGAGAGATCACGTGTGAAATGATGGTAGCTTGCAGAGATGGGGACTCGAGTCACTGTGACTTGGACTCGAGTCGACTCGAGTCGCTGTTTTGATGACTTGTGACTTGACAAAAAATAAAAGACTTGAGACTCGACTCGGACTTGGAAGTTAAAGACTCGGCACTTGACTTGACTTGAGACACGATGACTTGAGTGTTATTCAGTTTGAATATAAAATTAATAAACTGTTTAAAAAAAATAATATGGATTACCCGGTAGGAGCGCAGGCTGAGAATGGCGTCATGATTGGATCCCTACCCTGTCGATCAGTCATGCCCTCTCTACATACCTTAGTGTTTATTGGAGAGAATAAACTCATATTAGATATGCATCAACATGTCAGCGGGACCGAGAGTCGTTGTCTTCGGCCTTCGTAATCACCATTTTGACGGCAAAAGACGAACAGCTCAGTGCAAGACATGCGGCATCAACATCTCAGACAGCCAGACGACAACTTCCAACTTTGTTCGTCATTTGAAGATCCATTCTGACCAGTAAGTGCTCGTCAAATGAGCTAATATTATCCTGTTAGCCTAGTCGGTAGTTAGCTAACGTTAGCTTGATATGATACGGGGTGGACAGGTTGGACACATTGGCCAATGATGTTTACTGACAGTTACTTATATCTTTGTGTTTTCACTTTATTAAGATCAGATTCTGCAGGAAAAATTGATATAATAAGGTGACTTTGACTTGACTTGCCCAAGAAAGAATTACTTGAGACTTGAAAGCTAAGACTTGAGACTTGCACATGTGTGACTTGGTCCCATCTCTGGTAGCTTGTATGGGTGCAGCGCAGCCCGCAGACTCCTTGAAGTTTACATGTTTCAATATTTATGTCAGTTGTTGAACGTTGCACCTCGCAGACTCCTGACACATGAGGCCTACTGTGAAGCCAGAGTCTGTAAAATTGAAATTCACGTGATAAGACGAAAGGAGCCGTATCGTGGAGGACCAGCCTCACAGCTGTTGGCTGCCTGCTCGTGTACAAACTGCTCCAGGAGCTGTGAACTCTGTGCTGTTACACAGACTGTTTCTTTTTTTCTTTTTTTATTGAGTTGAGTCTTTTATTGTAAGAAAATGCTCAGACACCGTTGGACCACATCTGCAGAAGAGCAGGAACGACAGATGCTCGGGTGTTTCTGCAGATTAGGGTTAAGTGCACAGGAAAGACATTTCTTTGAAATTAAAGAGGATGAAGGATCCCACTTGCTTGGCATCCAGTCAGCAGCTCTCTTATGGATGTGCACCTAAAGGTCTGGCAGGCCATGAGAACCTATAGTCAATACAGTCCCATTGTACTCTGGATCAGGGGTTTTTCTGTGGTCTTCTTTCCCTGGAACCCAAACAATATATATGTGCATTAAAGAGAAACCCTGATCCCCCACCTACCATTTAAAAGAACGGTAACGGTAACTAACGGCTAGCCTGGGGTTGTGTGACGTGTTCAGGGAAGACGCGTCAGGTGTGACGCTTGGAAACTTGTTGAAACTTCCTACAACCTTTTGTTTTTATCATTACAAGAGCTGACGGCTGTCTCTGACAGCTAGGTTTGGGTCACAACCTTCTTAAGCTAGGAAGAAATCCTTCCTTGTCCACGGAAAACACAGAAAATGGGACAGAATGTCACTCTAAATGTCTGCCGAATAGCTCAAAGCTGTTAGCTGGCTCCCTGAAAGTCATTTATATTGGTGATATATATACTTTGCTGTCCTCTGATGGAACAGAAAACGATGCTAACAGCGTTAGGGGAACCAAACTGGGCCAATCCGAACGAAGGACTGAGTCCTTCGAAGGATCTTTGACATCGCAACAGTCCTTCGATGAGATTTTATTCTGCGGCATCCCAGAAAAGTAGTCGCTGTGGAGTAACTCTTCACTATTGTGTGTTTTCAGTTTCCCCACAGTCAACTGTCAGTTTGGTGTATGAAGGACATAAATCTTCACATAATCTCTTTCAGATAAGAACGAGCTGTCATCTCAGCTTCTGACATTAGTCTTGAATTTTATTAAAGCTAAAATTTAATAATCTATTTACAATAATTTAAGTCAATTCAGTTATTTCACGTCACCAAATAAATGACAAATTAGCTAAATTCAGTCAGGATGGAGAATTAAATCCAACTGGATGTTCGTTTTTGACGGTGGCATTCGTAATCCATGTTTAAATAACCCATGTGGATCCATTAAACTGTAGATCTGAGCAAACAAATTTAGGCAGCTTAGATTGAATAAACAATGGAAGAGGGAAAGTGGTCTTATTTGGAATGGCTAACAGATTGTCTACAGGCTTTGTACATTTCTAAGTCTGATGTAGGCTCTAAATCTGCTTCAATGATAATGAAACGAAGGCCAAATTAAACATTTGAACGTTTTTACCTAGTTTCTGTGTCTTTGTCTCATCGTTGCAGTTTAATCCTGCAAATAAAGAGACCGTTGAGTTCAGTTTAAGCATTTAGTGAAAGAAAAAAGGGGTTTTACAGGCATGTGTGCATATGCAGAGTTAAATACTGCTAATCCACATGGCTAAAACCAAAAAAAAAAAACGTACAAAAAACAAACAAACCTGACTTCCGGGTGCACAGCCCTATGGGAAATGGAGTCCTGACCACAGATAAAGTCTTATCTGGGTTAAAACACAAGTAATTCAATAATTAGACCAACTGTAATATTCAAACTAACATTTTGCAATCAAATAAAGTTCCAACAATCATTCTTCCATCTGTCTCACTGGAGCTCCGGAGGGTCCAGTTTGCACAGCAGAGCTCACATCCTCTGTGGGCTCTGAGAAGCAGCTAGTGTGTGCGGACTGACAGCTGATTGCGCCATGGTTTAATCTTGTTAGGGATTTTCAAAAGTGCTGCGTCCACTCAGATGTGGAGATAGGAGCGCCACGCAGCCTTTGTGTGCAAAATTTCAATGCTCCCAAAATGGGGGACAAAGGGCCCCCCTGGTGATGTCATTCCACTGTCAGCAAGCAGGGCCTCGTCAGAGAAGAGGGGCCTGGACAGGACAAACTGTGACCATCACTCCCCCATGCCCCAGCCCTTCACCCTGACCCCCACTCAACCAACATATGCGACCTCCTGCTGGGAAGTTTCAGATTGAAATCTGCTTCGGCCACACAAATATTCATAATCCTAAATGACCCCGCATGTGCCCACAGCCACTTAAATGCCAACAAATAATGCATATATGTCATGTTTCTTGTGTTTTGTGTCACTCCAGCGAGCTTCCAGCCATATTTAATCAGTATCAACGTCATAAAAGTGCAGCTGTCCGTCGTTCGATGTTCCTCTGACTCATATTTATCAGAGCTGTGTCATTTAGCGCCTGCATCAGCATGTGGACGGCCAATTCTCTCTCAAGACTCCACCATAAAGGGACGATGCATTTTGAACAATGCTATACATATATAGGGACTTGTTTGAAGACAATACATCTGGAATATCTTATTAAATGAAAACAAATTGTTTTGAGTCACATTTCATATGAAACAAAAATTTTTTTATATTTGAAGAGGTTTTTAAGCTAATTTCAAGATCACTTTTATCTCAAAAGTCCTAAATATCACATTTTATTTCAAGAAATCTTGACAAGCCGATTTTCACTAGTTCCATTGGCAATTTTTTTTTTGCTTATTTCAAGCAAAAACGTCTCGTATTTGTTGTTTTTTTACTTATTTTTGGAGGGGCATTTTTTCCAGTGTAGTAATGGGACTTTTACGTCCTTCGAGCAGCTAATAGCTAAATATGACTCGTCCAACAAACACTTATTTTGTTATTTACAACTGAGAACATTGCTGAAAAAAACCTGGGGGGAACAAATGCCACCGCCTGACCCGACAAAGGTGGAGGAAACATTTAACAACAGCAAAGGTCCAAAGCGTTTTATCAGCCAGGTGTATTTAACAATGACGGAGGAGTATCCCAAACAAAAGGCATCACAATGCATGAGGACCTGAGGTCTAACTTGTGTCAGAATAGCTTATTTGCCACGATAAATGCCAGATTCAAACTGGTCCTTCACCAACTTTACCCCTCAAAAATTACATCGGTACAAACTCTCAATCTCCAATATCTGTCTCAGACGTGGCATTGCAGAGGGTGCCGTGCTACACTGCACGTGGAAATGCACTAAAGTAACTCAATTTTGGTTTGATGTATGCGGCACGCTGACTAAAATCATAGAAACACCGATTCGATTAGATCCAGGACTCTGTGTTTTAGGCAAAGTAGCAAACTTCCTGTTTCCAGAAGATGCATCGCATTAACCTGGAGGTCAGATTCCTCCCTCTAATACGTCGAAATGATATCAGAAATGATGATCTGTTTACCTTTAGAGAAAATCACATGTCATGAGAAATAGATGTGACACCTTTCTAAAGATCTGGCCACCTTTTACTGAGCATATTGAAACATTACCCCTAACAGCTGTGGACTCTCTGTAAGTTCAATTATACAATAATATAATATATAATAATATAATTCAATTATCCTTTAGTTAAATTATTAATCGATAATAACGTCCAGGTACATTGCTTAAAATTACGCATTTATCACAGTGTAATAATTGTCTTTTTTTTTTATTTTTTACTATGTATTTTCTTTTTCTTAGATAATTTCATTATTGTTGTTATTATTATCATTATAATTACTTATTTGTTTGTCTTTAATATTTATGATACTTTACATGTGGGAATGAGTTCTTCTGGGGTTTTTTTCCATAATTAAAAACTTCCAAAATAAAATATTCCAGAAACAAAAAGACTCCAGATAAATACACTCAATGCTCTCAATGTCTTGGACTTTAGGAGATGTAATGCAGACAATAATTGCAGCTCTGCATGTGGAGATTTTCCAAACTTTGCTACACTTTGTTTGCCTTTTAGTAACCTTTTCCTCAACTGAATCTGACTTGTGACGCAGACGTAGCACGGCCTCTCTGCATTCAGCGTCTTTTTAAAGTTGTAATATGAGTCGTATGTAGGATCTGTTGAGCGTTTCACATTCCACAGAAACAACTTCATAAATCTCAGCTGTGTGTGCACGTAGGCGTGTGCACGTGGGCGTGTGCACGTGTGTTTGTGTGTGAACGTAGACAGATTTGTCCGAACTTAGCGAACTAGCCTGAGCACACTGGAAAAAATGCCCCTCCAAAAATAAGTAAAAAAACAACAAATAAAAGACGTTTTTGCTTGAAATAAGCAAAAAAATCTGCCAATGGAACTAGTGAAAATCGGCTTGTCAAGATTTCTTGAAATAAGATGTGATATTTAGGACTTTTGAGATAAAAGTGATCTTGAAATTAGCTTAAAAACCTCTTCAAATGAAAAAAAAAAGCTTGTTTCATATGATATGTGACTCAAAACAATTTTGAACAAGACTTTTTCATTTAACAAGATATTCCAGATGTATTGTCTTCAAAGAAGTCCCTATATCTGGCTGAAATAGTACTTGTTAGGCA
The DNA here is from genome assembly GCF_027942865.1 of Odontesthes bonariensis. Classification (NCBI taxonomy): domain Eukaryota; kingdom Metazoa; phylum Chordata; class Actinopteri; order Atheriniformes; family Atherinopsidae; genus Odontesthes; species Odontesthes bonariensis. The sequence goes on from NC_134525.1 coordinate 3,270,843, forward strand.
GTTGTGTCTTATATTAAGTGTAATGAGATATTTTGACTAGAAATTAGACAAATATACTTGGTAAGACTTTGATTGTTTCCAGTGCAGCAAGTCCTGCTCCAAAGAAATTTCACATCACTGAACTGAGCAAATTTGTCAATGAACCTTGTGTTTCAGTGACTTATCACACGTGATTAACACACACTCACACTGAATAATCCACATGGATGAGCCTGGGTCACCCACCAGCGGACATCTGACACTCGGTTTCAGATGTACAGTAGCACACAGATCCAAGCGTTTATGGGTATTTATGGACATGAGTCATGTATGTTCATCAGAAGTGAACTTCCCCGCCCTATCCGCCACACATTCCTCCTCACAACGTGTCGGCCCCTGCCGTGTCCGGTTAAAGTCTAAGTCTTTCCACACTGCTGTAAATCATTTCGCACCACAACATCAGCAGCTCTGACCGAGCACACACACGGAAAGGGACGAGCAGATGCTGTTGTGAAAGCATGACATGTGATGGGAGAAAGACAAACATCTCCTGGTATGTTTAACAGTCAGATTCTTCCAGTGCGAAGCACCCAAACATGGCGGAGCTAACTCTCTGGTGTTTACCTTATATTGTGCTTGTTTAATCATGTATAACAGATACACTTTACAGCCAAAAGTATTCTCTCATCTGCCTTTACACACATATGAACTTCAGTAACATCCCATTCTTAATCCAGAGGGTTTAATATGACGTCGGCCCCTCTTCTGGACAAGCTTTCCACAAGGTTTAGGAAGTTTATGGGAGTTTTTCACCATTATTCCAGAAGCACATCAGACACTGATGTTGGACAGAAGGCCTGGCTCACAGTCTCTGCTCTGATTCATCCCAAAGGTGTTCCATTGGGTTGAGGTCAGGACTCTGAAGGCCAATCTGGCTCATCCAGGTCTTCATGGACCTTTCTTTGTGCTCTGGTGCGCAGCCATGTTGGAACAGGAAGGGTCCATCCCCAAACTGTTTCCCCAAACTGTTTCCCCAAACTATTTCCCCAAACTGTTTCCCCAAACTATTTCTCCAAACTGTTTCTCCAAACTGTTTCCCCAAACTGTTTCCCCAGAGTTGGGAGCATGAAATGGTCCAACATCTCTTGGCGTGCTGAAGCATTCAGAGTTCCTTTCACTGGAACTAAGGGGCCGAGCCCAGCTCCTGAACAACAACCCCACACCATGATCCCCCCTCCACCAAACTTTACACTTTGGCACAATGCAGTCAGACAAGCACCGTTCCCCTGGCAACCGCCAAACCCAGACTCCTCCATCAGATCGCCAGATGGAGAAGCGTGATTGGTCCCTCCAGAGTAGGCGTCTCCACTGCTGTAGAGTCCAGCGGCGGCGTGCTTTACACCGCTGCATCCGACGCTTTGCATCGCACTTGGTGATGCATGGCTTGGATGCAGTTGCCATGGAAACCCATTCCACGAAGCTCTCTGTTCTTGAGCTAATCTGAAGGCCACATGAAGTCTGGAGGTCTGCAGCGACCGACTCTGCAGAAAGTTGGTGACCTCTGCGCACTATGTTAGTTAGTTCCAGTGAACTTTGTGCCAAAGTGTAAAGTTTGGTGGAGGGGGGATCATGGTGTGGGGTTGTTGTTCAGGAGCTGGGCTCGGCCCCTTAGTTCCAGTGAAAGGAACTCTGAATGCTTCAGAATACCAAGAGATTTTGGACCATTTCATGTTCCCAACTCTGGGGAAACAGTTTGGGGATGGACCCTTCCTGTTCCAACATGACCAGTGCACAAATAAAAGTCCATAAAGACAGTTTGTCCATGATCCAGTTTGGTGTGGAAGAACCTGACTGGCCTGCAGAGTCCTGACCTCAACCTGATAGAACACCTTTGGGATGACAAAGGGCCTTCTTTCCAACATCAGTGTGTCTGATGCACTTCTGGAACAATGGTGAAAAACTCCCATAAACACTCCTAAACCTTGTGGAAAGCTTGTCCAGAAGAGTTGAAGCTGTTATAGCTGCAGGGTGGGCCGACGTCATATTAAACCCTCTGGATTAAGAATGGGATGTTACTGAAGTTCATATGTGTGTAAAGGCAGATGAGAGAATACTTTTGGCTGTATGACGATTTTTGTACCAGGCTGAATAATTTGAATGACTTATAAAAAGAAACTTGCTTCACTCAGCATACAATCTTCATGTCTAAAGGAGCCTGTGTGGATGAAGCACATCTGAGCAAACTTAGAAGATTTTTGGGCATTTTTCAACTTTTCCGGAATGTGTTTTAGAGCTGAAATGCAAAAATTAAATGAAATTGGTGGGATAAGACATGAACTATCTTGTGCTCATACTGTCTTAAATTAAATAAAAACCATGGTTCACATGGTTAACCTGGGTGAAAGGACACCTTCCTCCTCATAAAAGACTGTACGAGGCTGCCATGACATTTTGACCATCTCTAGCAGGGTAATAAAATAGGTATGAAGCAAGATGTTGGCGGATGGCTTCACAGCTTTCAGTTTGAGTCTATTGATGGCCTAAAACCATTAGCCTACCTCACCATCCTGCAACCTGAGCGTAAGTATAGAGTGGACCTCTCATTCTGGTCATAACTGAAGAGGAAGCCTCGTCTCAGGTTCAGCGTCGCAGGGCAGGAGCGGGTCTGTTGTGGGTGCCTTCACACAGCGAAAGCTTAAATCTGAAGGTGCACAACTTACTCTTTTAACAACTTTTCCACAGGAAGTAGTGTGCTTTTTAATAAATATGGAGCTCTTTTTGGGCATCTGGACTGAATGATGGCATAGCAGTTCAACTTAAGGCCTTCACTGACTGCAGAGAGACTGATGTATTGAGACAGGCGTAATGCAAGGGGCTTCTGTTTGCAATAAGTGCCTTTCATTTATATGAGGGAGCTTTTGAAGTGGAAAAAAACAGCATCCCTGTAATGTGTTCATTAAAAATGTTATTATACTTTTCCCCTGAAAGTTCATCATCGGGGTACTGAGTCACAGCAGTTTTAAACAGGACCCCTGCACTGCAAGCTTATCCTCTACAAAGAGATCCAGTGAGGACAAAGCACACGCTCTCCCATAAATACCTGAATTTGGCCAGTTAATGATGCTTGCACAAATGGCCCCAACCTAACAAAATAGCCTCAATTGCTGGTTAATTTATTGGAGACAAGCGGCGTGCTAAGATCAAACGGGCAGCTCTCACTTGTAGCACCTTCACTGCAATGAATTTGGTGACCCCACCACCTTGTGCCTTCTTCTATAAGGGGCATTAGAGGCCTGAAAGAGCGAAGCCCCGAGGAAAAGAAGAGGTTAGCGCACATCAGGTTTGGGTTTGTAGGATGCTCGCGCAGCCCAATAAATCAGCTTGTTAGGGGATTTTCTGTACGCTCATAGTGGCTGAGAAAATATCAGCATGAAAGTCAAATATCCTGAATGAGAAGTAGCTGCGGGGGTCAGAAACACATGAATGACAGATGTGTGGACGACTCGTCTGCCCTTGGTAAACACGTTGCTGAAACTGCATGTATTAGCGTGCACGGACTGACACTTTCTGAGCATATCCTGCTTTTTTTTAATGGAGCTATCCTTGAGTCAAGGTGAAGCTTGAGTTTCATTACGAGACAGCTTTAATGACCAGGTTAAGGGCTTGGAATTCCCACAACCTGAATATAAGAGGAGGATTTAGTTTGGCTCTTTTGTTCCTGACATAAAACGGCGCGTTGTTAGTCGTGGCCTGAGGGCACAGTGGCCTGGGAGCACTACAACAGGTTTTCTTTCCTCCATTTCATTGTTTTACAGAGAAAATATTGAGTCACGATATGCTGCAATTAGCCACAGGAAAAAGCCCTCCAGAGTAAATGTAGTGCAACTTTAGTCGTATTTTACCAAGAGAGCCTGCACCCTGGTGCATTCAGAGTTATTTCAGTTCGAATTACCAACGCTGCGATTAGAACTTCACATGTTCAACCACAGTTAGAAAAAAGTTAAATAAAAACTAGAGCGAGTAACTCGTTATTATCGCGTTAACTCGTAAATTATTTAACGCCGATAAATATTTTACCCCCATAGCCTCTGTACATGGGGCGCCTGCTCAACCCACTACGCCACGGACCACCCCTGTTTTATTATTTATTTTATTATTGTAAAAGTCTGTTGCTCTCAGGCTTTTATTTTGTAAAAGTCTGTTGCTCACAGGCTTTTATTCTGTAAAAGTCTGCTGCTGTCTGCTGCGGAACAGGAAAAGAAAGTAATCGGCGGATCCACCAAACATGGAGAAGGGTACGGAACTTTTACTCGGCCATTTTCATTTTAAAGTTCTTCCAGACGGCGGAGTCGACAGAACCAAAGTCATCTGTAAACACTGCCAAGTTGAATTGTCTTCTCAGCGTAGTAGTTCCAGTCTAAAATATCACTTAAAGGCAAAACACACAACTGATAGCAGCAAGTCATTCAAGGAAACAGACAGTGGAGCGAGGCTTCTACATAAAAACTACAGAAAGAATCTGATGTTAAAAGTGTGTTTGCACAACAAATGTTATGGCACTTTCATTCATATGGCAGCACATTTAAAATAAAACTAAATGCTAAAAGCTATACACTACTGTTGGATTCATTTTTGGATTTTGCGTACAAATGCGATTAATCGCAATTAATCAGGGAAATCATGTGATTAATTAGATTAAAGATTTTAATCGTTGCCCAGCCCTAATATATTGTCATTCATCATTACTGAAAACCACATGAATGTTCTCTCACACACCTTTGTTTTGTCTTTATTTCTTCAATTAATATATATATATATTTTTTGTTTCTTCTTGGATCCACCCCACACTAAGAGCTTATCATGTATTTTTATTTAAATTTGACTTAATAATGGGTCTGGCCTGATATTTGACCTTGTGATGGACCTGCAACCCGTCCATGGTGTACCTGCCTTTCGCCTCATGGCAGCTGTGACGGGCTCTGGCCCCCCCGCAACCCAAAATATGATGAAGCAGGTGTGGAAAATACATGATTGAGAGGCTTCAGACTACTTTGGTTTATTTATCGCTTGAGTTTTACAGATTCTGTGACAAATGACAGAAGAAGCACGATGAATTCTAAGTGCACAGGGACATACTATCGCCTCAAATTCAGCTAAATTCAGCACAGTTAATCACGGAGTATTTCAGTATATTTAAGTAGCATGTGATGCAGAGAGTAAAACTGTGTTTTCTTATCAACATAGAGAGAACAGCAGGCGAGACTCCTTATCGTGTTGATAGATGTTCTGCATGGATCTGTAGGTGTGCACAGTGAATGGAAAGCAGCATACAGGTCAGCAGACGGGACAAGCTCTCACACAGCAGCAGCAGCAGCAGCAGCAAAGGCTCCGACATGATAAGACATTCCTGCATTGTCTCATTATCTGGAGATTTTACTCGGGGGGCTGCATTGTCTCAGGCCACCACGAGGGAACATTTCAGGATTCCAGTGCGTGAGTGAAAGCAGCGTCCAAGAAAAAAAAAACGCTGCAAAAGCATTTCAGGTTGTGACAGAAAGTAAAGAAGTAGAACATTCTGAAATCTCAACCCGATCGAGCTGCATTCGACCTGCCGAGATAATACTGAAGGCATAAAAGGCCTCGCACATGAACACCACACCACAACAGCCAGCTCCTGGGAACATCTGGGAACATCTGGGGCATGAGTTAACGTCTACTTGACTTGTTTTTTCAGGTGTAACGTAACCTCGGCTCTGTGGGTCACTTTGAAAGTCTTTTTGAGCCAATTTAACAGGTTAATTGGATGTTTAGTGTTGTGATTCAATTAAATTAAATTTAATTAATTTTTATTTATATAGCGCCAAATACAACAAATGTCATCTCAAGGCACTTCAATAATAAAGTCTAATTCAAGCCAATTGGAATTAAATTAATTGTAATCATAATTATTTATAAAATAATCCAATTCATTCATATAGAGCCAATTCAAAAACAATTTCCAGGTTAAGGAAACCAACAGATTGCACTGAAACTTGTCTTCGGTCCAATCTCCCGTCCTGAGCGGGCCTGAGGCGACTGTGGAGAGGAACGACTCCCTTTGAACTCTGTAGTTTGTTAATATGACGTGCTTGAAGCTCCAAATCCAGAACGAGTTTTACCTTTAGTTACGTTCACCTGCTCAGGTTCAGTTTGTTCATCAAAGCTGCTGGTTCGGGTGTTATTTAATCATTCCTTTCATTTCTTTTGTGTGTGTGTGTGTGTGTGTTGCCATGGCCACTGTTTTTTGTGATAGGTTTGGTGTGTAAAGGACCTGAAGCCCCCGAGCATCGCTTCTTCTTTGTGTTACGCACCGTCTGCACTGATGAACCCCGTTAAATCAAATCAAATTTATTTGTATAGAACATTTCATGTACAGAACAATTCAAAGTGCTTCACATAAAATAAAAACATTGCAGCAGGGAGTGGAAGAAGCATTAAAAATACATAAAAGAATTATATAAAGAGAAACAAATTAAATAATTTAAATGAATTTAAAAACAAGCAACAGTCCAGATAAGTTCAAAGATAGCGTGCAGATTTCATGCATAGACACATGAGAACAGAAATGTCTTTAACCTGGATTTAAAAATGTCTCCATTTGGTGAAAGTTTAATCTCCACTGGCAGTTTGTTCCACTTGTTTGCAGCATAACAGCTAAATGCTGCTTCTCCATGTTTAGTCTGGACTCTGGACTGGACCAGCTGACCTGAGTCCTTGGATCTCAGAGCTCTGCTGGCTTTATATTCTCTGAACAGATCACAGATTGTAAACCATCAGCAGGCTTTTAAAATCTATTCTGTGACTGACTGGAAGCCAGAGTAAAGATTTTAAAGCTGCTGTGATGTGTTCAGATCTCTTAGTCCGGGTTAAAACTCCAGCAGCAGCGTTCTGGAGGAGCTGCAGATGTTTAATGCTCTTTGTGGGAAGTCCAGTTAAAAGAGCGTTACAGTGATGGAGTCTACTGGAGATGAATGCATGGATGAGTTGGTGTTGGTGTCATCTGCAGCAGATTCAGCATTTTGAAACTTGGTTGAGTCCAGTGAGAGAAACGTGGTGCCACTCGTCTCTGTGTGCTGTGGGATAAGCCGTCAGAAGCCTATCCTCTCCCACAGCTAACAGGCTAAGTGCCACTCAGAGTTCTCACTGACCATTTTCTCAAACTACACACAAGCTCATGTGTTGGGTAAACAGCGGTGCGACCAGAAGCTAACGCTACTTTGTTGACGCTTCTCTACCTGAGGTGTCTTCCAGTTTCCCTTGTTGGGTACCGTAAATAAAGTGTGAGTTACATTGGATGCGAGGCATGGACGATATGTTCAGGCATGCTGTTTGACATGGCCTCAGCAGGGGGCCCTTTCATCGGTTTGGTGTGGAACAGCCCAGAGAGCCCTGAAACAAGCAGCTGATGACATCTGGACTAAAGGTCTGGCAACGCACCACAGAGGAGAAAAGCCATTATTTGTTGATGTGCCTGGCTTCCAGACACCAGGCAGTCTCTGCCTAAAGCAGGGGCGTCCAAAGTCGGTCCTGGAGGGCCGCTGTCATGCAGGTTTTAGATGTTTCCCTGCTTCCACACGCCTGATTCAGATTAAATGGATCTCTTCGACACACTGGAAAAAATGCCCCTCCAAAAATAAGTAAAAAAAACAACAAATAAAAGATGTTTTTGCTTGAAATAAGAAAAAAATCTGCCAATGGAACTAGTGAAAATCGGCTTGTCAAGATTTCTTGAAATAAGTTGTGATATTTAGGACTTTTGAGATAAAAGTGATCTTGAAATTAGCTTAAAAACCTCTTCAAATGAAAAAAAAGCTTGTTTCATATGATATGTGACTCAAAACAATTTGTTTTCAAGACTTTTTCATTTAACAAGATATTCCAGATGTATTGTCTTCAAACAAGTCCCTATATCTGGCTGAAATAGTACTTGTTAGGCAGTTTTGTCTGATATTAAGTGTAATGAGATATTTAGACTAGAAATGAGACAAATATACTTGGTAAGACTTTGATTTTTTCCAGTGCAGATTGTTACGTTCTGCACAAGCCTGTTAATAATGCTTATTTCAAGCAAAAACGTCTTGTATTTGTTGTTTTTTTACTTATTTTTTGAGGGGCATTTTTTCCAGTGCAGAGCTACACTGGAAAACAATCTAAATTAACAGGTATATTTGTCTCATTTCTAGTTAAAATATCTCATTACAATCCAGTCTCCAGCTGGATCTAAAAACCTAACCTAAAACTCAGAGGAAATCTGTCGAAAATAAAGTTCCACAGTAAGAGAATTCAGAGCTTTTTCCACTATTGATCGATGTGTATTTATCCCAGTGATGAAGACATGCTGCAGCCTACATTAGTTTATTTGTTCCATTTAAATGAGGCAACTTCCCACCTTCCTGTACTCACACTGTAAAAAATCAAAGTCTTACCAAGTATATTTGTCTCATTTCTAATCAAAATATCTCATTACACTTAATATAAGACACAACTGCCTAACAAGTTCTATTTCAGCCAGATATAGGGACTTGTTTGAATGAAAAAGTCTTAAAAAAAATTGTTTTGAGTCACATATCATATGAAACGAGCTTTTTTTTACATTTGAAGAGGTTTTTAAGCTAATTTCAAGATCACTTTTATCTCAAAAGTCCTAAATATCACATTTTATTTCAAGAAATCTTGACAAGCCGATTTTCACCAGTTCCATTGGCAGATTTTTTTGCTTATTTCAAGCAAAAAAGTCTTGTAATTGTTGGGTTTTTTTACTTATTTTTGGAGGGGCATTTTTTTCCAGTGTGTCTTGATCTGAATCAGGTATGATGAAGCAGGGCAACATCTAAAACCTGCAGGACAGCGGCCCTCCAGGACCGACTTTGGACATCCCTAGCCCAAAGGATTCTGTACAATGTTTTATCGATGAACATTTTATCCGTGCTTGTGTGATGGCGTCTCATCACATTTAAACTAAGTTACACAGATCAGACAGATGTTTTTTCCTCCACTTGAATGTAAAAACTGCTCCCTGAAAGCAGCAACTTAAAGTCGTATAAAGGCTTAAACTGTGGAGCAGTTTGTGGCTCTAACTGTGTAAGTCGTGTCTTATCCCTGCTCCGTTTGCGACGGCCTTCAGTCTGTCCACTGACGTCTGACTGCCATAAAGAAAGGCTTCCTTCGGCCCTGTTTCTGTCTCCACTTTGATTTGATGTGGGTGAATGTGTCAGGGTCGCAGTCAGGAGGTCTCCACCCCGCTGGCAATGGACCCCGTTTTCATGAAAGACCCCCCTCTGTGTTATCGAGGCATGCTAGTCATGTCCATTTTGAGGAGTAAGTAGGTTGTTGTGCTTATTAACTCCTATTATCAGAGCAGCCCGGAGATGTCTGCAGGCGGCCGGTGGTGCAGGCTGGGTCTGCAGACGGCTGGAACTCAGATTATCCAACACAGATTGATGCACATTTCATGGGAATTTGCTCGTCTTGAAGCATTCTATGAATGCTTTGCTGTATTTATTTTTCAAACCTAAACCAAATGCATCAGTATTCCTCTCAGGATGGATTCTATATTTCCAATAAAGCATCTTGACAACACCTCATTCGACCCTCCGTGTTTTAGAATGCTTTGCTTCTTGTACACTGGAAAAAAATGCCCCTCTAAAAATAAGTAAAAAAAACAATAAATACGAGACGTTTTTGCTTGAAATAAGAAAAAACACTGCCAATGGAACTAGTGAAAATGGGCTTGTCAAGATTTCTTGAAATAAAATGTGATATTTGGGACTTTTGAGATGAAAGTGATCTTGAAATTAGCTTAAAAACCTCTTCAAATGTCAAAAAAAAGCTTGTTTCATATGATATGTGACTCAAAACAATTTGTTTTCAAGACTTTTTCATTTAACAAGATATTCCAGATGTATTGTCTTCAAACAAGTCCCTATATCTGGCTGAAATAGTACTTGTTAGGCAGTTGTGTCTTATATTAAGTGTAATGAGATATTTTGACTAGAAATGAGACAAATATACTTGGTAAGACTTTGATTTTTCCAGTGTAAAAGTCTGTAAAAAGTCTCCAGCTGGATCTAAAAACCTAAACTAAAACTCAGAGGAAATCTGTTGATAACAAAGTTCCACAGTAAGAGAATTCAGAGCTTTTTCCACTATTGATCGATGTGTATTTATCCCAGTGATGAAGACATGCTGCAGCCTACATTAGTTTATTTGTTCCATTTAAATGAGGTAACTTCCCACCTTCCTATACTCACACTGGAAAAAAATCAAAGTCTTACCAAGTATATTTGTCTCATTTCTAATCAAAATATCTCATTACACTTAATATCAGACACAACTGCCTAACAAGTTCTATTTCAGCCAGATATAGGGACTTGTTTGAAGACAATACATCTGGAATATCTTGTTAAATGAAAAAGTCTTAAAAATTGTTTTGAGTCACATATCATATGAAACAAGCTTTTTTTTTTTTTTATTTGAAGAGGTTTTTAAGCTAATTTCAAGATCACTTTTATCTTAAAAGTCCTAAATATCACATCTTATTTCAAGAAATCTTGACAAGCTGATTTTCACTAGTTCCATTGGCAGATTGTTTTGCTTATTTCAACGTCTCGTATTTGCTGTTTTTTTTATTTATTTTTAGAGGGGCATTTTTTTCCGGTGTGCACATATTAACCTGTGTGTGGCTCGGGCATTCAGAGGGAAACCAACACTACACTGATGCAGGCACCAGAGACGCCACAATCATGGTGACATTTGTTGAATGTCACCATATTTGGATGGAAATTCGCTTGTGACTTGGTCAAAGATCAGGGTCAAATATAGTAATGTGTTGGGGGGAAGCAGGTGGGCATTTGAATGCCGGCCTCCCTCCTCTCTGTGGGCGACGTTATAAGACCAGTCAAAGGTCGTGACCCACATTCAAACCTGAAAGATCCAGTGTGTTTCACAGGTTCCTGCCGCTGAAGAAGGCCTCCACCAGATCCTGGTCCTGACCTCAGTGGAACCTGAGGAATGAGGGTGGGCTGGCAGGTGAGGAGATGAGCACATGAATTCTAGTGAATGAACTTCGTCCTCTCTGGCGTCATTCCCGAACCCCAGAGGGGAATGTGCAATCGTGACATACTGTCCCGTGGAGTGGTAACCCGAAACATTCTGCTTATAGATCCCACTTATCAAGAACGTATGCTGCTCTCCTGGAAAAGAGATCCGATCCGGCAGCAATCGAAATAGAAAATTAACATATAAAAGACACTCATTGACCAAATTTGAGAAGCAGGGAAAAACAACGGCGAGTGCAACAGCTTCTGGTTTCAAAGGTGCGATATGTGAAACTGTCAGCAGTTGTCCAGCGGGCCGCTCTCCAAAATCTGCAGCACGGAGACACCTGGCAGCTCGTTCTCAGCCCTGCCGTGTGTCTAAAGTTATAAACGAGTCGAATTATCTCACAAAGTCATGATTATCAGCAGCTGCAGTCCAACACTCGCAGAATACACTGGAAAAAATGCCCCTCAAAAATAAGTAAAAAAAAACAGCAAATACAAGACGTTTTTACTTGAAATAAGCAAAAAATCTGCCAATGGAACTAGTGAAAATCGGCTTGTCAAGATTTCACTTAACAAGATATTCCAGATGTATTGTCTTCAAACAAGTCCCTATATCTGGCTGAAATGGTACTTGTTAGGCAGTTGTGTCTTATATTAAGTGTAATGAGATATTTTGACGAGAAATGAGACAAATATACTTGGTAAGACTTTGATTTTTTTCTCCAGTGTAGCTCTGCACTGGAGAAAAATTGCCTCTCCAAAAATAAGTAAAAAAACAACAAATACGAGACGTTTTTGCTTGAAATAAGCAAAAAAATCTGCCAATGGAACTAGTGAAAATCGGCTTGTGAAGATTTCTTGAAATAAGATGTGATATTTAGGACTTTTGAGATAAAAGTGATCTTGAAATTAGCTTAAAAACCTCTTTAAATGTAAAAAAAAAAGCTTGTTTCATATGATATGTGACTCAAAACAATTTGTTTTCAAGACTTTTTCCTTTAACAAGATATTCAAGATGTATTGTCTTCAAACCAGTACAAATTAAGTGTACATTAAGTGTTGACTAGAAATGAGACATATAAACTTGGTAAGACTTGGAATACAGTGGAATCAATCACACTGAAAAATCAAAGTCTTACTAAGTATATTTGTCTCATTTCTAGTCCAAATATCTCATTATACTTAATATCAGACACAACTGCCTAACAAGTACTATTTCAGCCAGATATAGGGACTTGTTTGAATCAATCAATTTTATTTATAAAGCACATTTTAAATAAACGCAAAGGTTACCAAAGTGCTGTACATTAAAATAAACACAATAAAAACATCATAAAACAAAACTGTGCACATAAAATAAACAACCTAGACGGTGGTAAAAGCCAAAGAAAAGAGGTGAGTTTTAAGACGACTTTTAAAACAGGACAAGGAAGGGGCCTGCCTAATGTGCAGCGGCAGCTCATTCCAGAGCCTAGGGGCAGCAACAGAAAATGCTCGGTCCCCCCTGAGCTTCCGCCTTGTTTTAGGAACCCTCAGGAGCAGCTGATCAGCTGACCTGAGGGTTCGACTGGGTGCGTAGGGCTGCAGAAGCTCAGAGAGGTACACAGGTGCAAGGCCATTCATGGCTTTAAAAGCAAATAAAAGAATTTTAAAATCCATCCATCCATCCATTATCTTCCGCTGGTCCGGGGATCGGGTCGCGGGGGCAGCAGCTTGAGCAAAGAGACCCAGACGTCCCTGTCCCCGGCCACTTCCTCCAGCTCTTCTGGGGGGACCCCGAGGCGTTCCCAGGCCAGCCGAGAGACATAGTCTCTCCAACGTGTCCTGGGTCTTCCCCGGGGTCTCCTCCCAGTGGGACGGGCCCGGAACACCTCACCGGGGAGGCGTCCAGGAGGCATTCTCACCAGATGCCCGAGCCACCTCATCTGACTCCTCTCGATGCGGAGGAGCAGCGGTTCTACTCCGAGCCCCTCCCGGATGACCGAGCTTCTCACCCTATCTCTAAGGGAGAGCCCAGACACCCTGCGGAGGAAACTCATTTCGGCCGCTTGTATTCGCGATCTCGTTCTTTCGGTCACTACCCACAGCTCGTGACCATAGGTGAGGGTAGGAACATAGATTGACCGATAAATCGAGAGCTTCGCCTTCTGGCTCAGCTCCTTCTTCACCACGACGGGCCGGTGCAGAGCCCGAATTTTAAAATGAATTCTAAAATGGACGGGAAGCCAATGGAGAGATGCTAAAATCGGCGTAATGTGCTCAAATTTCCTAGTGCCAGTTAAAAGTCGTGCAGCTGCGTTTTGTACCAGTTGAAGGCGTGCGATGGAGGACCCACTAACCCCCATAAAAAGTGCATTACAGTAATCAAGCCTAGTCGTTACAAAGGCGTGGATTACTGTTTCTAGGTGCTGTCTTGGAAGAAAGGGTTTTATTTTTGCCAACTGTCTCAGCTGGAAGAAGCTCGTTTTAACCACAGCTTTAATCTGGCTGTCAAACTTAAGGTACGCGTCCACTTTTACCCCCAGATCACTTATAACAGGTTTGGCGTACAGCGCCAAGGAACCGAGATCGATTGAGGGGGCCTCAGAGGTGCCACCAAAGACCATCACTTCGGTCTTCTTTTCATTAAAATTTAAAAAGTTTAGAGCCATCCAAGCCTTGACTTCATCTAAACAATTAACCAGTGGCTTAAGGGAGAAGGAGTCAGCTTTTTTAAGGGGGACATAAATCTGAGTGTCATCAGCGTAACAGTGGAATGAAATACCATGTTTCCTGAGAATGGAACCCAGCGGGAGAAGATATAATGAGAACAAAAGAGGGCCGAGCACTGAACCCTGAGGGACCCCGTAAGAGAGAGGAGCAGTAGAGGACACAGAGTCACCAAGGCTGACACAGAACGTCCGATGAGACAGGTAAGACCTGAGCCAATACATTGAATACACATATACACAATACACATATTGAAGACAATACATCTGGAATATCTTGTTAAATGAAAAAGTCTTGAAAACAAATTGTTTTGAGTCACATATCATGCGAAACAAGCTTTTTTTTTTGAGCTTTGAAGAGGTTTTTAAGCTAATTTCAAGATCACTTTTATCTCAAAAGTCCTAAATATCACATCTTATTTCAAGAAATCTTGACAAGCCGATTTTCACTAGTTCCATTGGCAGATTTATTTGCTTATTTCAAGCAAAAATGTCTTTTATTTGTTGTTTTTTTACTTATTTTTGGAGGGGCATTTTTTCCAGTGTATAGTATGACGCCATCTCTGCATCTTGCTGCTACCTGGGAGGTAAAAGCTGTGTTATTCAGAATAATTCACATTTTATGCAATTTAAAAAGCACCTCAAATATCTCCTGTGCATTTCCTATTGTTCAGCCACAAGAATTGTATTAATTAGATGTGAATTCCAACCTATAACGAATACGTTTAAAGAACCAAGGAAACAATCATGTTAAAGATAAATAAAGAAGTTCACTGCTGTCTGGTGTGGAGGAAGTCAAGGTTAAACGACTTGTGGGAGCAGAGGATGTGGGGGTGGCACCTGACAGTCAGCCTTCTTTGTGAGTCTCAGACAACAAAGAGACACAAACGTCATCCTTTGACATTGTAGATCTGTCGTTTTCCAAGTTTCCCCCCCTGAGCATCAAGGATTTTTCACTGGGGAGAAAAACTGAGTTTCATCACCTTCTTCTACACATTTTGAACCTCTTGATATTTACTGACACTCTTCATGCTTTTCATGTGACAAGCAGGAAGGACAATTTAGCTTCAGCTGCAAATATTCAATAAATAAAGACAAATCATTTGATGAAGACCAGCATCAAAACAAAGCAGAGGGTTGTAGCTGCTGTGTGTTTTAGAATCCACTGAACTCGACTGAGGTTTGAAAGTCTTTGCATCAATTAAAGTAAAATATGGAACATAAACCGTGTCAATCATGTGCAACACCTCTTCTTTAACCTGAAGAGCTTGAATGAGATCATCTTTTGTTTAATTCTTGAGGACGTTTCACCTCTCATCCGAAACACTTCTCCACTTCGTGGGTTAGTTTTATGAGTTAGAAGTTGAAAGACTTGGCGGGTGACCTTAAAGTGACCTTAAAGTGACCTTAAAGACCACGAAACCACGGACACAGATGATCTCAGGGGTGTAGATGCTCAGACGGTTCATTTCTCCTTTTGCTTTTGTTCTCACTGACCAAAACTCAACAGAACAGGCTCGGTTTTGGCATTAAAACTACTTGGTTATGATTAGGAAAACAATCTTGGTTTGTGGTGAAAAACAGCCTTTAAAAAAAAAATTTAAAAAAAAGACATTTTCTCACTGAGGTCGTGTCCACATGAACACGTTTATATGTTCAAATTAGGGCTGCGCAAGTTATTATCGCGTTAACTCGCTAATTATTTAACGCGATAAATATTTTATCGCGCATTAGCGCAGGTTTTATTATTTATTTTATTATTGTAAAAGTCTGTTGCTCACAGGCTTTTATTTTGTAAAAGTCTGCTGCGCACAGGCTTTTATTTTGTAAAAGTCTGTTGCTCACAGGCTTTTATTCTGTAAAAGTCTGTTGCTCACAGGCTTTTATTTTGTAAAAGTCTGCTGCTCACAGGCTTTTATTTTGTAAAAGTCTGCTGCTCACAGGCTTTTATTTTGTAAAAGTCTGTTGCTGTCTGCTGCGGAACAGGAAAAGAAAGTAATCGGCGGATCCACCAAACATGGAGAAGGGTACGGAACTTTTACTCGGCCATTTTCATTTTAAAGTTCTTCCAGACGGCGGAGTCGACAGAACCAAAGTCATCTGTAAACATCTGTAAACCAAGTTGAATTGTGTTCTCAGCGTAGTAGTTCCAGTCTAAAATATCACTTAAAGGCAAAACACACAACTGATAGCAGCAAGTCATTCAAGGAAACAGACAGTGGAGCGAGGCTTCTACATAAAAACTACAGAAAGATGCTGATGTTAAAAGTGTGTTTGCACAACAAATGTTATGGCACTTTCATATGGCAGCACATTTAAAATAAAGCTAAATGCTAAAGGCTATACACTACTTTTGGATTCATTTTTGGATTTTGCGTACAAATGCGATTAATCGTGATTAATCAGGGAAATCATGTGATTAATTAGATTAAACATTTTAATCGTTGCCCAGCCCTCGTTCAAATGCAGATTTTTGGTTTATCATCCAAATAGAAGTGCTGTTTTTAGCCACCGAAGCTAACATTCTTTAAAACTAGGGGTCCGTGCACCATGCGCCAGTCTGCCCTTTGTTTCCTTTGCAAAGAAAGATGGTGCCAGCAGAGCTTTGTTAACGGTTCTGCACGTGTGCACATATGTTTACTCAGGTGTAGTTGCTCGATGAGGAACCGAGGTGTCAGACTGGGCTCCAACTTTGGAAGAAACTCATTCTAAGTTGGGCACTTTATGAATGAAACAGGTTTTTTTGTGCTTTTTTGCTGCTGAAAGAGAAAGAAAACCTCCACAAATGGACCTCACAAAGGTCATGAAAAATAGCTGCATCTGCAGTAGTCAGTGGTTTATCATCAGCCGCATTAATCTCAGACACGGCATTGTCTAACCTCTATAAGTGAACATGTTGCTGTGGGCTTCGTTTTATGGTTCGGGCTTTAGAACTGAATGTAAACTTCTGAAAACCCAATTAAACTAGACTTGACGGAGAAAACGGAGTCCCAGAAAACCCCTCAAAGGGTTTGGACATTGGATAGAATAAGTCTAAAGCTTCAGACGTTGAACGTTAAAAACAAAAGACTCCCACAAGGCACCCAAAAAGTGCAGAACTACCTACCAAACACTGCGTAGGTATCACTCACCGCAGACAGCGCACATCAAATGAGCAGAGTGGATGCTTCCTGGCCTCCCTGAAGTCTTTCTGTACTCTCTCCTCATCTGCCTCCCTGAGCCAACTTAAATGGAGCTGCCCATTGACCTAAGTGGGCTCATAAATCACAATGATGGCTTCCAGAGGTGGGGTCTCCATGAGGTAAGAGGCTCATAAAATGCCTCCAATCCACTTTCTCTAAATGGGGGGTGGGGGTGAGGGAGGCCCTGCCGCTTCCTGCTGAGATTTGTGAATGTATGAAAAAAAAAAGTGTCTCGGCCATTAAAAACATAATTGTAATGGTTTGGTGATGCCGACCAGCACAGTAAGTGTTCATTTCAGGCAGTGATTATTTCAGAAACACAACTTTTATACACTGGAAAAAATCCAAGTCTTACCAAGAATATTTCTATCATTTCTCGTCAAAATATCTCATTACACTTAATATCAGACACAACTGTCTAACAAGTACTATTTCAGTCAGATATAGGGACTCATTCAGAGGCTGTATTGTCTCTGCCCTGTTCTCTCCCGTTATATGGATATAAACGGATCTCCAGTGATGTAAATATCTTCCGAAGGACGCAGACTTTCCCCAAACTGTTATCGGTGAGTAGATGAAAGTGTTTTATGCCGGAAATAAGGTCCAGGTTTAAAAAAACAAAACAAAACATGAATTTCTTTTGCTTTTGTTGCCAATTATACAAACATTTTAGTTCATAGAAGGTTCAGTAGCATCTTGGGGAAATAGCTTGCCGGTGGCTAGTTAGCATGCTAACTGAACACAATGAACATCCTTGATCCACCATCACAGCTGCGGTTTCTCCAGATTCTGTGGATTTTTAAAAACAGTTCTGAATAATTTAAACTAAAATGGAAACATAGATTGTGTAGTTGCTGGACAGCTTGGCTAGCAGTTTCCCACTTTTTAATGGTTTTCCTTAGCTGAGCTGTCTTCTGGTCTAAGGAAACAAAAGCACCAAACTTACTATTTCTAGCAGTTAGCTAGAATATTAATGTGTAGCTAACTGCTAAACAAGAAACAGTAGCCTGTGTGAATGTATATGCTGCTGATGAATGAGCAAAAGATCAAAATAAAAGTAAAACAGCTTTTGTTCTGCTTGTTTTTTGTTGTCACTTGCTTGGAGAAAAAAAAACTTCCCCTTTAACCAGTCATTATTGTAGACATTATTGCCACCTATTGGGCTGGCAGAATTATTCTGGTGTTTTTTAAGAATTTCTGAGTTCTCGCACTGGAAAAAAGTCAAAGTCTTACCAAGTATATTTGTCTCATTTCTAGTCAAAATGTCTCATTACACTTAATATAAGACACAACTGCCTAACAAGTGCTATTTCAGCCAGATATAGGGACTTGTTTTAATACAATACTTCTGGAATATCTTGTTAAATGAAAAAGTCTTGAAAACAAATTGTTTTGAGTCAGATTTCATATGAAACAAGCTGTTTTTGACATTTGAAGAGATTTTTAAGCTAATTTCAAGATCACTTTTATCTCAAAAGTCCTAAATATCACATCTTATTTCAAGAAATCTTGACAAGCCGATTTTCACTAGTTCCATTGGCAGATTTTTTTGCTTATTTCAAGCAAAAAGTCTTGTACTTGTTGTTTTTTTTTTACTTATTTTTGGAGGGGCATTTTGTCCAGTGCATCTGAGATATTTCTTTAAACAAAGGGAAAAATATTGGTTTATTAAATATCTGGAGTAGGGTAGTGGAGGCTTAAGTTTGGATGTGAAGGTTGGTTGCAAATACGCTTTGCACACACACAGGAGGCAGGTTAGAAGAAAGAGCAAGGAGGTTAAACTCAGTGGAATAAAAAAAGTAATAGAAATGCAAAATTTCTGTCAGGCAAAATTAATGCAGCTCCAGCGAAATTAACCCAAAATTTCCATCACAGTGCTGTAAAAAAAAAAACAGCACAGAGAAGCTCCAGCAAGGAAAACAGGCGGTTTAAAGAGTGACCGAAGGGCAGGAGGACAGCTAAGCTAAGCTTGCTAATTAGTAACAAGAAGCAGGTGGGGTGAGAGTGCAAAACTGGGTGAAAGAAAATAGATTTGACAAAATAATGAACAAATATCAGGTTTAAAACGTTAAAGCCGAAGATTTTACGAGTGATGTGTTTGTTTCAGGAATAAATTCAGCAGCATTTAGTGGCTGCTGCAGGTTTCCTTGTGACAAACTTATTCAAAAACAAAAGTTTTAACTGGATATGTCAGATAACAAGGCCACTAGGTCACTTATCCTCATCATTATTAATGGGGAAAGTGATAATTTTAGCTTGGCAGCTCACAGCAGCAGTCGGTTTGATGTTGGCACCCACGTGCAGCTTTACCCACGGAGCCCAGCGGAAGGTCAAAGCATGTGAGGAGGCCAGGTCTGAAATATGCCTGTGATCAGCCTAATGACCCACAGCACAATTAACACTCTGCTGCTCAGCAGGTCAGCGCGCAGATACCGAGGCGTTTATTGGATGTCAGCTTCGGTTCCCCCGGTGGACCCCGGCGTGCACCAGCTGATCATCTTCCAGACTGGAGCTGGAGGCTCTCCAGTCTGACACATGCACGGTACAGTGGAGCCCAGCAGCCGCAGGAAGGCAGGCTGACACACATAGCAGCACAGAGGGGACCGATGTGGCACCAGAAACGTAACGCAGAAGATCTATTTTCATCCTCACAAAGATGAGAGGCGAATTACAGAAGAACTGGTCCATTCCCACACCGTAGAAGTGCGTCTTCTGCATCTCTGAAGGCCTAATGGAGCTTTTAACAGGTGTGACCAGTTTCAGAACAGCTGTTTCTACATTACATTTCATCACATTACGGTCATTTTGCAGACGCTTTTACCCAAAGCGACTTACAATAAGTGTGCTCCACATCGCACTGGAAAAAATCAAAGTCTTACCAAGTATATTTGTCTCGTTTCTAGTCCAAATATCTCATTACACTTAATATCAGACACAACTGCCTAACAAGTACTATTTCAGCCAGATATAGGGACTTGTTTGAAGACAATACATCTGGAATATCTTGTTAAATGAAAAAGTCTTGAAAACAAATTGTTTTGAGTCACATATCATATGAAACAAGCTTTTTTTTTTTTACATTTGAAGAGGTTTTTAAGCTAATTTCAAGATCACTTTTATCTCAAAAGTCCCAAATATCACAAGCTGATTTCAAGAAATCTCGACAAGCCGATTTTCACTAGTTCCATTGGCAGATTTGTTTTGCTTATTTCAAGCAAAAACGTCTTGTATTTGTTGTTTTTTTACTTATTTTTGGAGGGGCATTTTTTCCAGTGCTGTAGGCTAAAGAACTTCAGATCACAAGAAATCATAAGTGCATTTCCTTCCAAAACCAATCAGCTAAGAGCATAACTAGTGCTAGAGTAAGTGCGGTAAGTTAGGTACAAAGACAAATGAGAAGACAATTTAGGAAACAAAGACAATTTAGGAAACAAATAAGTGCATAAGGAGCTGGGACGAAACAGTTGATGTCCTCAGAGGGCGGATCAGGGTAGTGTTTCCTGCAGAGATGGTTTTCAGCCTGCGGCTAAAGATGGGCAGCGACTCAGCTGTCCTGACATTAGTCGGGAGATCGTTCCCCCATCGGGGGGCCAGAACAGAGAAGGGTCAAGGGTGGCAGAAGATCAGAAAACATCTGCACTCTCACACATCTGTCCCTGGAGAATCCACTCAGCTCAGCCCGGTTATCTGATCATGACAAAGCGGGACAGAAAAGAGGGAAATTCCTCCTCTTCCTGTGTGTGCCGGGCCCGGAGAAGCAGGTGCAGCCAGATTTTAGACCCACCGTCTCCTAGCAACAACACCAGAAGAGGAGAGCATCGCCAGCTCCGAGAGCGATACTGCTATTTACCGAAACGTCCTCTGGCTTTGTTTGATTGTTTTAATTTAAAAAGGGAAAACGAGGCCCCTGGTTCTTGAGCACTGAACTGAGCAAGAGATAACAAATTAGTTTGTACAGTTGTGTAGCTTCATATTGGTGTGAAGGATAAATGAGCAGAGAGCGTTTGTTGGTGTTCCTCAGGTCATGCATGGAGGCGAGTTTTTCCAGCGCAGGTGTCCGGCAGGCTGTTCCCCAATTAGCCCAATAATTCCGCTCATTATGCAACCAACACACTGCTGAAAGACTGTTATGGTATTTATTTCTCAGCTTGCTGCTTCTTCTTACCATTAATGCATTAATGCACCATTAATTCATCAGCATTTTGTTAATAAAACATGTGAATTGTACATGTAACGATGGAAAATAACCCAATAATCCAATTATTTATTTTTTTCATGCCATATCCCAAGATCACAAGTTGATTATTCAGTTACCTCCAGATAACAAAGCTCGTTTTTGTGTGATGAAAAGTTCATTTATCTTGTATAATTTTGTTTTCTTGACATCATGTTTCTGAAGATCACAAGGTAATTATAATTATTAAGGTAATCTGTGACATTAGCTGTCATTTTTTGCTGTTCTTCTTCTTTCGGCCTCTCCCTTTATCAGGGGTCGCCACAGCGAGTCCATCCTGCATCATTGTTTTAGCGTGTTTCATGCCGGATTCCCTTCCAGGTGCAACCCTCCCCGTTTATCCGGGCTTGGGACCGGGACTAGAAGCACACTGGCTCGTGCTCCCCAGTGGCTGCTCGCTCACACTCACACCGAGGGACAATTTAGAGTCTCCAGTTAGCCTGAGATGCATGTTTTTGGGGGGTGGGAGGAAGCCGGAGTACCCGGAGAAACCCACGCGTACACGGGGAGAACATGCAGCAGAAAAGCCCAGCAGGGAATCGCCTCTTTTGATATGAAGCTGTATGACATCCCATATTAGCAATATCGTTTATGAACATTTTCTTACCCCCTGCTGCGTCCTGCACTGGAAAAAATCTAAATCTTACCAAGTATATTTGTCTCATTGAGTATCTCATTACACTTAAAGCTATGGTAGGTAATCCTAGAGAGCTAGCAAGAGAGCTAGCAAGATTCGAAAGTGTCCCCTCCTCTAAGCTCCACCCCCCCCTCCCCATTCCGTCAGTGCTTCATCCAAAGCCGGTAGAACCGCGTGCGCACACGGAGCAGGGAGCCGACAGAGGGGGGCGTAGACAGAAAGCAGAGGCATCTGATTGGTTTTTTGTAGGTGTCCCGCTGATCTCGGATTGGTCGGCTTTTTCTCAGTCCTGCAGCTGCCACAGAGGTCTGATTATTTTCGTCCCTTTTTCTAAATACATCTTGTATAGATTTCTCTCAGGATAGACGGACCATTTCACCCAGTATTACAAAATGTGTTTCTGAACAGGATTACCAACTGCCTAACAAGTGCTATTTCAGCCAGATATAGGGACTTGTTTGAAGACAATACATCTGGAATATCTTGTTAAATGAAAAAGTCTTGAAAACAAATTGTTTTGAGTCATATTTCACATGAAACAAGCTTTTCTTTTCATTTGAAGAGGTTTTTAAGCTAATTTCAAGATCACTTTTATCTCAAAAGTCCTAAATATCACATCTTATTTCAAGAAATCTTGAC
The DNA here is from genome assembly GCF_027942865.1 of Odontesthes bonariensis. Lineage (NCBI taxonomy): Eukaryota > Metazoa > Chordata > Actinopteri > Atheriniformes > Atherinopsidae > Odontesthes > Odontesthes bonariensis. The sequence goes on from NC_134525.1 coordinate 3,293,303, forward strand.
AAGCTGATTTTCACTAGTTCCATTGGCAGATTTTTTGCTTATTTCAAGCAAAAACGTCTTGTATTTGTTGTTTTTCTTACTTATTTTTGGAGTGGCATTTTTTCCAGTGTGTGAGCAGAGTTCCAGCCTCGTTTTGGTGTTGATGAAGGTAGTCCGGCTAGTTGGCTGGGGTTTAAAAAAATAAAGCGTTTTGCTTCTCAAAACAATATGCGTTCAAAAGAGTAATACATTTGCATCAGAAAATCGTTCTCCAGGAAAAAGTCAGACCTCCCAATCGCTTGGCCCTATTTTCTCTCCCTTCGTATCACTGCGTGACGCTTTATTTTTTAAATAAAGACTACCTTCGTCAACGTCATAAATGATGTTGCTAATATGGGATGTCATATAGCTTCATGTCAAAAGAGGCGAACTGTCCCTTTAACCAGCTCTGGTACACTTCAGCTAGTAGCTGCCCTTCAGGTAATCCCACAGTTTGTGGTGATGTGAAAACTAACTAAATATATTAACCTTTCATCACCACAAAACCACGTTCAGATTATAACATAATTAACTCATGATCCTAAGATAAAGTTTTTTACCAAGTCTCCAAGCTTAGCAGTTAGCTATAGCCTCCTGCCAATTCTGTTCCTGTATTACTTCATTCTCTGCCTACTTTAGCCGTTATCTATAGTTCCTTTAATAAATGTAGTGGGTTTCTTTGTTGCATTGGAGGCCAGGCCTGTTAACACTGAAAATAACTCATGAGCTGCTGTAGCTGGTCAAGCCCCAGTAGCCAGTGAGGCCAACCCAACACAGCGACCTTTGACCTCCAGCAGGTCCCACGCTGATGCTAAGCTAGGCTGGCAGGATGATTCCTCTGCAAATTCTTCACTTTTCACATGGATTTTCCCAGCTTTATAAGACAATACACGACAAACACACTAAAACAGGCAATGTTACTACATCTCTTTCAGGCACAAAAGACGGCTTAGGAGTAAATTACATGTTTGTTTGTGTCTGGACTTTGCAACGTTGGTATTAAAGTGTGAAAGCAGTAGAGAATGGCTGACATCTTTACATCATATTTCCTCCACAAGTGCATCCTGAGCGGGCTCAAACTGGCGTATAAAAATTCTCCAGAAGGAAGGAAATGAGTGTTTCACACCCCAAATTTCATGGTAGGAGGATCCCCAGACCCCCTGCTCAGTGTGTCCTAACAAAGGTCAAAGAAAACCTGTTTCCCTGCTCAGAGGTTAAAAGAAAGCAGCTTTTCTTAGTTCCTGCACACCTGCAGGTGGATCAGCTGATGCTGTGCAGTGAAAAACCAGAAAGCTTTCCTTCAGATTCAAGCAGAGATGCTAAAATGTCGTAATGCATTATTACGTCAGACAAATATTTACTCAGTGATGAATAAAGCTTGTATCTGTGGCCCCGTTGCTGCCAGTAAAACCCAGCGTTTTGTGCACTGTGGGAGCTGAGACTATAAAAAACAACTGAAAGGCTTCGCTGCTGATATTTCGGAGATGAAGCTCGTTTGTATTTGGGATCACAAACACATTTGTGCAGCAATATTGAATAAAAGCATCAGCTTTAGGCCGCACTGTAAAAAATGCCCCTCCAAAAATAAGTAAAAGAACAACAAATAAAAGACGTTTTTGCTTGAAATAAGCAAAAAAATCTACCAATGGAACTAGTGAAATTCGGCTTGTCAAGATTTCTTGAAATAAGATGTGATATTTAGGACTTTTGAGATAAAAGTGATCTTGAAATTAGCTTAAAAACCTCTTCAAAAAAAAAAAAGCTTGTTTCATATGATATGTGACTCAAAACCAGATGTTTTCCAGACTTTTTCACTTAACAAGATATTCCAGATGTATTGTATTAAAACAAGTCCCTATATCTGGCTGAAATAGTACTTGTTAGGCAGTTGTGTCTGATATTAAGTGTAATGAGATATTTTGACTAGAAATGAGACAAATATACTTGGTAAGACTTAGATTTTTTTCCAATCATTTCTGTATACAGTTGAAAAGCAATATTAAAGACAAACATTAAAGAGTCATCAGACTGCTGGAACTACCCAGTGACCGTGTGACAAAGGAATGTGTTTAAAAGAGTATTTGAAGTGTTTTAAGTTTGCAGCAGCACACAGATGAAGCTGCCCATGCACCATGAAATGTTATCCATTGTCGTGGTGCCTTTATCACCCAGGCTGCTGCTTGATGTGAGTGCCAGCCTTTCTTTCTCATTGTGGGCTCGTCCAGCAGAGATTAGGGGCCGGGGCTGCTGAATGGAAGCGAGAAGCAGCTTCTTTTTTCCTTTTTTTTCCCCCTCTGGATGCTTTCACTCATCATGAATGAGCGTAATTCTGGGAAATGTGCCCCATCAACGGCAAAGGAAACCCCCAAATCCAGAAGAGCTCCTGAAGGGATCCGTCTTTGACAAACGACTTCCCCCCATGCGGGGGGAGCAGAGCGGGGGGAGCACAGCCCGCCAATCAGCGAGAGCATCTCATAAAAAATGAGGATCTCTCGTCTGCCAGCAGTTTACAGCAAGTGCATGTTTCTAGTTTCCAATCTCAAAGGAAAGGTGGATGATAAGTGATGCTGCAGGTACTTCATCTGTTCCTGCTCTCCATGGAAGATATACTGCTGCACGTTAGGTCCTAGAACATCTCCAAAAGAATATTTACACCCATCCTCAGTGATAATATTCCCTCGTAGCAGCGGAAGAAGGGAGAATGATGGTAAAACAAACAGTATCTGTGGTTGGAGCACATTCCCTCCTCAAAAGGTCAAACATCAAAAAGCTGCTGAATGAATGACACTGACAGATGCTGTCAGTCCTAGCAGGGGTTGTGCCGCCCGTGGTTAGCCAAGAGGCGGGGGAATTTGGACGGAAACGGACAGCTGAGAGGGCCCGACGTTCTCCAGAGCCTGAACAGCTGAGCCCACTGGCAGCAGGGCCACTGGGACTCGGCTTTTTGATGAGGAAAGCCTGTTGAGAAAGTGCGCCTGCATACTTAGAGCTCTTCCTTAGCCGAGCGGAAGCTGGCGCTCTAATCTGAACCTCCGATGAATTCATAGAGAGCTGAGAGCACAGAGGCTGGCTCCTCAGATAATAAGTGCAGAAAGTAGAGGAGAAACCATTATGGGAGGAAAAAATCAAAGTCTTACCAAGTATATTTGTCTCATTTCTAGTCAAAATATCTCATTACGCTTAATATAAGACACAACTGCCTAACAAGTTCTATTTCAGCCAGATATAGGGACCACTGGAAAAAATGCCCCTCCAAAAATAAGTAAAAAAACAACAAATAAAAGACGTTTTTGCTTGAAATAAGCGAAAAAATCTTCCAATGGAACTAGTGAAAATCGGCTTGGCAAGATTTCTTGAAATAAGATGTGATATTTAGGACTTTTGAGATAAAAGTGATCTTGAAATTAGCTTAAAAACCTCTTCAAATGTAAAAAAAAAAGCTTGTTTCATATGATATGTGACTCAAAACAATTTGTTTTCAAGACTTTTTCATTTAACAAGATATTCCAGATGTATTGTCTTCAAACAACACTGGAAAAAATCAAAGTCTTACCAAGTATATTTGTCTCATTTCTAGTCAAAATATCTCATTACACTTAATATCAGACACAACTGCCTAACAAGTACTATTTCAGCCAGATATAGGGACTTGTTTGAAGACAATACATCTGGAATATCTTGTTAAGTGAAAAAGTCTTGAAAACAAATTGTTTTGAGTCACATATCATATGAAACAAGCTTTTTTTTTTACATTTGAAGAGGTTTTTAAGCTAATTTCAAGATCACTTTTATCTCAAAAGTCCTAAATATCACATCTTACTTCAAGAAATCTTGACAAGCCCATTTTCACTAGTTCCATTGGCAGATTTTTTTGCTTATTTCAAGCAAAAACGTCTTTTATTTGTTGTTTTTCTTACTTATTTTTGCAGGGGCATTTTTTCCAGTGCGTGCTGCATCTGCAGAAAACAACTATTATCACAAACAAGCAGTTCTGCATCTATGTCACCCACAAATTCTCAAGAACAGTTTACAGTTGCACAACAGTTTTCCAGTGGTTTGGCTAATCTCCTGCAGCCAATATGTACAGATTAGATACGCTGTGCGTTTCGGTTCAACAGCCAAACAACATGCGTTCAGTTCAGGAGGACGGTTCAGCCCGATGTTCAGAGTCAGGAATGCTCAGAGTTCTGAGACGTACTTCACGGTTGGGCATCAAAGGTTCTGGGTACTCGAATGATCAAGCTTTCATCTCCAATCTGCAGGTTAAGTAAGCCTCAAGTGAGCGATGGGAACATTTTGTACCGAGAGAAAGCAAAGAGCTTGATGTACAGAAGCTCGCTTTTTTTTATTATTAATTTAGAAGACGAAAGTTAAAAAAAAAAACAAATAAAAGACGTTTTTGCTTGAAATAAGCAAAAAATCTGCCAATGGAACTAGTGAAAATCGGCTTGTGAAGATTTCTTGAAATAAGATGTGATATTTAGGACTTTTGAGTTAAAAGTGATCTTGAAATTAGCTTAAAAACCTCTTCAAATGTAAAAAAAAGCTTGTTTAATGTGAAATATGACTCAAAACAATTTGTTTTCAAGACTTTTTCACTTAACAAGATATTCCAGATGTATTGTCTTCAAACAAGTCCCTATATCTGGCTGAAATAGTGCTTGTTAGGCAGTTGTGTCTTATATTAAGTGTAATGAGATATTTTGACTAGAAATGAGACAAATATACTTGGTAAGACTTTGATTTTTTCCAGTGTGGGTACTCCAATGATAAAGCTTTCATCTGGAATCTGCAGGTTAAGTAAGCCTCGAGTGAGCGATGGGAACATTTTGTACTGAGAGAAAGCAAAGAGCTTGATGTACAGAATCTCGCTTTTTTTTTTTATTAATTTAGAAGACAAAAGACAGAAATCTAACCCCGGCTTAACCGAGGTAAAGAGGTCTTTCTCTGAAGCTCTCCCTCGATAGTAACACGAACACCGAAAGATTCCGCGCCGACAGAGATTTTCTCGCACCGCAGGTAGCGTGGGATGTAAGTGATCCGACTCGGGCCTCCCTGCACACCAGACCACCTCAACACAATAACTCACAGAGGGTCAAGTTGTGTGCTCAGCGATGTGCTCCGTTACTCTCCCGACTCAGAACACGACCTCTGTCGGCAAGGCCCGCTCCACTGGGTCCACTGCCCTTCCTCCTGATGGCCGTCTGAGTGCTCACATCTGTTTTCAGGGTGTATTTACTAAACTTGGACAGGAGCAAGCAGACTCTGGGGGGCGGGGTGGGGTCCCAGGAGCCTCCTTGTTGGGTCTAAAAGGCATCGCAGCTTCCACAAGCCGTAAAACGAGGCAGGTTAGACATAAATGACTGCTTTACAGGGCTTTAAATGAGGCTGTCATATGCTGTGTGGAGTGTTCAAGGCAAGAAAATGCTCCAATCAATTTACCCCGGAGAAGCCCGTGTCTGTTTTACACTCGACATGTTGTGCTGACAGGACACAAATGCAGACGTGTGCAGGAAGCAGATGTTTAAGAGCGAGAATAAACTTTATTTACTGGTGCGTGCTGACACAGTGATTGAAAAAAGCTTTGAGAAAATTAGCTGTATTATTATACACTTGATGCACGAGGTGCATGCTTTCACACTGGAAAAAATCAAAGTCTTACCAAGTATATTTGTCTCATTTCTAGTCAAAATATCTCATTACACTTAATATCAGACACAACTGCCTAACAAGCACCATTTCAGCCAGATATAGGGACTCGTTTGAAGACAATACATCTGTAATGTCTTCTTAAGTGAAAAAGTCTTGAAAACATCTTGTTTTGAGTTCACATGAAACAAGCTTTATTTTTTCATTTGAAGAGGTTTTTAAGCTAATTTCAAGATCACTTTTAATTCAAAAGTCCTAAATATCACATTTTATTTCAAGAAATCTTGACAAGCCGATTTTCACTAGTTCCATTGGCAGATTTTTTTGCTTATTTCAAGCAAAAACGTCTTGTATTTGCTGTTTTTCTTACTTATTTTTGGAGGGGCATTTTTTCCAGTGCACTTGTGGTTATTCTTTATTATCAGCTTCTTCTTCTGTTTATCTCCTCTTTGTTCAACCAAATGTGACAACACTGACAGATTTTCTTCCTTTTTTCATTCCCCCGTTGGCTTTCGTGTATAAAATAGCTAAAAAGAATCTTTTTTTGTATCAAAATGAGAAGAAATACCGTTCAGCAGAGGTCAAACTAGCCTGTTGGAGAAGTTAACATTAATGTTTATCCTTTGAAATTGTTGTGATTCGCCAAATAACCAAAACTAAACAACAAAATAGGCTTTAAAGCGACATTTGGTAATGATGAAAAAGATGCTTGATGCCTTGCGAAATGTGAACTAGCATTTATTTCCTGATTTATAGATAAAATTAAATCACATATATTAAGAAAATGAACTTTAGTTTAGTTAGTTCATATGTTTTAGCCTATAGAAGATATTTAAGGTGGTAACTCTTAACTGAACCATGTAAACTCTACCATAATTATTGGCATTTATTCTAAAATATGAAGCAAACTGTCTCAAAATTAGTTTAAAATTCAGTTCTGATGTTTTAAATTGTGGATAAAGACGTGTGGATCGAAGCTTTCTGTGTGTGTACATCTATGTGAGACTGTCCTCCTCCCTGAATGTGCACGTGAGGCATGCGCACGTGCAGGCTGTCACGTCCAAAATTACGAGCAAAAAGTATGCGAGCTATTGTGGTCGTGAGAGCAACTGCATGTGAGGGTAGCCATGATGGTTCTTTAGCGTTGTAAAAGGAACATGTTTTAGCATTTTAGATCAGAACAATGTGTTGTGTTTATGTGTAACTATGGCAACCTGCACGATCGCCATGAGAGCGACAGTCCCACTGTAAAAGGGATGGATTTTAACCCCAACCGTGATGGTTTTCTAACCCTTACCTAATTTTCTCTCATTTTGTTATGCTAATTTGTTAGCTAATTTTCTCAACAAAGCTTTTTTCAATCACTTTTTTTCAATTTATTTTTACTTCTTCTCTTTATTTATTACCTGCTGTAAAGCACTTTGGTACACCGTAATGATTGTTTGTAAAGGGCTGTATAAATAAAATACATTTACATTACATCACAAACACGGGTTCCAGGTTAGATCCCGTTTCATCCTCCAAAGATCTTCATCTCAGATGGACTTGAGACTGTTTTAGGCAAAAACAGCCACTTTAACCTTCCTCTACTCCCGAGGATCAACAATGAGCCGTTAGAGGTCCAGCCGACACCCAACAGTAACGTCTTGCATCATCCCGTCCCTTCTTAGTATGCAGCTCCTAAAAATGACCCCTGACCCCTGAGTAGCGTGGTGCAGATGGCCCACCGTGGCGGCCTCCTCGTCCTTGGAAGCAGAGGATAATAACTCCTTAAAGCGAATAACTTTATTGTTGTATTCTCCATAATTCAGTCTTGTTACTGGCATGTTTACGCAGCAGCTGCAGAACCCACATCCAGATAATTCTGTTGTGTTTTGCAACACATACTTACTTCACACGCTGTAGGTACAATATGTGTTTTTTTAAGAAGATTTAAATGTGACGTATTCAATAACGGGGTCAGCGGCAAACCGGATGTTCACGTTTTGGACGGTTTTACGTGATATCAGCATGAATCTAATCACTGGGAAATGATCTTAAAGGCCTCTTTGGCTTTAGTTTTGGCCATAGATCCATAAGTTCTCCATCTTAAATCGCCATGTTTGCTCATATCCCCCAATGGAGCTTATAACGGCGTCCCTACAAGGGAAATAAGGGAAACGTGAGCATTTCTACTTTCTACATCAGAGGAGACGACATCCAGTTTTTCAGTTAAGAACCGACTTCACTGAAACGCTTTTATCCCTTCCACACTGGAAAAAATGCGCCTCCAAAAATAAGTAAGAAAAACAACAAATACAAGACGTTTTTGCTTGAAATAAGCAAATAAATCTGCGGCTTGTCAAGATTTCTTGAAATAAGATAATAATACACTTGATGTGGTTATTCTTTATTATCAGCTTATTCTTCTGTTTATCTCCTCTTTGTTCAACCAAATTCTACAACACTGACAGATTTTCTTCCTTTTTTCATTCCCGCGTTAGCGTAATAAATAAAAAGAGGAATAAGTGAAAACAAATTGAAAAACAAATTGAAAAAAAATTGAAAAAATTCAAATAAAAAATAAAAGACCGGTGAAAGCAATAAAATACAACAAAAATACAAGATAAAATAAGATAAAAGTGTCATCATACTACTGGGTATTAAAAGCAATCCTAAATAAGTAGGTTTTTAGCCCAGATCTGAGGAGGCCCAGGTCAGAAATAAGACGCAGCTCGACGGGGAAAAATAATGACGAATAAAAGTCAAAAATCAAGCCATTCAGAGAGGTCTGAAGGCATGATGTCACCCCTGCTGACATCGCCATGGAGACTCTGTAGCATGTGACCTGCAGGAACTGTGCCATCAGATAACGAGAGGAACCGATCAGGCTGTGCGATAAAAACTCTGATGTGGCAACAGCGTCTGTTGGAGTAAGAGAAGCGTGTTGTTTCCACAACAGCAACACAGGTGAATACGCATGGCTGCATGGATTTTATTACGATCCACCCAGCAGTTGGATGTGGGCAACGTTTCAACCTCGGGACCATGACAGTGCGGGCAAACATGGGCTACAGGTGCTCCTCCACCCCGAAGATAAAACAAACACACCTTGTTCAACTTCTGTGATGTGATGTCACGTTTCGCACGAGTAAACCAGAAGATTCGATTGGCTCTCAGGAATATGAAACAACTAGTGAGCTGTACTCATCGCTCATCTGAGATGTTGGACGAGGAAGTAGCAACACATCAGGGATCATATACGGATGCTCAGAGTCACTGTGGCTGCGAAACCGCATACTGCATACTGCATACTACATACTACATACTACATACTGCATACTACATACTGCATACTACATACTGCATACTGCATACTACATACTGCATACTACATACTGCATACTGCATACTGCATACTACATACTGCATACTGCATACTACATACTGCATACTACATACTGCATACTGCATACTACATACTGCATACTACATACTGCATACTTCATACTACATACTGCATACTACATACTACATGCTACATACTGCATACTACATACTACATACTGCATACTGCATACTACATACTACATACTACATACTGCATACTACATACTACATACTGCATACTTCATACTTCATACTGCATACTGCATACTGCATACTGCATACTACATACTGCATACTGCATACTGCATACAACATACTGCATACTGCATACTACATACTGCATACTGCATACTGCATACAACATACTACATACCGCATACTACATACTGCATACTGCATACTGCATACTACATACTACATACTGCATACTATATACTGCATACTGCATACTACATACTGCATACTACATACTGCATACTGCATACTGCATACTACATACTGCATACTGCATACTACATACTACATACTGCATACTACATACTGCATACTACATACTACATACTGCATACTACATACTACATACTACATACTGCATACTACATATTACATACTACATACTGCATACTACATACTGCATACTACATACTGCATACTGCATACTACATACTGCATACTACATACTACATACTGCATACTACATACTGCATACTACATATTACATACTACATACTGCATACTACATACTACATACTGCATACTACATACTGCATACTGCATACAACATACTGCATACTGCATACTACATACTGCATACTGCATACTACATACTGCATACTACATACTGCATACTGCATACTACATACTGCATACTACATACTGCATACTACATACTGCATACTGCATACTACATACTGCATACTACATACTGCATACTGCATACTACATACTGCATACTACATACTGCATACTGCATACTACATACTGCATACTACATACTGCATACTACATACTGCATACTACATACTACATACTGCATACTACATACTGCATACTACATATTACATACTACATACTGCATACTACATACTACATACTGCATACTACATACTGCATACTGCATAAAACATACTGCATACTACATACTGCATACTGCATACTACATACTGCATACTGCATACTACATACTGCATACTACATACTGCATACTACATACTGCATACTGCATACTACATACTGCATACTACATACTGCATACTGCATACTACATACTGCATACTACATACTGCATACTGCATACTGCATACTACATACTGCATACTACATACTGCATACTACATACTACATACTGCATACTACATACTACATACTGCATACTACATACTGCATACTGCATACAACATACTGCATACTACATACTGCATACTGCATACTACATACTGCATACTGCATACTACATACTATATACTACATACTACATACTGCATACTACATACTGCATACTACATACTTCCATACTGCATACTATATACTGCATACTACATACTACATACTACATACTTCCATACTGCATACTACATACTGCATACTGCATACTACATACTACATACTGCATACTGCATACTACATACTATATACTACATACTACATACTGCATACTGCATACTACATACTGCATACTACATACTACATACTGCATACTACATACTGCATACTACATACTACATACTGCATACTACATACTGCATACTACATATTACATACTACATACTGCATACTACATACTACATACTGCATACTACATACTGCATACTGCATACTACATACTGCATACTGCATACTACATACTGCATACTACATACTGCATACTACATACTACATACTGCACACTACATACTGCATACTACATATTACATACTACATACTGCATACTACATACTACATACTGCATACTACATACTGCATACTGCATACTACATACTGCATACTGCATACTACATACTACATACTGCATACTATATACTGCATACTGCATACTACATACTGCATACTACATACATACTGCATACTACATACTGCATACTACATACTACATACTGCATACTACATACTGCATACTACATACTACATACTGCATACTACATACTGCATACTGCATACTACATACTGCATACTGCATACTACATACTGCATACTACATACTGCATACTGCATACTACATACTGCATACTACATACTGCATACTACATACTACATACTTCCATACTGCATACTGCATACTACATACTGCATACTGCATACTACATACTATATACTACATACTACATACTGCATACTACATACTTCCATACTGCATACTATATACTGCATACTACATACTACATACTACATACTTCCATACTGCATACTACATACTGCATACTGCATACTACATACTATATACTACATACTACATACTGCATACTGCATACTACATACTACATACTGCATACTACATACTGCATACTACATACTACATACTGCATACTACATACTACATATTACATACTACATACTTGCATTCTGCATACTACATACTGCATACTACATACTACATACTGCATACTACATACTATATACTACATACTGCATACTGCATACTACATACTATATACTGCATACTACATACTATATACTACATACTACATACTGCATACTACATACTACATACTGCATACTACATACTGCATACTACATACTACATACTGCATACTACATACTACATATTACATACTACATACTTGCATTCTGCATACTACATACTACATACTACATACTGCATACTACATACTACATCCTGCATACTACATACTACATACTACATACTTCCATTCTGCATACTGATCGATCAGACAGTATGCAGAGCGTTTACCCACAATGCATTTCGCTCCTGCCCGAGCCGAAATCAGCCGGCCTGAAGCTGATTTCTCTTAAGCTCTAAACTCTGTAAACTTTAGCAACATTTGAAACATTTTCAGGTGAGAAAGTAGTCGTTTAGATCCCCAACGTGTTGAAAACCTGACAAAATACCGGCTGTTTACAATTTTGTTCCAAAGAATTGGGCGCTACTAAAGCTAGCCGCAGTGAGCAACGCACTTCCGGTTATTTTCACAAAATAAAATACCCGTTGCCTTTTATCATAGGGAAAGCCATTACCATACAATTGGTGCTTTTGTTTTGAAAACAGGAAGTGAACCTACCCTCGTTGTAGCTAGCTTGAAACTGCCGTTTTGACAGGAAATTACGATCGGTCACGTTACGTTACGTTGCATCTTGGGTAGTTTGAGTGTGAGTAGTGACATCATGATGCATACCCAACATTTCAGAGAATCTAGTATGCATCCGGGAACTTCTCACTTACTCAAACTCGCATACTAACTCAAACAGTCAGTATGAGTAGTAGGAGTAGTAGGAGAAGTATGCGGTTTCAAACACAGCCTGTGACTTGGACTCGAGTCGACTCGAGTCGCTGTTTTGATGACTTGTGACTTGCCCAAGAAAAAATTACTTGGGACTTGCACATGTGTGACTTGGCAGAGATGGGACCAAGTCACACATGTGCAAGTCCCAAGTAATTCTTTCTTGGGCAAGTCAAAGTCAAGTCACCTTATTATTGCAGTTTTACCTGCAGAATCTGATCTTAATAAAGTGAAAACACAAAGATATAAGTAACTGTCAGTAAACATCATTGGCCAATGTGTCCAACCCGTCCACCCCGTATCATATCAAGCTAACGTTAGCTAACTACCGACTAGGCTAACAGGATAATATTAGCTCATTTGACGGGCACTTACTGGTCAGAATGGATCTTCAAATGATGAAGAAAGTTCAAAGTTATGCTAGATGCTTAACACTCAAGTCATCGTGTCTCAAGTCAAGTGCCGAGTCTTTAACTTCCAAGTCTGAGTCGAGTCTCGAGTCTTTTATTTTTTGTCAAGTCAAGTCACAAGTCATCAAAACAGCGACTCGAGTCGACTTGAGTCCAAGTCACAGTGACTCGAGTCCCCATCTCTGTTAATGCTTAATAAGTTGTCAGTGAGAGTGTTTTGTCGCTTTTGCTCTGCAGCAGGTCGGAGTTCATATTTCCTAAATTACTCAAAGGCAACCCAGAACATGCATTAATTATTGGCATATAACAAAAAAAGACTTGTTTTTTGATGACAGAAGGAAGAATTGGCTGAAGGACACCTGATGTGGACTCATCTTTTCAGACCACCTTCAGAGGTGCAAAACAGCAACAAAACAGAAGTGAAAGAAATGGGAAAAGGAGCATTTATTTTCTGCTGGGTGGGACAGAGCAGCAGGAATTAAAGGCAAATATTTACTTGCAGCTCTGTACTTCCATTAAAAACACGGGCCGCTCGCCTGCAGGGACGTAAAGGTCAAGGAGATCTTGCAAGGAGACGCAGCGATCAGACGCTGATGCCTTTCAGGCTGGAGGATCTGGGTAGTGACAAGGGGAGATCTGTCCGACTTTCATGTGAATAAAACATGACGTGGCATGTTCGCTGCGACGATCGAGGAGGTCCCTGCATTATTCATGGAGAGTAGCAGGCGAGGATGAGTCGCTGATGGAGGTTGGGGGGTGGCTGAGGCTGTAAAAGAGGAGAAGGAGAAGGCGGAGGGAGGGGTGCGATCTGCTGGGACATGTGAAGGTGTAAGGCTGTTGCCAGGCTGTAAAGACCAGAGAAGGTCGTCCACCCTGCAACTGGCCTCAGTCGCTTATCATCACCCTGAGGCGGCTCTCACTCACTGACAACCATCTCTGAGCGCTGCGAGCTGAAATGGACACCCAGAAACAGCAATTTATGGTTCTGACACATTAATAGAGCAAGATAATCAACTTGGGTTTCTATATTAGCAGAAGTTAAAGGAAAAGAAGCCAACTGTGATTATGTGCGGCCACATTTACCGGCAAATCAATACCTATTAAAAACCCCCACATGCGATCTTGTGATTGATGAGGATCGGATGGATGGGAGTCTTCGGCAGCATCGATGTTATCCCAACCTCAGTAACCCCAGAGACGGGCTCTCCCATAAGAGCTGAATCAGTGTTTTCCCTCTGCAGCGCAGAGCGGAGCAGAGGAAATGTGTTCCAGTCAGCAGCTCTTCTCCCAGCCGGAGAGAGGCCAACAGACCGAGCTGCGAGTCAAAGCTGATGCTACTGCACCACCTGCAGGCTCGCCGCCACATCGAGGCTGCGCGCCGCACGCAGAGGGTGTGAGGAGTGAGCCGGATCTCCACACTGAGAAGTTCCCTGTCATATCACACCAGAGAAAACCGAAAAGAAGTCACTGAATCATTCTGGGTGCAACCTGGAACTGGACTCTGTGAAGCCAGGAAGCCTCATTCCTGTTTACTGGACACAAATATTGCAGAAGGGACAGCAGCTGCAGTCGCTGGTGTCCATTCATTTCTGTTGTGACACACCCTGCAGCGTAGGAGGTCAGCGATGAGCGAGCTGCTGGTGGAGGCTCTGCACTGCAACAAATATGCAGCAGCAACTAATATTCACACTGGAAAAAATGCCCCTCCAAAAATAAGTAAAAAAACAGCAAATACAAGACGTTTTTGCTTGAAATAAGCAAAAAAAATCTGCCAATGGAACTAGTGAAAATCGGCTTGTCCAGATTTCTTGAAATAAGATGTGATATTTAGGACTTTTGAGATAAAAGTGAACTTGAAATTAGCTTAAAAACCTCTTTAAATGTCAAAAAAAGCTTGTTTCATATGATATGTGACTCAAAACAATTTGTTTTCAAGACTTTTTCACTTAACAAGATATTCCAGATGTATTGTCTTCAAACAAGTCCCTATATCTGGCTGAAATGGTGCTTGTTAGGCAGTTGTGTCTGATATTAAGTGTAATGAGATATTTTGACTAGAAATGAGACAAATATACTTGGTAAGACTTTGTAGACGAGCAGCAGAACTTTAAAATCTGTTCTGTATCTGACCGGGAGCCGATGTAAAGACCTGAGAACTGGGGTGATGTGATCTCTTTGTTCTTTGTTTCATGACTGATTAATGATATAATGATCCATACTTTTACTGTTGTCTCTTTGTCTAGTATTTGTGTTTGTGGAGTACATTTTTATTTTTTTTATTTTTGCTGAAATAGAACCAAAACAGCATTGGAAACAGATGCAGCTATCGACACCCACATGCAAAAATCTGCTCAGCCATCAGTCTTTTTTTAAACTGGACATGTTTGGTTTATTTCCTCTCTCGTAGTGTAAGATTACTCTGCTGCACGGAGGTGGAGGGGAGCAGCGTAACTGGTGCCAGCGAGGCTTGATTACAGTAATGTGAACGCTGAGTAGCAGCTGGAGCTAAAGTCGGCTGCACACTGCACCGGCTGACACGCCCCTCCCTGTCCACACACACACACACACAACGTGCACATGCTACCTGGTTTTAAACTCAGTATACTGAGTCAAAGAAGACTTGGATTATCTGTGATGTGGTCATTACAGGCCTGTTTTTAACACAGTTAAGACAATTAAAATGGATGCAGATCACTGATTTGCAGGCAATCTGTGTTACATACACTGGAAAAAATGCCCCTCCAAAAATAAGTAAAAAAAACATCAAATAAAAGACGTTTTTGCTTGAAATAAGCAAAAAAAATCTGCCAATGGAACTAGTGAAAATCGGCTTGTCAAGATTTCTTGAAATAAGATGTGATATTTAGGACTTTTGAGATAAAAGTGATCTTGAAATTAGCTTAAAAACCTCTTCAAATGTAAAAAAAAAGCTTGTTTCATTTGATATAAGACTCAAAACAATTTGTTTTCAAGACTTTTTCATTTAACAAGATATTCCAGATGTATTGTCTTCCAACAAGTCCCTATATCTGGCTGAAATAGAACTTGTTAGACAGTTGTGTCTTATATTAAGTGTAATGAGATACTCAATGAGACAAATATACTTGGAAAGATTTAGATTTTTTCCAGTGTATATTCACACAGGCTACTGTTTCTTGTTTAGCAGTTAGCTACACATTAATATTCCAGCTAACTGCTAGAAATAGTAAGTTTGGTGCTTTTGTTTCCTTAGACCAGAAGACAGCTGGAAAACCATTAAAAAGTGGGAAACTGCTAGCCAAGCTGTCCAGCAACTGCACAATCTACGTTTCCATTTTAGTTTAAATTATTCAGAACTGTTTTTAAAAATCCACAGAATCTGGAGAAACCGCAGCTGTGATGGTGGATCAAGGATGTTCATTGTGTTCAGTTAGCATGCTAACTAGCCACCGGCAAGCTATTTCCCCAAGATGCTACTGAACCTTCTATGAACTAAAATGTTTGTATAATTGGTAACAAAAGCAAAAGAAATTCGTGTTTTTGGTTTTTTTCAAACCTTATTTCCGGCATAAAATACATTCATCTACTCACCGATAACAGTTTGGTGAAAGTCTGCGTCCTTCGGAAGATATTTAGATCACTGGAGATCGGCATATGCATATAACGGGAGAGAACAGGGCAGAGACAATACAGCCTCTAAATAAGGCATTATCTGTCTTTATTTCACCAATACTTTAAGACCAATGAATGAATGAACTCGTACTGTTGCACTGTTAGCTCAGAGCTGCCGTGTTGTTGTTATCCGGGGGTTTCTACGGCTAGTGGGATGACGTCATTAACGCGCGCCGCGCCACCAGACGCCAATTTTAAAGGGGAAGAAACAAACTTCCAATACTACAATTAAAAATAAGATAATTATCCATTAACTTTAGAGGAGCTGGCAGGAAGATTTCTGCCTTTGGACGGAACTAGGTTAACAGTTTCAGTCATTTCCAGTCTCTTAAACTAAGCTAAATGCCTTTTGAGAGTGATATCGATAAGCTCATGTCACCATGTCCATTACAGATTTCACACACAGCTAGGCCTCTGTGACCTGCCAGATATTACTCAGTGACAGGATGTTGGAGAAACAGTGGCCACAGTTGCACAGTCATCAGGACTCCATGATTCATGAGCCATGATTTATGATCCGACAGAGACAGAAAACGGTCGACTCCGTGCAGGACATCCGTCTGAGGAAATTGCATGCAATATGCAGGGTGTATCAAAACTTCAAGTGGAAGTGCATGTGGGCATTACAGTTTTGTATACATGGAGAGAAATAGTCTCACATCCTGACATTAATCTGAAAATTTTATGAGGTTATTCTTCATTGACTGGCACATAAAAACCTGAAAAACATCTGTCAAAATCCAGAAATGACCACATCATAGTTCAGCATACTTCTAAAAATATATTTTTAAAAAGGACAAGATACAGCTGAAGGCCCTGCTGAAATATATTCAAAGTGCATTGGTGCTTTGTAGGTTTTGTGATAGACTGAGACGCATTTCTTTTAATGAATGAAAGTTTTGTTGTTCTCTGGACGACATATTTTACAGTCATGAGAAGGAAAACAAAGAATGTACGAGAGTTTTAATAGTTGAGCTCAAAGATGTTAAAAGGTATAAATCAATTAATAACTATTTAAATTCTTGGTGCTTTGATTTGTTTGGTCTACATTTCAGAGGCTCACAGCATCCCAACAAGGTATTTTCTGTAGTTTGTGTAAAACCAGCAAGGCTCACACAGGAAAAAATCTAAATCTTTCCAAGTATATTTGCCTCATTGAGTATCTCATTACACTTAATATAAGACACAACTGCCTAACAAGTACCATTTCAGCCAGATATAGGGACTTGTTTTAATACAATACATCTGGAATATCTTGTTAAATGAAAAAGTCTTGAAAACAAATTGTTTTGAGTCACATATCATATGAAACAAGCTTTTTTTTTTATTTGAAAAGGTTTTTAAGCTAATTTCAAGATCACTTTTTACTCAAAAGTCCTAAATATCACATTTTATTTCAAGAAATCTTGACAAGCCGATTTTCACTAGTTCCATTGGCAGATTTTTTTTGCTTATTTCAAGCAAAAACGTCTTTTATTTGTTGTTTTTTTACTTATTTTTGGAGGGGCATTTTTTCCAGTGCTGTAATCAGTTGTCGAGGTGAATAAGATTTACATGGCATGTGAGAGCTGATGGGATTGTGAAAATGAGACCCTATTGTGAAGAAAGACCCCGAAAGTGTCCGAGGAAAGGTCCCCACACACTCAAAAACGTTTTGTATGAATTATGGATGGAGTAGCGGATCTTCTCCAGGCTCAGACAGGACATAATGTCCCCCAGCCATTGAGCGTGGAGGGGCGGGGCAGCATCCCTCCATCTTAGTGATACTGCTCGTCTGGCCAGAAGAGAAGAAAACGACAGTAAACGGTGTTTATATGCAGTTAAAAGAGAATCAGCTCTTCCGGTAATGCCAAAGAGAGCGATCAGAGGGTCAGGTGTAGGGTCAAGGATGAAGACTGTAGAAAGAGTTTGGAAAACATTTTCCCCTTTTTTCTGTATTTTGGTCTCTTCTCATATTTCTTGTTCGAAACTTATCAGCCACACAGTACGTGCAGCAGTGCTGAAGTTTGATTGATTGATTAACGACACATCAATCTCACCTAATGCTCTGTCAGCAGCTGCTACAGCTTTCAGTCATATCACATCTTTCACAGTTTACGCAGTGGTCATCGACATTTTCAGGGTTTATGTCCAAGTTCAGAGTTCATCAGTATTTATAATTCGGATCATGTGTTTCATCCATGCGGTGATCATCTGTCAGCTGATATCAGAGATTATCAGGTGAGCTGCCGTTAGCCCCCCGATAGCCCCGGATAGCAACAACACGGCAGCTCTGAGCTAACAGTGCAATAGTTCATTCATTCATTGGTCTTAAAGTGTTGGTGAAATAAAGACAGATAATGCCTTATTTAGAGGCTGTATCGTCTCTGCCCTGTTCTCTCCCGTTATATGGATATACGTCGATCTCCAGTGATCTAAATATCTTCAGAAGGACGCAGACTTTCACCAAACTGTTATCGGTGAGTAGATGAAGGTATTTTATGCCAGAAATAAGGTCCAGGTTTACAAAAAAAAAACGAACTTCCCCTTTAATCATCAGTTGTCAGTTATGTTGAACTGAGAGTGAAGAGATCAATGCATTGAGCCTTTTTTACAGCACGCATTCTGACCTCTCAAATGCATCTGATTCCATTCAGTTAGTTTAAAAGCAGCTAGGTCATAAATCACACCTCATTCATTCCTCACACAGAATAAATGTTGTCCTTTTATTTGCTGTCCGTAGAAATGTTGCAACCCAGCAAACTTATCTAAATTAGATTAAATTGATGATTTATATTCATCAATAAATCTATAAGAGGGAAAGGCACCAGTTTAATCGGTTATTGGTTGGGTTCACCGAAGGTTTATTGAGTTTTAAATAGAATACACACTTTCTCTGAGAGCGTTTCAGAGGAGCTCTCTCACCGAAGTGTGGCAACACTTTCACTGACTCTTAGTTCCTGATAAAGCAAATAGTTCTATCTGCCCAACGTACCGAGATTACAGCACCCTTGGTTGAGTTTCGCTGGCATGAAACATGATCCTCAATGAGCCGTTGATGTTTTGACACGACTGATTAACTAAGACTCCCCCGATTAAAGCAACGTGCAGGAGGAAGTGGGATGTGGAGGGGGGCTCTGCATCTGTGTGTGAAGGGGTGGTGGGTTGGTCTCAGTGGATAGCCGTTGTCTTTCTCAGAAAAGCGAACTTGTCTCACCCCAGAGACAGATGAGCGATGTGTTGGGGCCTTGTGGTTTATGGACAGAACGGAGTTCTCAAGGTGCTGGGGTTTTCACTGGAACAAAAGAAGAAATGCTTTACTTGGAAATAACTGACAGTTGTGCCAGTTCACGGTGCCACACATTGGTCCAAATGTTAGAGAAGGGTTGAGCAGAAACACGAGGCAAGGAAGTCACAAAGTTAAATGTTTTAGTGTAAAGCAGAGATACCAGAGAACCACATGAGGCCCCTCAAGCTTTAAAGGGATAGTTCGCCTCTTTTTACATGAAGCTGTATGACATCCCATATCAGCAACATCATTTATGAACATCTTCTTACCCCCTGCTGCGTCCTGTGAGCAGAGTTCCAGCCTCGTTTTGGTGTTGATGAAGGTAGTCCGGCTAGTTGGCTGGGGTTTAAAAAATAAAGCCTTTTGCTTCTCAGAACAATATGCGTTCAAAAGAGTAATACATTTGCATCACAAAATCGTTCTCCAGGAAAAAGTCAGACCTCACAATCGCTTGGCCCTATTTTCTCTCACACTCGCATAGTAGCTTATAACAATATAATAACAATACAATTTTTTAAAAAACGTACAGCGAATACTGCACAGTATTAAGTATTTTTATTAAGTTTGTGTTTTTGTAGTATTAAGTAGTTTTATTAAGTACTAATTAAGGCTTAATGGTGTTTCCTAAAGGGGGCTCTGTTAAACCTGGCAACGCAGCCCGCTTAAACCACCTCACACTTGACCGCAGAGCACGCTAGCTCCTTTAGCCGGTTTTTAATTAAAAAAGGGCAAAAACCAGCACAAAAACCATGCTCATCCTGAATGTCTCACTATGATTACAACAACAAACTACAAACACAACATGAAGAAAGTCGAGGACATGCACGCCAGCTTCCGCTCATCCCAGTATTAAAGTAAATGTGGTCTGATAGGGCCAATGTGGCTCTTGTGAAATAAATAGTGAGCATCTGTCAGGTTTGGGTGGTGAGGTAGGACACGGATGCAGACTCAGAGATGTAAAAAGCAAAGTTGATTTATTAATTAAAAAACAAAGGTCAAAACAAAGCGCGGCTGAGCCGGATATAAAAAAAAAAAAACTAAACTGTGGAATAAATACTTGACAAAACAAAACAAAAGACTTGACGTGACATGGAAAAATACTTAGCTTGGAAGTAGGGTCGTGGCATGGCATGAGGGATATTAAGGTGGGTGTAAGACGGGTAGGATCTGGCAAAGAAACAGGGGAGCCTGGAAACTACACTGGAAAAAATGCCCCTCCAAAAATAAGTTAAAAAACAACAAATACAAGATGTTTTTGCTTGAAATAAGCAAAAAATCTGCCAATGGAACTAGTGAAAATCGGCTTGTCAAGATTTCTTGAAATAAGATGTGATATTTAGGACTTTTGAGATAAAAGTGATCTTAAAATTAGCTTAAAAACCTCTTCAAATGAAAAAAAAAAGCTTGTTTCATATGATATGTGAATAAAAACAATTTGTTTTCAAGACTTTTTCATTTAACAAGATATTCCAGATGTATTGTCTTCAAACAAGTCCCTATATCTGGCTGAAATAGTGCTTGTTAGGCAGTTGTGTCTGATATTAAGTGTAATGAGATACTCAATGAGACAAATATACTTGGTAAGATTTAGATCTTTTCCAGTGTGACAGTGTGCAGCTGGGGACACTGACTAACAGGTGACATGAGTGACAACTAATGAACTGAGTGAGGGAAAAACAATGGCAAAACCTAACAAAACATGAACTCAAAAACCAAGACCTAAAACACGATAAAACACAAAACTAAAAACATGGGGGAAATCCCGTGGGCGTGACAGTATCACTGGTGTAAAGTGTCGCTCGCTGTTGCTCTGTGACACATTCAGTCATCATAAAATACTCGCCACCACGGCCACAAGCTGTTCTAAAGTAAACCACATTGACAACTGTCCTAAGGCGCTCGGAGTGGCAGGACTCATGAGCAGGAGGTGTGAACAACGGTCTAATTCACTTCCTCTGGACGCCTCTGTGCGCTCGTGTTAGGGCCCAAGTGATAACTTGGGTCTGTGACACCGCCGTCTCCCCAGAAAACCTAAAACCGCAGCGTTTTTCATCATCTGCAGAACTGCACTGGGAAATATCAAAGTCTTACCAAGTATATTTGTCTCATCTCTAGTCCAAATATCTCATTACACTTAATATCAGACACAACTGCCTAACACACTGGAAAAATTGCCCCTCCAAAAATAAGTAAGAAAAACAACAAATACAAGACGTTTTTGCTTGAAATAAGCAAAAAATCTGCCAATGGAACTAGTGAAAATCGACTTGTCAAGATTTCTTGAAATAAGATGTGATATTTCGGACTTTTGGGATAAAAGTGATCTTGAAATTAGCTTAAAAACCTCTTCAAATGTAAAAAAAAAAAGCTTGTTTCACATGATATGTGACTCAATACATCTGGAATATCTTGTTAAATGAAAAAGTCTTGAAAACATCTTGTTTTGAGTCACATATCATATGAAACAAGCTTTTTTTTTCATTTGAAGAGGTTTTTAAGCTAATTTCAAGATCACTTTTATCTCAAAAGTCCTAAATATCACATCTTATTTCAAGAAATCTACACAAGCCGATTTTCACTGGTTCCATTGGCAGATTTTTTTGCTCATTTCAAGCAAAAACGTCTTTTATTTGTTGTTTTTTTTACTTATTGGTCTTCTCATGTAGCACAGTTTCACAGATTCGAAGCGGTTCTCATGATCTGTCAGCCAGCTGAGTCCAGACAGACAGACATAGAGACATGAAAGTGCCTCGGGAACAACCAGCAGGTGGAAAACTAATTCCCATTAAAATCCAGACGGATCCACACAGAAACAGTGGAAGAATCCCAACTGGGTCAGTGCAGAAAGGTAAAGAGAGAAAAGAAAGA
Organism: Odontesthes bonariensis; assembly: GCF_027942865.1. Classification (NCBI taxonomy): domain Eukaryota; kingdom Metazoa; phylum Chordata; class Actinopteri; order Atheriniformes; family Atherinopsidae; genus Odontesthes; species Odontesthes bonariensis. The sequence goes on from NC_134525.1 coordinate 3,315,991, forward strand.
AACACCTACTGAGATCTGACGTGCAACACATTGCATTCCTGGCACTGACTCCGCCTCTTTGTGTCTGTATCTGAGCATCTTAAAACCATTGTTTTTCTCTTCTTGGAGCTGAATAAAAACTCTCCTCATCCACTGATGCGCCTTGATTTTTTATATATATAAGCCAGTAAGTCACATTAAAAAAGATAATTAGCCAAAACATTAAAGTTAAAGCTAATATTTTCCTGTGGAAGAGTTCCCTCAGCATATTTTAAACAGCTTTTATCTGAAAACCTTCTGGTTTATCCCTCGTTTCCGGCTTTGATTCCTCTTTCTTGCCCCTGGGACTAGATGCAGAAACACATGCACGCATGCAGTAACATATAAACAGATGGAAAAATGACAAATGTGGGAATATCTTCACAGCTTCGTGTCCAAAAAGCTGGGACAGCTTAGCCCAGCTGTGCTCCTTTACTTACAGTTAGAGGTCAAACCTGCAGGGATGCACTGGGATTGTGTCTGTTTAAGGTTGTGGCCATACGATGGCAGCTTTCAGTCTTGTAAAGATTATGAAAAATGTCGCTCCAGTTAGCTTAAAACGTTGTGGGATGTTCCACTGGGTGATTATTTCTCTTTCAGCATTGCACATTTTTAAAGTCGCTCTTGCCTTTCTACACAAGCACATTTGTCAGTTTTGAGCTTTAATGTGCCATCTTTGTTCTGTTTTCAATGAATAGGGTTTAAAAAAGCATTTAGCTGTTATGCTGCAAACAAGTGGAACAAACTGCCAGTGGAGATTAAACTTTCACCAAATGGAGACATTTTTAAATCCAGGTTAAAAACATTTCTGTTCTCATGTGTCTATGCATGAAATCTGCACGATATCTTTGAACTTATCTGGACTGTTGCTTGTTTTTAAATTCATTTAAATGATTTAATTTGTTTCTCTTTATATTATTTTATGTATTTTTAATGCTTCTTCCACTCCCTGCTGCAATGCTTTTATTTTATGTGAAGCACTTTGAATTGTTTGTACATGAAATGTGCTACATAAATAAATTTGATTTGATTTGATTTGATTTGAAAAAACACAAAAGGAGCTAAAAAAAACTTACAATACGTTTACGCAAAATGACGAGGAGCAAATTAAGATCACCACAAAGAAACAAACACCACGAGTTACAATATAAAGAGGCAACAAACAGTAAAAGTCACCAAAAATGGTCTACAAAGATCTCTAAAACCACCGAAACACACAGTTTCGTTCATTTATTCCACACAGATCCAAAAATGCTGATTCAAGCCTCTCTTTTTGTGACTGCCGGGGCCGGCTGGGCCAACAGAGAGAGGAGCAGCTGGTCCAAAGTGCAAGGAGAAGGTTGGGCTGCAGAGCCACGACAGTAAAGAGACAAATCCAATCTAGAAAGAAACATCGACCACATTTGGCTTCTCTTTCAGCCTGGTGTTAACACTGGAAAAAATGCCCCTCCAAAAATAAGTAAAAAAACAACAAATAAAAGACGTTTTTGCTTGAAATAAGCAAAAAAATCTGCCAATGGAACTAGTGAAAATCGGCTTGTCAAGATTTCTTGAAATAAGATGTGATATTTAGGACTTTTGAGATAAAAGTGATCTTGAAATTAGCTTAAAAACCTCTTCAAATGTAAAAAAAAAAAGTTTGTTTCATATGATATGTGACTCAAAACAATTTGTTTTCAAGACTTTTTCATTTAACAAGATATTCCAGATGTATTGTATTAAAACAAGTCCCTATATCTGGCTGAAATAGAACATATTAGGGAATTGCGTCTTATATTAAGTGTAATGAGATTCTCAATGAGACAAGTATACTTGGTAAGACTTAGATTTTTTCCAGTGTGGTGTGTAGCTGCTCTCCGGTGAGGAGGTAGGGCCCCACGGCTGAGTTAAAGCTCCATCTTCACCCCTGATGTCGATCCTTAACTATATCTGCTGAGTGTTTTCTTCCTCGTTCAGCTCAGAATAACCACAGACCCTCTGACTCTGCAGTTATCAGGGTGCACACGCTTATTCTAACTCGATCGGTTCGGTTTTTGGGTTCGGTCGAGCCTCCACATTTCACTGTTCCCGTTGTTTAAAGGCTTGGAATCTAAAGAGGTTGGTGTTGGATTAGCTGCAGCAGCCACCCCACCCCCTCCCTCCCACAGAGAGGATTCCTTCATGTGGGGAGCAGAGCTGCAGCGGCTGCTGCTGCTGCTGCTGCTGCTGCTGCTGCTGCTGCTGCTGCTGCTGATGCAGGATGAGCGAGAGCTTTCTGCAGCGAGGGTCACGCTGGGACACGAGCCGCTGCAGAATGAGTCCCAGAGAGGGACGGGCAGCAACATCCCAGCTGCATCACGTCCTTCAACAACTCAGAACCCCACCCAGGATCAATCCACCTCCCTGCCTCCCCCTGGTTCCCACCCCCTCTGTGTCTGCATGTGCAGCGATGCTGCAGAGGACACACCCTCTGCTGTCCCTCTGTGACCCCACACTGGAAAAATCAAAGTCTTATCAAGTATATTTGTCTCATTTCTAGTCAAAGATCTCATTACACTTAATATCAGACACAACTGCCTAACATGTTCTATTTCAGCCAGATATAGGGACTTGTTTTAATACAATACATCTGGAATATCTTGTTAAATGAAAAAGTCTTGAAAACAAATTGTTTTGAGTCGGATTTCATATGAAACAAGCTTTTTTTTTACATTTGAAGAGGTTTTTAAGCTAATTTCAAGATCACTTTTATCTCAAAAGTCCTAAATATCACATCTTATTTCAAGAAATCTTGACAAGCCGATTTTCAGTAGTTCCATTGGCAGATTTTACTGCTTATTTCAAGCAAAAACGTCTTTTATTTGTTGTTTTTTTTACTTATTTTTGTAGGGGCATTTTTTCCAGTGCAGAGCTACACGGGAAAAAAAACTAAATTAACGGGTATATTTGTCTCATTTCTGGTCAAATATCTCATTACACTTAATATCAGACACAACTGCCTAACAAGTACTATTTCAGCCAGATATAGGGACTTGTTTGAAGACAATACATCTGGAATATCTTGTTAAGTGAAATCTTGACAAGCCGATTTTCACTAGTTCCATTGTCAGATTTTACTGCTTATTTCAAGCAAAAACATCTTGTATTTGCTGTTTTTTTAACTTATTTTTGTAGGGGCATTTTTTCCAGTGCGATGCTGCAGAGGACACACCCTTCAGAGCGCTGCTGTCTCTCTCTCTGTGACCCCGATGCTGCAGAGGCAACGCAGGAGTGGCCTCCTTCTCTCTCTGAAGGACGACTGAGACGAGGAGGAGGGCAGGAGAAAAAGTTTGAGCCGTGAAAATAAACCGAAAGGTGGAAAAACACATGCACCCACTGATCATGTTGTTGCCTTCCCATGATAATCCACCACTCATTTTTCTTTATCCGTATTTATTTATATTTTTATTCATTTCAACTTCACAATGTGCAATATCATTTATTCTAGGTCACTTTACTTTTAATCTTTTCTTTCTAAATTTCTTGTTCATGTCTGTTGTTGCTGTTGTGACAAGTGAATTTCCCCGTTGTGGGATGAATAAAGTCTAATCTAATCTAATCTAATCTAAAAATCTACAAGGGATAATGGATCCTGAAAGGCTTCTTTTTTTTTTTAAATCCTGCAGTTGTGAATCTTAATGAGCCATCAGCTGTGGTTAGACTCTGAATGGACACAAAGGCAAAAGGGCTCCAGTAAAAAAAGGAACATTGAGAGAGTGTGTTCATCTCTCTGTAACGTGCACAACATGGAGCTCAGATCCAGATGCACAAATTAACAAAAGCACAGATTAAATATTCATTTTAAGTGCCTCATCAACAACCCTCTGCAGTCAGCGACTGTCTGGAGGCTTCAGCCATTAACAGAACAGCAGAATGGATTTCTTCCTTTTAAAGCTCCTCCAGGACGTCGCTGCAGTTGGTTTCTGGGTCTCCGTGTCCGCTTTCAGGAGGTGAAAGGCAGCTTTATGGGGCTGCGATCAGTGGCTGTTCGATCAAATCAAAGTGGGACCGAACACATTTGTGTGAAAAGTTGACACCACGCGGCGTCTTGATGGCAGATTTGGACTGTGACATCAGAGCGTTTTTCTTCTTGACCTTGGGAAGAACTCTGTTGTCTTACGTGAACACTCGGGCCTCAGTTACATCACCCGGCTCACCTCTAATTAGGAGCCTAATTAAAACTAATTAAACTTTTTTAGCCCTTCGATGTGACCACATCTAATTTGTACTCGTTCTGATGGACGTTGTGTTTCTGGAGACTTTAAGATGGCCTCGTTCTCTCTTTGGCCACTCATGCTGCCCTCCAGACTTTTTTATATCGATATACATCTATAGATATAAAACAGAGGTTGAAAACAACCCCTCCGTCTTTTCCATTTTGTGTATGAACTCTTAACTTTGATGTGAATTAGTGTTTTTTTTTTTATGTCAGATTCTGCATGTTATATCCATTTGTCATGGTGTATTGTCTGTATTTTTTTTTTTAAATGATACCTGCCTTAGGACAATGGATGAAATTTAGCAACCGTGCTAATTCTGGCATATTTACATTGATGCTCTGCTGATATGTTGATTAATGTGCATTGTCCTAATCAAATAAATAATATATATGTATATATATATATATATATGATTTTGGATGGGCTACACCAGCAGTAAATACACTGGAAAAAATGCCCCTCCAAAAATAAGTAAAACAACAACAAATTAAAGACGTTTTTGCTTGAAATAAGCAAATAAATCTGCCAATGGAACTAGTGAAAATCGGCTTGTCAAGATTTCTTGAAATAAAATGTGATATTTAGGACTTTTGAGATAAAAGTGATCTTGAAATTAGCTTAAAAACCTCTTCAAATGAAAAAAAAAAAAAAAGCATGTTTCATACGATATGTGACTCAAAACAACTTGTTTTCAAGACTTTTTCACTTAACAGGATATTCCAGATGTATTGTATTAAAACAAGTCCCTATATCTGGCTGAAATAGTACTTGTTAGGCAGTTGTGTCTGATATTAAGTGTAATGAGATACTCAATGAGAAAAATATACTGGGTAAGATTTAGATTTTTTCCAGTGTGAGATCTTATCTTGAAGTTGTGCAATAAGGAATCTCGTCTGCATTGCAACGTCTTTTCCAGTTAAATCTAAAGAAGTTAAAGAATATAAAGTTTGTGAAGTCAAGACATAAAATGCAACTTATATACAAGTTCAATACTCGCAAAGATGGACTTTTAGATGTTATTTAGATCCTCTAATATTTACAAAAGCTGAATAAATATGATCTTTAGAGATCCGAGATCAGTTTCTCCTCGTTTCCAGTCCGAGGCCGAATGCTTTACATCCAACAGACTCAGGGCGAGGAGTCCTGATCCTCATGGAGGTCTCCTTAAACACAAAAACAAAGTTTTCATCTCAGCATCATTCCAGCGAAGCTGATCTCATTTTCAGAGAAAAGCAACTGTTGGTTTTATCGGGGGAAGTCGAACGTGAGACGAAGGTCGACAGGAGAGGATCCAACACGACAAGTTGATGTAGAAAACAAGAGTTCTCCTTTTAATGTCTCCAGCCACAACATTACTGTACATTTACAGCACAGACTCCGGATTTTAATTTGATTCTGCACACATCACAGTTTAAAGCTTTCCAAAAGAAAAATAAAACACAACCATGACAAAAAGATCCACAAATTAAAACCTATAAAAAAATATAAAAACAGTACTCTTAAATCTCATGTCGACAAAGTACCATTTCCAAGAACATTTGATAACAGAGCAGACAAATTAAATCAGCGTTTTTTCTTTTAAATAGAAGGAAAATACATTTTCATCATGCAGAGGATGTAATTAAATAACCAATCAAACAAAAATAATATATACTTCTCTAAATATCTCTTAAATTTTCAAGTCAAAGCACTCCCGTCCCCTCGAACGGGGAAGAACAAGTCCGCAAAGCTTTCGTTAGCTGCCATCGTCGCATGGCCTTCTACTGAAAACATCACATCTGGGCAACATCTGTTTGGCACAGAGAAAGACGTCCGTAATGGCAGTAGCATTGTTGCGTTAGAAAAGTGGGCGGAGCCGAGCTCTAGTTTCACTGGAAAGAAAAAAGAAAACGAACAGCGAAAACTAAAGAAGAACAAACATTCTGTGCAGCGACATCAGTCAGGACGGCGAGCGGACGGCGGGCGGGCGAGCGGACCCCCCCCCCCAGCAGCTCAGGCCTGCTGCAGCATGCTCTTGATGGTCTTGTTGGTCGAGTCGTCATTCAGATGCTTGGTTGTGTACCTGCAGGAAAAGGAGGGAAACGAGTCAACAAAAAAAGCTCCTGAAACTGATCTATTATTTACGTTCCATTGGTGGAGCTTCAGTGTGTTTTTATCAGAGACAAATGATTTGTTATTTTAATGAAACCAGCTGTTAAAAAGGCCGGGCGGTTTGAACGTGGTGATAACTGAGGACATGTGGCTGAAAGCCTGGGAAACAGTCATCCTCCAACAACTCCTGGACTCTGACAGACTTCTGTTGGAAAAGCTTCATTCGTTTCTTTAGAACTCCAAAAATAAGTAAAAAAACAACAAATAAAAGACGTTTTTGCTTGAAATAAGCAAAAAAAATCTGCCGATGGAACTAGTGAAAATCGGTTTGTCAAGATTTCTTGAAATAAGATGTGATATTTAGGACTTTTGAGATAAAAGTGATCTTGAAATTAGCTTAAAAACCTCTTCAAATGTAAAAAAAAAGCTTGTTTCATATGATATATGACTCAAAACAATTTGTTTAAGACTTTTTCATTTAACAAGATATTCCAGATGTTTTGTATTAAAATAAGTCCCTATATCTGGCTGAAATAGTGCTTGTTAGGCAGTTGTGTCTTATATTAAGTGTAATGAGATACTCAATGAGACAAATATACTTGGTAAGATTTAGATTTTTTCCAGTGCAAGCAGACTGGTTTCACACAACTGGCCTGCTGCAGAAAATGTGAGAGGTCTTCGCTGATCAGGCCCATGTTTTTTGCTCTTGCTCCTCCATCCAGATTTTCTGGGGATGTTTCAATATCAATGCATCATTCCTAACTCTCCATCTTGGAAATATTCCAGATCACTGGAAAAAATGCCCCTCCAAAAATAAGTAAAAAAACCAACAAAATCTAAGTCTTACCAAGTATATTTGTCTCATTTCTAGTCAAAATATCTCATTACACTTAATATCAGACACAACTGCCTAACAAGCACCATTTCAGCCAGATATAGGGACTTGTTTGAAGACAAAACATCTGGAATATCTTGTTAAATGAAAAAGTCTTGAAAACAAATTGTTTTGAGTCACATATCATATGAAAAAAGCTTTTTTTTTTTACATTTGAAGAGGTTTTTAAGCTAATTTCAAGATCACTTTTATCTCAAAAGTCCTAAATATCACATCTTATTTCAAGAAATCTTGACAAGCCGATTTTCACTAGTTCCATTGGCAGATTTTTTTGCTTATTTCAAGCAAAAACTTCTTTTATTTGTTGTTTTTCTTACTTATTTTTGGAGGGGCATTTCTTCCAGTGTATTTACTACATTCAGTCATCCTCTGTTATGTTGGAGTAGAGATTACAGACGTAGAGTCTGCCAGCTTCTGCAGGAAGATGACTTAATGCGGCCAGGAAGCGGCGGCCTGCCTCTGGCCGTGCGCAGAGACAGATGCAGACGTGAGATCTGCTCCGAAAACAGAGCCGTCAGCGGCGGCTGCTGCGAGACTGTGAGGGACGAAGTGTCAAATGTAATCTGCCTCCGCTGCAGAGGCTCGGACATCAGAACCAGGCTGACCGACTGTTAGAGGAGTCACTCTGCTGAAGGCTGAAGGCGAGGACACAGGCTGTGTTTTAAACCGCATACTATTCCTACTACTCATACTAACTTTTTGAGTTAGTAAGCGAGAAGTTCCCGGATGCATACTAGATTCTCTGAAATGTTGGGTATGCATCATGAGGTTACTACTCATACTCAAACTACCCAAGATGCAACGTAACGTGACGTCGCCGATCGTCATTTCCTGTCAAAACGGCAGTTTCAAGCTAGCTACAACGAGGGTAGGTTCACTTCCTGTTTTCAAAACAAAAGCACCAATTGTATGGTAAAGGCTTTCCCTATGATAAAAGGCAACAGGTATTTTATTTTGTGAAAATAACAGGAAGTGCGTTGCTCACTGCGGCTAGCTTTAGTAGCGTCGAATTCTTTGGAACAAAATTGTAAACAGCCGGTATTTTGTCAGGTTTTCAACACGTTGGGGATCTAAACGACTACTTTCTCACCTGAAAATGTTTCAAATGTTGCTAAAGTTTACAGAGTTTAGAGCTTAAGAGAAATCAGCTTCAGGCCGGCTGATTTCGGCTCGGGCAGGAGCGAAATGCATTGTGGGTAAACGCTCTGCATACTGTCTGATCGATGAGTATTCAGTATGTAGTATGTAGTATGCAGTATGTAGTATGCAGTATGTAGTATGCAGTATGTAGTATGTAGTATGCAGTATGTAGTATGTAGTATGCAGTATGTAGTATGTAGTATGCAGTATGTAGTATGCAGTATGCAGTATGCAGTATGTAGCATGCAGTATGCAGTATGTAGCATGTAGCATGCAGTATGCAGTATGTAGTATGTAGTATGCAGTATGTAGTATGTAGTATGCAGTATGTAGTATGCAGTATGTAGTATGCAGTATGTAGTATGCAGTATGTAGTATGTAGTATGCAGTATGCAGTATGTAGCATGCAGTATGCAGTATGTAGTATGTAGTATGCAGTATGTAGTATGCAGTATGCAGTATGTAGTATGCAGTATGTAGTATGCAGTATGCAGTATGTAGTATGCAGTATGTAGTATGTAGTATGCAGTATGTAGCATGCAGTATGCAGTATGCAGTATGTAGCATGCAGTATGCAGTATGTAGTATGCAGTATGAAGTATGTAGTATGCAGTATGTAGTATGTAGTATGCAGTATGTAGCATGCAGTATGTAGTATGCAGTATGTAGTATGTAGCATGCAGTATGCAGTATGCAGTATGTAGCATGCAGTATGCAGTATGCAGTATGTAGTATGTAGTATGTAGTATGCAGTATGCAGTATGTAGTATGTAGCATGTAGCATGCAGTATGCAGTATGTAGTATGCAGTATGCAGTATGTAGTATGCAGTATGAAGTGTGTAGTATGCAGTATGTAGTATGCAGTATGCAGTATGCAGTATGTAGTATGTAGCATGCAGTATGCAGTATGTAGTATGCAGTATGTAGTATGTAGCATGCAGTATGCAGTATGTAGCATGCAGTATGCAGTATGTAGTATGCAGTATGTAGTATGTAGTATGCAGTATGTAGTATGTAGCATGTAGCATGCAGTATGCAGTATGTAGTATGCAGTATGCAGTATGTAGTATGCAGTATGCAGTATGTAGTATGTAGTATGCAGTATGTAGTATGCAGTATGTAGTATGCAGTATGTAGTATGCGGTTTCGAACACAGCCCCAGACACGTCCAACGGGCAGCGTGAGCACGGCTCTGATTGGCTGTGGCTACAACGTGCAGAAGAAGAAAAAAGGCTTTTATTTGAAGGTGAGCTGACCTGAGAGCGTTGAGAAGGCCGTCCACGCTGTTCGGAGGCTGATCTTTGAGGACTTTAATGCAGCCTTTCATCTGCGAGCAGAAACACACGGTTAGCTTAAGGAGACGCCGTCGGCTGCGATCGCAGCGCGGCGCCACTCACGTCGATTTTCGATGACTTGGCAAACGCTCCTACGGGATGAACGTAGTCGTACAGGATGATGACCCCGACCATCACCCTGAGGCAGAAGGACACCGTCTCCTCGCTGGTGAAACGGCTGCGGTACTCCCTGAGAAGACGAGACGGAGGGATTAGACCCAGAGAAGTCTGGAGCGAGACAGGCAGCAGCTGCAGGGAGGCACTCACGGTGTTTCCAGCATGACTTTACACACAGTGGCCATGGTGCTCAAACAGTCTGTGGTGTTGGCGATGGGCAGGTTCTTGTTCTGCGAGGACAGAACAGGAGTAAGGTGATGCATTCAGGTACAATACGATAAATAAAACGGGACAGAAACACATCACTTCCATTACAAAGTGATGGAAAGCACAAAGAAAGAAGGACTATCGGAGCGTTCTCTGGATTATTGAGCCGTCTCTTTTCCCTGTGCAGCTTCTGTTTGGTTCTCAGCACGTTTCCTCCTCCCTAAACATTTCAAACGTTCCTCCAGCAGCAGCACGAGTCCGAGGCGTAATCGATCCACGCCCGAGCTCGTCTGCTCCAGAGGTGTTGATGAAATTCATCCCCCTCTTTTTCCTCAAACACATCTCTGCTTGTTGGGATCATTAAGGTCGGCTGGATTTTGAGGATTTTCTTAGCTGAGAGGGAAGCATCTGTGCACGTGTGGCTGCGCACGAGAACACTGAAAAGCCTCCTCACCTTTCTTTTGCAGCCAAACAGGAGCTTCAGTTTACATTTTAGAGTCCCGTTAACATAACCTGGCTAGATTTACGCCCTGGGCGAACCATCCCGCCTCCAAAAAAAAAAAAAGACTTACCCCACCACCAACACAACATATTATATTATTTATATTATTTTATTATATATAATCTTAAATACAAAAAGATAGCACATGTAGCTCACAAAATGCCATGTTAATGTATATTAGAAGTTATTTAATTTCGCATATAGCTCATAACAATAAAACTAATCCACAGTCAGGACTTCTTGTTGTGTTGCAAACACAAACTGGACCAGGTTGCCTTTGGGTGAAATTAGCTGCATGACATGATGCCTCAATTCTAATTCTAGTTCAGCAAAACTAAAAATCAAATACAGTCGTGGCTAACAGCAACATGTTAGCAAGAGGCTAACAGATAGCCTGTAGCCTACGTCACTGATAGAAATCTGCATCCCTTTATCTTTTGCCCGTTTCTTCTCTTCTTCTCTTTCTAAACTGGGCACCTGATGGCTTCTTTGGTCTTTCCCCATGATGATGATCCATGATGACTCCACATTATTACCTTTGCTTTTCCCCATTTACGCCGTCCGTTCACCCGTCAATCAACCGCAGTCACGTGACGTAAACAAAGATGGCTGCACGGATTTGATTATTTTTTTGACATTTTTCACATAACCCAGTTAATTACATGAAGGTATATGGATCTATGTTCATTTTAGGAATGAAATACAGTTTATTTGGTTGGGAAGCAGCTTGTGTTGTGGCCTGGGATCAGTCTAAGCCCCGCCCCCCCCCGCCTCTTCTGACACACACAACCTGTAGGACTCTCAGCAGCAAGTTGACGTGACAATGAGGAGGCCCGCTCACTATCTTGACATGGAAATGAGCGGTAGTCTAGAAAACTGGCGATATTTTTTATTTTTTTTTGCCCTGGGCGGTCGCCCACATTGCCGATAGCAAACACCGGCCCTGCCCGTTAACGGCCAGTTACTGACACCATGAGCTGAAGAAACGGCAGCAGAGATGCTGAGAAGGTTTGAGGAGTCGGAGTATTACAGATGTTTCACCTCACTTCACCCTTTACCCTAAAAACATTCTCCTTTGTGCCACTTTAGTCATTAAAAACCCTTGCGTGCAGCTCCCGGAAGCCTCACCTCTGACACAAACTTGGTGGTGCCGTCACTTAGCGCCTTCAGCATGGGAGTGGCGTCAGCGTAGAACAGAGATATCCGATTGGCCAGCTCGTTGTTGACTTCGTTCTCACCTTCTGCCTGGAAATAAATGAGAAAAGAAAATAGGTTTTCTGTGAGATTTCCTGTCGTCTTGCATCATTTTAACATTAAGACCCTCAGCCGACCCGGATAAGTTTCACCAGAAGCCGCAGGAAGCAAAACTCTGTCAGCTGACGTTGGAAAGAACCAAAGATGCAGCTGAATCACAGCGTGAAGGCTGGCTGATGTGCATCTGAAGGCTCTGACATAAGCAGACCGTCTGTGTTTCATCAAATAAAAGCATGACAGGAAAACACTGACATGAACCGAGTCACCGAGCCCCCTCGTCTCCCAGCTGACTAACTGCTGTTTTCCACTTCCAGACGCTAAAAACACAAAGAACAAAGAACCAGGCGTCTTTTGAACAGCCCGTTTCTAAATTTGTCTGCATGTTTCAAACAGGAACGCATCCAGTCGTCATGAGAATCCTGACAGAATCCGGATAAAAATGCCCCGGACTTTCAGACCAATTCACGTTCCGACGCGTGATGACAGGCGAGCTGCGAAGCCGTTTGAGCAGAGCAGCTGCGTTTCATCTGGGATGTCTGAATGATTCAACCGTCTGAGCGGTGACTGGACTGTTGGCGACGGCAGCCGGAGCGCCGCGCAGCAGCGCCGGGTCACAACAGCAGCGTCAGCGCGCCGGATCAGCCGGGCTAAGATCACCTGAAGCAGCACGAAAAATAAGTAAAAAAACAACAAATAAAAGACGTTTTTGCTTAAAATAAGCAAAAAAATCTGCCAATGGAACTAGTGAAAATCGGCTTGTCAAGATTTCCTAAAATAAAATGTGATATTTAGGACTTTTGAGATAAAAGTGATCTTGAAATTAGCTTAAAAACCTCTTCAAATGTAAAAAAAAAAGCTTGTTTCATATGATATATGACTCAAAACAAGATGTTTTCAAGACTTTTTCATTGAACAAGATATTCAAGAGATAATTAACTCGTTATCTCGAGATAACGAGTTAATTTACCGATGGTTTTCGAGGCCACTTTTCCTCCCCAGTCCGCCCCTGTTTATATGTGTTTTATGTGTTTGCAGTTTGTTTGTCTTGTATAACTTTCATTTCAGCCCGCGTCCTTTAAGGAGACGGCCGGCTCGACTGCAGCTCAGCAGGCGTTTACACCTCAGCGATCCCGCTGATGTAGTCGACTTCATCAGTGACCAGCTGAGGGGACCAGGCCGTCTCCATGGTTACCGAATGATGCACGAGAGGTGCCGTTATTGTTTTCTCGAGATAACGAGATAAATAACTCGTTATCTCGAGCAAACGAAATGCTCGTCACACCAGCGGGATTTGCTTTTGTGCATTTTCACAAACGCTCCACATTCCATGTTTGATTCATAGGCTACTTTATTCAGTTTTCAATGAAAGGGGGTAAAAACGGGTAAAAACCTTTGCCAGAAATACATATAAACACATATAAACAGGGGCGGACTGGGGGAGAAAAAGTGGCCTCGAAAACCATCGGTAAATTAACTCATTATCTCGAGAAAACCATAAAAAAAAAGTTTATACGTACCACGTCCGCTCTCACTGGAAAAAATCTAAATCTTACCAAGTATATTTGTCTCATTGAGTATCTCATTACACTTAATATCAGACACAACTGCCTAACAAGCACCATTTCAGCCAGATATAGGGACTTGTTTTAATACAATACATCTGGAATATCTTGTTAAATGAAAAAGTCTTGAAAACAAATTGTTTTGAGTCACATATCATATGAAACAAGCTTTTTTTTTTACATTTGAAGAGGTTTTTAAGCTAATTTCAAGATCACTTTTAACTCAAAAGTCCTAAATATCACATCTTATTTCAAGAAATCTTTTCCACTAGTTCCATTGGCAGATTTTTTTGCTTATTCCAAGCAAAAACGTCTTTTATTTGTTGTTTTTTTAAACCTATTTTTGGAGGGGCATTTTTTCCAGTGTATTATCATTGTCATTTCATTTCTACAGTTTAAACCTGTAGAAGAGGCTGAAAAATTGAGGTTTTCTGGATTAAAGAAGCTGATCTCAAACAATGCTCAGGTTTTAGAACCAGAAGCATGATATAAAACTTAATTATTCACATAAATACACTTTCTTTGGACTCCACTTTCCCAAAGTAAGCCCAAACTTTTCCATGGACATATCGGTTTAGGATGCATCGGATACCCGGCTGTGTCTGTGTGGGGTTTATGGTGCAAACAGTCCAGCATCGTCATGAACCGAGCAGAACGACTCCACTCACCGGTATGTTGTTGATCCGCATTCGACTCAGGGTTCTCCTGTAGTAGCTGAAGTCGTTCTGAATGGCAGGATTTGTCATCTGCAAATCAAATAAAAGAAGAAGAAGAAACACGTAAAACACTGAGGCGGCAGGACGTCCAGCTCAGGATCAAACGCACCACCGTCGTGACAGAACGTTTTAGCCGACAATGCAGAAACGTAGCCTTGGGTGGAGAAAGAACAGCGACACAACTACGGTTTTATTCAAAGCCCTTCACATGCACATCCTCGCTCCTCCTGACAGCATTCAGGGGTCTCATTAAACCGGGCCTCGCCCTCTGACATTCGGTGCCCACACAGCTACTTAAAGACAGCCGTCAGTTCACGTCTTCCTTCAAAACATAAATCATCTGGTTCCGACTTAAGTTGGCCGAGAGGAACCCGGCCAATCGCACGGCTTCGTTCGAAGCGGCACCACCAGTAAGAGCTCATTATGTGGCTAATTATCCTCATTCCTGTATGCGCCTGTCACAGTCAAAGCTGTGCTGGCAGCATGCTAATCCTGCTACAATGGGCTGGTACTCAGCCTGTGTCCACTGTGTCCACCAGGAGAGACAGGCGGCTCTGCCAGGGAGGGGCCGCACGCCGCTCAGACTCTAACTAGGTCAGAAGCCCGTGCATGGGTGTGAAAGATTGATGAATAGGCCTGGCATGCCACCTTACACCCCCTACCTTCATGTTTTATCTTGCCAGAATGAATAGTGGGCACTAATTGGGGCGTCACAACAAATCGCCTCAGGGAGTCAGGGAGCGTTTTTTTTTTTAGGCGTTTGTTTCTGAGTGTGAAGGAGGAACCAGTTCGTCCGCTGTCTGAGGGGCTCACACAATATTTAATTTTTTTTGCCGTTGATGAAGGTAGTCCGGCTAGTTGGCTGGGGTTTAAAAAATAAAGCGTTTTGCGTCTTAAAACAATATGCGTTCAAAAGAGTAATACATTTGCATCACAAAATCGTTCTCCAGGAAAAAGTCAGACCTCACAATCGCTTGGCCCTATTTTCTCTCCCTTCGTATCACTGCCTCTGTGTAGACCGTGCAGACCGAAGTGCAGACCGAGCAGCAAACACCGTAACAGGCGCGGCTGTCGGCAGGCGTCTCTCCTTTCGTTTCCTTTTGTTTCCCTTTCCTTTTGTTTCTTTTATTTCCTTTTGTTTCCTTTCCTTTCCTTTCCTTTTGTTTCCTTTCCTTTTCTTTTGTTTATGTGCTGTGTAGACCCTGCAGACCGAAGTGCAGACCGAGCAGTAAACACCGTAACAGGCGCGGTTGTCGGCAGCAGGCAGTGATACAAAGGGAGAGAAAATAGGGCCAAGCGTTTGTGAGGTCTGACTTTTTCCTGGAGAACGATTTTGTGATGCAAATGTATTACTCTGTTGAACGCATATTGTTTTGAGAACCAAAACGCTTTATTTTTTTAAACCCCAGCCAACAAGCCGGACTACTTTTGTCAACGCCAAAACGAGGCTGGAACTCTGCTCACAGGACGCAGCAGGGGGTAAGAAGATGTTCAGAAATGATGTTGCTGATATGGGATGTCATACAGCTTCATGTCAAAAGAGGCGAACTATCCCTTTAATTTTTGCTCAGATACACCATGCATATAATCAGCCAAATGATTACAAAGGTCATAAATGAGCACATTTCTACATGTATTTCTTTATATATTTATATCCTACTGTATGTTGCTACTAATTAATTTCTTGTTTGTTGTTGATACTAACCAGCGGTCGGTCGGTCGTGTGTATCCACAGTTTCTCAGAATAACTTTGATCAACTGTTTTATCAACAAAATCCAAAACAAAAAAGTGGATTTCACTGATTCTAACGTTTTAGTTTTTTTTAGCAGTTTGTGATAAGCAGAAAACATTTTAGAAGCTGAGCTATTTTGTATTTCCAACACCTAGGTTTATATTTGGTCTCGGGACAAGAATGATGTTTTAGTATTTACTCTGCATTGATTATTTTCAATTTCCCGAGAGGGAAAGAAAATGTCCAGCAGTCCTGGAACGACCCAGAAACAATTACCCACTTTAAACAGCAATAAGTGTTCGTGTAACTGCAGTCAAACTGATGTCAAAGAGCTTCGTGCCAAAAGAGACGAACTATCCCTTTAAAAGCTTCCAGACTCAGCTGAGGACGCCAACAGTCTGCAGACCCCTTTCCCTGCTGTAATCCTCTTCAGCCATCCCTCCAACACCCGTCAGGATTCTGATTAAATGCTAATCATGCGCTCGCTGGTGGCAGTTTCAAACTGCACCGAGTCTATGGCTGTGTTCGAAACTACATATTACATTGTATCGCAATGGCTTTCCCTATGATAAAAGGCAACTGGTATTTTATTTTGTGAAAATAACCGGAAGTGCGTTGCTCACTGCGGCTAGCTTTAGTAGCGCCGAATTCGTGGGAACAAAATTGTAAACAGCCGGTATTTTGTCAGGTTTTCAACACGTTGGGGATCTAAACGACTACTTTCTCACCTGAAAATGTTTCAAATGTTGCTAAAGTTTACAGAGTTTAGAGCTTAAGAGAAATCAGCTTCAGGCCGGCTGATTTCTGCTCGGGCAGGAGCGAAATGCATTGTGGGTAAACGCTCTGCATACTGTCTGATCGATGAGTATGCAGTATGTAGTATGTAATATGTAATATGTAATATGTAATTTGTAATTTGTAATTTGTAATATGTAGTATGCAGTATGCAGTATGCAATATGTAATATGTAATATGTAGTATGTAGTATGCAGTATGCAGTATGCAATATGTAGTATGTAATATGTAGTATGTAATATGTAGTATGCAGTATGTAATATATAATTTGTAGTATGCAATATGTAGTATGTAATATGTAGTATGCAGTATGTAATATATAATTTGTAGTATGTAATATGTAGTATGTAATATGTAATATGTAGTATGTAATATGTAGTATGCAGTATGTAATATGTAGTATGTAGTATGTAATATGTAGTATGTAATATGTAGTATGTAATATGTAATATGTAGTATGTAGTATGCAGTATGCAATATGTAATATGTAATATGTAATATGTAGTATGTAGTATGTAGTATGTAATATGTAGTATGTAGTATGCAGTATGTAGTATGTAATATGTAGTATGTAGTATGTAATATGTAGTATGTAGTATCCAGTATGTAGTATGTAATATGTAGTATGTAGTATGCAGTATGTAGTATGTAGTATGCAGTATGTAGTATGTAGTATGCAGTATGTAGTAAGTAATATGTAGTATGTAGTATGTAATATGTAATATGTAGTATGTAATATGTAATATGTAGTATGCAGTATGTAAAATGTAATTTGTAGTATGCAGTATGTAGTATGCAGTATGTAAAATGTAATATGTAATATGTAATATGCAGTATGTAATATGTAATATGTAATATGTAGTATGTAGTATGCAGTATGTAATATGTAATTTGTAGTGTGTAGTATGCAGTATGTAAAATGTAATTTGTAATATGTAATATGTAATATGTAATATGTAGTATGTAGTATGTAGTATGTAATATGTAGTATGTAGTATGCAGTATGTAGTATGTAATATGTAGTATGTAGTATGTAATATGTAGTATGTAGTATCCAGTATGTAGTATGTAATATGTAGTATGTAGTATGCAGTATGTAGTATGTAGTATGCAGTATGTAGTATGTAGTATGCAGTATGTAGTAAGTAATATGTAGTATGTAGTATGTAATATGTAATATGTAGTATGTAATATGTAATATGTAGTATGCAGTATGTAAAATGTAATTTGTAGTATGCAGTATGTAGTATGCAGTATGTAAAATGTAATATGTAATATGTAATATGCAGTATGTAATATGTAATATGTAATATGTAGTATGTAGTATGCAGTATGTAATATGTAATTTGTAGTGTGTAGTATGCAGTATGTAATATGTAATATGTAGTATGTAATATGTAATATGTAGTATGCAGTATGTAAAATGTAATTTGTAATATGTAATATGTAGTATGTAATATGTAATATGTAGTATGCAGTATGTAATATGTAATATGTAATATGTAGTATGTAGTATGCAGTATGTAATATGTAATTTGTAGTGTGTAGTATGCAGTATGTAGTATGCAGTATGTAATATGTAATATGTAATATGTAGTATGTAGTATGTAATATGTAGTATGTAGTATGTAGTATGTAATATGTAATATGTAGTATGTAGTATGCAGTATGTAATATGTAATTTGTAGTGTGTAGTATGCAGTATGTAGTATGCAGTATGTAATATGTAATATGTAATATGTAGTATGTAGTATGTAATATGTAGTATGTAGTATGTAATATGTAGTATGCAGTATGTAGTATGTAGTATGCAGTATGTAGTATGTAATATGTAGTATGTAGTATGTAATATGTAATTTGTAATATGTAGTATGCAGTATGTAGTATGTAGTATGTAGTATGCCCTACTTTGAGCTCGTCGAAGCGCAGCGTGAAGTGCAGGATCTCGGCGAACTGCTTGGCCAGCGCCTGCTCCCGCTCCAGGTGTTGAGTCGGGTCGCTGTACGTCTCGCTGGTCAGAGCTCCCAGGAGGCTGTGCAGCGCCGCCTCTGTTAGGAAGAAAAAAGGCAGATTTGGAGAGGAGCACTGTCAGAATGCACAGATCTACAGGGTTCTTACTCATCACAACGTAAAAAAGGCTCCGAGGCTTTCCTGGTCATCAGTCAGTGCTGCTGAACATTCAGCTTTTTGTCAACTCCAGCAGCTCAATATGCAGGCATGCAAAGGTCAGACGAAGGGAGAACTGCTGCTTCTAGCACGGCAGAGTGATGAATATTCAGGTGCAGAATGCAGAATGCTGCAGAAAACCCGCTAATAAAAAAAATCCCTGCCTGCAGTGACCAATTATTTTCAGTTATTAGGATTTTTTTTTTCTGGTCTAAGAAAATGCAAAGCATGCATCCTCAGGCTGTTTCACCTTTTCCTCAAAGAGCCCGGCCTTCCTGCTCAGCCGGCACTGTTCACACCTCAACTTAGCCAACAGCTCTTCAGCGAGCCCCGATTTCATCACCATCACCAAACCAGTTAGTTTGTTGGAGCCAGGGAGACTATGTGAGGTGAAACGTCTAGTTTTCCACCTTCTTAAGCACCTGCCAGCATCAAAACAATGAGAATCTACTCCGATATAAGGATGCAGCAACAACAACAGAGCGACAGGTATCTAATGATCTTCAACATCATGCACCAACTTAGCATTTGTTAGCATTAGCATTGGTAGACATTGGCTGTGTCTACGAATGTGTCTACACATTGGCTGTGTTCGAAACAGCACACTACATACACTTTTTTATATATATATATATATATATATATTTATATATATATATACACACACATATACACACTACATACACATACTGATCGATCAGACAGTATGCAGAGCGTTTACCCACAATGCATTTCGCTCATGCCCGAGCCGAAATCAGCCGGCCTGAAGCTGATTTCTCTTAAGCTCTAAACTCTGTAAACTTTAGCAATATTTGAAACATTTTCAGGAGAGAAAGTAGTCGTTTAGATCCCCAACGTGTTGAAAACCTGACAAAATACCGGCTATTTACAATTTTGTTCCCACAAATTCGGCGCTACTAAAGCTAGCCGCAGTGAGCAACGCACTTCCGGTTATTTTCACAAAATAAAATACCCGTTGCCTTTTATCATAGGGAAAGCCATTACGTTACAATTGGTGCTTTTGTTTTGAAAACAGGAAGTGAACCTACCCTCGTTGAAGCTAGCTTGAAACTGCCGTTTTGACAGGAAATGACGATCGGCGACGTCACGTTACGTTGCATCTTGGGTAGTTTGAGTATGAGTAGTAACCTCATGATGCATACCCAACATTTCGGAGAATCTAGTATGCATCCGGGAACTTCTCGCTTACTCAAACTCACTAACTCAAAAAGTTAGTATGAGTAGTAGGAGTAGTAGGAGAAGTGTGCGGTTTCGTACACAGACATTCTTTCATGTCGATGAGCTTTGGTCTGGCACAGCTGAGAATATAAATATATTCTCTGTGATATGTTCAGAGAATATAAAGCCAGCAGAGCTCTTAGATCCAAGGACTCAGGTCAGCTGGTCCAGTCCAGAGTCCAGACTAAACATGGAGAAGCAGCATTTAGCTGTTATGCTGCAAACAAGTGGAACAAACTGCCAGTGGAGATTAAACTTTCACCAAATGGAGACATTTTTAAATCCAGGTTAAAGACATTTCTGTTCTCATGTGTCCATGCATGAAATCTGCACGCTATCTTTTCATTTATCTGGACTGTTGCTTGTTTTTAAATTCATTTGAATTATTTTTTTTTTTTTTCTCTTTATATTCCTTTAATGCTTCTTACACTCCCTGCTGCAATGCTTTTATTTTATGTGAAGCATAAGCTACAAATAAATTTGACACAGCAGAGGAACGGATCTGCTTGCTGTAAAGGTCAAAGGTTCAAGTTTATCTTTCTCTTAATCATCCGAAGAAAAGCAGCAGATCCTCACAGGTTCAGGAGCTGAAACCAGACATGTTTTGGTCTGGTTTACTCTTAGAGAAATCCGTATAAACTGAGCAGAAAATGCTGTTTACCTGCTGAAAAACACAAGCCGTCTAGAGAAGCTAATCAGGCTTTCTGAAAAACACTAAAAGATATTTCTTTTAACCTAGTATGCACGGTTAATGGTCATTTCTGAGCTTTTTTATACTCAAATTACACTGGAAAAAATGCCCCTCCAAACATAAGTTAAAAAAAACAACAAATAAAAGACGTTTTAGCTTGAAATAAGCAAAAAATCTGCCAATGGAACTAGTGAAAATCGGCTTGTCAAGATTTCTTGAAATAAGATGTGATATTTAGGACTTTTGAGATAAAAGTGATCTTGAAATTAGCTTAAAAACCTCTTCAAATGTAAAAAAAAAGCTTGTTTCATATGATATGTGACTCAAAACAATTTGTTTTCAAGACTTTTTCATTTAACAAGATATTCCAGATGTATTGTCTTCAAACAAGTCCCTATATCTGGCTGAAATAGAACTTGTTAGGCAGTTGTGTCTGATATTAAGTGTAATGAGATATTTGGACTAGAAATGAGACAAATATACTTGGTAAGGCTTTGATTTTTTCCAGTGTAAACGATCAATCAACATAAAAATAAGTAATTAAACAGCATGAACCAGCTGTTTAGCTGTGTTACAGAGCAGACCTCCTAAAGGCTCCAACTGTAGCAGCAGGTCGAATGTGTAATCATGTGCATGTAAACTCAAAATTGTTTCAATGCCACAAATTTTGCCTCAAAGGGCATTGAAATCTGCACGGCACTTAAGATCAGTGGAGAAAAGGGAAGGAAGGGGGGGCGAAGCTAACGACTCCCTCTTCTCAGGGACTCGACGTGAGGTCAAGGAACAACTGTCGAAGTGGATCACAGCCTCAGCG
Source organism: Odontesthes bonariensis (assembly GCF_027942865.1). Classification (NCBI taxonomy): domain Eukaryota; kingdom Metazoa; phylum Chordata; class Actinopteri; order Atheriniformes; family Atherinopsidae; genus Odontesthes; species Odontesthes bonariensis. The sequence continues at coordinate 3,337,504 of NC_134525.1, forward strand.
AGATACGTGAACAGTGCAGTGTGTCGGCCAGCTGAAGCATCCTGATTAGCACGGAGACGGATAATGGGGCAGCAGTGGTGCCCAAACTGCCCCAGGAGGGGTGAGAGAGGGGCGGGGGGGGCCTCAGAGGCTTTCCTGTTCACATGCAGATGAGACATGGGACTAATTATCTTATTGGCATGAAAATTAAATGTGTGGGGGGGGGGCGGCGTTATTTCATTCAAGCAGGATTACGCTCATTGTTTTGACAGTAAGTAAATACAAAGCCTGTGCCCTGCCTCGACAGAGCATACCCATGGACTGACAATTAAGGAGGAGAAATGTAGCTGAGAACACGAGCGCCAGCTAATGCTATACAAACACGTCTTATTCAAGGCAAGGCATCTTTATTCATACAGCACATTTCATACCACAGGGAACACTGGAAAAAATGCCCCTCCAAAATAAGTTAAAAAAACAAAAACAAATACAAGACGTTTTTGCTTGAAATAAGATGTTATATTTACACTGGAAAAAATCAAAGTCTTACCGAGTATATTTGTCTCATTTCTAGTCCAAATATCTCATTACACTTAATATCAGACACAACTGCCTAACAAGTTCTATTTCAGCCAGATATAGGGACTTGTTTGAAGACAATACATCTGGAATATCTTGTTGAATGAAAAAGTCTTGAAAACAAATAGTTTTGAGTCACATATCATATGAAACAAGCTTTTTTTTACATTTGAAGAGGTTTTTAAGCTAATTTCAAGATCACTTTTATCTCAAAAGTCCTAAATATCACATCTTATTTCAAGAAATCTTGCCAAGCCGATTTTCATTAGTTCCATTGGCAGATTTTTTGCTTATTTCAAGCAAAAACATCTTGTATTTGTTGGGTTTTTTTACTTGTTTTTGGAGGGGCATTTTTTGCAGTGTAGAAGTTTTGAGTTAAAAGTGATCTGGAAATTAGCTTAAAAACCTCTTTAAATGTAAAAAAAAAAAAGCTTGTTTCATATGATATGTGACTCAAAACAATTTGTTTTCAAGACTTTTTCATTTAACAAGATATTCCAGATGTATTGTCTTCAAACAAGTCCCTATATCTGGCTGAAATGGTGCTTGTTAAGCAGTTGTGTCTTATATAAAGTGTAATGAGATATTTTGATATTTTTTCCAGGCAACTCAATGTGCTTTACATAAAGACAAGGCATTTAAATGAACAGCATAAAGCAGCATAAAAACAAGCAATTTAAAGAGAATAAAAAATAGAATAAAAATTAAAACACAGTTAAAAGCAATCAAAGAAGAGGGGAAAAAGAAAGATATAAACTCAACCATAAGCACACGGATAGAGAAATGTTTTTAACCTGGATTTAAAAGTGCTTACAGTTGTGGCTGATTTCAGTTCTGCTGGTAGTTTGGTCCAGTTGTGTGCAGCATAACAGCTAAAAGCTGCTTCACCGTGTCTAGTTTGAACTCTGGGCTCCACTATCTGACCTGAGTCAGCAGATCTCAGAGCTCTGCTGGGTTTATACTCTGCCAGCATGTCATTCATGTATTCTGGACCTAAACCATTCTGTGATCTGTAGACGAGTAGCAGAACTTTAAAATCTATTCTGTATCTGAGCGGGAGCCGATGTAAAGACTTGAGAACTGGGGTGATGTGATGTGATCTCTTTGTTCTGGTTAAAACTCGGGCTGCAGCGTTCTGAATGAGCTGCAGCTGTTTGAGACTCTTTTGGGGGAGTCCAGTCAGAAGACCGTTACAGTAGCATGAATCAGCTTCTCCTGATCTGTTTGGGACATGAAACCCTTCATTCTGGATATGTTCTTAAGTTGATAAAAGGCTGATTTGGTGACTGATTTGATATGATTGTTGAAGGTCAGGTCTGAGTCCATCAGCACGCCGAGGTTCCGGACTTGGTCTTTAGTTTCTAGAGACAGTAGCTGTGTTTGAAACCGCATACTTCTCCCACTACTCCTACTACTCATACTAACTTTAACTTTTTTTAAGTTCCCGGTTGCATACTAGATTCTCCGAAATGTTGGGTATGCATCATGAGGTTACTACTCATACTCAAACTAACCAAGATGCAACGTAACGTGACGTCGCCGATCGTCATTTCCTGTCAAAATGGCAGTTTCAAGCTAGCTACAACGAGGGTAGGTTCACTTCCTGTTTTCAAAACAAAAGCACCAATTGTATCGTAATGGCTTTCCCTATGATAAAAGGCAACGGGTATTTTATTTTGTGAAAATAACCGGAAGTGCGTTGCTCACTGCGGCTAGCTTTAGTAGCGCCGAATTCGTGGGAACAAAATTGTAAATAGCCGGTATTTTGTCAGGTTTTCAACACGTTGGGGATCTAAACGACTACTTTCTCACCTGAAAATGTTTCAAATGTTGCTAAAGTTTACAGAGTTTAGAGCTTAAGAGAAATCAGCTTCAGACCGGCTGATTTCAGCTCGGGCAGGAGCGAAATGCATTGTGGGTAAACGCTCTGCATACTGTCTGATCGATCAGTATGCAGTATGGAAGTATGTAGTATATAGTATGTAGTGTGTATTGTGTAGTATGCAGTATGCAGTATGTAGTATATAGTATGCAGTATGCAGTATGTAGTATGTAGTATGCAGTATGTAGTATGCAGTATGCAGTATGTAGTATGCAGTATGTAGTATACAGTATGTAGTATGCAGTATGCAGTATGTAGTATGTAGTATGGAAGTATGTAGTATGGAAGTATGTAGTATATAGTATGCAGTATGTAGTATGTAGTATGCAGTATGTAGTATACAGTATGTAGTATGCAGTATGCAGTATGTAGTATGTAGTATGGAAGTATGTAGTATGGAAGTATGTAGTATGGAAGTATGTAGTATATAGTATGTAGTATGCAGTATTTAGTATGCAGTATGTAGTACGTAGTATGCAGTATGTAGTATGTAGTATGGAAGTATGTAGTATGTAGTATGCAGTATGCAGTATGCAGTATGTAGTATGCAGTATGTAGAATGCAGTATGCAGTATGTAGTATGCAGTATGGAAGTATGTAGTATGCAGTATGTAGTATGCAGTATGTAGTATGCAGTATGCAGTATGTAGTATGCAGAATGTAGTATGCAGTATGTAGAATGCAGTATGTAGTATGCAGTATGTAGTATGCAGTATGTAGTATGCAGTATGTAGTATGTAGTATGCAGTATGTAGTATGCAGTATGCAGTATGTAGTATGCAGTATGCAGTATGTAGTATGCAGTATGTAGTATGCAGTATGCAGTATGTAGTATGCAGTATGTAGAATGCAGTATGTAGTATGCAGTATGGAAGTATGTAGTATGTAGTATGTGGTTTCGAACACAGCCAGTGACTCACGAGTGCCAGCTCATGCTATACAAACACGTCTTATTCAAACACCTCGGTGGTGTTTTTTTTTTTTTCTTAAAGAAAAAGGGAACTAGAAAACCTTTAAAGCCCAGAGGGAATTTTATTTATAGACGCAGACGGGGCTCTGAGTTCAGACCGTTCGCAGTAGGAGAGAAGCTTCAACGATAATACAACCCAGACACTGAGCTCCGTGGTAGCAAATTACACTCGGATAGATTTATTCCAAGTGTGTTTTGCAGTTCTTTCTGATTGCAAGCGACGATGCACATGTCAACAGAGCCCAGAAACTTCAGATGATTGTAAGAGGACTTTGTAGGAGGCGGACAGCGAGCTGGCAGTGCAGTGCGGTAAATTGAGCACGTCTGCCATTCGCTAATGACTCCCATCTGCTTGGCCCAGCGTTTGCAGCAAAGCAGCTGATTAAAAATGGCCTTTTTTTTTTTCTCCTCCCGTCTGCATCCCAGTCAAAACAGAGGTTAAGACGGAGCTGCTTTTAGGCGGTCAGAAATTAGCCACTCCAATATGTTGGGAAGTCGTGGGAGGGGCGGGGTGCGGGGGAGATGTCCGATCTCATCAGGTCATGGCAGAGCAGGCCAGCAGAATTTGGGCATGTTGGCGCTTTACATGGTCGGAGGATGGCGGGACTTCAGAGTGGCTCTAAGGGTTCCACCTCTGACCAACTCCAGTCGAAAAGCTTTTTTCCTTTGACAAAAAGGTCTGAAATCAAATCAAGAGTTTGGCCAATCAAGCGAGCACTTTGAATTGTTTTGTACATGAAATGTGCTATACACTGGAAAAAATGCCCCTCCAAAAATAAGTAAGAAAAACAACAAATAAAAGACGTTTTTGCTTGAAATAAGAAAAAAAATCTGCCAATGGAACTAGTGAAAATCGGCTTGTCAAGATTTCTTGAAAATAAGATGTGATATTTAGGACTTTTGAGTTAAAAGTGATGAAATTAGCTTAAAAACCTCTTTAAATGTCAAAAAAAGCTTTTTTCATATGATATGTGACTCAAAACAATTTGTTTTCAAGACTTTATCATTTAACAAGATATTCCAGATGTATTGTATTAAAACAAGTCCCTATATCTGGCTGAAATAGTACTTGTTAGGCAGTTGTGTCTTATATTAAGTGTAATGAGATATTTTGACTAGAAATGAGACAAATATACTTGGTAAGACTTTGATTTTTTCCAGTGTGGGCAGAGAGACCCTACACTGGAAAAAATACCCCTCCAAAAATAAGTTAAAAAAAACAGCAAATAAAAGACGTTTTTGCTTGAAATAAGCAACAAAATCTGCCAATGGAACTAGTGAAAATCGGCTTGTCAAGATTTCTTGAAATAAGATGTGATATTTAGGACTTTTGAGTAGTATGCAGTATGCAGTATGTAGTATATGAGCAAGTGAGCAACGCACTTCCGGTTATTTTCACAAAATAAAATACCCGTTGCCTTTTATCATAGGGAAAGCCATTACCATACAATTGGTGCTTTTGTTTTGAAAACAGGAAGTGAACCTACCCTCGTTGTAGCTAGCTTGAAACTGACGTTTTGACAGGAAATGACGATCGGTGACGTCACGTTACGTTGCATCTTGGGTAGTTTGAGTATGAGTAGTAACCTCATAATGCATACTCAACATTTCGGCGAATCTAGTATGCATCCGGGAACTTCTCGACTCAAACTCGCATACTAACTCAAAAAGTTAGTATGAGTAGTAGGAGAAGTATGCGGTTTTGAACACAGCCCATCATTCAAACGGGAGCAGTCACCAGAGTCAAACATGGCGCTCTGCAAGCTTCAGCGCAGCAACAGGAGCGATTACATCACAAACTGATGCCTTTCACAGGAACAGGTCCGGTGGTGGACCTTTAAGCCCGTCTGCGTCTCAAACCTGATAAAAAAAGATCGATTTCTTTACGTCTCTTGATTTCAAATGCGGGCCCAAACATTGCATAAGCCCGTCTCCGTGGTCGTCCTGCTCTGCACACGGCCCCGCCCGCCTGGGGTAGACTTTCAGCCTCATGCGTGTAAGTCGGGGCGGCGGGCTGCTGAGGCCGACATGGCCCCTGAAGCCAAAAGTCAAGGCAGTGAATTAGAGCAGCAGCCGAAGCTGAGCGCTGACCTACTTTGTTACATAACAGCCATCGTCAGGCTGCCGCCGCCCACTGCTCCCATTGACTACCTTCTCCTGCCGCCACAGGGGATCAGGGGGTTCAGGGCACCGAGGCACGACGTGATCAGCCCCCTCCTCAGCTTCAGGGTCATAAGAAGATCAGGGAGCGGTAAGCCTACGCCCTCCCCCACCCCCCCGTCGTCTCCAGGCTGCAGCACCATCCTACATCGTGTTGATAAATGCGATGTGCCGGGTTTCAAAGCCTGATTTACGAGAGCCAGGCTGCATGATACGCGTGTGCACTGCATGTCTGTTGACTTACCCAGGTCTGCGATCAATAATGCAGACGCACAATTAAGGTCACGTGTGGAGGTGAAGCCACTTTAAAAAGGCCTTTTACATTCAGGGGATCGGGTTCGGAGCTCTGATAGTGTTTAAAATTGCAAATGGCACCTGGGACATGCCCGCTCACGCACATTTCTGAGCCGCAGCGTCACACATGTCATCACTTGGAGTTTGAGGAAACTGTTCCGCTGGAAACAGTGACCCTCAGACCCGGCCCACATATTAAACACAGAGACAGCACGGGGAGTCATGTACCTAATCTCTGGGAGAACTCGTAGAACTTCTTCAGTTTCCCCACCAAAGGGACCACAGCCGCCCAGGCCTGCTCCTGCAGCGCCTCGTCGTTCGGGTTCTGGATCGCCTGCGAATGACAACAACCAGCGGGTTCAAAAGAGTCCGAGACAACTCTAACCGTGTGTAGTGATGCTTAGTGTGTGATGGGGACCGATCTGACACATTAAAAAGGTTTGGGGTACAGTAAGGTCTGCGTGAACTGGACCTGAACCCCCCAAAAAGAGGAAGAAGCACAAACAAACAAAGATTTTTAGACTTCCACCAGGTTCTCCATCTATGTGCGGCCTGTGGGGTGTCACCATGGCGATGACAAAACTGACAAGTATCAGGAGAATGGCATCTCTTCAGCTGAGAGTAAAAACTCCTTTTATTGTTCAGTTTGTAGATCAGAGCTTTAAAAAACGGGCGAGATGTCGGAGCTGATTTAATAATCGATTTGTTTCACCCGACAGAGGCAGAGAGGTTTTTATTTGCAGGGTGGACCGGAGAAGAGGCTGTTAGGAAACATTGGGTAATAAATACACGTTGCCACAGTTACAGGCGAGCTCTGACACGCCTCAGGCGCTCGTAAAGTCGGCCTCCTTGGTGTTCGCTGCAGTTCTGCTGCATCAGAGGCAGGACGTACCTCTCTGATCTCCTGCCCTGCTCCCTTGTAGGCCTGCAGCTCGTCCAGGATGGCCTTGGCATCCTTCAGCACCACGTCCACCTGCTCCCACACCTCTCGCTCTGCTTCTGTGGGCTGCGCATCTGCAGGGGAACAACAGGAAGCTGTGATGGACGGGCACCTCCATCCATATTCACACCGATTTATTTTACATACAGCTGGAGGAAATCCAACTAATGGTTTCATATGTCAGAGATACTCACTATTTTTTTCACAAGAGCCACATTGGCAGCAAAATCAAGGGAAGAGACACTTTTACCACAACATACTAAAGTCCCCCTTTTGCAAATATGCATTTCTACATATAAAACATCCCACAAAAAGAGAAACAATACAGCCAATACATTTTCAATTAAGACCACATTTATCTTAAAGGGATAGTTCGCCTCTTTTGACATGAAGCTGTATGACATCCCATATTAGCAATATCATTTATTAAATTCGACTTACCCCCCCGCTGCAAAAAATCTAAATCTTACCAAGTATATTTGTCTCATTGAGCATCTCATTACACTTAATATAAGACACAATTGCCTAACAAGCTCTATTTCAGCCAGATATAGGGACTTGTTTGAAGACAATACATCTTGAATATCTTGTTAAATGAAAAAGTCTTGAAAACAAATTGTTTCGAGTCATTTCACATGAAGCTTTTTTTTTTTTCATTTGAAGAGGTTTTTAAGCTAATTTCAAGATCACTTTTATCTCAAAAGTCCTAAATATCACATCTTATTTCAAGAAATCTTGACAAGCCGATTTCCACTAGTTCCATTGGCAGATTTTTTTGCTTATTTCAAGCAAAAACATCTTTTATTTGTTGTTTTTTTACTTATTTTTGGAGGGGCATTTTTTCCAGTGTGCGTCCTGTGAGCAGAGTTCCAGCCTCGTTTTGGTGTTGATGAAGGTAGTCCGGCTAGTGGGCTGGGGTTTAAAAAATAAAGCGTTTTGCTTCTCAAAACAATATGCGTTCAACAGAGTAATACATTTGCATCACAAAATCGCTCTCCAGGAAAAAGTCAGACCTCACAATCGCTTGGCGCTATTTTCTCTCCCTTCATATCACTGCCTGCTGTGCAGACCGAGCAGCAAACACTGTAACAGGTGCGGCAGGCGGCAGCAGGCAGTGATACGAAGGGAGAGAAAATAGGGCCAAGAGATTGTGAGGTCTGACTTTTTCCTGGAGAACCATTTTGTGATGCAAATGTATTACTCTGTTGAACGCATATTGTTTTGAGAAGCAAAACGCTTTATTTTTTAAACCCCAGCCAACTAGCCGGACTACCTTCATCAACACCAAAACGAGGCTGGAACTCTGCTCACAGGACGCAGCAGGGGGGAAGAACATGTTCATAAATGATGTTGCTGATATGGGATGTTACACAGTTTCATGTCAAAAGAGGCGAACTATCCCTTTAATATTTGGATGAGCGGAAGCTGGCGTGCATGTCCTCGACTTTCTTCATGTTGTATTTGTAGTTTGTTGTTGTAATCATAGTGAGACATTCAGGATGAGCATGGTTTTTGTGCTGGTTTTTGCCCTTTTTTATTTAAAAACCGATCCATTGTGCCTGCATCTCGCGCTGGCTAAAGGAGCTAGCGTGCTCTGTGGTTTAAGCGGGCTGCGTTGCCAGGTTTAACATTGTGCCCCCTTTAGGAAACACCATTAAGCCTTAATTAATACTTAATAAAAATACTTAATACCACAAAAACGCAACCTTAATAAAAATACTGTTTTATGTTTTATTTGTGTTTTATTTGAAAAAATGTATTGTTATTGTTAACATATTGTTATAAGCTACTATGTGTGAGCCGCCAATTAAAGCTTGAGGAGCCGCGCAATGAGTATCTTTGGTGTAAATGAAAGCTTTGGCACCTGAAAGACGGGGAATAGGGCAAAATAAGCCAATTAATCTTTTATTTTTTTTATATTCCAGAATATTTATTTAGGCAAAAATATTAAATACATAGGCTTTTTTATCTGTATATGAAGTCATTTTTGGTACTTTTTATTTGGAAAAAGCCCATTTGAGAGGCTTCCTGAACACATGTAGAAATGTGATGTTCTTTTAATATATAAAAATCCCCTAAAACAGCCTGAGCCACACAAGAAACTGTTTTCTCTCAAGGTATCAGTGAGTCTCTGGGTTTGCCAAGACTGAGAAGAGTGCGGCGCGGGTTCAAGCTGTGTTGAGCGGCCTGAGGCTACGCAGCAGCTGAGCTTCGGCTGCGCTGCAACTCTGCTCTGATTGTTATTCTGCACACATTCGACTGTGGAAAAGGCAGGTTGATGGAAAAGTTTTTTTTTGCTGCTGCTCAGAGAAACCAGTGTGGAGATGAATTGTGAAGCTGACAATTGGGAGCAATTACGTGCAAAGAAACTTACTTTCAAAGTCGAGGAAAAAATTGGGCTCCTGTTCTAGATCTGTGCATGTCAAAACTTTCAGTAGGTTCCCCATGTTATGATACCTGTTGAGAACAAGAGAGAGAAATCAGTGACTGAGGAAGAATGCTGCAGATGCTCTGCTGGATCCACGGCACCTCGCTCCCGCGCCGCCTCACTGCTCTGATGCTCGCAGCGGCGCCCCAGATGTTCCCCTCGGACCCCTCTGGGTTGAGTTTCCTGCACTCAACCTCTTACCAACCAGATGTCAGAGCAAACCGTCCCAAAAATAAGAACACCAGTTCGGGTTTTCTGCTTTGGTGAGCCTCTTTAGGGGCCCGTTATATGCAAAGTCCCCCGTCCTCCACAGGGATCCCTCCTCTAAAGTGAAGCAAGGAGCCGTTTGCTCCACAGTAACACGTTTAAATCAGCTCTCAGAGAGAGAACCGCAGGGGAAAGTTAGACATTTAGACTCAGACCCGCTTTAAAAGTCACTTGTTCTACAACAGATTCTCTCAATTATTCTGGACCTGGAACCTCGGCTCTTTCTGCCGGGTCTTTACCCAGAGGGTCATAGGATTAAAATGTTTATAAATATGTGTTCTCTACAAGCAAAAAGGACAATAGCTCTTATCATGGAAAGACTTTGGTAAACCCGCTATCGCTGTGTGGTTTAGGGAACTAACTTCTTGTGTTTACCTCTGGAAAAAAATCTCTTGGGCTGTGTTCGAAACCGCATACTACTCCTACTACTCCTACTAACTTTTTGAGTTAGTATGCCAGTTTGAGTAAGCGAGAAGTTCCCGGATGCATACTAGATTCTCCGAAATGTTGGGTATGCATCATGAGGTTACTACTCATACTCAAACTACCCAAGATGCAACGTAACGTGACGTCGCCGATCGTCATTTTCTGTCAAAACGGCAGTTTCAAGCTAGCTACAACGAGGGTAGGTTCACTTCCTGTTTTCAAAACAAAAGCACCAATTGTATGGTAATGGCTTTCCCTACGATAAAAGGCAACGGGTATTTTATTTTGTGAAAATAACCGGAAGTGCGTTGCTCACTGCGGCTAGCTTTAGTAGCGCCGAATTCGTGGGAACAAAAATGTAAACAGCTGGTATTTTGTCAGGTTTTCAACACGTTGGGGATCTAAACGACTACTTTCTCACCTGAAAATGTTTCAAATGTTGCTAAAGTTTACAGAGTTTAGAGCTTAAGCGAAATCAGCTTCAGGCCGGCTGATTTTGGTTCGGGCAGGAGCGAAATGCATTGTGGGTAAACGCTCTGCATACTGTCTGATCGATGATTATGCAGTATGTAGTATGCGGTTTCGAACACAGCCCTTACACTCTCAAAGACACACAGGAGGGATTTCATAATGTTTGGGGTCGCTTCATTAATTAAATGAAGGACAATGACTCGTCACATCTGATGGACGGGCCTGGAACGGTAGAGCAACTTCTGCATGACTCAGTTCCTTCTTCCCCTGCCCCCCTGGACTATGTGCCTTCATAGAGGAGGCTCTCTGACCGCCATGTTTGTGTTTCAGTCTGTTGCATGGACCCAGTGTGTACTGCATGAAAATGTGAAGTTGGTACACTTGTGCATTATTTAACACTCTTGTCCGTTGCTTTTTGTTCTTGTATGTCTTCTTTTACAAAGAAAATTCAATAAAGATACTGTTGTCACTTGTTCATCTCTGCCGAGTCACAGCGACTTCAGGTGGTGCAATAAAGTGTCCTGGAGCAGAAACATGGCATCAATATTCAACTTATCTTAGTAACCTCGTGTTTAATAAGGCAGCAGCAGCCCAGTACAGATGATTCAGTGTGCTGCATTTCATCATATCAAAGAAATCCTGTTTTTTAACCAAAATAAACTGATATTTCTCAGAAAAAGAAGCATGTTGGTGCGTTTTTCACCTTTGAATGATGTCACAATTAAATCAAGAGTTCTGACTTTCATCAGCAATTCATCATTTAAGGAGGTCACATGTTCCTGGTGTTACAAGATGGAGGCTACAGGCAGGAGGTGGGGTTATATGGCACAGAAAGGATCGGATTATTGGCTAAATTACAGTCAGACTGAGTTATTAAGTGCATGTAGACACCTTAATCTGACTAAGAATTGGATCGGATCGGATTAAGACCCGAGATAACTGGGTTGAAAGTCACTCTAAACCTGCTTGTAGACGCTGAAGCACGTGGTGAATCAGACTTTGCGTTCTGCGCATGCTCCAGATGTTTTCCCGGGGTCGTGACCCGGAAGTCAAAGGAGACGATATTCCTGTTGTTGTCGCCGTCAGAAAGAAACAAACAACGCGATGGAGAATGCTCCGTTGGGCATCGAGTTTGTGCAACAAGCAGCTCATCACAGACCAAATGTAGAGGGACGTAGCTTCATCTGGCTCTGCGTTCTCCATCTTTCTCCAATGCCTGAGTTTGTTGTTGTTGTTGGTGGTGAAGAGGTCAACAGGAAGTGGCTCTATTAGCAACAGCTGGAATGGGTACAGCACCACCTATCATACCGGGGTATGACACGCTTTGTGCCTCTGATCCCATTCATTCACCGCCATATATCCAAGGAGAATTACCCTCGCTCAGCTCATTCTTATTGTAATTTAGCCAATAATCCGATCCTTTCAGAGCCATGTGACCCCACTGAGTGCTGCAGCATCATCACCCTGTTTGAAATGCTCAGTTATACGTCCCGTCTCTCTAAGTTTGCACCTCTTTAAACGGTTTCCTGCAGCAGGATTCAGCTCAGCACGGAGCTTTTATGCTTCTTTACAGAAAATAATCCCCAAATGTGGGCGGGATCAGCTGTTTGTCACAGTCTGTGTGACGCTGTGATGAGACTTTCCTGTGGGTGTGTGACGTTACTCTGATTCAGCAAACGCTTTTATCCAAAGCAATGTACCCGTAGGGCGCACAGAGTTTAGCTCAGACGGGTTTGAGCATCTTTACAGGGAGACGGAGAGCTGCTCAACGAGATGTCCGTGACTGATGCTACAAATCGTAGAAAGCATGTTAGCGTGTGCGCTGCTGCAGTTAGCCACGCCCACAGGTGATGATGCTTTCTGACCAGCCGGCGTTCTGCCTTTTCACGTCACTATCGTTTCTGCTCGGCCCGCCTGGAACCTTTACTGTGTCGTAAAAAGCGTCAGTTACGTTTTTACATTTCGAATCATGATGGCAAAACCCGCCTAAAAACGCACGGTGGGGTCGGTGGTTCCCGGCGTCGCCTGAGCGTCAGAGAAAGACGCCAGATTGAATCGCCTGAAGGGATGGAGCAGGATGGATATGTATCATCCGAATAACAACAATAACACGTGAATGAAAACACAGCAACCCACATCGTGTCCTCGTTCATTGGCTTGGAAACGATTCCAAACTTTTCTCGGGCTCGTGGCTGAATTAAACGGTGACGACGGGCACACCGTGTGTCCCACCGCTGTGGAAATAACTTAAAAATGGCGGCCATCCACCAGGTGTTCAGGTGCTCACACGTCAGCATAGCATGAAGGCTGTCGTGTTTGAGGATGTAGCCATGGGCGTCAATTGGGTATGGCAGCTGCCACACCTTGGCTCCAGGGGAAAATGTAAATGTTCGGGGTTTTTTTTAGCTGTTTTTTTTTTTTTTAAATGAATCTATGGAATTACTCTGTCAATTTGTATTGATTATTCTATTATTTAATACATATAAATGAACTACAAATGAAATTCCGAACAACACAATCAATTGATCTAAGTATCATCTTCCCGTGGGGGATGGGGGTGTTTCAACACCCCCACTTTTACAGCAAGATGATTTCATCCCCCCCACATTTTCCAAAGGGAAACCCGTTTGCCCCATGGATGTATTATATTAACGGTTTGCCCACCCTCGTAGTGCACCACCATTCAATGTGTTTTAAAGACTCTGTACCCTCTTTAGAATAATTCCATCCAGATTTTAGCAGTGTAACTATTGTAGTTTCCATACTGGACCCAGTTTAGGGCGATGAGAATACAAAAAAAAAAGCAGTAAAATGGACCTGTTCTGCATTTTCACAAATCAGAAAAAGGTTTCACAGATTACAAACAAGGTTTTAATGAATCTACAGCCTCTTTAGAATAATTCCATCCAGATTTGAGCAGTCTAACTATTGTAGCTTCCATACAGGACCTAGTTTAGGGCGCTCAAAATGCAAAAATGCAGTGAAATGGCCCTTTATGCCCATACATTTAATTCACGAATCGGATGCCAACTTCGGCGTCGTGTTTCTGGGCTTGATGTGGCGCTCATGTGCCCCCCCTGTAACACCCCCACATTTAAAATCACTGCTCCACCCATGCCCAGAACTGAACATCTGGCTGAGACAGATGAGATTGACAGAGTTGGCAAAAGAACGTCTGACGGGGAAATAAAACCGGAGCGACAAGCCGAAATTAAGCAGAATATCTAAAATGTGAAGTTCTTTTCACTGCTTTCATCTCAGTGTTTTATATTCAGGAACAGATTTATCTTTAGAGTATCACAGCTTCACCCCGCACTGAGCTTTCTGCTTCGTTAGCAGCCTTCAGCCAATCAATATCATCTTCATAATTCATGAACCGCTAAATAAGTTTGAGAGGGAGAAGATCTAATCCCGACCCAAAGAAGAATTGGATTATCAACCGTGAGGTTCAACCATCAGAGCTCTGCTGTCAATCCTGCGGCTCCTGGAGAGCACAGAGCAGATCGTTCTCCGAGGCCAACAGATGCACCACAAGTCAGAGATCTGCAGTTTGTACGAAGAGGCGGCTTCAGGCTCATCCGGCGGGGACGGATTTAACCTCCGGGGACGGGGTGGAGATGGACGGGAGGGCACGAGGACGGCGGCGCTCACCTGGGATGAGTGACAGGGGGGGGGCTGAAGTGGCTGAGAGAGGGCCGGTGGTGACACGGTGAATCATGCCAGCGCAGGTAATGCTGGGAGACAGTAAAGCCCAGTCAGCAGCAGAGGCTTTAAAATGCACGAGAGGCTCACAGGAAAGGGGCCGTACGGCTTCCTGAATCTTATTTTCATCTTTATAGAATAATATTTGTGATGATTAGACAATTTTAAAGATGTTTTTGCACTTCATGCAGTAACACATCCACGATGATGGCGCCAGACTGCCGTCTCAATCCTGCTCCACCAACAGACTTTTGTTCCTCTGGTCATCAGGCTGTACAGCAGCTCTCAGTGATGGCACTTCTGAATTTCACTTTACGTTTTCAAACTGTTTTACATTTTTAACCTTTTTTTAAAGTGTTTTTTTACGTTTTTTTTTACATTTTTATCCATCTTATCCATCCATCTATCTATCTATCTATCTATCCATCCATCTATCTATCCATCCATCCATCCATCCATCCATCCATCTATCCATCCATCTATCTATCCATCTATCTATCCATCCATCTATCTATCCATCCATCCATCTATCCATCCATCTATCTATCTATCCATCCATCCATCTATCCATCCATCCATCCATCCATCTATCTATCCATCTATCCATCCATCTATCTATCCATCCATCCATCCATCTATCCATCCATCTATCCATCCATCTATCCATCCATCTATCCATCTATCCATCCATCTATCTATTCATCCATTCATCCATCCATCTATCTATCCATCCATCTATCTATCCATCCATCTATCCATCCATCTATCTATCCATCCATCTATCTATTTATCTATCCATCCATCTATCTATCCATCCATCTATCTATCCATCCATCTATCTATCTATCCATCCATCTATCCATCTATCTATCCATCTATCTATCCATCCATCTATCTATCTATCTATCCATCCATCTATCTATCTATCTATCCATCCATCTATCTATCCATCCATCCATCCATCCATCTATCCATCCATCCATCTATTTTACAGAATTATTTGTTAACTGTTAGTCGGAGGCCTGTCTTAAGTGTGCATGTAAATGTTTCAGATTTAAATTCTGTCAGCAGTAAAAACCCAGAGACCACCTGCAGACACCCACCTGCCTTGTCCAGCCTCGTCTTATTACCATTCCCTAATGTGACCCGAATGCCTGACTGTGCCAACACCGGCGCCTCACTGGCTGCCAGGAAGCACCTGATGCAGCCTCAGAGGGGCCGGGCGCCGTCACTGAGCGTGCCCTGCTGGATGATGTGGGCGCTGCCCGCCACCGCCAAGCCTCCTCCGGTCCTCCTCTGGTCCTCCTCCGGTCCTCTGCTGCCACCTCTCAGCCGCTCGCTGACTGGAGTTGGCTGGCAGAGCAGCCTGAGCTCGCAGCGCTGTGACGAGGGCACCGACAGCCTCGCAGGGCCCGGCGCCGCTCCCTTATGCCGTCTGAAACGAGGTCATTTTAAGGACGGGGGATTTGCACTGGAAAAAATGCCCCTCCAAAAATAAGTTAAAAAAACAACAAATACAAGACGTTTTTGCTTGAAATAAGCAACAAAATCTGCCAATGGAACTAGTGAAAATCGGCTTGTCAAGATTTCTTGAAATAAGATGTGATATTTAGGACTTTTGAGATAAAAGTGATCTTGAAATTAGCTTAAAAACCTCTTCAAATGTCAAAAAAGCTTGTTTCATATGATATGTGACTCAAAACAATTTGTTTTCAAGACTTTTTCATTTAACAAGATATTCCAGATGTATTGTCTTCAAACAAGTCCCTATATCTGGCTGAAATGGTACTTGTTAGGCAGTTGTGTCTTATATTAAGTGTAATGAGATATTTTCACTAGAAATGAGACAAATATACTTGGTAAGACTTTGATTTTTTCCAGTTAAATCGCTCCATTTCGCAGCTTCCGCTCGTAACTCACCCTGAGAACAGCTAACACACTGGAAAATCTAAGTATATTTACCAAGTATATTTGTCTAATTTCTAGTCAAAATATCTCATTACACTTAATATAAGACACAACTGCCTAACAAGCACCATTTCAGCCAGATATAGGGACTTGTTTTAATACAATACATCTGGAATATCTTGTTAAATGAAAAAGTCTTGAAAACAAATTGTTTTGAGTCACATCATATGAAACAAGCTTTTTAAGCTAATTTCAAGATCACTTTTATCTCAAAAGTCCTAAATATCACATCTTATTTCAAGCAAAAACGTCTTGTATTTGTTGGTTTTTTTAAACTTATTTTTGGAGGGGCATTTTTTCCAGTGCAAGCCGACTTTGCAGCTTAACCAAACTTCTCCACTTCAAAGGGAAACGTGCGATAACGAAGCCAAACTCGGTGTAACCGGTTGCTTAGTGACAGGATGGTGAATGAAGGGCAGAGAGAGACGGAGGAACCCTCAGAAGCTGCAGCAGTGCTGGCATGTCCCGGGCGCCACAGCGAGCCCAGCGACACCCTTGTTGTTGTTTTGAACCCCCCCACCGAGCCATTGCGTGCTCATAGTGAGGCAGGGAGGGCTGCTCCTGAGGCCGGGGGCAGAATCTGACAAGCCGGAGCCCGCGCAGCCCTCCCATTGGCCGAGCCGATCTACCCAACAGCTCGCTGTATCCATGGAGTCCAAAAAAATTTGGAGCCATTGAAAAACACCGCAGCAGCCAATCAGGAGCAGGCACCGGGCGAGGAGCGAGTACAGTAGTAGTAGGGATTGAAGGCACATGAATGCATTAATAAAGATGAGGTAATGTGCCAAAACCGGCGGATTAAAGGGGAGTCGAGTCAACTGCAGACGCTGGAGGAATATTTAATTCCAGCAGCGAGCACTTAGTGATCTGAAGACGTTTGATTTTTCTGTGCAGCTCAGCAGATTTACACGCTTTATGATCACTTTCAAAATGAAAAAGAAACTACGATGCACCGTTAAAAAAAAGCAAGTAATCATCTGCAGAGCAGACTAATGTGAAGATGCGTGTTGTCACCGTCAAAATATACGGATAAACCTTTAAAAGGCGGGATTTAGGCTTGAACCCGCACTGTAGCACACTTCATGCAGAGCCCTGTAGTCATGCTGTCCCTCATTAAAATCCTATTCATCTATTTGTGTTTTAATTTTATTCATAGTTACCCGTTACTAAAACCTTATTATTATTATTATTATTATTATTATCATTATTATTATTATTATTATGGTCCAGTCGGGGGGTGGGTGGGTGTTCTGTGTGTTTAAAAAAAGTAAAAAGAAAAAGATAAATCTTATGTGACCTTACAGATAAGTTATTGTCACGACTCTTGTTTCTTTTTCTCAATAAAAAGATTAAATTTTTTTTTAAAAAAGCAAGTAATTATCTAGGCTTGAGACCTGTAGTCATGCTATCCCTCATTGAAATCCTATTCATCTATTTGTGTTTTAATTTTATTCAGGTGTATCTATTTATAGTTACCTGTTACTAAAACCTTCTTCTTATTATTATTATTATTTTGGTCCAGTTGGGGGGTGGGAGGGTGTTCTGTGTGTTTAAAAACAGTAAAAAGAAAAAGATAAATCTTATGTGACCTTTCCGATGAGTCATTGTCACTACTCTTGTTTCTTTTTCTCAATAAAAAGATTTAAAAAAATAAAAAAATAATAAAAGACGTGATTTAAAGGAGGCTGCGAGGACACCCCGGCAGCACCACGCCCATGCAGCAGCCTGACCTCTGCATGGCACCGGCTCGCAGCGTCTCCCGGCTCCGTCCTTCGCCTTCAGGACGCGGCTGAAACCGAGCACTGCGGCAGATAGTGCTGACATTCCACTACTCAGCTGCAGCGTGAGGATCCACGTGCCCCCGCCGCCTTACTACCGAGGAAAAACAACGCCCTCCCGTCACGTGCGCTCCGCCGTGGACGGGCTGAGAGCCTGTGTGGGGGGGGGGGGATGGGCCGAGGCAGCCGTCTGTGTGCGAGTTAATGTCTGCCATCATGTGGGGCTGAGAGGGGAATCGTGTCGCTCGCTTTTGCCTGAATTAAATATTTAGATTGAGAGTGGCGCAGGTAAGGATGTGTGGTGAATATTATGGTATGGCGTCTGGAGGGGGTGGGGGGGGGTTGGGGGCGTCACACTGCGGCAGAGGCGGGGAGAGCTCGCCAGCTTTAAATTTGACCTAGATTCCCCGGGTGACACGCCACATCGTATTAGCCCACT
Source organism: Odontesthes bonariensis (assembly GCF_027942865.1). Classification (NCBI taxonomy): domain Eukaryota; kingdom Metazoa; phylum Chordata; class Actinopteri; order Atheriniformes; family Atherinopsidae; genus Odontesthes; species Odontesthes bonariensis. The sequence continues at coordinate 3,355,787 of NC_134525.1, forward strand.
CAGCCAGAGCCGGACCCGCCGGAGCTCACCGACACTGTCCTGATTCGACAGGCAGAAAATGGGGGAGCACTTCCCAAATGGGGCTGCTATCCTCCCCCCAGCATCCTCCCCCACCCTCCCCCTGTCAGTTCCACCCCAGCTGACCAAAAATGCAAAAAGAGGGGGGGAGGCCACCGCTTGTTTGTTTGTTTATGGGGGTGAAGTGAACTGGATTTCCTCGTGGCCACGCCTCCCTGCTCTCACACCCTTGTAAACATCAACTAATACCCCCCTCACCCAGATTCAGGCAAATCAAAACAAACCCAGAGGAAAGCCTGAATCATTACAACCAACGGCGATTGTCTGAGGTGATCCGGTACCGGCCGTCTCGTCTCATTTAACAAGATATTCAAGATGTATTGTATTAAAACAAGTCCCTATATCTGGCTGAAATGGTGCTTGTTAGGCAGTTGTGTCTGATATTAAGTGTAATGAGATATTTTGACTAGAAATGAGACAAATATACTTGGTAAGACTTTGATTTTTTCCAGTGTATTAAAACAATAAAACAATAACAGAAACAGAGTCTCATGCTGGGTTTAAAGCCAGGGAATAAAAATGGTTTTTAAGACGAGTTTTCAGTTCGACGGGATCTAACGAGTTTCGATCCGGGTGTACCGGTATTAAACATTCAGGAGAGGTGAGGACCTTTATTCACTAAATATGTTCTTCTTTTACCAGCTCTGACCGACAAAGTGATGGTTAGGCCCGTCACTCCTGCAGCGACACATGTATAACTCAACTCAACTTTATTTATAAAGCCCTTTAAAACAGCCGTGGCTGAAACAAAGTGCTGTACATGAATAACAACACGAAATATAAGGCAGAAAATAAAAAAACAATGTTAAAACAATAATAAACAATAAAACAATAACAGAAACAGAGTCTCATGCTGGGTTAAAAGCCAGGGAACAGCGGCGTCAATTCGGCCAAAGCTAAGCTAAGGCAAGGTCACTATAGTCACATGACTACAGTATCAATCAATAAATATACATGCAAATAATCACCACAAAAGTCTGCTATGTAGCTTATGTGTGCAAATGCAGTCTCACTCACATAGCCGCTAACATAACAATGGACTCGTCTCCGTCTCCCTGTTAGCATTAGCATTAGCATTAGCGGCTAACAGCCTGAATCCCGCTTTCACTTCCTGGTCCTCCTTCCTCCGCCGCTGGGGCAACATTGGACCCATCATCACCTGCCCTTTGTTTGGTGATAAATAAATCTAAAGTTTTCTGCTTTCTTTTCATATTTTACATTAATTAGCAAACAACAAATCCCGCTAATAACATCAGCTTTGACCTCCAGGCTCCGTCATCTCGTGGGAGGGAGGGAGGGGGGGGGGGGGGGGGGCTGGGAGATACCACATTTCAAAAGGGAAGATGATACTTAGATCAATTGATTGTGTTGTTCAGAATTTCATTTGTAGTTCATTTATATGTATTAAATAATAGAATAATCAATACAAATTGACAGAGTAATTCCATAGATTCATTTTTTTTTAAAGAAAGAAAAACGAACATTTACATTTTTCCCTGGAGCCGAGGTGTGGCAGCTGCCATACCCAATTGACGCCCATGCCAGGGAATAAAAATGGGTTTTAAGACGAGTTTTAAAACGGGCTCGTCTTATGTGAAATGGGAGGTCGTTCCACAGTTTAGGTGACAGCTAAATATACCCACCGCCCCAAAATGAAAACATCTCCTAAAAAGCTTCACAGCAGCCCCGATGAACCCAATGAACACATGAAACTGAAGGTTTGTCCGTGGAGGCACATCAGAGAGGAGGATGAAAGCGGGAGCGCTAAGCTCCTCTTTTTTTGGACGGCACCTGATGAAAGTTGGAAACCATGGCAACAGGCGCATACACAAGTCCTCTGAAACACTGGCTTCATTGAAACCGAGCTGTGTGAAGAGGCTCTTAGCGTCGCACCGATACAACACTTTATGATCCCATCAAAACACACACAGACAGACGCCGACGGCCCGGATGTTTTAATCCCAAATCGATTGGGTTTAACGGATAAAAAAGGCAGCAAAGGAGACTCCTTAGAGCATGACGTGGGCCTGGATGGAGTAAAAGAAATATTTCATACATGAGAATATGAAGTGATAGCCAGTTTTTGGCTAATTAGGAGGCTAAAAGTTGGAGTTATTTTGCTTCTTCAAGTCTAAATGATCCAAGAAAAGGCTTGAAAACAGCTTCCCCCCCATAAAACAACCAGAAGGAAACATTGGCTGTGTTCGAAACCGCATACTACATCCTCATCAATCAGACAGTATGCAGAGCGTTTACCCACAATGCATTTCGCTCCTGCCCGAGCCGAAATCAGCCGGCCTGAAGCTGATTTCCCTTAAGCTCTAAACTCTGTAAACTTTAGCAACATTTGAAACATTTTCAGGTGAGAAAGTAGTCGTTTAGATCCCCAACGTGTTGAAAACCTGACAAAATACCGGCTGTTTACAATTTTGTTCCCACGAATTCGGTGCTAATAAAGCTAGCCGCAGTGAGCAACGCACTTCCTGTTATTTTCACTAAATAAAATACCCGTTGCCTTTTATCATAGGGAAAGCCATTACGATACAATTGGTGCTTCTGTTTTGAAAACAGGAAGTGAACCTACCCTCGTTGTAGCTAGCTTGAAACTGCCGTTTTGACAGGAAATGACGATCGGCGACGTCACGTTACGTTGCATCTTGGGTAGTTTGAGTATGAGTAGTAACCTCATGATGCATACCCAACATTTCGGAGAATCTAGTATGCATCCGGGAACTTCTGCTTACTCAAACTCGCATACTAACTCAAAACGTTAGTACGAGTAGTAGGAGAAGTATGCGGTTTCGAACACAGCCTTTGAGTCAAGGTCGCTTTACGCTGCGCTTTCACTCGAGTCCATTTCGTCCGTCTTATTTCATTCATCAAACGCAGCGGACGAGCTGCAACGAGCACCATGCGGGATCTGCATGAACTTTCCTGCAGATTTACCAGTTTTGCTCGAACATCGGCTCCTGAGCAGGTCCCTCCCCGCCCTGCCCTTGAAAGTCCTCCAACTCCTTCCCGGGTAGAATTAGTAAATCATTAAGGAGGGCGCGTTGACTCACGGTCGTTGGTCTGAGCAGAAGCCCCCCTTGGGGCAGTTGCCCCTCGAATCCATTCACACAGATCTCCCATTCTCCTGCAGAAACAGCCCTCAGCCATCATTACTTGACTGACCTTCTGACTGAATGTGACTTACCAACATCAGAGCGCCCTTTAGATCTCCCTCGTTCCCATCAGAACATGTGAGCGTGACGGGGAGTGAGGCTTTTTGGGGCCGTTAGGACAAATTAAGCCGGATTTAAATTGAAGAAACCTATTGGAACACCACCTTAATTTTTGACTTTCCTGCTCAGTGACAGGGTTTTTTGGGTGGGGCACAGATGAGGTTTTTGGAGAGATGGTGAGGAGTGCCTCCGTTTTTATTCTGTAGGAGATGAGTGCCACCTGGAGGACGAACACGGCCGTGCACTCAAGGCAAAGACGGCGTGGAAGACCACTCCCAAACCTTGATGGATAGTTTAACAAGTAAAGCACAACAAACTGCCACAAAACTCTAAACTGCTTCAAAAAATTCATATTTCTAACAAAAGCAGCGTGCGATTTTTGAATGAATTGAATTATTTTATGAATAATTATGATTACAATGAATTGAATTCCAATTGGCTTGAATTGGACTTTACTATCTAAGTGCCTTGAGATGACATTTGTTGTATTTGGCGCTATATAAATAAAGATGAATTGAATTTTAAAAAGGGAGGAGAAGCACCAATGCCCCATCAGAGAGCATCATCCAGTGTTCACCTGCAGGCAGTTCAGGATTAGGCGCTCGTATAGAAGCACGCCGGATTAAAAACGACTTCCACGCTTCAATGATGAGCCCGAAACTTTCAGTTTCCCCGACATGTTCGGGAACGGCTGGCAGTCTGAGAGCTCCTCACACAAGCCAGGACAGGAAGTTACACGGCGTCAAACCCAGCGGCGGCGTGAATAATAGATAACCGAAGAGAAGCCGGGAGCTTTTAGCTGACATAACAAGCCACTCAATGTACTCCGTCCACTCAGATGTATCATCTCAGATTACAGATTCAGAGGGTGGGGCTGCGAGCTGAGAGCATCTTCCATCTGCTGAGTCACGACCGGAGGCAGGAGTTTAGACTATTTCAGAATTCTTTAAGAATAATTCAATCTTTTTACTAATAAATGTTTGATTCAGAGCTGATAACCCCGACAAAAAAAAAAAAAAAAAACTGGATTTCCTCAGCACGGCCGACCAGCTCCTCAGATGTGGCAGTACCAGGCTTCACCAGCTGGGGGCGGTACTGGCCCAGTTATGAGAGCCAAGAAAAGCTTCACCTCAGGGTACCGTAACCACACCTCCCCGAGCTTAGCAAAGCTAATCCAGCCCGCATGTATTCACACAGAGCTCAGGCTGCTGCATTAACCAAGCTCCAGTCTCCATCTATAATGCAGCACATATACAGTTCCCATGCACCGCCGCGGGCTCGGCTTCTGACGGCCAAATAAAACAGCTTGTCATTCATTCAGGCCTTTTTTTTTTTTTTTTTTTTCTGTGAATGGATTCAAGCCTCACTGAAGGCACTATGGCGGCGTGGTATTAGCCTATAAACACACGCACATCAGCGGTCTCTCATGGGGATACACTGACTTAGTGGTCCATACGTGCACCACCTGAGGCTTAGCTGTCAAAACGGCGCAGCATTCCAGCGCCGGAGCTCAGCCAATCGAGTGATAGCTGTGTGTCATGGCAACAATCTCCAAGGAGACACAGAGGAAACTACAACAAGGTCTGGCACGCATGCAAGTAGGGAGAAACGGTGGGATGCTTAACGGGATGAGGACGAGAAAGACAACCCGGGAGCTCCAGAGCCCATTTTTATTCCCCGGCTTTTAACCCAGCATGAGACTCTGTTTCTGTTATTGTTTTATTACACTGGAAAACATCAAAGTCTTACCAAGTATATTTGTCTAATTTCTAGTCAAAATATCTCATTACACTTAATATCAGACACAACTGCCTAAACAGGTACCATTTCAGCCAGATATAGGGACTTGTTTGAAGACAATACATCTGGAATGTCTTGTTAAATGAAAAAGCCTTGAAAACAAATTGTTTTGAGTCACATATCATATGAAACAAGCTTTTTTTGACATTTGAAGAGGTTTTTAAGCTAATTTCAAGATCACTTTTAACTCAAAAGTCCTAAATATCACATCTTATTTCAAGAAATCTTGACAAGCCGATTTTCACTAGTTCCATTGGCAGATTTTTTTGCTTATTTCAAGCAAAAACGTCTTTTATTTGTTGTTTTTTTTTAACTTATTTTTGGAGGGGCATTTTTTCCAGTGTATTGTTATTGTTTACTATTGTTTTTACATTGTTCTTATGTTTTATGCCTTTATATTTCGTGTTGTCATTCATGTACTTTGTTTCAGCCACGGCTGTTTTAAAGGGCTTTATAAATAAAGTTGTGCCATTGTGCGCTAAAAGTGCACAACGCTAAAATATCAGGCTCTAAAACGAGGAGCGGGGACATTATTCGAGTATAAATCCTGTAAAAAGATCATCTTCAAGATGTCAAACAGCTTTAAATCTTAATTTTTTTTAAAAGGTAAGGGCACAATGTGGCCAGGCCGTGGTGTTAGCAGTTAGCAGTTAGCATTGACCCCGTGGCCTGCAGTTACATAAACACACCGGCCTTCAGGGGGAACAGGAAGCTGCAAGCACCAACATTACTCAACTCCCTTTTATGGCCCACAATGCACTTCATTTCCTGAGCCAGCATTACGCATACACCCACAGCGCAGCGTGTTAAAACAATAATAATAGGCAAGGGTGCAACAAAAGGCAGTCTAACGTAAGGACACATCTGTATCTGAGCACGCCAGCTGCTAATTGAGTTCTAAAACTGGGGGTTCGATCATGTTTAAAACCCCAGTAAGGTCAGATGATGGCGGCTGGTACCGTAGGTTGTAATTTAACTAACACAGGCTATTACATGAGTAGTTATCTGTGTGTGTGTTCTGCTCCCACCAGACTGGGAGTCAGAGACGAAGCTGCACAGCAGGCAGAGAAACAGTCCAACAGGGGAAAAAAAAAGTGCCATTTTCCCTGTCAGACTCAAATCCAAAGGAGTCACATTCTCTAAATTCTGCACATCAAATGACAAATTGTCAAGAATGCAACACGTGAAACAAATACTGCAATGAAAGCAAAATGTTTGAGACTGCATATATTCAACTTTCCCTTCCAGTCTCTGCTGAGGGTGGAAAAAGCTAAATAAACCGCCATCATTCAGAGCCAGCAGTGTGCACCAAAGCAGACATACAAATATCAATGACAAAGTATTTGGATATTTCGCGGTCAGTTAAAATTAGGACACATGTGAGCTTTAACTTTGAATAGATATAAATAGATATGCAACCAAATAAAAGCAGATACCACACGGTAATCTAAAGCAGGGGGAAAAACGCCGCTGTGGTAAAAATAGCTTCTCAGCCAAACTTTGCATTGATGGAATTACTGTAGACATGCAGTTTGTGAACCTTTAAATGGTCTTTAAATGAAGCCGACGGCTGGATTAAGCCTCAAAAGAGCTGGATTTATCCCCCTAAAACACATGGAAACTGCATGAAGTGGGGATGCTTTCTTTGTTAGGTTACAGAAGCAAGTAACTGTGGGTTAATTAGCCAATAAGGTGTAACACAAAACAATGAGGACTCACCAGCAGTGCAGCTGTGTGACTGGCAGTCAGGAGCAGGGAAGCCCGGCCTGGCAGGTGGCCCCGGGTCACAGTCCTCCAGCAGAGGTCAGCCTCTGAAGCACAGGTCAAACATAGGAAAACATCAAACTCTACTCTCACCAAAGTGTATATCTAAGGTGCAGATGAGACTTTAACAATGTGGGAGATCACGGGCCGAGCACGCTTCCTGCAGGCCGGTTACAGCCGCCGGCAGCGGACTGCGTGGTCACTAAAGAGGGGAAAACATGAGCAGAACGAGTGTGAAACCTTCTGTCTTCCTTTATCTGCCTCAGACATGTGGGCCAACAGCAGAAGTTTGAAATATTACTGAACAAAAAGCACAGCACTTCCTATTGTGCAACACTTCCTATGACTCCCTGCTTCCTCCTTTAAACCCCGTTCACTCCCTCAGCTGTTTTAAGATTCGACGCACTCTCTGCGAACCACAGCCTCGTTTCACAAGTTGTGCAGCCCTAATTGAGAGTATGAGTTCTGTGGACGGTTACGAGCGAGGCCCTGCTCCCTCCTCCAGCCTGCTTACAAATTCACAGCACCGGCAGCGCTGTTGCTCATGCATGAATGTGATCAGACTTCAAAACCTGAAACTTCAAAACCACAACAGCGGGGTGGGAGTCGGCCGCGGATGCAAATGTGACAGAATGAGACACTCTGAGAGGAGCAGGAAACCAACGAGAAGCAAGAGGTCGACTCGATGCTGAAATAAAGGAAGAAACATCCTTCTGACCCTGAGAGAAAGAAAGGAGACGGCCTCCGTTCTTAGCCCTGCGTCAGGGAGAGAATCCGGCTCCTAATCTGATAATAATAATAATAATAATAATAATAATAATAATAATAAATCTTATCTATAACGCACTTTACATTTACAACAAAATCTCAAAGTGCTACAGTGGGATAAAAGACAAATATTAATTATCATCCCAAACCCCATATGTGCTCTATTTGGATGCACCCCTGAAATCCGTGGCCTTAAAGGCGAAGCAGGGGTCATAAGCATTTACTTCCCTGATTGCAAGACGGCTCATTCTTCTCTCCTGGAAGAAACCCACTCTTCCCACCTTTCCAAAATGGATAAAAGATATAATGCACTTTCTTACACTTGAGAAAATCAGATATACCCTTAAAGGCTCCTTGCAAAAATTTGAGAGAATTTGGACCCCCTTTCTAGAATATTACAAAAGCTTAAAAACTCCGTTAAATGAGGATTAAGACACCAATACAAACCTCTTCAAACTATTATTATTATTATGTACTTTATTTTATTTATTTATTTACTTATTTGTTTATTTTTTATTATTTTATCTTTTAATTAATCTTACTTTATTCTATTTTACCCTTTTTATCATTATTATTACTAGTAGTTATAACACATTTATTTATTTTATTTATCCTTTTTAAATATATAATGTATATTTCTTAAGATATCTGAATGTATTTATTTATTACTTATTTTTATTCATTATTATTATTGCTGTCTGTGTTCGATAATTCATTGTGAAAAATCAATAAAAATTGTTGAAACCAAAGACAAATATTAAGATCAAAAGCAGGGACAGTAAAATGCAAATAAAATACACAAATAAAAGCAGTGAGTCCTTTAAATGCAAAAAGAAATAAAAACATGACAGAGCATTTAAAAAGGGAGATCATTAAAAACATTGGGTAAAAAGAAAGGTTTTCAGGCCTGTTTTAAAGTGTTTATAGTGTTTATATAAGTTCAATAGACCTGGCATCTGCAGCAGGGCATCATGGGAGTCAGCTATGCATCATGCCTACAGCTGGGGAGCACAACACATGGCCGGCTCCTGACTCAGCACATGAGGTTACACAGGTTAAGCCCACAATATGCAGAGCAGCATGGTTAGCATCTCAAGCTAGCTTCAGAACACTTTCTCATGAAGAATCTGGGATTTTGCTTTTGTTTCTTTATGAACGGACCTCAACAATCCCCACCAGCGGCATCCCAACTATGGAGGACAACAGGGTGCTGAACCGATACGCCACATGTTTTCAGCCAATTAGTCTGAGGAGAGCGAGCTAAAAGAAGGCAAACTTCTCAATGCCGGCTGCTACGCTTTGCACAGAGAAAAAAAATAGAGTAACACTACATATTTACATGCATTCAGTGCGTTAATATGTGGACTGCATATAAAAGATTTATGAAATGTGGAGCCGATACCTAAGTGCCTTAAAGTGCAGCAGAGATGATGGCTGATGGGTGCCGGCCTCTGTAGGCTTCCATTAAGGGAAGAAAAACTTCTGTCAACAGACACCAAGTAACACATCAGCTCAATTACGGCACAATTAGCTTCATTTTCAAAATAATTCCTTAATTAAACACTGTTGTTTCTCTCCAATCAGGCTCCAGGTATCACCTCTGGCTCCAAAAAAGACCAAAAGTCAAAGTTAAGGCCGTTTGCAAAGCGCCGGGGGACATTATGCTGCCTACATCCACAGCCTATAAACACCATGTTGCATAATTAAAGAAGTCCAGATGAGCCGTGAGGCTGCAGTCTGCACAGCAGAGCTCTGAGCTGACATCATGCCGACTGCGGCAGGTTTAATGGTAACCATGCCGACCATCTTTAGCTTTAAACACAGAGCACAGATGAGGATGATGGGGAAAAACTCCATCCAACACGAGCTGGAGAAAATGTTGTGTAGTGGCCATTTGTCCATAAAAAACTAATTAAACTTAAACCAAACAAAATCAAAAGGCCACTGATGCATCATGGGGGATGTGGTTTAACGCAGGCAAAAGAAGATGAATGATTTATTTCAAAACAATAAAAACAAACAAAAGAACAAAGAAAACCTGCTGCTCTATCCTTTTCCCTGGTAAAAAAAAACCTTTGGCCCACCCAGGTGCATGCTGGGACTCCAGGTGCCCAGTGTGACCCAATTACCAAAAATATTCTAAACCAATAACTAACAAAGAATATTAGCAAAAAATCTAATCTAAATAAAGCACTGAAATTAATCAAATAAAGTTACTCATAATTAGCTAATTAAATTTACAACTAGAACCAAAAAACAAAAAATAACTTTACAAACAGCTCCTACATGTTGCATAAATACAAAATACAAAAACAATCCATTCAACAGTGTGAAACTCAGCGTTCTGGCTATGGTTCCCAGGCTCTCGGGCTTCTAAAAGTCCTCACCAGTGCCGACATGACTTGTTGAAACCATCATCGTGTTTTTGAGGTTTCTGGCTCACACTGCTGTCATTCACCTCAGTGCTGCTGCAGACAAAGACCCACATGATCAGCTCAATCAAGTGTGGGATTCAGCTGCGGTCACTCCTCCGAGCTACGATTAAATCCGGTCCGTCACAAAAACAGCCCCGCACAGCTAACCAGTGTTTTTATTTTATTGTGTGTTATTTTTTTATTTTATTTTTATTATTATTTTTTATTTTATTTATTATTATTTATTTTTTTATCTTATTTGTTTTTTTATTATTTATTTATTTGATTAGGACAACGCACATTAATCAACATATCAGCAGAGCATCAATGTAAACATGCCAGAATTAGCACAGTTGCTAAATTTCATCCGTTGTCGGTGCGAGCTGTGAGGTTCAGTCACCTCTGAGTCGAACTATGAGTCAAGTGAGAAGTTGTTTCTCCTCAGAAAGGCTTGAAAGGAGTCACGTCATCAAAGACCAACTCAGATGAGTACATGCAATAAAAACTAACACAGTCATTTTCTACCACTTCCTGCTGTTTCTTTCATTTCTCTCTTTGTTATTTCCTAAAAAAGTGCGCCGTGGTGACGCAATTAAAGCTAGAATCTAGTCGTTCTAAGAACAAAACCAACATATTTATGCAAGAACTTAAAGATGTTGCTAATTGGAACTATGAGGGTGCTACACACATCCATCCATCTATCATCCGAGGTCGGGTGGCGGAGGCAGCAGGTCCAGGAGAGAAACCCAGACATCCTTCCAATCAGGTTGCCACGGAAACTAAGATGCACACATTCTCACGTTTGATCCGTTTCGGTTTATTTTTTCCTCCATCTTGGTGCAAAGTTGGAAAATGAGGGAGTAGTTTGTGTGGTTTAAGGAGCTTTCGGACCAGCGGCCCCTACTTATGTGAGAGCTGCAGACAATCAGAACTCAGGGCCGCCGTCCTGCAGGTTTTAGACGTTCCCCTGCTTCGACACACCGGATCCAGATCAAATGGATCGTTAGGTTCTGCACAAGCCTGCTGATGACGCCTCGGCGCCCCGATGAACGTCAGACGCCACTAAAGGAAGTGTTTTTGACATTAAAATTAAAAAGCTTGGTCCATTTGTGACGGAGGAGTGGAACCGGGTTGGTTTCAACGCCTCTGAATAAAACCTCCAACTTGGGTTGCCGTGACAACCTGCGCTCCCCTTTTCCTCGCTCGTTGAGAGCGTCTCATTTCGCTGAGAAAACTCCCACAGCTCAGTCACACCGGCTGCAGGATAACCTGCCAGTTACAGTCCGCCGTGCAACCAGAGCCTGAAACGTTAACATCACTGCAAATACGTTCGTGACCACGAAATTACACAATGTGCCATTCACCTTATAGCTACCGATGCTTCCTCTCCCTCTAATGTGAAATGTGCCTTTAAATTTGTAGCCATCTTTTCAAAATATTAGAAATAAATGAATAAATGGAGCCCTACAAAGCAAATCATTTCAACTCATTTGAGAATAAAAGACAAAAGGAGGTTTGAGCAGCAACGTGTTTCATAATCCAGTGCCGATATGGGTTCATTAACTTATTATCAGTTAACTGGAAAACTAGATCAGAGAACACGTGGCTCGAGACGAATATTCAGTCTAAAAAAAAGTAAAATAAACATGAGTTTTTACTACAGAACAAAGTCCAGAGTCCGCACAGCTGTGGCCGAAACGCTGCAGCATAATCCTGCAGAAACAGTGAAAAAATGGTGCAGGTTTCAGTAAAGAAAGAGCTGATTAAATGCAGCTCGGGCTTTAACACGGTGTGTGGATGGAGGTTTGGTGCGGGGGCAGCACTATAACGCTCGCACGCAAAATGAGCGAGTTCCCACCACGCTGCTACGCCATCTGCAGCAGCACGCCGTGTCCACCGACATGTGGGCGGCCACACGAGGATGTCATGCTAGGTTCAAGAGCGCCGAAATAGATCCGTCCCCATCAACACTTTTTTTTTTTAATGATTTGATGTAATTTTGTCATTTATTGTAACGCAGTAAAGCAATTCAATTCAGCTGTGAGTTCAGGTGTCCATTGGAGAGGAAAATCAACACCTTCTCTTCTGTTGCGTTCCTTATACGAGAGTCTGAAGGGGTTTCAGTGCATGTGTGAAAGGTGTGTGTGTGTGTGTGTTTCCCGCTTTGAGTAAGCCACGTTATTTATAGCTTTATGCTGGCAGAATGAATGCAAAGTGCCTTCTGCTTTGTTTCCACATTCACTCAGAAGATGCTGCTGCATCTTGTTGAAGGCCTTCAGATGGCCTGCCTGCAGGAGGAGCCGCACAAACCTGCTCCGTCGTCTCATTATGAGCACGCTCAGGGTTTCAGATAAGCCAACACCACAGGACGGAAGTGAGCAGGTAGAGAGGAATGCTCGAGTCTACCAGCAGAGATCAGAAACTGGCACAAACACACACTGACTAACACACGTCTGAGGGTGCTGCTCATTAAGGCCAAAGGCTGCAAACATGAGCCACCACCACAGTTAGGGCCTCTGCAAAACTCAGAGTGTGTTCATCAGCAAACTACTAAAGCAATCTGCTGGCGTTAGTGACGCAAAGCTTCCTCAAAACAGTGAACTAAACCATAGCATCGTGCGTTCTGCTGCATTTACCATTAAGCTTATAGAAACAAAGAGCTTATAGAAACATGGAGCTTATAGAAACATGGAGCTTATAGAAACATGGAGCTTATAGAAACATGGAGCTTGTAGAAACATGGAGCTTATAGAAACATGGAGCTTATAGAAACATGGAGCTTATAGAAATATGGAGCTTATAGAAACAAGGAAACTTATAGAAACACGGAGCTTATAGAAACATGGAGCTTGTAGAAACATGGAGCTTATAGAAACATGGAGCTTATAGAAACATGGAGCTTATAGAAACATGGAACTTATAGAAACACGGAACTTATAGAAACACGGAACTTATAGAAACATGGAGCTTATAGAAACATGGAGCTTATAGAAACTTATAGAAACATGGAGCTTATAGAAACATGGAGCTTATAGAAACATGGAGCTTATAGAAACATGGAGCTTATAGAAACACGGAGCTTATAGAAACATGGAGCTTATAGAAATATGGAACTTATAGAAACAAGGAAACTTATAGAAACATGGAACTTATAGAAACATGGAGCTTATAGAAACATGGAACTTATAGAAACATGGAACTTATAGAAACATGGAACTTATAGAAACATGGAGCTTATAGAAACATGGAACTTATAGAAACACGGAACTTATAGAAACATGGAGCTTATAGAAACATGGAACTTATAGAAATATGGAGCTTATAGAAACATGGAACTTATAGAAACATGGAGCTTATAGAAACATGGAACTTATAGAAACATGGAACTTATAGAAACATGGAGCTTATAGAAACATGGAGCTTATAGAAACATGGAACTTATAGAAACATGGAACTTATAGAAACATGGAACTTATAGAAACATGGAGCTTATAGAAACATGGAACTTATAGAAACACGGAGCTTATAGAAACATGGAGCTTATAGAAACATGGAACTTATAGAAACATGGAGCTTATAGAAACATGGAACTTATAGAAACATGGAGCTTATAGAAACATGGAACTTATAGAAACATGGAACTTATAGAAACATGGAGCTTATAGAAACATGGAGCTTATAGAAACATGGAACTTATAGAAACATGGAGCTTATAGAAACATGGAGCTTATAGAAACATGGAGCTTATAGAAACATGGAGCTTATAGAAACATGGAACTTATAGAAACACGGAACTTATAGAAACATGGAACTTATAGAAACATGGAGCTTATAGAAACATGGAGCTTATAGAAACATGGAACTTATAGAAACATGGAGCTTATAGAAACATGGAGCTTATAGAAACATGGAACTTATAGAAACATGGAGCTTATAGAAACATGGAGCTTATAGAAACATGGAGCTTATAGAAACATGGAGCTTATAGAAACATGGAGCTTATAGAAACACGGAACTTATAGAAACACGGAACTTATAGAAACATGGAACTTATAGAAACATGGAGCTTATAGAAACATGGAGCTTATAGAAACATGGAGCTTATAGAAACATGGAACTTATAGAAACACGGAACTTATAGAAACATGGAACTTATAGAAACATGGAGCTTATAGAAACATGGAGCTTATAGAAACATGGAGCTTATAGAAACATGGAGCTTATAGAAACATGGAACTTATAGAAACATGGAGCTTATAGAAACATGGAGCTTATAGAAACATGGAGCTTATAGAAACATGGAGCTTATAGAAACATGGAACTTATAGAAACACGGAACTTATAGAAACATGGAACTTATAGAAACATGGAGCTTATAGAAACATGGAGCTTATAGAAACATGGAGCTTATAGAAACATGGAGCTTATAGAAACATGGAACTTATAGAAACATGGAGCTTATAGAAACATGGAGCTTATAGAAACATGGAGCTTATAGAAACATGGAGCTTATAGAAACATGGAGCTTATAGAAACACGGAGCTTATAGAAACATGGAACTTATAGAAACACGGAACTTATAGAAACATGGAACTTATAGAAACATGGAGCTTATAGAAACATGGAGCTTATAGAAACATGGAACTTATAGAAACATGGAGCTTATAGAAACATGGAACTTATAGAAACACGGAGCTTATAGAAACATGGAACTTATAGAAACACGGAACTTATAGAAACACGGAGCTTATAGAAACATGGAACTTATAGAAACATGGAACTTATAGAAACATGGAACTTATAGAAACATGGAGCTTATAGAAACACGGAGCTTATAGAAACATGGAACTTATAGAAACATGGAACTTATAGAAACACGGAACTTATAGAAACATGGAGCTTATAGAAACATGGAGCTTAGAAACATGGAGCTTATAGAAACATGGAGCTTGTAGAAACATGGAGCTTATAGAAACATGGAGCTTATAGAAACATGGAGCTTATAGAAACATGGAGCTTATAGAAACATGGAGCTTATAGAAACATGGAGCTTATAGAAACATGGAGCTTATAGAAACATGGAGCTCATAGAAACAAACGCCAGACATGGTAACCGAAGCAGAATGTGGTGATAATGCTGAGAAGATGTAATAAAATCAATCCAAGTCAAAGCTCTTTCAAGGAATGAAGGATCGAGTATGCAATCAATTCAACTTCCACTCAAAATTGCATCCAAATAAACTCTTTATACCCAATAGTTCGACGTACAATTAAATAAACAATTAAATAAATTGTAAAAACCACAGAAGCAGAATCTGAGTCTGACAAAAAGCAGCAAAAAACAGTTTAATCCGATCTCATCACTCTACACGTGGATGCTTTTCTGTTCTGTTCACACTCCATAGTGCACGCCAGATGCTCACATGCACTCACACACGCTGCCATGCACGAATGGTGTGATGGAACAGAGACACTCTGATTACAGCACTCACAGAGGGAGAGCGACTCGTTTATATCTCAGTAAAACGCCTGATCACTCGCTGCTGCGGTAACTTTAACACAGAATTTGGTGCATTTAACCTTTAAAATGTCTCACCTGTCAGCTTCTTTTGTTGTGTGGTTACCTGGTTCCAGGCGCTTCACGGCAATTCTGGAAAAACACTCGACTCTTTAGTCTGACGACACAAAGAAATCTTTGCCAGTTGTTACTCGTTCGGGAAAATGCAGGAATTGGTTTGAATCCATTGGAAAGTGAGGGTGGTAAAGCCCTGTGATTGGCTGATTATTACAGGTATGAATAAAGGGTAGAAAAGCCCCTTGTGTGCACATGTTAACGAGGTTTAAAGACTTGATTTTAACTGTTGGGAGGAGGTGTTAACCCTTTAAAAGTGCTGTGCAGTAACGCAGCCATGTGAACAAACACAAGCCGACACACAGAGATGAAGGCATACAGTTCCTCCCACTGAGGGACTTAAGCATATCATCAGTTTTCCTCCGATCGGCTTATGGACAAGAGCAGGCATGCAAGAGCAACGAGGGGAGGAGAATTATGAGTGCTCAAGACGGGAAACAGAAAAGATACGGCGACGGAACAAAGAGAAGTGCGTAAACTGTGGAAAGAGCCTGAAACTATATGACACGGCTGGATGGTGAATAAATAACGAAGCTGCACCTCCGAGGCCTTTAAAAGCATCAAAAACACTCTGAAAGTGAAAGACACCGAGGTGAGCGTCCGTCTCTGCCGGATTAAGCCGGGTCATGATAATGGTGTTAGAGCAGAGTGCTGAACAGGACAGAGCTAATCCAAACAACTGCACAAACAGCATTATTAAAGAGAACACGGCCCTTTTCTGCAGACCACAGGCAGCCTAATACTCACTTTAGAATATAAAAAACACTAAAAAAAACAGGCTCATTTGTTGGGGACTATGCAGCAGGGGGTAAGAAGATGTTCATAAATGATGTTGCTAGTACGGGATGTCATACAGCTTCATGTCAAAAGAGGCGAACTATCCCTTTAAACGATGGCTCTGCGAAGTATTGATGTCTTTCAAGAGAGCAAATAAATGCGTGTTGGCTGCTGAAATGTCCCGAAACCACAGTGAAGCGACCCGACGGTGCATGAGCTGGACACGTAACGATGATTCCACCGGACAGCACTTCGGACTGCGCGGGGTTCCGCTCGGCGCTGTAATGGGGTATGTGATGGAGTCTGTCAGCAGGAGTCTGCAGCGAAGCTCGTAGCGGGCATATCTGCGGTCATCCAACCTGCAGCACACAGCTCAGAAACAAAGCCAGAACCATCGGGGCCGGCAACTTTCTTCCAAACTAAGATTGGGCAGTTTTCAAGGCAACAAATAAGAGATTCTGCCGTGTTCTGTCTGCATGTCCGAGGCATGAAAACAGCAGCGGAACAATACATAGAATATAAAAGAAAAGTGGGGACAAGAGGCTGGGAGGGTGTTATCAGAGGAGGAACAGGAGAAGGTAAACGAAGGACAATGGAAAACAGAGTATGGTTGGAAGAACATTGTAAGATACGTCATTACACCAGCACAACAGAAATCTCCAGATACAAGATGCTGGAGACTTTGTGGGGAAAACAAGGCCAATCATTTCCATATGTTTTGGGGACGCCCTCGTATTATATCTTATTGGCCCGAGCTTAAGAAGAGTAAGGAAAAAATTCTTAAAGTGAAACTTCCATTTATGTTTTATATTTTGGGAAAAGAGAACCAGGAGATTACAAGGTTAGGATCAAAAACACACATTTCAAATAATGTTGGTGGCAGCTAAAAAAAAAAGCCATCACCAGGAAATGGCTGAAAACAGACGCACCTACAATGGAGGATTGGGTTGAGATGATGCTCAATATTTATAGGATGGAGAAGCTGACTTTCTCAGCTAGACTACAAACAGATACCTTTAAGAATCACTGGGAAAACTGGGCTGATTTTGTGTCTTCATCGAGAGCAGATTTTGTGCAGTAAAGAATGTTGATAGTATAGAAAGTATATTGATATATGGAATCAATAAAAAGTTAATTACAAAAAAAAAAAAAAGACAAAACAGCAGCGGACCCAGAAGAGGACCAGAAACATGATTAATAATTCAAATGAACCAATATTAACACCCACTGAGCTGGAGGATAAACAACCGGCCCAACAGGAGAAAGTATGTGGGAAATCTCCCCAAGTGGGATTTCTCTGGGGTGACCGGGTCCAGCGGACCCCACGGGTTTGTCTTCTGATTATCAGCACGGCGCTGGTTTAGTTTCTAGGAAAAGGTCGTGCCTGAGTGCACCTGCACGTCTGTACCTGCACTGAAGTGGGATTCATGAGGGGAAAACATTCTGCCGAGCGAGCCGCGTCTGCCCTTCATGGCTGTTTCACAAACTAAAATAATACATGACAAATATTCCACTGATGCAACACGAGGCGGAAAGGAAGATTTCTCTTTCACTTCTGCTTTTTTCTGTCAGTTCTGCTGCAGATTTTCCATGAAACTCACGTCCCCCAAAACCAGGGAAGAAAGCGAGTTTTCTCCGCCTAATATCTGACCCGTGTGTGTCGGTATGACGCAGGGAGCAACAAGTTTCACCACGTCTAAAAACCTTCAAACTGGCACCAGTCAGGTGCCGTCATGTCTTCCAGAAAGTCTAAACCCGAAGAGAGAAGAAACAGAGAGAGGAACTTCCTCCTTATTTCAAAGCATGCGGACGTAAAGAACTCTGAAATAATCTGTGAAAGTCACTGAACATGCCGGCTTGCTTCAAACATCTGAGATTACCAACACGTGAAGATGTGAACGGCCCCAGAAACCCTTCTGATACGGCCCTGTTACAGCCAAACTTTATTCATCAGCAGCACGACCAGTGGAAGCAAACAGCAAAACATCCAAAAACTGCTGCATGCGTCCAATTCCTGCAGAGTGAAGCATCCACCGAGTGGGAGAGCGACTCTTTAAATACCAAACGCACCTCCAGATGACCCACCGTGTGGCAGCCTGAGAGCCACAGAATGAGTTTCCTTCTGGAAGCTTTCAGCAGTAAAACAGGTTAAATCTGCCGGCGAGCTTCCCTACGGAAGCCCAGAGCGGCCGTGGTACGTGTAAACTTTTTTTTGATGGTTTTCTTGAAATAACGACATAATTATCTCGTTATCTCAAGAAACAATGATCATTTTCTCGAGATAACGAGTTAATTTACAGATGGTTTTCGAGGCCACTTTTTCTCCCCAGTCCGCCCCTGTTTATATGTGTTCGCAGTTTGTTTGTCTTGTAGAGATAACTTTCTCATTTAAGGAGACGGCCGGCACGACAGCAGCTCAAAAGGCGTTTACACCTCAGGCTACCTTTACACGGAAACGATCTGAAACCAAAACGCCAAAGTGGCGTTTCGTTTTCACTTTTAAATCTGCGTTTAGACGAGCGTTTTAGGGTGAAAATCTGCGTGCATACGGAAACGCAAAAGTGTGTGACGTTTCGTATTTATCGATGCAGTAAACACGCCAAATGGCGAGGTGGCAACACTACCAAGACCAAGTCTTTCTACTTCTATGTGACGAGAAACGCAGTTTTGCGTTTTTCATCCTTTACACGGTGGCGCGACAGTGGAGCGTTTTCAAGAATTCCACTCTGGAGGGCGGTTTCACTTTTTTGCGTTTTCATGCCCCCAAAACGCCGTTAGCATCTAAACGATATAGTGCATCCGCAAAAAGGTTTTGCGTTTTTAACCAGTGCCCCTCAGAGATCCTGCTGATGTAGTCGACTTCATCAGTGACCAGCTGAGGGGACCAGGCCGTCTCCATGGTTACCGAATGATGCACGAGAGGTGCCGTTATTGTTTTCTCGTTATCTCGAGAAAACTAAATGCTCGTCACACCAGCAGGATTTGCTTTTGTGCATTTTCACAAACGCTCCACATTCCATGTTTGATTCATGGGCTGCTTTATTCAGTTTTCAATGAAAGGGGGTAAAAACGGGTAAAAACCTTTGCCAGAAATACATATAAACACATATAAACAGGGGCGGACTGGGGGAGAAAAAGTGGCCTCGAAAACCATCGGTAAATTAACTCGTTATCTCGAGAAAACCATCAAAAAATAAGTTTATACGTACCACGTCCGCTCTGGGCTTCCGTACTTCCCAGCACTGGAAAATAAATGTTTTTTTTAAACGAGGAATACAGACGTCAGCGTGTATTCCTCACACCAAACTAAAGGTAACAGAGTTGGAACGCGTTCACCGGCTCTCAGCTCAGGTTTGGAGCAGATCTGCTGATCGTGAGGCTCTGTGGGACGCTGCTCCTCGGCTGCAGAGTCAGCATCAACGCACAGAAGCTCTGGTCCTCAGACCGAATGGGGACGCAGATCCGTGGCGATGAAAGCCGAGATGGAGCCGAGATAGTCTTCATCCGCATCAGTTAACATTCAGAAAACAGATTCTCAAACATCTGTGCATCGATTCACAATCTCCCGCATCTCCATGCATCTAAGATTGCCCTTTTTCCTCCCCTACGCCCTAACTAATGTGGTCTAATTCTATCCAAGCGGACACTCGGAGCCCTTTGAGACACCTTCAATGTAGATGCTGCAGTTTCACGATCTGTCTGGGAGTTTCGCTTCCACTTTCAGCCCCCGCTGCAGACACGAGGCGGGAAGTAAGTGAGACGCACTTCAGTGTTATGGTTCTGTGGTCGCAAAGGCCAGAGATGCTCCAGAGAGATCCATCTTTAAATCAAATGAAGAGACCTGCAAGTTGGCTTTGGAGCTGGGTTAAAGATTTCACATTCATTTGGACTCCATATAGAACATTAAACTGGTGCTTCAGTCCTTTAACCTCTAAAAACCATCTCCAGCAGACTCCATCACTGTAACGCTCTTTTAACTGGACTTCCCAAAAAGAGCATTAAACATCTGCAGCTCATCCAGAACGCTGCTGCTGGAGTTTTAACCCAGACTAAGAGATCTGAACACATCACAGCAGCTTTAAAATCTTTACTCTGGCTTCCAGTCAGTCACAGAATAGATTTTAAAAGCCTGCTGATGGTTTCCATCTGTGATGTGTTCAGAGAATATAAAGCCAGCAGAGCTCTTAGATCCAAGGACTCAGGTCAGCTGGTCCAGTCCAGAGTCCAGACTAAACATGGAGAAGCAGCATTTAGCTGTTATGCTGCAAACAAGTGGAACAAACTGCCAGTGGATATTAAACTTTCACCAAATGGAGACATTTTTAAATCCAGGTTAAAAACATTTCTTTTCTCATGTGTCTATGCATGAAATCTGCACGATATCTTTGAACTTATCTGGACTGTTGCTCGTTTTTAAATTCATTTAAATTATTTTATTTGTTTCTCTTTATATTCTGTTATGTATTTTAATGCTTCTTCCACTCCCTGCTGCAATGCTTTTATTTTATGTGAAGCACTTTGAACTGTTCTGTACATGAAATGTGCTATATAAATAAATTTGATTTGATTACAGAACCAAACTTAGCTAAACCTAAAGATCTCTGCAACGCTGAAGGCAATGCTGAGTAAAACTGTCCGAGGAGGAGCTGATGTGATGAATCCCACGTCAGAAGATTCATTTTCCATGAATCGACTGTTGCTTTCCATCCGTTTCAACTGAATCTACTGAGATCTGGTCATTGAAATGGGAAAATAAAGGCCTGATCTATTCCAATCTGAATGATTCCCAGTTAAATAAAAGGCTGGTAATATAATAAAAGACACCCGGGTAAACGTTGCACGATATCTTTGAACTTATCCGGACTGTTGCTTGTTTTTAAATTATTTTATTTGTTTCTCTTTATATTGTTTTATGTATTTTTAATGCTTCTAACACTCCCTGCTGCAATGCTTTTATTTTATGTAAAGCACTTTGAACTGTTCTGTACATGAAACGTGCTATATAAATAAATTTGATTTGATAATAAAACAACAGATTACGCCTTTACATGCTGGCTGCATGTGCTTCTGTTGTGTATACTTCATAAAAAAAGAAGCGCAGAGGTTGAAAACTGGCCAAATCTCCTCATCCGCAGCGATCAGAGTGACGAGCATCAAAGGCAAACCAGCTCCAAACAAGCCGCAGCTGTCAGTGTGTGCGTTTCCCTTCATGATGCATCATTTGCTGCCTGTAAAGCTGAAACTGTGTACACAACGCGCCTCACACATGAGCTGAAACATGAGCTGAAACATGAGCTGAAACACAGCTGATAGCCCGGCTGCAGCAGCACGCTGCGGGCAGCGCGGCAGGTCCAAAGTCTCCGGACCAATAAGAGAGAAACCCGGCTGTGAGCAGGGGAAGTTAGCGGTTCGGTTCAGGGCGTTGATGCTAATCACCCCCGCTAGTTCAGTCAGACAGTTACTTTACGAGCCGTGGGTGTAGCTCCACCTGAACGCGGTCAATGTGTCGCTCAAAAACAAGCTTCTGTGAATGGCAACCGGTGGATAGTGCAGCCGGCCGGCTGAGAAACCGGGGGAAAAGGCGGAGAACAAGTAGAGTTTCCTTCTCTTTTTCTTTTCTTACCTTTGGTGCTCGTTGAGAACCACGGCAGTCGATGTCTGGATACCACGCTGGAAGCAGCGGTGTGCACTCTGAGGGAAAGAAAAGCGATTTGCTGATTTGCTGTTTCCGGGTTAGTGATCCGGCGTCATTGTTGGGCTCGGTTTGCTCAGCCTGTCAGCGCCGAGGGCGGGGCCAACGGTTACACTCCCCTCCCTTCCGGTCTGAGAAAAAGGACCCGCCCGCGCGGAGGGTTACCCCGCCGCTTTGTTCTAACGGCCACTTCCAGCGGATTACTACTGAACTGAGGCTATAAATAAATCCCGCCGCTCCTTTGGTCCGGACTTCTAAACATTAACACTAGTTCCAGTACTTTGTCCTCTGACCAGATAACGGAGGTTTAGTCACTCCACCGAAGTGCCCTTGGGCAAGAGGGGGGAAATAAAGCCTACAGAGGGCGCTGTTGTGCCAACTAGATCCCCAAATACTTAACTTATTTTGCTGAACAAAGTTGTTCAAAAAACAAAAATATCTATTCTCACTATTCTCTAACAACGATCCAACCACACACACGATTTAAGCGTCAAATAACTGATTTTTACAGATGTAAAACAGGTAAAACATCCCCACAACAGCAGAAAAGCTGCAAATCAGTTAATTTATTGGACTTTTTACCTCAGTCCCGCTGATCTCGGATTGGTCAGCTTTTTCTCAGTCCTGCAGCTGCCACAGAGGTCTGATTATTTTCGTCCCTTTTTCTAAATACATCTTGTATAGATTTCTCTCAGGATAGACGGACCATTTCACCCAGTATTACAAAATGTGTTTCTGAACAGGATTACCAACCATGTCTTTAACCCAACCTCATATCATCTATGATTGTGAAATGTGCTCATGTGTCATATTTTTATGTTTCAGTCCAGCTTCATCTTCTCGTCCAAAGCAGATTGGTGATTCATCTCTGAATCCCTCTCTCATGCACCCATCCACAGTCCCTGACTCCTTCTCTTCAGCCCACCGTGACCTTCCTTTCTTCTGTTTAGGTCTCAGTGACGGTTTACGTTCTGGATGTAAATCCCATTTCTTCCAGGATTTGTATCAGTTCCCTTGTTTTTAATTTATTTAGTTGTGTATCTTCTATTTTCAGGCATATTGCTTTGAGTTTTCCATCCTGACCCTTTGACATTAAAGGGATAGTTTGCCTCTTTTGACATGAAGCTGTATGACATCCCATATCAGCAACATCATTTATGAACATCTTCTTACCCCCCAGGTAGTCCGGCTAGTTGGCTGGGGTTTAACAAATAAAGAGTTTTGCTTCTCAAAACAATATGCGTTCAAAAGAGTAATACATTTGCATCACAAAATCGTTCTCCAGGAAAAAGTCAGACCTCACAATCGCTTGGCCCTATTTTCTCTCCTTTCGTATCACTGCCTGCTGCCGCCTGCCGACAGCCGCGCCTGTTATGGTGTTTGCTGCTCGGAAGCAGGGGACTGCTCGGTCTGCACTTCGGTCTGCACGGTCTGCACAGCAGGCAGTGATACGAAGGGAGAGAAAATAGGGCCAAGCGATTGTGAGGTCTGACTTTTTCCTGGAGAACGATTTTGTGATGCAAATGTATTACTCTGTTGAACGCATATTGTTTTGAGAAGCAAAACGCTTTATTTTTGTGGCCCCAGCCAACTAGCCGGACTACCTTCATCAACGCCAAAACGAGGCTGGAACTCTGCTCACAGGACGCAGCAGGGGGTAAGAAAATGTTCATAAATGATGTTGCTGATATGGGATGTCATACAGCTTCATGTCAAAAGAGGCGAACTGTCCCTTTAATTTAGTCGACCTGCTTGTTTTCCTTTTACAACCTTCCTATATTTTATTTATTCTTCCTCCAAACGTCAGACACATTTTACGAGGAGCAGCCAGCATCTTGTGCTACACTGAGCTGGATTACCTTTGTGAAGCATGATCCTTTCCTTTGTTTCCTCTTGTCGGGCCCGTGTTTCCTGTCAATCAGCAGGTGCAACAGCTCAAAAAAACTCTGTTTTCAACTGCAGACTCATCTGTACATTTACACTTCTGCAGGTATTTGCTTGAGTCATGCACATTTAGCAGTTAAATAAAACCATTTTCTGTCAAATCTGGGATTTAAACAGCTAAATGAACATCCTTGATTCCACATTTTTTATTGTTATCCTGCACCACAAAGTTATTTTTTTGGCTCTTCCTGTTTCATAGTCGTAACAACAGAGATTTTAATAAGGAAATAAAATCAGGATCTTCTGGAATATAAATCAAAACGATTGTTTTCATTCCTGCTCTTTCATAAATCGGTGCTTAATGAGCACAGAGAGCCAACATACCGGGACGGGTTCAAAGGTTTCCATCTGTTCTCAGATTATTATCTGATCTGGGTTTAACAGCTGCTTGTTGATCAAAGTTCAAGATGGAGCATTGCTTGCCACTCAAGTGTTGTTCACAACTTAAAAGAAGAAATAAGACGTGTATGAAAGCCCTTCAGCAGGGCCGGTTTTTGCTTTGGGCAATGTGGGCGACCGCCCAGGGCGCCCTAAAAAAAAAAACTGTATTTCATTCCTAAAATGAACATAGACCCAAATACCTTCATGTAATTAACTGGGTTATGTGAAAAATGTAAAAAAAAAAAATCTGGTGAAAGACCAAAGAAGCCATCAGGTGCCCAGTTTAGAAAGAGAAGAAGAGGAGAAACGGGCAAAAGATAAAGGTGTGCAGATTTCTATCAGTGACGTAGGCTAAAGGCTATCTGTTAGCCTCTTGCTAACATGTTGCTATTAGCCACGACTGTATTTGATTTTTAGTTTTGCTGAACTAGAATTAGAATTGAGGCATCATGTCATGCAGCTAATTTCACCCAAAGGCAACACTGGAAAAAATCAAAGTCTTACCAAGTATATTTGTCTCATTTCTAGTTAAAATATCTCATTACACTTAATATCAGACACAACTGCCTAACAAGCACCATGTCAGCCAGATATAGGGACTTGTTTGAAGACAATACATCTGGAATATCTTGTTAAATGAAAAAGTCTTGAAAACAAATTGTTTTGAGTCATTTCACATGAAACAAGCTTTTTTTTACATTTGAAGAGGTTTTTAAGCTCATTTCAAGATCACTTTTAACTCGAAAGTCCTAAATATCACATCTTATTTCAAGAAATCTTGACAAGCCGATTTTCACTAGTTCCATTGGCAGATTTTTTTGCTTATTTCAAGCAAAAACCTCTTGTATTTGTTGTTTTTTTTAACTTATTTTTGGAGGGACATTTTTTCCAGTGAACCTGGTCTAGTTTGTGTTTGCAACACAACAAGAAGTCCTGACTGTGGATTATTTTTATTGTTATGAGCTATATGCGAAATCAAATAACCTAAATAACTTCTAATATACTTTGATATGGCATTTTGGAAGCTACATGCGGTATCTTTTTGTACCTTTTTTTGTATTTAAGATTATACATAATAAAATAATACAAATAATAAAATATGTTGTTGTGTTGGTGTAAGTCTTTTTTTTCTGGGGGGGGTGTCAAGGGATGGTTCCCCCAGGGCCAGGGGTGATTTTAAATGTGGGGGTGTTACAGGGGGGGGCACATGAGCGCCACATCAAGCCCATAGACACGACGCTGAAGTTGGCATCTGATTTGCGAATTAAATGGATGGGCATAAAGGGCCATTTCACTGCATTTTTTGCATTCTGATCGTCCTAAACTAGGTCCTGTATGGAAACTACAATAGTTAGACTGCTCAAATCTGGATGGAATTATTCTAAAAAGGTTATAGATTCATTACAACCTTGTTTGGAATTTGTGAAACCTTTCTCTGATTTGTGAAAATGCAGAACAGGGCCATTTTACTGCATTTTTTGCATTTTGATCGTCCAAAACTAGGTCCTGTATGGAAACTACAATAGTTACACTGCTCAAATCTGAATGGAATTATTCTAAAGAGGGTACAGAGACTTTAAAACACATTTTATGATTTGTTAAAACTTTATTTGGTCATTGAAAATTCAAAAAGGTGAAATCATCTTGCTGTAAAAGTGGGGCTGTCGAAACACCCCCCATCCCCCAGGGGTGCGACGCCCATGCCCGGGGCCTAAATAGCCAGGTCCGCCTCTGGCCACTGACGGACACCAATTAAGCCTGATTAAGCAGCACAGCTGTAGCCAGTTGTGCGTCACGCGGCCTTTAAAGACGCGCACACGCGGCTGAGCAGGTCCAATTGATAGAACAGTTCAGAACAGCAAGAAACAAAAAACCCAAACCTATAGTAGATTAATTTGTCCAGCTATGGGAAAAGAGAAGACTCACATTAACGTGGTCGTTATTGGCCACGTGGACAGCGGGAAGTCCACCACCACCGGGCACCTGGTCTACAAATGTGGCGGCATCGAGCAGAGGAAACTGGAGAAGTTTGAGAAGGCTGCGGCTCAGGTAAGAGGGGGACACGCTGTGTTTAACAGGTGTTTAACATATGTTTAACAGGTGCTTACAGGGGGGCTCGGCCTGGTTTTTATCTGCCCTGCAGGTGGGGAAGAGCTCCTTTAAGTTCGCCTGGGTGTTGGACAAACTGAAGGCGGAGCGGGAGCGCGGCATCACCATTGATATCTCGCTGCTCAAATTTAACACCCAGAAATACACCATGACTATCATTGATGCTCCGGGCCACCGCGACTTCATCAAAAACATGATTACTGGGACCTCCCAGGTAACAGATGTGTATCCTCACAGCGCTTTTTGTTTGTTTGTTATATAATGAGAGCCCCTTATTGTGAGGCGCTGCGCTGTTTCAGGCGGATGTGGCCCTGCTGGTGGTCTCTGCGGCCAAAGGAGAGTACGAGGCCGGGGTGTCCAGGAGCGGCCAGACCAGGGAACACGGCTTACTGGCTTATACTCTAGGTGTCAAGCAAGTTATGGTCTGCGTGAACAAGATGGATCTGACTGAGCCGCCTTACAGCCAGAAACGCTACGAAGAGGTGGTGCGAGGCGTCAGCGGCTTCCTCAAGAAAATCGGCTACGACACCGCAGCTGTGGCGTTTGTTCCCATCTCCGGCTGGACCGGGGAGAACATGATCACCGCCACCCAGAAGGTGAGGAGGCTGCGGGCTTAAAGGGATAGTTCGCCTCTTTGGACATGAAGCTGCATGACATCCCACACTGGAAAAAATCAAAGTCTTACCAAGTATATTTGTCTCATTTCTAGTCAAAATATCTCATTACACTTAATATAAGACACAACTGCCTAACAAGCACCATTTCAGCCAGATATAGGGACTTGTTTGAAGACAATACATCTGGAAGATCTTAAATGAAAAAGTCTTGAAAACAAATTGTTTTGAGTCACATATCATATGAAACAAGCTTTTTTTTTTTTACATTTGAAGAGGTTTTTAAGCTAATTTCAAGATCACTTTTATCTCAAAAGTCCTAAATATCACATCTTATTTCAAGAAATCTTAACAAGCCCATTTTCACTAGTTCCATTGGCAGATTTTGTTGCTTATTTCAAGCAAAAAAGTATTTATTTTTTTTATAAACTTATTTTTGGAGGAGCATTTTTTTCCAGTGCATACTAGCAATATCATTTATGAACATTTTCTTACCCCCCGCTTTCATCAACACCAAAACGAGGCTGGAACTCTGCTCACAGGACGCAGCAGGGGGTAAGAAGATGTTCATAAATGATGTTGCTGATATGGGATGTCATACAGCTTCATGTCAAATGAGGCGAACTGTCCCTTTAAGATGGGCAGATGGTGCAGTGCAGCATGTTAGAGCTGTGAGTGTGTGCAGATGCCGTGGTACCTCGGCTGGAAGGTCAGAAGAAGGGAAGGGATTGCAAGTGGGAAGACTCTGCTGGAGGTCCTGGACTCCATCCACCCACCTGTACGGACCACCAACAAACCGCTGCGGCTGCCTCTGCAGGATGTGTACAAGATTGGAGGTAAGGCGTAAACGAGGTCCAGATGTGCTGCAGCTGGGCCAGAAACTGGTTTTCACTGGAGAAAAATCAAAGTCTTACCAAGTATATTTGTCTCATTTCTAGTCTAAATATCTCATTACACTTAATATCAGACACAACTGCCTAACAAGTACTATTTCAGCCAGATATAGGGACTTGTTTGAAGACAATACATCTGGAATATCTTGTTAAATGAAAAAGTCTTGAACAAATTGTTTTGAGTCGCATACCTTCCTAAAATAATCGCATAAGTCATTTTTTTAGGAAACACAAACTCCCCCCAAAGTTAAATTATCGCATAAAATAATAATTTCAGTAAGTATGTATCAAAGGATGATGCTTGACATATAAGAACATTTATTGTTTTTTATAAAAACTAAGATTAAATAAATGACTTGGGCATTTTTTTTGGACCACACCTTTGACATGACTTAGGTGATTATTTTAGGAAGGTGACGATATGAAACAAGCTTTTTTTTTTTTATTTGAAGAGGTTTTTAAGCTAATTTCATGATCACTTTTATCTCAAAAGTCCCAAATATCACATCTTATTGCAAGAAATCTTGACAAGCTGATTTTCACTAGTTCCATTGGCAGATTTATTTGCTTATTTCAAGCAAAAACGTCTTTTATTTGTTTTTTACGCATTTTTTTTTTCCAGTGTTGAAATGCGTTTCTTCTCTTCAGGGATTGGGACGGTGCCAGTGGGCAAAATCGAAACGGGGGTCCTCAAACCTGGCATGACCCTGATGTTCTCGCCCGCCAAGCTTACTGCGGAGGTCAAGTCCATCGAGATGCACCACCAGGGCCTGCAGACCGCCCTGCCGGGCCACAACGTCGGCTTCAACATCAAGAACGTGTCCGTGAAGAACCTGCGGCGCGGGGACGTGGCGGGCAACGCGCAGCAGGATCCTCCGTCGGACATCCGCAGCTTCGAGGCTCAGGTTGGTTCAGTCCGGTTGAAGCCTGCACATCTGGGCTCGCTCTTTGCACTGACTTAAACTTCTCCAGGTGATCATCCTAAACCACCCGGGAAAGGTGAAGGCGGGCTACTCCCCCGTCCTCAACTGCCACACCGCCCACGTCACCTGCCGCTTCGCCGAGCTGAAGGAGAAGCTGGACCGCCACACGGGCAAGAAGCTGGAGGACCACCCGCAGGTCCTGATGTCCGGGGATGCTGCCACAGTCAAACTGGTTCCCATCAAGCCCATGTGTGTGGAGAGCTTCTTCACATACCCTCCTTTAGGTAGGCACCAGCTTAAAGACCCTTATCAGGATAGTGTGCTCGTCTGAGTTCTAACAGCGTCTCGTCTCCAGGTCGGTTTGCAGCCAGAGACCTGAAGCAGACGGTGGCTGTGGGGATCATCAAGTCTGTGGAGAAGGACCAGGGCTCCAGAGCTCCACGCAAGGCTCCGGTGTGTAAATAAGTTCTGCTCCCAGTGTTCTGCTGCATGGGAACCCTTTTATTTGGTCAAGTGGAATCTTTGCGCTGTGACGCAAAGTGCTTATGTTTTCTTTAAGGTGTATGATATTCCTGTGTTAATATCAAGCTGCAGAGTCGGTGTATTTTTGCTTTAAATGAGCTTACCAAAATAAAAAGTGAAGAAAACTTGAGTCGTGAGTTAATTTATCACCACACTGGAAAAAATTCCCCTCCAAAAATAAGTTAAAACCGCAAATACAAGACTTTTGCTTGAAATAAGCAAAAAATCTGCCAATGGAACTAGTGAAAATCAGCTTGTCAAGATTTCTTGAAATAAGATGTGATATTTAGAACTTTTGAGATAAAAGTGATCTTGAAATTGGCTTAAAAAGCTTGTTTCATATGATATGTGACTCAAAACAATTTGTTTTCAAGACTTTTTCACTTAACAAGATATTCCAGATGTATTGTCTTCAAACAAGTCCCTATATCTGGCTGAAATGGTGCTTGTTAGGCAGTTGTGTCTTATATTAAGTGTAATGAGATATTTTGATTAGAAATGAGACAAATATACTTGGTAAGACTTTTTTTTTTTTTTTTTTTTTTTCAGTGCAGTTAAATGCAAACTCGGCTTGTTTTAGAGTTATTTTCAGTGATTGAACTTCTAAATTAAAACTGTCCCGTTTGGGAGGAGAGCCTCGGTAGATTCAACACTCTTCAGTTAATGTCAGACATCAGTTAATTCAATTTAAGGTTGCACATAGACGTCACTACTCAAACTAAGCTGCATAGAATCTATCCTACAGTCTATGTGATCGATGTGTTTCTGCTGATGGCTCATTCGCCCATCTTTTCTGGTTGTGTCCAAAGTTGCATGATTTCTGGAGTAAAGTGTTCAAATGGTTTTCTGAAATGCAGAATTGTGTTTGAGCCTGAGGTGGCACTGTTTGGTTATTCTCGGTCTTTATCTACTCGTACCCTCTTTGTCCAGAACACCATTATGTATGGAACAATAATAGCAAAGAGACTGATTTTGATGCACTGGAAATCAGAAATCGTACCCCTCTTACGACATGGCTGACAGACTTTACCTCTGGGTTCCTCATGGAGAGAATTAGATACAGGATGATGAACAACCCAGGAAGTTTTACCAGACTTGGCAGCCTTTCTTAGATCACCTAGCTAAGTACAATGATCATTAATAAGACCCATAATAGGCTACTCACCTCTTTGAGTACATAGAGTACTAGGAATGCAATACGTTTGTCATTGTTTGAAGTGTTCAGTTTGTGCTGTTTTGCTAATTGGAGTTATTTCTAGTTCAGCCATAGAATTTAGATTTATTTTATTGTTTTGTTTTTGGTTGATAAGTAGCATTTTTGTTTAATTTGAGTTGTTTAGGATAAATTGTTTGGTTTGTAATTAAATTTTTTGTTTGGGAAATGGGCGTTTCACATAAATATTTGGGTTTTAGGGAGCTCTGGGCGCACATAGGTGGTCACGTTTTTTTATTTTTTTTTTTAGCAGTTTTCAGTTGTTGGTTCGTCAATCAGTGGGTGAACAGGTGAGGCAAGCAGAAGCAAGTACAGGAATCAGAGCAGGAGAGGCAAGAAGGGATCCTGTAAAGCTCGTCATGTTCGGAATAAACCCACGATGAGCTACAGTTTGACGTTTTTGGACCTTCTTGCGTAAACCAGAAACCCACAGTGCGTCAAGTAACTATTTGAGTTCTGTTTGATTTTAGTTTGGTAACCTTTAAGACAAAAGTTTTTTATTTTTTATTATTATTTTCATAGACAAATACTAACTACACTAATTTTATTTTATTTCTTTATTTTTTTATATAGGCATACTTATTTTTTGTTTATTTTTTCTATTATCCTTATTTCTCTCGTATGTCCTACACGACTTGAAAAAGACCTAATAAAAATACTGTGCAAAAAAAACCCGGTCCTACATGTGTCGGTGTGACCAAAGTGGTTTCATGCCTGCAGTTTATTTAAATACGAACTACCTCACTGGAAAAAATGACCCTCCAAAAATAAGTAAGAAAAACAACAAATACAAGAAGTTTTTGCTTGAAATAAGCTAATAAATCTTTTTTGGACACTTTTAACAACCGCCTTATTTTAAAGTATGCAGATGACTAACTGTTAGCCTGCTGCAGGGAAATGAAAACAACCACGGCCCTGTTAACTTTAAGTGCACTCTCAGAAAATAAAGACAGAATTGTACCTTTAGGGGTACGATGGCTCGTCACTGGGACAGTACCCTCAGAAGGTATAGTTTTGTACCCTTATACTGAAGTAGCCTAACACAGACTGTCTATTGTACCCCAGCATGTAGAAAAAAAGGTACATATATGAACCTTTTACCACTTGAGTAAATATATGTTTAGGTCCAATAATTAACCCTAGGGGGTACATTAGTATAGATCGTACCTCCGGGCACAAAAAAGGACTCGTACTGTACCCCTGTTTCTGAGAGTGTGGTGTGAAGACTTCCCTACATCTTAATTTAACAAAGACCAAAGACATGGCTGTTGATTTTAGGAAGAATATAAAACACCTGAACCTGTTAGGATCATTGAACAAGTCCAGTCCGATAAATATCTGGGGCCAATCATTGACTCGACCCTAAACTTTAAAGAACTGCAAAGCTGAGCAGGAAGGGACGCCAGCGGCTGTTCTGTCTGAGGAAGTTGTCCCATTTCCACATTTATAGGACCATGGTGACACACTTTTATGGAATCTATTTGAACCTTTTCACTTGCATGGTGGTTTGGCAGTAGTTCTGAGAACTGGGACCACACGCTGTAGGAGCAGCTTTGTCCTGCTGCTGTCGCTCTTTTAAATAAAACCTAACGCACTTTACTGCTGAGCTCTGTTTTACAATTTATTTACTTCTATTTATTAGAAACCCTGAGCCTGGTTTGAACCTTTATTTGTTTTATCTACTTTTATCCTGTTCAGTGAGCATTGTGAGCACCTGCCATGTCCGTCTTTGTACTATCTTGACCTGTCCTCTGTGAAATTAATGTCCGTTAATAAGGTGTGGGAGATGCCTTCTCCTATTTTCTGCAGAACAAATCTACCTACGGGTACTAATATAAACTTGAACGTGTAACTTAAATGGTCATTTAGGACTTAAACTTTCAACTGAATTACAGAAAACCTGCAAATTATCAGCTGGGTTAGATTCCTCAGGAAAAAAATCTCTGAAGGATGTCTTAAAATTTGTCCTAATACTGAGAAACAAACCATATTTTTTTCTTTTTACCTCCAGATGTTTGTTCAAACTGCCGGTACAACCTGGATTAGTTGAATTTGAATACTAAACTTAACTTTAGATCTGTTCTGGAGATGTAATTCAGTTTATATTTTGGTAAGATTTAACTTATATAAATGTGTTAACGTCACATTTCAGATGATGAAGCTATAATTTAAGTGTTATCACACTGGAAAAAATCTATGTCTTACCAAGTATATTTGTCTCATTTCTAATCAAAATATCTCATTAAACTTAATATAAGACACAACTGCCTAACAAGTACCATTTCAGCCAGATTTAGGGACTTGTTTAAAGACAATACATCTGGAATATCTTGTTAAATGAAAAAGTCTTGAAAACATCTTGAGTCACATTTCATATGAAACAAGCTTTTTTTTTACATTTGAAGACGTTTTTAAGCTAATTTCAAGATCACTTTTATCTCAAAAGTCCTAAATATCACATCTTATTTCAAGAAATCTTGACAAGCCGATTTTCACTAGTTCCATTGGCAGATTTTTTTGCTTATTTCAAGCCAAAACGTCTTTTATTTGCTGTTTTTCTTACTTATTTTTGGGGGGGCATTTTTTCCAGTGCACCTGCAGGATGAGCCAGGATTATGGCAATAAAATGTTGGCACAAAACTACATTCACACCTGAGTTTAAGGCTGGTTTATATTAAAAAAAGATGATTTTTGGACATTAAATTGTGCTTTAATCACAGTATGACTCACTCCATTCGAGTACTTGGTTGTACTTTATGCAACATCCCTTTAAAAAGTGTTTTCTGCATCTTGAATCAACGCCTCGATGTCTTTCCTCCATAACAAAAAGAGCAGAGTCGGGGTTTTAAATACAGCACTTTTAATGATACAATGGGTTGATGGGTTTGTTCCTTAATATGGGAAGAACTGCAAGTCAGTGACGATCAGGTGAAAATACATAGGCTCTCCGAGCTTTCACAAAGCCAACCCTTCATCTCTGGTTCACAGGCAAACCTGGAAATGGACAGAATCCAGTAACATGGAATGATATCACATGATTCAAAACTAATTAAAAAAAAAAAAAAAAGATTCAAGCTCATGAGGTTTTACAAGACACTGAATTGTGAACACAGGTTGTCGTGAAACTTCTAGCCTGTCAGGAAATCAAGTTATTGCTAAGATGTCCTCTTAAGTTTCTCGTACGTATGGTTGATAGTGGCTTAAAGAACAGGATACCTCTCCGAAGTCCTGCTTAATATCAAGAGTGGCTCTTCAAACCCTGAGGCGAGCGTGTTCGAACCCAGCACTCCACTCGTTTCCAGTCATTGTTACACCATGCACAGGTAAAGGTCAAAGGACTGTGGAGATGGCGTTCAGTTCGCACACGGAGCACACGCACAGTGAACAGTGTAACAAGGAGTAAATTCGTGACCTACAGTGAACCACAGGCTTTGATATTCCACCACAGTAGCAGCAGGTTTCTACACGGTAAAACAACCATAATACGGGTACACACAAAGCAAGCAGGGACCAGGAGTACATCTGATGGGGATTC
Organism: Odontesthes bonariensis; assembly: GCF_027942865.1. NCBI lineage: Eukaryota > Metazoa > Chordata > Actinopteri > Atheriniformes > Atherinopsidae > Odontesthes > Odontesthes bonariensis. Next base: position 3,390,070 of record NC_134525.1, read on the forward strand.
TTTCTGCCTCTCCGCTCAACTATGGTGGATGCAAGACACAAATAATGACATAATGACCTATTTCACATTCCACTTCATATTTATCCTTTTTTTTTTTCCCAGAAATATAAGCCGATAATTACTCGAGGGCCAGTAAAAGATAAAAGTCAAACTCTACCACCCTGATGCTTAATCTGACAGGCAGAGAGCAATGGTACATGTTTTGTACAATAAAACATGTATGTACACTCACACACAAATATATATATTTACATACATATATACACAGGAACAGCATAAACATAGACTTTTAGGTAAGTGCTAGGGTTCGGAGAGTGGCTTCGTCTCAGCCATGCTATAGGGTTAAGATAATACTGGTAGAGGAAGAATACACACATTCTTTGTACAGCATGGATGTGGCATCCATGTCTGGATGAGCCTTCTTGGTTTTCTTCTTCATCGTTTTCCTTCTTTTTTAAATTTTTTTTCTTTAGGACACTTGTCGCTCGACAGGGGGGGGGGGCGTTACTGTATGATAGGTATTTACAGAAGCTCCCAGGTTAGGGAGAGACGTAGTGCAAGTCTGTCTGGCTGTCAGTCACTTAGGATGTGCACAAAAGACATCGGGAATACCCCTTTTCTGTCCGGTTCTCCTTCGATGTGCCCGATCTGGAGGGGAAAAGGGAAGCAAAGCGTGTAAAATGGAGTATCGTGTGTGTTTTCTGTCCGTTTGTGGTGTCCAAGTAAACTCCGAGAGTTGGGCTGGAGCGATACACTGATCTCACGATACGATACACGATATTCAGCCAACAATTCGATACGGTACGATTCGATACGATACACGATATTCAGCCAACAATTCGATACGGTACGATTCGATACGATACACGATATTCAGCCAACGATTCGATACGATACAAGATATTCAGCCAACAATTCGATACGATACACGATATTCAGCCAACAATTCGATACGGTACGATTCGATACGATACACGATATTCAGCCAACAATTCGATACGATACAAGATATTCAGCCAACAATTCAATACGATACAAGATATTCAGCCAACAATTCGATACGATTTGGTACTATTCGATACGATACACGATATTCAGCCAACGATTCGATACGATAAAAGATATTCAGCCAACAATTCGATACGATACACGATATTCAGCCAACGATTCGATACGATTCAATACGATACACGATATTCAGCCAACGATTCGATACGATACAAGATATTCAGCCAACAATTCGATACGATACACGATATTCAGCCAACGATTCGATACGATTTGGTACGATTCGATACGATACACGATATTCAGCCAACGATTCGATACGATACACGATATTCAGCCAACAATTCGATACGATTTGGTACGATTCGATACACGATATTCAGCCAACGATTCGATACGATACAAGATATTCAGCCAACAATTCGATACGATACACGATATTCAGCCAACGATTCGATACGATACAAGATATTCAACCAACAATTCGATACGATACAAGATATTCAGCCAACAATTCGATACGATACAAGATATTCAGCCAACAATTCGATACGATACACGATATTCAGCCAACGATTCGATACGATACAAGATATTCAGCCAACAATTCGATACGATACACGATATTCAGCCAACGATTTGATACGATTCAAGATATTCAGCCAACAATTCGATACGATACACGATATTCAGCCAACGATTCGATACGATACAAGATATTCAGCCAACGATTCGATACGATACACGATATTCAGCCAACGATTCGATACGATACAAGATATTCAGCCAACAATTCGATACGATACACGATATTCAGCCAACGATTTGATACGATTCAAGATATTCAGCCAACAATTCGATACGATACAAGATATTCAGCCAACGATTCGATACGATACAAGATATTCAGCCAACGATTCGATACGATACACGATATTTAGCCAACAATTCGATACGATACAAGATATTCAGCCAACGATTCGATACGATACAAGATATTTAGCCAACAATTCGATACGATACAAGATATTTAGCCAACGATTTGATGATTTGATACGATTCGATACACGATAATCAGCCAACGATTTGATACGATACACGATATTTAGCCAACGATTTGATATGATTTGATTCGATACGATACAAGATAATCAGCCAACGATTCGATACGATACACGATAATCAGCCAACGATTTGATACGATACAAGATATTCAGCCAACGATTCGATACGATACAAGATATTCAGCCAACGATTCGATACGATACACGATATTTAGCCAACGATTCGATACAATTTGATACGATACACGATATTCAGGCAACAATTTGATACGATTCGATACGATACACGATATTTAGCCAACGATTCGATACAATTCGATACATAATATTCAGCCAAGGATTTGATACGATTCGATACAATTTGAAACGGTACACGATATTCAGCCAACGATACGATATGATTCGATACGATACACGATATTCAGCCAACGATTCACTACAATTCGATATGATTCGATACACAATATTCAGCCAACGATTTCATACGATTCGATACACTTACATCATTTTCTGGGAAAAAAAGGTGTGATTTGACATGAATCGTCGCGGATTGGACTGATAATAAATAAATAAATCGCTACTTTATCGGGAAACAAAAATATCGATATATCTCGCAGCATCGATAAAATTGCTCAGCCCTTTCCGAGGGGTAAAAACTCGAGCTGGACTCACCCACCACTCCTGGTCCTCTTCTCCTGTTACTATGATCACCTCTCCTTCAGCAAACGTCAGCTCATCGTCGTTGTCGGCCTGGCAGTCGTAGATCGTCTTCACCCGACGGGCTTTGTTCTTCCCCTAGACGCACAGGAAGCAAAGCTATGACTTCACATTCATACAAAAACATAATTTCAATTTGTTTCCGAACCCCAGTTACAATTTAATGATTTAAAAGTTTGACTGATTCTTGGACTCGTATTCAGATGTATTGATGAAGTGACACTGCAGCAAATATTAAAGTTCCTGCCACATTTACAGAGAAATATACATATTGTTTAGTTTAGGGATTCAAAAAGGCTACTTAGGCAGTCTGTATACCTACAGTTTCACTCATAGGAATAATGTTGGTCTTCTTACTGTAAAAGCAAACCTGTTTGAGTTCAGGAGAGTTTAAAGAATCAAGGCCATAATCTGGGGTATTATGTTAATATAACATTTTATCAGACGGTGTCTGTGTTCGAAACCGCATACTTCTCCTACTACTCCTACTAACATTTTGAGTTAGTAAGCGAGTTTGAGTAAGCGAGAAGTTCCCGGATGCATACTAGATTCTCCGAAATGTTGGGTATGCATCATGAGGTTACTACTCATACTCAAACTACCCAAGATGCAACGTAACGTGACGTCGCCGATCATCATTTCCTGTCAAAACGGCAGTTTCAAGCTAGCTACAACGAGGGTAGGTTCACTTCCTGTTTTCAAAACAAAAGCACCAATTGTATCCTAATGGCTTTCCCTATGATAAAAGGCAACGGGTATTTTATTTTGTGAAAATAACCGGAAGTGCGTTACTCACTGCGGCTAGCTTTAGTAGCGCCGAATTCGTGGGAACAAAATTGTAAATAGCCGGTATTTTGTCAGGTTTTCAACACGTTGGGGATCTAAACGACTACTTTCTCGCCTGAAAATGTTTCAAATGTTGCTAAAGTTTACAGAGTTTAGAGCTTAAGCGAAATCAGCTTCAGGCCGGCTGATTTTGGCTCGGGCAGGAGCGAAATGCATTGTGGGTAAACGCTCTGCATACTGTCTGATCGATGAGTATGTAGTATGAAGTATGTAGTATGCGGTTTCGAACACAGCCAGTGTTTAGTTTAGTGCTAAAATAAACTGTTAAAGGCTGGATTCAACGTAAATTCAACGTATGCATCAATGCTGTCGTGTTAAGGTGAGCCACTACAGCTGCAGTTTTTAACCAACAGGTGTATCCACTTGTTGATCCACACACTGTTTAAATATGCATAAAAGGTGAAAATTAAACTTATTACGAGAGAAAATTTTCGGAGGAGGTACATGTGTGTTTATTTGTTTTCTAAATTGTCTTCCCATTTGTCTCGGTACCTAACTTACTCTAGCACTGGTTTTGCTCTTAGCTGTTTGGTTTTGGAAGGAAATGCACTTATGATTTCTTGTGACCTGAAGTTCTTTTGCCTACCGATGTGGAACACACTTATTGTAAGTTGCTTTGGATAAAAGCGTCTGCAGAATGACCGGAATGTAATGTAATGTAATGTAATGTAATGTAATGCGTGTCTATACCGTGTTGATCTTCCTCGGCAGGGGCACAGGCGTCTCTGCACTCGCTGGCGTCCCGTTGGTGTCCTCGGCAGCTTGTTGAGACGGAGCCGCTATGTTTGCCTGCTGATTAGGTGATGGCGAATCTCGAGGCTGCGGCTGCGGCGGCGGCGGCTGCTGCTGCTGAGGCTGAGGGGGAGGCGGAGGCTGCGTTTGCGGCCTTTGCGTCGACTCTCCGGGAGGCGGTCTGGGAGCAGACTCGGCTGCCCCGGGTTTGGGGGGGATGTCTGACAGATGAGGCTTGGGAGGGAGGTCTTTGAGCTGCGGTTTGGGCGGCAGGTCTCCCAGCTGAGGTTTAGGAGGGAGGTCGGACAGCTGCGGCTTTGGGGGAAGTTCTCCGGGTTTTGGGGGAAGGTCGGACACCTGCGGTTTGGGGGGCAGATCGCCCAGCTGAGGCCTGTCTGCCAGAGGACCCTTCTGCGCGGTTTCAGTTGCTGGCGGGGACTTCTGGAAGACCTCCGGAGGAAGGCTGGGCTTATCCATAGACGGATGGTGTATGGTGTCGATCTTACGCAATGCCACTGGATGGGCAGCCGTGCAGAAACATGTAAATAACCTTTTCTATTACAGCCACATAAAAAAAATATCACAAAGTGAAGAAAACACACCTTTCTGAGGTAGTTTGGGAAGAACCCTTGGACCAAGTGTAGACTTTGTGTTGCTTGAAGTAGTGCTGGGAAAAGATTTAACATATGGAGTCAAATAAAACCCGTCTCCTCTCACCAAGTAAACATCTTCTAAGGGCCTCAGTGTGCCCGTAAAGCCCCGTCTGGGGTACCTTTGCTGTTGAGGAATGCCTTCAAACTTGTTGGAAACGGGGGACATCTTGCTGACCGGAGGAGGGGTGGAGTCGCTTCCTGAAATATTAACATCGATGACGACAAGACGGATTACTCGACACCAAATCGGAGCCCGAGCGAGGAGATAATTTGATATAAATGTGGAAATAAATCAACATGCTGTGATGGTTAAATAAAACAATGAGGGAGGCGTCATCTGGCTGAGCTCTCCATGAACTTACTGAATTAGTGTTTGGCTGTTAAAAGAATGTGCAAACAGAGCAGAAGACACATGAGAACAACTGCAATAACAGGAAAATAAACCCTAACATGCACACAATGCACACCGGGAGTAAAATCAAACATTTATGTTTTGGATTGTTTTTATAACTAACCCAAAGTAGCTCATTTGTGCTGATTAATGAACTTGGTTCAATATGCGCATTTTGGCTGAATTAATTCATTAATTGTCTATTAAAAATAGAAATGCATCCTTAATAATGCCAACGTTTTAATCAGTAAAGTTCATTCAAAGTGTTGAGCCAACCCTCATTTCTTCATGTTTAGCCTGAAAGGAGATTTAAAGTGTCCTGATCAATAGTTCTCCAGCTTTCTGAAGTTTTTCTTTGGACATTTTCTGCTTCTTCCCTCTTCCCGACCAGAGGAATGTGTTTTTTTTTTTTTGTTAAGCCACTTAACTCTGAGCTATGAACCATTCAGGCAGGAAAAAGGCTCCTAACTCAAGGGATGAACCAGTGTTGTGTCCACACAGAACAGACAACTTAGCAAAGAAGCCATTTTAAATTGGATCTTTAGGCACTTTGTTCCCAGCAGCCTGTCACAGAGACACATCATTTGTTCCCATTTCTTTAGCTGCATCTGTGAAAAACAGCTTCATAATTTCAACTTTTTTGTACATTTACGTTTAAAACTGCTTTCAGTTACCAAAAGAGTCAAAATAATTTATGAAATTCAGTTTAAAAAAAATCCCAATCCCCAAAAAATTAACGTTATCACATCTAAAAGTAGAAAAGTAGGGAAAAAAACAGACAATAATAAGAATTATATGTTATACAACATCAAGAAAAAGTAAATAAGATTCAATTTAAAGCTTAAAAAAGGAATATAAGATATAATCTAATGACTAATTATGGAACAATTAATATAAATTACGTGATTAAACTGTTTTATGCCACCAGAAATGAATAATCTAGAAGCTCTTTGTGGGTTTTAGACTGGAATTAAGATTTGTTCCCATTTCTTTAGCTGCATGTGTGAAAAACAGCAAAGATAACACAGTGTGACAGACAGAAAACAGGATTTCTGCAGCAACAAGGTGATTCCCAAAGAGCTGTTAGCTGAAAACTTGGCATATCTCAGCATGGTGTGCAGTGTGTCCTTAAAACATTTGAGGAAACTGGACGAGTGGAGGACAGAAGAAGAAGTGTCAGGCCTAAAGAACTATCTCCAGCAGATGAACAGGATCTGAAAGTGATGTCCTTAAGAAAGAGGAAAACATCCAGCAAAGACCTGACACAGGAGCTGAGAGATGCATCTGGACCTTCAGCTGATCCATCTGCTGTTGGCCCAAGCCTCATCAGAAATGGGCTCCATGGAAGGGTGGCTGTCAGGAAGCCGTTCTTAAGGAAGGGAAACAGGGAGAAAAGGCTGAGCTGTGCCAAAGGACACAAGAAGTGGGCTGAAAATCAGTGGCAGCAGGTCTGATGGAGGGATGAATCCTCCCCAGAGCCCGGAGCTCAACATTACTGAAGCAGTGTGGGATCATGTTGGCAGAGAACGCAACAAAAGGCAGCCCACATCCAAAGAAGAGCTTTGGGATGTCCTTCAAGAAGCCTGGAGAACTGTTCCTGAAGACTCCTTAAAGAAAGGACAGAAAGCTCGTCTGAGAGGGTTCAGGCTGTGCTGGAGGAGAAAGCAGCTCAGAGCAGATATTCACTTTAAAGCTGCTCAGAACTGAACAAACTCTGCTTCTGCCTCACATTCTGTATCTGAACATATAATAGCTGCACCTACTTCCTGTTTTCTGGCAACAAATACAGATATGAGGGGTGTCTCAAGACTTTTGCACAGAACTGAACGTTTGTCAACATTTCCACATGGATGCATTTTACCAGGAACTATTGGGATATCTGAGCAGTGTGTTAGTGAAAGCATTAAAAACACCTCAACTCAGAGGTCTACTTAAGAGTTATTTTTCCAGCTTCTAACTGCATCCCAATGGTCCTGGTTGACAAATGAAGTTGTGTTTTTTTTTTAACACTTTGGATGATCCTGACACGCCTGAGGGAAACCAGCCCTGCTGCTGTTTAGGTGTGCTTGCTTCTCACCCCCGGTTACGCCCCCTTTACTGTGTGGACTGTGAGAGAGCGGGCTGGGTGGGTCGGACAGGGTGCGTTTGTGTCCAGGAGGGGGGGGCGGAGGTCTCTTCTTGGACAGGGTGGAGCTGCCTCCTGGTGTGAGTGTGGAAGGAGGGCCGGATGGGGGAGGAGCTAGAGGAGCGATACATAAGACACATGAGGTGATGAGGTCCATCCAACAGAGAGTAAATAAATAAATAAACCATTCTGTAGAGAGAAGAGGATAATGAGGTGTGGATGGGAAAGGTGGAAAGAGTTAAATAGGAGAATAAATTCAGATTTGGGCTGTGGGCACGTTGGCATCAATATAAATCTGCCTCGTCTGCTCATTGGTCATTAAAGAAGAGAAAAGTAGGGGTGAAAGCAGCTAATAGAGAGCTCAGCCAGAGAGAAATCAGCTGTGGTTAAAAGTTTACAGCTCAAGGGTGGTGGGACGTCGTGGCAGAAAGATAAAGAAAAATCATGTTCATTATTAAAGGGACAGTTCGCCTCTTTTGACATGAAGCTGTATGACATCCCATATCAGCAACATCATTTCTGAACATCTTCTTACCCCCTGCTGCGTCCTGTGAGCAGAGTTCCAGCCTCGTTTTGGTGCTGATGAAGGTAGTCCGGCTAGTTGGCTGGGGTTTAAAAAATAAAGCGTTTTGCTTCTCAAAACAATATGCGTTCAACAGAGTAAAACATTTGCATCACAAAATCGTTCTCCAGGAAAAAGTCAGACCTCACAATCACTTGGCCCTATTTTCTCTCCTTTCCTATGCTATAGATTCTACAGATGCTACAGATGCTACAGACGCTACAGACGCTACAGATGCTATAGATGCTAGCTCCGACAGATGCTACAGATGCTATAGATGCTAGCTCCGACAGATGCTACAGATTCTACAGACGCTACAGATGCTACAGATTCTACAGATGCTATAGATGCTAGCTCCGACAGATTCTACAGATTCTACAGACGCCACAGACGCTACAGATGCTACAGATTCTACAGATGCTACAGATGCTATAGATTCTACAGACGCTACAGATGCTACAGATGCTACAGATGCTATAGATTCTACAGACGCTACAGATGCTACAGATTCGCTACAGATTCTACAGATTCTACAGACGCTACAGACGCTACAGACGCTACAGACGCTACAGATGCTACAGACGCTACAGATGCTATAGATTCTACAGATGCTATAGATGCTAGCTCCGACAGATGCTACAGATTCTACAGACGCTACAGATGCTACAGATTCTACAGATGCTATAGATGCTAGCTCCGACAGATTCTACAGATTCTACAGACGCCACAGACGCTACAGATGCTACAGATGCTACAGATGCTACAGATGCTATAGATTCTACAGACGCTACAGATTCTACAGATTCTACAGATGCTACAGACGCTACAGACGCTACAGACGCTACAGATGCTACAGACGCTACAGATGCTATAGATTCTACAGATGCTACAGACGCTACAGATGCTAGCTCCAACAGATGCTACAGATGCTATGCTGCTGAGAACCGTAAGGGCCTCCAGAGGGTGGTGAAGACAGCCGAGCGCATCACCAGCTCCTCCCTCAGCCCCCGTGCAAGGCATCTACCACACAAGATGCCTGAGAAAAGCACGGAAAATCACCAAGGACCATAGCCACCCCTCATATGGACTGTTCAACCTTCTGCCATCTGGTAGACGCTACCGGAGCATCCGGGCTCGGACTAGCAGATTAAAGAACAGTTTCTTCCCCCAGGCCATCAGGCTACTCGACCAGTAATTCATTGGCACCCAGCCACTTTAGTTATGTACATATTCTCACCTGTGTGTGTGATATATATATATATTTATAGTCGCACATTTCACTAATTTTTATGCACAGTTAAATTTGTTTTGTCTTTTTATGCACAATTTTTCTACTTTATCTTCTTCCTTGGTTTTCATTCACCCTTCTCAATTTATTTAATGCTGTTGGCGACGCCTCGTCACCAAGAATTTCAATGTACAGTATGACCCAGTGTCTCTCTGTACAAATGACAATAAATCTTGAATCTGAATCTGAATCCAACAGATGCTACAGATGCTAGCTCCAACAGATGCTACAGATGCTAGCTCCGACAGATGCTACAGATGCTAGCTCCCTACAGCTGTACTTATCACTACCTGCTGCCGCCTGCCGACAGCCGCGCCTGTTACGGTGTTTGCTACTCGGTCTGCACTTCGGTCTGCACGGTCTACACAGCAGGCAGTGATACGAAGGGAGAGAAAATAGGGCCAAGAGATTGTGAGGTCTTGACTTTTTCCTGGAGAATGATTTTGTGATGCAAATGTATTACTCTGTTGAACGCATATTGTTTTGAGAAGCAAAACGCTTTATTTTTTAAACCCCAGCCAACTAGCCGGACTACCTTCATCAACGCCAAAACGAGGCTGGAACTCGGCTCACTCACAGGGGGTAAGAAGATGTTCATAAATTATGTTGCTAATATGGGATGTCATACAGCTTCATGTCAAGAGGTGAACTATTCCTTTAAGATAAAGAGCGCCACCATCCCGCACCTCTGAGCTGTAAAGGAGAAAACAACGGAGGGAGAAGGGGGGAGAACAGAAAACAAGATATTCACTGATGTATGGTCGGGTGCCAGCCAGTGTGGCGTAGTGCGAATGAGAGCCAAGGAATGCCAAGTGTGGAGCTGAAAGAATAGAGAAACAAAAAAAGAGAAAGAAAACAGAGCGAGATGAGGAGTGTGGGAGAGAATCTACAAGCATGGCAGTCTCAGAACGAGCTGCTCCCACACGCTGGAAAACAACAAGATGAAATCTCATCAGTGACGAGCAAAGCAAAGAGAGGAGAAACGGCGAGGAGCTGGGCCCAAGGAGCCAGCTGGGCCCCGGGGAGCCAGCCCCGAGGAGCCAGCTGGGCCCCGAGCAGCCAGCTGGGCCCCGGGGAGCCAGCCCTGAGGAGCCAGCTCCTCGGCCCCCCGCTGAGAGGCAGGGACCCCGCCTGCTGCGGAGACGGCATGTCGTTTAAAATGCACGGATTCTGGAACCACATCTTTTAAAAAATCTCCTTGTTTCCAGCACTCTCCTAATGACCTGAATACGCACGCAACAACAAAATAATTCCATTCACGAATATTGGTTTCACATCTGAGGCAGCAGAGGAATGTTAGGACCCAGAAACGGTTCCCGTCTCCTCACAGAATCGCTGACAAGTGCACGAAACACTGCGCCCTGTCCGCTCCGACAGATGCTACAGACGCTACAGATGCTATAGATGCTAGCTCCGACAGATGATACAGACGCTACAGATGCTATAGATGCTAGCTCCGACAGATGATACAGATGCTACAGATGCTATAGATGCTAGCTCCGACAGATGATACAGACGCTACAGATGCTATAGATGCTAGCTCCGACAGGTGCTACAGACGCTACAGATGCTAGCTCCGACAGATGCTACAGACGCTACAGATGCTATAGATGCTAGCTCCGACAGATTCTACAGATGCTAGCTCCGACAGATGCTACAGATTCTACAGATGCTACAGACGCTACAGATGCTATAGATGCTAGCTCCGATAGATGCTACAGACGCTACAGATGCTATAGATGCTAGCTCCGATAGATGCTACAGATTCTACAGACGCTACAGATGCTACAGACGCTACAGATGCTAGCTCCGACAGATGCTACAGACGCTACAGATGCTATAGATGCTAGCTCCGACAGATGCTACAGATGCTAGCTCCGACAGATGCTACAGATTCTACAAATGCTATAGATGCTAGCTCCGACAGATGCTACAGATTCTACAGACGCTACAGATGCTACAGATTCTACAGACGCTACAGTAACAGTACTTTTACTTGAGTACAATTTTTGGCTACTCTACCCACCTCTGAGGAAAACACACAAAAAAGAAAGCACAGATGCAAACTCTATTTTTCACTTCCTCTGATTTCATTTAGCTTCTGACGTTGTAGCTGCACGGAGAACCAAACCAACCGTTCCTACGGCTTCTGCACGAACCATCCGCTGGAGACCATCCTGATTCATTCACCCATTTCATCACCATCACAACACCAGCAGGCTGGTGTTATCGAGCTTTCATAATCTGCTGATAACAGATCAAATCACACATCTGCCCCCTTTATAGTGCAAGCTTCACATCTTTTCTTAGCAGCTGGAACCAAAGACCGAACCAAAGCTCACCTGTTGCATGCTCTCTTGCACTGGAAACAAGTGACATTTTTTACAGCGCTTGCTGAAAGAAAAATACGACTTTAACGCTTAAATAATGGACTAAATGACTTGTTGAGATGGATGCTGCAGGGCTGGGTTTGTTCGAAGGCTTAAAAGTTGTGGCGGATCAGCAGAGGGAGGAGTGTTGTTCTTAATTGAGATCCTGCAGACGCAGCTCGCCCGTGCACGCCCGTGCACGCCCTGTGTGTCTGCACTTTTAATGAAGTGTGTATCCAGCTTCACACGCCCGGCTACCTGCAGCACCCTGCCCTCCCCTGCAGACATGTTTTCCTTCAGGTTTACTCTGTAAGCAGCCCTAATGACACCTGCCTCCCCTCTGATCTGGGTGCTGACGCACCGCATACCACTGCGGGGTGTGTAAATGTGTGTGTGTGTGAGGAAACTTTCCAGTAAAGTGACGACGAAGCCTTCCTCCACACCTAATTCTGTCCTGGTTTACAATCAAACATTAACAGACGTAACGAACAGCCAATCTTTTGCCTTGTAGGCTCATATTTGCAAAAAGCACGATTAGTATGGAAGTTTTTCTGTGCCATCAGTTTGAATATGAATTTCTAATATTGAATTTTTACAGCGTCAAAATCAGACTTTGAATTTGAAAAACCAACAGTGTAAAAAAAAAAAAAATCAATTTCTAAAAACAAAAATCAGTGGAAAACGAACCAGACTCAACATCCGGGTAAACAGGGAGAAGCAATCGATCCCTGTCTCAATTCATCCAACGGCAGCCAATCAAGTTACGCTCCATTGGACAGATCAGATCAATAGATATTAGTAATATCTATTACTCAATTTTATTGTCCAATGGAGCTGTAATGCGGGAATTTTTTTTCCACAGAATTTTCGAAGTTGAATTTTTTGAAGTTGAATTTTTTTCCTTTTTTAAGTTAAATTTTTTTAAGTTGAATTTTTTTTCCACAGAATTTTTTGAAGTTTAATTTTTTTCCTTTTTTAAGTTGAATTTTTTGAAGTTGAATTTTTTTCCACAGAATTTTCGAAGTTGAATTTTTTTCCTTTTTTAAGTTGAATTTTTTTTTATATGTTGAATTTTTTACACTGATTCTTGTTTTTAGAAATTAATATTTTTTTACACTGTTGGTTTTTCAAATTCAAATTTTTGATGCTGTAAAAATTCAATATTAGAAATTCGTATTCAAACTGATGGCACAGAAAAACTTCCATAGATTAGCCGAGCGCGATCTCCTGATTGCATTCACTGCCGCGGTTATGAGCCGTTAAGCTGGAAATGGATGCTCTTGGAGCAGGCGTGTCTGACCTTTGCCCTGGTTTCTGGGCGGCAGCGGCGGGCCGTCGGCCACCGGGGAGGAGCTGAGGTCAGTGGAGGCGCTGTACATCTGGTTGGTGAAGGCGCTGTAGGAGAGGCGCTGCTGCTTGTCCCGCTGGCTGATGAAGCCCGGCAGGGAGAGCTTGTCGTGGGGGGACAGGCTGGAGGAGTGGCAGAAGCTCTGGGGCCGCGGGGAGCGGTCCTTCTTGATGGGACTCGGCTGGGAGGGACATAGAAGAGACGACACCGAGCTGACGTCAGTCAGACAGAATTAAAGGTTTCCTCTCCCAAAAAGACCAGGAGAAACTCATCCATGCATTCATCTCCAGCAGACTCCATCACTGTAACGCTCTTTTAACTGGACTTCCCAAAAAGAGCATTAAACATCTGCAGCTCATCCAGAACGCTAAACACAACTGCCTAACAAGTTCTATTTCAGCCAGATATAGGGACTTTTTTGAAGACAATACATCTGGAATATCTTGTTAAATGAAAAAGTCTTGAAAACAAATTGTTTTGAGTCACATATCATATGAAACAAGCTTTTTTTTTTACATTTGAAGAGGTTTTTAAGCTAATTTCAAGATCACTTTTATCTCAAGATTTCAAGAAATCTTGACAAGCCGATTTTCACTAGTTCCATTGGCAGATTTTTTTGCTTATTTCAAGCAAAAACGTCTTTTATTTGTTGTTTTTCTTACTTATTTTTGGAGGTGCATTTTTTCCAGTGTCCTCTTTGGACCGGAAAGGTTAATAATCGCTCATTTTTTGACCTTTGACCTGTCCTGAGCAGGAACATTCCCAGGTGATCGAACACGTGCTGTATCTGCATCTACTTCTTATTTCTGCCACTTTGTGTTTAAACTTCATGTCAGATCAGAGCTGTGAATGAATGTGGAAGCTGCAAACACATCTTACTCTGAGGCAGACGCAAATAAAGCAAAAAGTGCCACAAAAGCTCCAAAAAGTAGCTGAAGATGCTCTGAATCCCAACAGTGAGCTGCAGCAGAACTCTGCAGGCATGAGAGCGTGGTCACCTTATCATCCAGGTCGTCGTCGCTCTCGTCCATCTCCTCCAGTCTGAGGCTCCACTCGTACTCCACATGGATGTGAGGGTTGAATTTTCCTTCTGCAGCCTGCACCAGCTGACACACACAAACAGTTCAGTGAGCGCTGCACGATGCGTTCGAATGAAATCAAATCAAAGACCAAACACCACAGCATGAACAAGAGAAACAAGCATATATATTATTCTGTAGCTACACAAACACAATGAGTCCGGGTTCTTTTCTGGATGTCAGTAAGCTATGGAAGTGTTTCTGTTTGAATACGAATTTCTAATATTGAATTTTTACAGCATCAAAATAAGACTTTGAATTTGAAAAACCAACAGTGTAAAAAAAAAAAAAAAAATCAATTTCTAAAAACAAAAATCAGTGTAAAAAAATTCAACATCTAAAAAAAATTTCAGTGGAAAAAGAACCAGACTCAACATCCGGGTAAACAGGGAGAAGCAATCGATCCCCGTCTCAATTCATCACCAACGCGGGTGATGGTGCTTCGGTGAGTGAGTTTACTTTATTTGCCATTTGTGTTAGTAAAATTGAGTAATAGATATTATTCAATATCTATTGAGCTGATCTGTCCAATGGAGCTGATTGGCTGAGACGGGGATCGATTGCTTCTCCCTGTTTACCCGGATGTTGAGTCTGGTTCTTTTTCCACTGAATTTTTTTAAGTTGAATTTTTTTCCATTGAATTTTTTTGAAGTTGAATTTTTTTCCACTGAATTTTTTTTAAGTTGAATTTTTTTAAGTTGAATTTTTTTTAAGTTGAATTTTTTTCCACTGAATTTTTTTCCATTGAATTTTTTTTAAGTTGAATTTTTTTCCACTGAATTTTTTTTAAGTTGAATTTTTTTCCACTGAATTTTTTTCCATTGAATTTTTTTTAAGTTGAATTTTTTTCCATTGAATTTTTTTTAAGTTGAATTTTTTTCCACTGAATTTTATTAAGTTGAATTTTTTTCCATTGAATTTTTTTCCACAAATTTTTTTTAAGTTGAATTTTTTTCCACTGAATTTTTTTAAGTTGAATTTTTTTCCATTGAATTTTATTAAGTTGATTTTTTTTCCATTGAATTTTATTAAGTTGAATTTTTTTCCATTGAATTTTATTAAGTTGAATTTTTTTCCATTGAATTTTTTTGAAGTTAAATTTTTTTTCCACTGATTTTTGTTTTTAGAAATTGATTTTTTTTTTACACTGTTGGTTTTTCAAATTAAAAGTCTGATTTTGATGCTGTAAAAATTCAATATTAAAAATTCAAACTCTGATGACTTCCATAGTAATCATGCAGCTTATTGAGGCACAGCAGAAAGAAACTTGTGCAAATCTTCTTAAACGTGAGACTGGACGCTGCATTTATTCCAGCTCTTTTGTCTGCTTGTTCATTTTGGCGTTCATAACAAACACACACGAACAATTCCTTCCACTCCGCTGTCCCTGTCGCTCGAGGCCGGAGACAGACCTCCGACTGCCATCTAGTGTTCTGAACAAACAGCTCAACATCTCTGACCCAGTCCAACCTTTAAAACCTTTAAAAATTCATGCAACTGTGACGGATTTTTGCAGGTTCTAGGATTATTTTGGAGCGTCGACCGTCTGCTGAGACGTTCAGCAGCTCCGGCACTTACTGCCTCATCACACTGACTGTTCCTCAGTCGCCTGGCAACATCCAAGGCCGTCTCTCCGTTCTGATTGGCTGAAGGGGGAGGAAGGATAATCAACAGTTAGAGGGTGATGCGAGCGTGCGGAGAGGATGAACCCTGACGTGTGACTCACTGATGTTGGTGGCCGGCTTGCCCCTCAGGAGTAGCTTGAGGCACTCTGGCTTTTCGTACATGCAGCAGTAGTGCAGGGCGGTGTTCCCCCACTCCGTCTGCTTATCCAGGTTACCACTAAGGGAAAAGAAGAATGCAGACTCTCATGATCGGGGCACAAGAGCAAAGTGCAAATAAGTAAAAAAACAACAACAAATACAAGACGTTTTAGCTTGAAATAAGCAAAAAAAAATCTGCCAATGGAACTAGTGAAAATCGGCTTGTCCATATTTCTTGAAATAAGATGTGATATTTAGGACTTTTGAGATAAAAGTGATCTTGAAATTAGCTTAAAAACCTCTTCAAATGTCAAAAAAAGCTTGTTTCATGTGATATGTGACTCAACTTTATCATTTAACAAGATATTCAAGATGTAATGTCTTCAAACAAGTCCCTATATCTGGCTGAAATAGTACTTGTTAGGCAATTGTGTCTGATATTAAGTGTAATGAGATATTTTGACTAGAAATGAGACAAATATACTTGGTAAAACTGATTTTTTTTCCAGTGCAGAGCCTCCCATAATGATTTCTCCACACCTATTAGCTGAGGGGCCAGCACTGGAAAAAATGCCTCTCCAAAAATAAGTAAAAAAACAGCAAATAAAAGACTTTTTTGCTTGAAATAAGCAAAAAATCTGCCAATGGAACTAGTGAAAATCGGCTTGTCAAGATTTCTTGAAATAAGATGTGATATTTAGGACTTTTGAGATAAAAGTGATCTTGAAATTAGCTTAAAAACCTCTTCAAATGTCAAAAAAAAAAGCTTGTTTCATGTGATATGTGACTCAAAACAAATAGTTTTCAAGACTTTTTCATTTAACCATCACATAAGACAAGCTGGCT
The DNA here is from genome assembly GCF_027942865.1 of Odontesthes bonariensis. Lineage (NCBI taxonomy): Eukaryota > Metazoa > Chordata > Actinopteri > Atheriniformes > Atherinopsidae > Odontesthes > Odontesthes bonariensis. The sequence continues at coordinate 3,406,861 of NC_134525.1, forward strand.
TTTAACCCAGCATGAGACTCTGTTTCTGTTATTGTTTTATAGTTTTTTTGTTTTAATATTGTTACTCTTTATTATTGTTTTTACATTGTTCTTATGTTTTATATTTCATGTTGTTACACATGTACAGCACTTTGTTTCAGCCACGGCTGTTTTTAAAGGGCTTTATAAATAAAGTTGAGTTATGTTAACAAGATATTCCAGATGTGTTGTCTTCAAAAAGTCCCTATATCTGGCTGAAATAGAACTTGTTAGGCAGTTGTGTCTGATATTAAGTGTAATGAGATATTTTGACTAGAAATGAGACAAATATACTTGGTATATAAGGGGGGGGGGGGGTTTCCACTGACCTGCAGCTTCGAGTTAATGTCTTATTACCCGGAAGATTAAGATTCAACATGAAAGATGAGGGTTGGTGAGCCAGTTAATCAGAAAACAACCCCAGAAAGGCGAATAATCGGTGTAAAAAACACACAAAGGCTAAGCATGACACTGAATGAGCACGGCTAACGATGAATGAAAAGGTCCCGCTTCTTCTGCCGTGGGAGCAGGGGTGGGTAAACAGTTGGAAAAAGGAGAATAAATTAAGGCAGAGAGCAAGTGCATGACCCATTTCTGTTCGCCTGTGGGAATGTAGGCTGTGCAGCGTTGAGCTTTCTGTGCTTCCACTGCAGACTGGAGCACACACTGGAAAAATCTAAGTCTTACCAAGTACTTTTGTCTCATTGAGTATCTCATTACACTTAATATCAGACACAACTGCCTAAGTAGTTCTATTTCAGCCAGATATAGGGACTTATTTGAAGACAATACATCTGGAATATCTTGTTAAGTGAAAAAGTCTTGAAAACAAATTGTTTTGAGTCGGATTTCATTTGAACAAGCTTTTTTTTTTACATTTGAAGAGGTTTTTAAGCTAATTTCAAGATCACTTTTATCTCAAAAGTCCTAAATATCACATTTTATTTTAAGAAATCTGTACAAGCCGATTTTCACTAGTTCCATTGGCAGATTTTGTTGCTTATTTCAAGCAAAAATTTCTTTTATTTGTTGTTTTTTTTAACTTATTTTTGGAGGGGCATTTTCTCCAGTGCAGAGCCCATCTGCACACACATGTGCAACAACGTCGGGTGTTTTCCCGACAGAAAGGGCTCCTCCAACGTACCTGTTCTGCACGAGGAAGTCCACCAGGTGCAGCGAGGTATGGTCGGCCGTCCGTACAGAGTAGTGCAGTGCGGTTTCTCCGGCTTCCTGCAGGGGGCCATCAAACACAGCAAAGTCACGCCGAGGCGCCGGGTAGCATCCATTCTGTATTCTGTTGAGTGCGTCTGTCTCTTTCAGCGTTTAAACAAACAGCAGTAAACAAAATGGCTCCTAAAAATTACATTTCTGCAAGCATGAAGCAGCCTTTTGGCTATTTGTGGCTGACTGAATGTCACAAAAGTGGATTTAGATTAGATATAGATTCTAAATGCAGAACTAACAGTTAACATTTAGCATATATATTCCACGTGATCACATCTATAGGGGAGTTTATCAGCTCTTTTGGTGTGGGTGTCCCTTTGCAGCGCCTCAGATGCAGCGACAGCAGATCAGATATCGGTGAGTCAGACGGCAGCTGCAGCAGCAGCTCCCTCTGCCACCAAACGACTTCCTCTCTCATCCTTTCACTCTGCGGCAGGATCAGAACCGTGTTTGCGTTACGAAACCCTGACCCCATTCATGTCAGGCTGAGCCTGATCGTGCGTGCCGTTACGGTCCTCGCCGTCTCCGGCTCGTTATTTAACTTTCATTTTTTACGCCGAAAGCGGCGCCTCTTAAACAAAGAGAGAGCCAGCGGAGCCACGAAATGAGAACCAGACGCCGCAGATGTTGCCATCACAAGTAAACACGGATCCAAAACAGATGACGGCCCCGCGATGCGGTGGAGGTTCGCTGGCGATCACCACCTGCTGGCCAAGCCGCTCGGATGACTCAGAGTTTTCCAACTGTAACACCCATTTCTAACTGGCAGAAATGTGTCAGCGCGGGTTGTCCTGATGGAAGCACTGCAGCATGCGCAGCTGCATGCACAGCTCTCTGTTCAGTGTCTGCAGGGGCTCGCTGTGCATGTGGGGGTGAAGAAGCAGGTTGACGTGCACAACAGATTCCAGGCTTATTCTCACACTTTCTGCATCTGGCATTCAGACACTAAGATTCCTCTGAAAGCCTGCAATGCTTCCTCAGGACAGGACAGAGGGAATGCTTTCCATTTATCACTTTACCTCAACATTTTTTGCGGTGGGCATCCACAGCTGTCAGTGAGCCGAGTTAAAGGGACAGTTCGCCTCTTTTGACATGAAGCTGTATAACATCCCATATCAGCAACATCATTTCTGAACATCTTCTTACCCCCTGCTGCGTCCTGTGAGCAGAGTTCCAGCCTCGTTTTGGTGTTGATGAAGGTAGTCCGGCTAGTTGGCTGGGGTTTAAAAAATAAAGCGTTACGAAGGGAGGCAAAAATAGGTCCAAGCGATTGTGAGGTCTGACTTTTTCCTGGAGGGACGATTTTGTGATGCAATTGTATTACTCTGTTGAACGCATATTGTTTTGAGAAGCAAAACGCTTTATTTTTTAAACCCCAGCCAACTAGCCGGACTACCTTCATCAACACCAAAACGAGGCTGGAACTCTGCTCACAGGACGCAGCAGGGGGTAAGAAGATGTTCAGAAATGATGTTGCTGATATGGGATGTCATACAGCTTCATGTCAAAAGAGACGAACTATCCCTTTAAGTTATCAAATGATCTCATCTCTGACCAGCAGGGCTTCTATGAATGAACCATTTGAAAAAAAAAAATCAATGTTTCCCATGTTTTTTGGGCAGTTTTTGATAAGCTTGAGTGTAAACATGTTTATAAAATGGTTTGGAAATCCAATAATTAACATGTATGTGATATTCTGAGCATTATAAAGCGACAACATTTCTACCGTTACTCAAAGAATGATGGATGGACCAAGAGGTGACATAACAGCAGCTCTGAGCATCGTTTATAGGTAATCCTGACGCTCATTTCATCAGTTTTTCATGATTATTGATTATCAAATAATAATAATCATAATTATATATTATATTATAATATATTATATTATATAATATTTTTATATAATATTTTAATAATATAATATAATATAATATAATATAATAAAAATAAGAATAATAAATAATAAAAATAATAATAATCAGATTATGAAAGCGCTGCTAAATGCCTCTCTGTTGTTGTTGCTGTTGAGCCGGGCCCTTAGACCTCTGCATGCGCCCTTTGACCTCTGCATGCGCCCTTTGCCTCACCGGTCCTGCCTCTGGAAGCGGCTCCATGAGCTCCACGCCCTCTGCGTAGACCTGAATCAGAGACAGCAGGTCCCGGGACTGGACCGCCTCGAACAGCTCGATCATCTTGGCTGACGCCGACGTGCACGTCTTCCTGGCGTATTTGTGGTCCACATACTTGGCGTTGATGAACTCCTTCCTCACCGTCCTGTGGGCAGAAAGTTGCATTTTTAAAGTCGGTTATCGTAGAGGAGCGGCGGATGTTTGGATGTGAAACTCAGGACTCACATGTCGCTGGAGGGGGTCGGCTTTGGTGAAGGGGAAGAGAGGTTTCCCTCCATGATCTCATTGAAACTACTGTTCCCTACATTCTTAGCCAGCTGAGGCAGAAAGAAACAGACATGAGGATCAGATCATGATATTATGGGGTTATAATGATATGATGCATCCCCCTTACTTCTGTTCCCATTGCTCTTTCATTACTTCTAATATTTCACCAGAGATGCAGATACTCTGCAGATGGGTGTGCCCCAGAGAAGCTATTTTTTCATCTGGCAGCCCATGTGTGTGACTCACCAAGAGTTCTGAGGTTCCTAACTTGTCAAGCTCCATGGACTGGATGCGAGAAATGTGAACCCCCATCTCTCGGTGAATGCCGGAGCACTCGATGCAGGTGAGGATCCCCAGGTTGGTGGACAGCCACTTAGGGTCTGCAAGCAATGAGAAAATGCATTTAGTTGTGCGTATACACTGGAAAAAATCAAAGTCTTACCAAGTATATTTGTCTCATTTTTAGTCCAAATATCTCATTACACTTAATATCAGACACAACTGCCTAACAAGTTCTATTTCAGCCAGATATAGGGACTTGTTTGAAGACAATACATCTGGAATATCTTGTTAAATGTAAAAGTCTTGAAAACAAATAGTTTTGAGTCACATATCATATGAAACAAGCTTTTTTTTTTACATTTGAAGAGGTTTTTAAGCTAATTTCAAGATCACTTTTATCTCAAAAGTCCTAAATATCACATCTTATTTCAAGAAATCTTGACAAGCTGATTTTCACTAGTTCCATTGGCAGATTTTTTTGCTTATTTCAAGCAAAAACGTCTTTTATTTGTTGTTTTTTTACTTATTTTTGGAGGGGCATTTTTTCCAGCGCAGTGATCCATATTAGAGGTGACAAATGTTTGAAAAATGTGGGCCTACGTAAGGTCATCTGCTGGAGCCAAAACATTTAGTTGTTCCTTCCTCAGATGTGGCTTCAGAGACTTTTTAGCTTTTTAGCTTCTGAGCTCGATGGTTAAAAATCGACATTCTGCTGTCTGCTCTGCATTTTGGGATGAATTTACTCCAAACAGCAGGGCTGAGAGGTACTTGAACACGTGTTTATTATTAAGTGTTCATTTAGAGGCCTACACTGGCAAAAATCAAAGTCTTACCAAGTATATTTGTCTAATTTCTAGTCCAAATATCTCATTACACTTAATATAAGACAACTGCCTAACAAGTACTATTTCAGCCAGATATAGGGACTTGTTTGAAGACAATACATCTGGAATATCTTGTTAAGTGAAAAAGTCTTGAAAACAAATAGTTTTGAGTCACATATCATATGAAACAAGCCTTTTTTTTACATTTGAAGAGGTTTTTAAGCTAATTTTAAGATCACTTTTATCTCAAAAGTCCTAAATATCACATCTTATTTCAAGAAATCTGGACAAGCCGATTTTCACTAGTTCCATTGGCAGATTTTTTTGCTTATTTCAAGCAAAAACGTCTTTTATTTGTTGTTTTTTAACTTATTTTTGGAGGGGCATTTTTTCCAGTGTTGCCTGTGGTATGAAATGTATAAATAAAGATGCCTTGCCGAATCTAACAGCTAACGCTGGAAGTGGGGAACAATGAGAAGTCATTTTAATACCGAGAAGTCAAGCAAAGTCTAACCAAGATAAGCATCGCTGGCACAACCTCCCCGGACAGTAAAACGGATCTCAGAAGCTGCTGCAAAGCACAGGCATGTACCAGACTCCCGCTGGTAGTGACCTCAGTGATGCAGCAGGGAGGAGGCGGCCATGGAGACGGCTCAGAAAGCGATGAGTCAAACAGAAAAGCGCAGACAGCGGGCAGGCTTCTATATATATACAGATTCAAACGACACAATCAGCAGATGCGCGCCGGTGACGGGGCGCAAAGTGCACGGTAAGCACGCCGAGTGACCTCTGAGGCTGCACATCCGACAGGGGGAGGTCCTGGGAGAAAACCGAACGAGATGGAGGCCGCGCTCTCCTCACACGGTCCACATCTGGAACACGCGTGTGACCCTGAAAGCTGCAGAAGAAGAAGAACTGCAGTCTCCATGTGAGAAACCAGCTCCCCTCCCTGCTGACTGTGGGGCTTACGTAACAAGGTGACGTAATGATGATGTGTCTGAAATCCTCCCTTCGGTCACTTTTATGCGTTTAGGTACACCGAGCTGAGAGAGTGTGTTCACGTGTGTGTGCGCCGAGCGTCAGAGTGTCTACGGCACTCCGAAGTGCTGAGTCTTTGCTTCCTGATGCGGGGGAGGATCAAGATGGAGTTGAACGCTAACAGCACACACACACACACACACACACACACACACACACACACACACACTTGTTTCTTCAAGGCTGCTGGGGGATTTGCAGCCTGTGCAGTTACTGTCTAATCGAGGAATGGAGACTTCAAGGCAGCTGTGACGCTGCTCGGATGTCAAGCACGGAGCGCGGCTTTAAAGGGATAGTTCGCCTCTTTTGACATGAAGCTGTGTAACATCCCATATCAGCAACATCATTTATGAACATCTTCTTACCCCCTGCTGCGTCCTGTGAGCAGAGTTCCAGCCTCGTTTTGGTGTTGATGAAGGTAGTCCGGCTGGTTGGCTGGGGTTTAAAAAATAAAGCGTTTTGCTTCTGAAAACAATATGCGTTCAAAAGAGTAATACATTTGCATCACAAAATCGTTCTCCAGAAAAAGTCAGACCTCTTCGCTTTGCGCTATTTTCTCTCCGGCTTGCGCCATGTATAAAACATATTATATTATTTCAATATATTAAAATATATTATTTTAAATATATTTATTATAATAAAATATCATCATGAATAAATATAATTATTTTATTATTATTATTAAATAATAATTTAATATTATGTATTAAATTATAAAAAATAATAATAAATAACCAATAAATAATAAATAATTTATTAGATAATAAATTAAATTCGTATCACTGCCTGCTGTGTAGACCGAAGTGCAGACCGAGCAGTAAACACCGTAACAGGTGCGGCTGTCGCAGTGATATGAAGGGAGAGAAAATAGCGCCAAGCGATTGTGAGGTCTGACTTTTTTGGATGAACGATTTTGTGATGCAAATGTATTACTCTTTTGAACGCATATTGTTTTGAGAAGCAAAACGCTTTATTTTTTGTAAAGAAAATGTTCATAAATGATGTTGCTGATATGGGATGTCATACAGCTTCATGTCAAAAGAGGCGAACTGTCCCTTTAAATAAAACATTTAAAGCCGAGGTGAAGGTGGTTGTTCGTCCTGTGACCTGTGGGGGGGGTCGGCTGTGCTCTGTGGACGGCAGCGGTACGCACCTGCAGCGCCGCAGTCGCAGCAGATTTCGTTGCCCGGCATCCGCAGCACGTCTTCTATGATGGCTTTAGTCAGGTCCTCTAATCCGTCCTCCCCGCCGCTGCTCTGCTCGCCACGGAACGCCATGTTTAACGCCTCCTCCTTACTGTTGGTCAGCACTGATATCCAGCTGCAAGCAACACAACAACCACAGTACCGTGAATAATGTGTCAAATATGCTCATCGTTCTTCTTAAATTATGTTTCTAATCAATTAAATAACTGAAAAGAAGACGGATATTCTGATAAAATGCTTAAATTTTGGTCTCTTTTGAAAACAAACATCCTCAGAAACACTCTAAAGGATGCTTGTACTTGATACTTATCTTACTTCACTGGTCACTTTATATTTTCAAACTGTTTTTTAACAGATAAATGAGCAATTTGTTCTTTAATCCTGGCAGAGATAAAAGTAAAATGACTTTTCTGATCTTTTATTAACATTTTGGATGTTTTCCGGACCGTCTGAAAGCTTTTGCTGCCTTATTTCAAAGAGAAGGTCAAACACACACCGATGCACCGACACACACACACACACACACACACACACACACACACACACACACACACACACACACAGTGGGCTTTATGACGTCAGCACTTCCTCTGTCACTGTCACTCAGCCTCCTCTGTAAGGTCGGACACCAGACACGGACTCATAAGTGTTGGATTATCTGTATGTGTGAAAAACGAGATATTTTAATCCGTTTATTCCAAGGTGTACGAACGCCGAGCCAAAGCTTCGCTGTGCTCACACACCATGTGAATCGGAGGGAGAGGACGGCTGCACGGAGTTGGAGCTCTGTGGAGCACTAAATATTTCAGCAGGAAGCAGGTGAAGATGCTCCTGCGGTTGGAAATGCGTGACTGAAGCCGGATCTCAGAGGACGAGCTGCGAGAGATCAGGCTGAGCACAGCCACAACAAGGTTTCCATCCTCACAGTTTAAATGTAGCGTCAGGTAGCTTTAGCATATCCAGGCTGAGGTTTGGTTGATTTGTTTACGGTCATGACTGCAGGTCACTGCACATTTTCTGTTACTGTTCGTCTTATACCAAGGCCTGAGTGTTTATCTGGTCCAGCTATGAGCATTACGAGCTTAATATCATCACTAACATCAGAGCTGCTGATCCGCCAGGCCATTACTGAACTGATCCATCATTAACGCTCCTTTATCCCAGCTTACAAAATACGAGTCTTCTCTTAAAATGAAGTTTTTTTTTTTTTAATAACAGACAAATAATCTGGTTAATTTTTCACTATCTGGGGACAAAAAAGCAGAGATGGGGACTCGGACTCGAGTCACTGTTTTGATGACTTGTGACTTGACAAAAAATAAAAGACTTGAGACTCGACTCGGACTTGGAAGTTAAAGACTCGGCACTTAACTTGACTTGAGACACGATGACTTGAATGACTTGAGTGTTAAGCATCTAGCATAACTTCGAACTTTGTTCGTCATTTGTAGATCCATTCTGACCAGTAAGTGCTCGTCAAATGAGCTAATATTATCCTGTTAGCCTAGTCGGTAGTTAGCTAACGTTAGCTTGATATGATACGGGGTGGACAGGTTGGACACATTGGCCAATGATGTTTACTGACAGTTACTTATATCTTTGTGTTTTCACTTTATTAAGATCAGATTCTGCAGGTAAAATTGCAATAATTAGGGGACTTGACTTGCCCAAGAAAAAAATACTTGAGACTTGAAAGCTAAGACTTGGGACTTACTTGAGACTTGAAAGCTAAGACTTGAAGACTTGGGACTTACTTGAGACTTGAAAGCTAAGACTTGAAGACTTGGGACTTACTTGAGACTTGAAAGCTAAGACTTGGGACTTACTTGAGACTTGAAAGCTAAGACTTGAGACTTACGTGAGACTTGAAAGCTAAGACTTGAAGACTTGGGACTTACTTGAGACTTGAAATCTAAGACTTGAAGACTTGGGACTTACTTGAGACTTGAAAGCTAAGACTTGAGACTTACGTGAGACTTGCACATGTGTGACTTGGTCCCATCTCTGCAAATAAGTACCTGATAAATAATTTAAATTCATTTAGATCCAATTTAGTTCAGTTTTTAGACATGAGAATGTCCAGAGAAAACCTCTGAAAGAGTTTCAGAAAACCTGGAGAAGTGTGGAAGTAAAAATACTACTAAGTAAAAAGACACCTACTTATTTTTCTGCTCGTTGTAAAAGAAAACGACATGTCAGCTGTGTAAAAAGAAGCTATCCAAACAAGCTGCACATCTAAGTAAAAAACAAAGAGTTATAATAATGAAAAATGGTCAAATATCTACTATTATGTGTGTGTGTGTGTGCACGGGAAACCACAGTAAGAGGCTGCAGCAACCTGAAATACTCCAGACCACACATCCCACTGCTGCCACCTACTCTCAACACCCACTCTGCTCAGAGACTGGAGCGTGACAGCAGCCGCTAACCAAGACGTCATTAATAAAACAATCAGGTGAAAGCTCAAATATCTACCTGCGTCTCTGGGGTGAGATGAGACGTGTTAGGTTCGGCTGAAAGGGACAATAAGCTCAGAAATACTCACATGACAAACTCTTGTTCATCTTCAGCCTGGAAGTGATATGTCCGGTTATCTGTGGAAAACAGAGGCTCTGACGTTCAACATGCAAATGTCTCATTTTGCATTTTACAATAACAGAAGAAGCAGCCGTTAAACTAATCCGGCCCGTCACGCGTCTGTGGGATAAAACAGTCCCACAGCCACACTAAAACATAGAAAAACTCCCATGTTATTGAGGTTTCAGACCCTGCAGAAAGATCACGTTGTGGGGAGAGATGACTTCTTTAGCTACCTGCAAGTTAGACATTATTTTAACAAAAACATCAAAGAGCTGTTAGGAAAAGATGAATCAGGGTTCATGGAGGTATTTTTTATCATTAACTAAATCCAGAACATGTAATAAACTGATCTCCAAATTCTATAATGCCATACAATTATCCAAACAAGAGAATACAGAATACATAAAGAGGAAATGGGAAAAGGAAATAAGGGTAAAGATCACACAGGAGAGCTGGGAGAAAATATGTCAGCTACAATGTTTCTGAACCGGGTCAAATACAGGAGTTCTGCTGGAAAAATACAACAAGATTTTTTTATCATAGCCAAACAAAAACGGCACCAAGGCAGCGGAGATGCTTGTTAGAGGTTCTGTGGAGCTAATGGAGCTAACGGAGCTAATGGCGCTAACGGAGCTAATGGCGCTAACGGAGCTAATGGCGCTAATAGAGCTAACGGAGCTAATGGAGCTAACGGAGCTAATGGAGCTAACGGAGCTAACGGAGCCAACCACTTTTTCTATTATATATTTTCTGGGAGGTCTTACTGGGAACAGATCCACAAACATATTAGAAATATATGTATGGAGCTAATGGAGCTAACGGAGCTAACAGAGCTAACGGAGCTAATGGAGCTAATGGAGCTAACGGAGCTAATCACTTTCATATTTTCTGGGAGGTCTTACTGGGAAGAGATCCACAAACATGTTAGAAATGTATTTAATGTGAACATCCCATTAAAGTGTGAAGCTTTGTTTTTGGGCATCTTGTTTGAAATATGGAACATAAAAGACAAAAAAAACTGCTGGCTGTGCTGTTGGCAGCTCAGTGAGAGATGTGTCAGGAGGAAATGGTTAAAAGTGGAACCTCCCACCACTGATGAGCGGATTGAAATTATGAATGAGATTTGTGTTATGGAGAAGATTTCTTTTTTTTTTTTGTTCCATTGTTCCTACCTGGAGAAATTTAGGCCCAAAAAAGGAAACTCCAGAAAGGCAGTATGAACAAAACACCCAAACTTTCTACACCCATCCTTTCCTTTGTGCTTGACAAACTAAAGCTGTAATTAGTGTATGTGATGGAAATGTGCCTTTCTAAATAAAGAGAGTTTAAAAAAAAAAAACTCTCATGATTAGGGCTGTAGCGATACACTAATCTCACGATATGATACACGATATTCTGCCAACAATTCGATTCAATACACTTACATTATTTTCTGAAAAAAAAGGGTCACTCAGTGGGGTCACATGGCACCGAAAGGATCGGATTATTGACTAAATTACAATAAAACTGAGTTATTAAGTGCATGTAGACACCTTAATCTGACTATAAATTGGATCGGATCGGATTAAGACCCCGAGATAACTGGGTTGAAAGTCACTCTAAACCTGCTTGTAGACGCTGAAGCACGTGGTGAATCAGACTTTGCGTTCTGCGCATGCTCCAGATGTTTTCCCGGGGTCGTGACCCGGAAGTCAAAGGAGACGAGTCCTGTTGTTGTCGCCGTCAGAAAGAAACAAACAACGCGATGGAGAATGCTCCGTTGGGCATCGAGTTTGTGCAACAAGCAGCTCATCACAGACCAAATGTAGAGGGACGTAGCTTCATCTGGCTCTGCGTTCTCCATCTTTCTCCAATGCCTGAGTTTGTTGTTGTTGTTGGTGGTGAAGAGGTCAACAGGAAGTGGCTCTATTAGCAACAGCTGGAATGGGTACAGCGCCACCTATCATACCGGGGTATGACACGCTTTGTGCCTCTGATCCCATTCATTCACCGCCATATATCCAAGGAGAATTACCCTTGCTCAACTCATTCTGATTGTAATTTAGCCAATAATCCGATCCTTTCAGAGCCATGTGACCCCACTGAGTGTGGTTTGACATGAATCGTCTCTGATTGGACTGTTGATCCGTCCTTTGACCCGGAAGGACAAACAGAAACAAACGAACATGTCACGAACGTGAGAGCTGTGCACTTTATAACATTTTATGAACTAATTTATCACTGTTTTGTATAATGTGGCCCCCTGACATTGTATTATATTAATGTTCTTGTAACGCCTAACTTTTCAATAAAGTTTGCTTTAAAGAAAATAAATAAATGAAAAATCGATATTTTATCGGGACACAAATTATCGATATATATCGCAGTGTCGATAAAATTGCTCAGCCCTACTCATGATATATTAACACGTGTGTGTGCGTGTAAAACTTACGAGAAATGAGATCAAAGCATTTCCTGTCCTCGCCGCTCGGCTTCACCTGGCAGGTGAGCAGGTTGAGTTTGACTGGCTGTCTGTTGGACTGGAAACACAAAGACACTGAGGGTTATAAGCACACCGATTCATATCAAACACGGCTTCGGTTTCAAACAATGAGGAAACCTTGCAGAGTTAATGAGCCAAAAAGCTGCTGATTACTGAGTACTGTGCAGTTGTGTCACGCAGGCAGAGTAAAAGTCTAAAATACAGAGAGTTTAGCTAAAAAGCACAGTGTGCTGCATCCCAGCAGGCGTCCAGAAGCTGGCAAATCAGAAGAAACAGCAGATAAAATGGCTCATTTAAGATAAAGGTTGAGCTGAGGGGCCAGCAAACAAGGCTGGAACGAGAGAAACGTATTTTACTTCAACCCTGAATCGTGTAAACATAAATCATGCAAACCCTCAACACCACACAGGGATGAAATGATGAATAATACCACCAATAATTCTGAGTTAATCACAACATTACGATGTTCCTTTGGAATTAATAAGGTATTTTTTCCACTTCATTTATCATAAAGTAAAGCCAACACAATAAAATCACTGAGCTGGTTCCTTTTAAATGTAAAAACAATGATGTCCATGTGCCTGAAAGGGTCAACTCGAGCAACTTCAGTGATCATTTTTTAATTTGTGGCAGTTATAATTAGCCTCTCATAGCAGCTATATGTTACATTTGTCACATGGTAGGTCGTGGGATTCTTGCTTCAGTTGCTGGAATGAGCCAACATCCTAAAAAGGGGGGTGGTGTTGCTAAGCAACACACCCTGAGGGCTACAGTTAGTGCAGCTATGTACAGGCTTTAACCCCGTTTATATAACATACATAATCCAGAAGTTCACCGTCACCTTTTTGAAATACATCCAAAACTTCTTAATTACCGTATCTTCCTCACGCTTCTACGCGCATCGCATCAGTTTGGGTATCGTTTAGAGGACAAAGAGCGAACTCAGAGAGCGGATCAGAGCCAAAGACTGTTTGGCCGTGTGTTACAGGTCATGTGACACTTTTTTATGGATCATTTTCTGCCAAATATCATGGGACTGTGGTGGCTGGTCGGCTGTTTTCCTGCTCTATCATGCATCCAGAGGTGGGTTACATTTACTTGAGTAAGTTTTTGAAAACATTATACTTCTAGGAGTAGTTTTAAATCTCTATACTTTTTACTTTTCCTTGAGTAGATGTGTGCAGCAGAAACTGTCCTCTTACTCCGCTACATTAGGCTACAATGAGCTGGTTACTTTTCTTCTTACCTCTTTGGTATTCTACGCCTCATTATTTTTATCCCCCCGCGTACGCCTCATTTTAATGTTTTATTCTGACAGAGAGAGAGACTTCCGCCAAAGGCTCTACCACCTGACTGTGTTCCACCAATCAGAGGCAGCCGTGCAGTCTGGTCACGTGACCGTACTCGATCTCAGCGGCGGGACGGGTTAGCTTTAGCATTAGCAGTCGTAGCAAACAAACAAAGAAACAGATGAAAAATGTCAGAACCAACGGTGGGAAATGAAGACGCAGACGAGGCCTCATACTGAAAGCATGTTTACCTTACAAAGAGTGAGAAACAGCAGCTACATTATGTGTCTTCTGTGTCATCCAAAACAAACGCACATTTCAGCAGAAACTCAACATCTAACTTGAGGAAACATGTAGCGCTAAGTTTCCTAAACTCGTTTTTCCCCCATGGATAGGTGAATGTTTGTTTTTTAGGTTACATATGGGTTACATATGTTTTAAACATTTCCTAAGTCTCTTTAATTTTTTATTGAAGTTCTTGAATTTACCTGGATTATTTTAATTTAAGCTATTTTGTAATTAATTTAATTTATTTAGTACAAAATAAGTTAAAAAATTACAAAATTACAAAAAGTTACAAAATTGTAAACAGCCGGTATTTTGTCAGGTTTTCAACACGTTGGGGATCTAAACGACTACTTTCTCACCTGAAAATGTTTCAAATGTTGCTAAAGTTTACAGAGTTTAGAGCTTAAGAGAAATCAGCTTCAGGCCGGCTGATTTCGGCTCGGGCAGGAGTGAAATGCATTGTGGGTAAACGCTCTGCATACTGTCTGATCGACCAGTATGCAGAATGCAGAATGGAAGTATGTAGTATGTAGTATGCGGTTTCGAACACAGCCATCCTCTGTCCATGCCGGACGATCGTGACTGATGGAGACGTGTTACCGCTGATATCTGCTCTTCTTATTGGTGCTGCCTCACATCTCCTCTGCTTACGAGAGGCTCACAGGAAGTGGGTTTCAGACACAAAAGGAAAACATTTTCTTTTGTTCTGTTGAGCAACGAGGGGAATAAATGTTTAATTCTGCTCAGGGCCACTTGGTGGTCGTCTTGTAATCATTTCTATCTGTGTGAGATGGCTCTGCCAGTGTTTCCTGCAGCTGAACTCTGGGTGACTGCAGCTGACATGGCGAGCCGCCAGCAGGCCAGCCCGGCTCCAGGGCTCGTCTCGGCCCGTTAGCATTTCATTAGCACGCGGCCCGGTCCCTCCTCTGCCCGGACGCTGGCAGGAGACGATGCTCGGTGTGCACGTGCCAACTGGGGCCATTATTGCAGTGCACAGCCAAGCCATCAAAGTCCACTTTCCGTATGGGGGCGTCTTCAGTTCAGCTTCTATCTGTGTGACAGCTCTGCAGCTCCTTTTGCGCTGTTGAATAACTACAACAGCGAATGATGACCGATAAAAACCATGTGATGCCCTCATAATCTCTCCCTTTTTTTCAAATTCAACTAAAAAGTTTTTTAGTTTTTTATTGTTTTGTTTTGTTTTCGGCCAAGAACAGTAACCGTAAGAATAACCACACTGGAAAAAAATGCCCCTCCAAAAATAAGTAAGAAAAACAACAAATAAAAGACGCTTTTGCTTGAAATAAGCAAAAAAAATCTGCCAATGGAACTAGTGAAAATCGGCTTGTCAAGATTTCTTGAAATAAGATGTGATATTTAGGACTTTTGAGTTAAAAGTGATCTTGAAATTAGCTTAAAAACCTCTTCAAATGTAAAAAAAAGCTTGTTTCATATGATATGTGACTCAAAACAATTTGTTTTCAAGAATTTTTCATTTAACAAGATATTCAAGATGTATTGTCTTCAAACAAGTCCCTATATCTGGCTGAAATAGTACTTGTTAGGCAGTTGTGTCTGATATTAAGTGTAATGAGATATTTTGACTAGAAATGAGACAAATATACTTGGTAAGACTTTGATTTTTTTTCCAGTGCATGCTCATCCTGAATGTCTCACTATGATTACAACAACAAACTACAAATACAACATGAAGAAAGTCGAGGACATGCACGCCAGCTTCCGCTCATCCCAGTATTAAGGTAAATGTGGTCTGAATTGAAAATGTATTGGCTGTGTTGTTTCTTTTTTTGTGGGATGTTTTATCTGTAGAAATGCATATAAGTATGTTGTCGTTAAAGTGGCTCTCCCCTTGATTTTGCCCTGCCAATGTGGCTCTTGTGAAATAAATAGTGAGCATAACTGCTCTAAAAGAAAGCAGCGAACATTCGTGTGTGAACACCGAGCTGGCTTCCCTCTCACAGGAGCCAAACACCGCTGCTGCATCTCATTTATTGCACAGGCTACAACACTTTTATGTGTTTATATTGGTGCTGGCAGATCCCGGCGGCCGCACGTCGATACTCAGCTGTGCTTTGAAACACTCGCACTGACAGCAGGCTGATGTTCGGCTGACAATTAGAGCAGGATCCAACTGCAGAGGTCCCTCTTCAGGCCCGAGCCGGGCGGATCTCAACGTTTCTCATGAGCTATAAAACTAAAAGTAAGCAGTGTTTGCTGCCTGTTTTTTATTCCTATTAGAGCTCCGAGGCATCGCTTTATAAACTCTGATCAGACTACGCTTCAGCTTACTGGGATATCACTCAGTTTAAAACTTAAATTAGTACCAAGTGAGGTACTGAGAATGATTTTATTCGATCTAAAGCGAGAAGATCAAACCGGGATTGTTTTCTTACATTTAAAGTACATTTGAAATACTAGTTTAATGCCTATTTAGTGAGATGTAAGATGTCCCCTAAATACTTAACATACAGACTCCTGGCCTCAGACGCAGGGAGTCTGTTTTCCTGAAATGGTTATTGTTGTGAAAGCAGCTGAAAGTAATTCAGAAATGTAAAATGTGTGAAATGAACCGGAGGACAACATTAACACTGTCGTCGAATAAGAAACGAATCACAGGAGATTAAATCCTTCGTGCTGTAACTCCCTCCAACATGTTTACTGTTTACAGAGGTTCCTTTAACTCTTCCCATCCAAGAAAAATATATAAAATGGGAACTATTGTTGAGATTCGTCGATTCAGCGTCAACAAATGGAAAATATTTGCACTTTATTGTTAAAAATGTACCAAAAACTGACTCTTAATCTTTTTTCTGTGGCATTTTTTCTTATAATACCACACAGCTTCCTTATTTAAGAGGAATTCAATCAATTTATTTATCAAACAAAGCTTCAGATCAGCTGATCTGGTCTTTTAAAGCAACATCTGTGTGTAAAAATGGAGCAAAAAAGATTTCCACTTCCACATTTCCTGGTTATTAAGTCACCAGCTGGATTTACTGGTGCAGCTAAGCCACCCCCCCCAGTCCAGTTGTTGTCTTTGTTTGAGGCTTTGCAGCGGGTTATAAATCAATGACCAACAGCAGGGCGGAATGAATGGAGATATGAATCCAGTGTTGGAGAGAAAAACCTCCCGGTGAACTACGAGGCTGAAGACGTGCCGGCTTATAACGCTGCGCACACACTCCATCTGAGATGAGTCACCGCGGCGCAGCAGGCAGCGAGGGGGGGGATGGGGTGGGCATGGAAGAGGGAAGGGGTTACCATGGCAACCCCTCTTTGTCAGTTCCACTCTGCCAGCCTACAGATTGGAAAAGCCCGACAAAAAAAAAACCTCCCTGTAATGTTCTCCCTTTGATCCGTGCAGTCGCTCCTCAGGGTCATCAAGTTCACATGTGTGCATGTGTGTGTGCACGTGTGTGTGCACGTGTGTGTGTACTCACTGTGGCATGAGAGATGGTGAGGATGCCCCCCTTCACTGAGCACTGCCTCCTCTGCCACACCTTCCTCAGCCTGTGGGGGGGATGCAGGCATTAGTTCCATCAACATAATTAAAGGTTTCCTCTCCCAAAAAGACCAGGAGAAACTCATCCATGCATTCATCTCCAGGAGAAACTCATCCATGCATTCACCTCCAGGAGAAACTCATCCATGCATTCATCTCCAGGAGAAACTCATCCATGCATTCATCTCCAGGAGAAACTCATCCATGCATTCATCTCCAGGAGAAACTCATCCATGCATTCATCTCCAGGAGAAACTCATCCATGCATTCACCTCCAGGAGAAACTCATCCATGCATTCATCTCCAGGAGAAACTCATCCATGCATTCATCTCCAGGAGAAACTCATCCATGCATTCACCTCCAGGAGAAACTCATCCATGCATTCATCTCCAGGAGACTCCATTACTGTAAAGAGCATTAAACATCTGCAGCTCATCCAGAACGCTGCTGCTGGAGTTTTAACCCGGACTAAGAGATCTGAACACATCCCAGCAGCTTCAAAATCTTTACTCTGGCTTCCAGTCAGTCACAGAATAGATTTTAAAAGCCTGCTGTTGGTTTACAATCTGTGATCTGTTCAGAGAATATAAAGCCAGCAGAGCTCTTAGATCCAAGGACTCAGGTCAGCTGGTCCAGTCCAGAGTCCAGACTAAACATGGGCTGTGTTCGAAACTGCCTACTTCTCCTACTACTCCCACTACTCCTACTACTCCTACTAACTTTAACTTTTTTTAAGTTCCTGGTTGCATACTAGATTCTCCTAAATGTTGGGTATGCATCATGAGGTCACTACTCATACTCAAACTACCCAAGATGCAACGTAATGTGACGTCGCCGATCGTCATTTCCTGTCAAAATGGCAGTTTCAAGCTAGCTACAACGAGGGTAGGTTCACTTCCTGTTTTCAAAACAAAAGCACCAATTGTATGGTAATGGCTTTCCCTATGATGAAAGGCAACGGGTATTTTATTTTGTAAAAATAACCAGAAGTGCGTTGCTCACTGCGGCTAGCTTTAGTAGCGCCGAATTCGTGGGAACAAAATTGTAAACAGCCGGTATTTTGTCAGGTTTTCAACACGTTGGGGATCTAAACGACTACTTTCTCACCTGAAAATGTTTCAAATGTTGCTAAAGTTTACAGAGTTTAGAGCTTAAGGGATATCAGCTTCAGGCCGGCTGATTTCAGCTTGGGCAGGAGCGAAATGCATTGTGGGTAAAAGCTCTGCATACTGTCTGATCGATCAGTATGTAGTATGGAAGTATGTAGTATGTAGTATGGAAGTATGCAGTATGTAGTATGCAGTATGTAGTATGTAGTATGTAGTGTGTAGTATGTAGTATGTAATATGTAGTATGTAGTATGTAGTATGTAGTATGCGGTTTCGAACACAGCCATTGAGAAGCAGCATTTAGCTGTTATGCTGCAAACAAGTGGAACACACTGCCAGTGGAGATTAAACTTTCACCAAATGGAGACATTTTTAAATCCAAGACATTTCTGTTCTCATGTGTCTATGCATGAAATCTGCACGATATCTTTTAATTTATCTGGACTGTTGCTTGTTTTTAAATTCATTTAAATGATTTTATTTTTTTCTCTTTATATTATTTTATGTATTTTTAATGCTTCTTCCACTCCCTGCTGCAATGCTTTTATTTTATGTGAAGCACTTTGAACTGTTTTGTACATGAAATGTGCTATATAAATAAACTTGATTTGATTTGATTTTGATTTGTGAACGAGCTGTCACGTCTTTCTTCTCCGCCTGATCGTTACGTTTTAAGGTCACATGCATCCCAGCTTACCCGTCGCTCTTCTTCAGCAGGTAGCCTTTCTTCTCACTTCCAAACTCCTTGTTGCCCTGCAGCTGGTGCATGCTGTAGCCGCCCTGCTTGCTCTGCGAGTCCTGCGCGAGCCACACGGACACAAGTCAACAACCGGAGCGCCAGCGCAGAGGCAGCTGGACAAAGACATGCAACTGGGACACACGCACTCCACCAACTTAAGTCTCCAACACCAACGCGGAGGGGCTCTCGTCTTTAAAGGGACAGTTCGCCTCTTTTGACATGAAGCTGTATGACATCCCATATCAGCAACATCATTTCTGAACATCTTCTTACCCCCTGCTGCGTCCTGTGAGCAGAGTTCCAGCCTCGTTTTGGTGTTGATGAAGGTAGTCCGGCTAGTTGGCTGGGGTTTAAAAAATAAAGCGTTTTGCTTCTCAAAACAATATGCGTTCAAAAGAGTAATACATTTGCATCACAAAATCGTTCTCCAGGAAAAAGTCAGACCTCACAATCGCTTGGCCCTATTTTCTCTCCGGCTTGCGCCACGTATAAAATATATTATATTAAAATATATTTTATAAAATATTATATTTTTTTTATATAAAAAATATAATATTTGTATTGAATATTATTTCAATATATTAAAATATATTATTTTAAAATATATTTATTATAATAAAATATCATCATGATAAATATAATTATTATATTATTGTTAATATTAAATAATAATTTAATATTATTTATTAAATTATAAAAAATATTAAACAATAAATAATTTATTAGATAATAAATTAAATTCGTATCACTGCCTGCTGTGTAGACCATGCAGACCGAACAGTAAACACCGTAACAGGCGCGGCTGTCAGCAGGCGGCAGCAGGCAGTGATACGAAGGGAGAGAAAATAGCGCCAAGAGATTGTGAGCTCTGACTTTTTCCTGGAGAACGATTTTGTGATGCAAATGTATTACTCTGTTGAACGCATATTGTTTTGAGAAGCAAATCACTTTATTTTTTAAACCCCAGCCAACTAGCCGGACTACCTTCATCAACACCAAAACGAGGCTGGAACTCTGCTCACAGGACGCAGCAGGGGGTAAGAAGATGTTCAGAAATGATGTTGCTGATATGGGATGGCATCCAGCTTCATGTCAAAAGAGGCGAACTATCCCTTTAACAAGGTGCGAGCGCGAAGAGGAAAAGTAAAAGAAGCTACGGGGCATGCTCTGCAACACCCCTACAGGGCCACAGCACTCTACCGTCCACCACAGCATGCTCAGCATGCAGCAGCACTTACTCTTCTAGACTTGATTCCAGACAAGCAGAAGGCAGAAGAAGGAGATAGAGGGGAGAGGTGTGAAAGATCTGGCTGAGGTTCAGGCGGTGGCTGTGAAACAGTGTGTCGTGTGCCTGTGTGCCCATCTGAAAGTGGTGCTAACTGCGCTAACAGTTCCAGGAAAGTAGAACTCACTTCATGCAACAAAGCCACATTTAAGTGTGAGCGTTTTTAGGTGAAAGCTATGAAAGCTGTGTGAGTGTGAGGGTCGCGCAGTGAGGGGCTCTCCACTGAGCAGCCAGTGAGGCACAACACTGGTCACCAGCAAAGCCTACCACACACTGGCTACCAGCATGGTACAGCACTGGGCGCTCGCTCCGTGCTGCAGGAGACGAGCTGGTGAAAAGAAAGAGGGACTCAGGTGCGTCTTTGGCTGCGTGGGACCTGCATACCTCCTTCTGGTCCAACTGGAGGGAGGACTTGATCAGATCCCGCAGGGCAGTCAGCTGCTTCTTCTCCTCATCCTGAGTTTGTTTGATCTGTGGAGACAGTGAGTGAGAAAAGTGACAGAAAGTACATCTAAAGCAGAGATACTCAAGCTTTAATTGGCGGCTCGCACTCGCATAGTAGCTTATAACAATATGCTAACAATAACAATACATTTTTTCAAATAACACACAGCGAATACTGCACAGTATTAAGTATTTTTATTAAGTTTGCGTTTTTGTAGTATTAAGTATTTTTATTAAGTATTAATTAAAGGGATAATCCGGAGTAAAATGCACTTTAGGTCAATTTACGGGATGTTGGGAGTACATACGTTGAGTTGACATCAAAATCATGTCATTCGGATGTGTTTTGAGAATTTCGATTTGACCGTTTTTAGCCAAAAGTCGTTAGCCTGGAAGTGAATGGGGCAAATCATGTCACCGCCACAAAACGCTATTTTTATACCGCTTCTACAGCTCCAAACAACATAACACTTACGTGGTAGTGAGTAGAGGGTCCCTAAAGCCAAACCGAAGTGTCCCGAGGTCTTCATGTGGTCGGATATAGAGTCCAGAATGAATTTAATCAAGCCAGTACCTTTCCGGAAATGTGTCTGCTGCAGCTGCCGCTACAGACCGTGGTGAAGTTGGTTTGATATTGGTTTGAAAAAAAAGACACCTTATTTCCTTATTGTGAATATCTGTCGAATATCCAATATCAAACCAACTTCACCACGGTCTGTAGCGGCAGCTGCAGCAGACACATTTCTAGAAAGGTACTGGCTTGATTAAATTCATTCTGGACTCTATATCCAACCACATGAAGACCTCGGGACACTTCGGTTTGGCTTTAGGGACCCTCTACTCACTACCACGTAAGTGTTATGTTGTTTGGAGCTGTAGAAGAGGTATAAAAATAGCGTTTTGTAGCGGTGACATGATATGCCCCATTTACTTCCAGGCTAACGACTTTTGGCTAAAAACGGTCAAATCGAAATTCTCAAAACACATCCGAATGACATGATTTTGATGTCAACTCAACGTATGTACTCCCAACATCCCGTAAATTGATCTAAAGTGCATTTTACTCCGGATTATCCCTTTAAGGCTTAATGGTGTTTCCTAAAGGGGGCTCTGTTAAACCTGGCAACGCAGCCCGCTTAAACCACCGTCACACTTGACCGCAGAGCACGCTAGCTCCTTTAGCCAGCGCGAGATGCAGGCACAATGGATCGGTTTTTAATTAAAAAACACTGCAAAAAGTGAAATCTAAGCAAAAAGAAATATCTTAGATCAAAGGGACATGTGCTTATTTTTTGTCCGATAAGATAGTTCTTCTTAGTAAGCAGTTTTTATGTTAGACTGCTTCACTTGTTTTAAGTGTTTCTGTCCTTAATTATCTAAATAAGATATTACAGCTTGTTACTGAGATTTTATGACCTGTTTTGAGTAAGTACATGCTTGAAGCTGGAATATCGACAGTTTCAAAGCTGGTTTCAAGAAACATAAGGCCTAGTGCATACCACTATGTCAAGATAATGGCTCTAGCATTTACTTAATTCAAGAATATTTTACAATATATTGAGAAAATAGGCCACGTGTATTTAATTAGAATCAAGAAAAATGTGCTTGTTATTAGTTAAAATACACTAATTCTAAGGTATTTGTGGGTTAATTGAGATTAGATATTTTTACTTGTTTTGAAAAATCTTGACAAGCCACATTTTCTTGTTCCATTGGCAGATAATTTTGCTATTTTTAAGCAAAATACACCTAATTTTTGTACTTTTTTTTCTTGTTTTTGAAACACCAGCACAAAAACCATGCTCATCCTGAATGTCTCACTATGATTACAACAACAAACTACAAATACAACATGAAGAAAGTCGAGAACATGCACGCCAGCTTCAGCTCATCCCAGTATTAAGGTCAATGTGGTCTTAATTGAAAATGTATTGGCTATGTTGTTTCTTTTTTTCTGGGATGTTTTATATGCAGAAATGCATATTTGTAAAAAGGCACTTTAGTATGTTGTGGTAAAAGTGGCTCTTCCTTTGATTTTGCTCTGCCAATGTGGCTCTTGTGGAAATAAATAGTGAGTATCTCTGGTTTAAATCATTAAGCCTGTTTCCAGGTTGAGTTTAAAGAGCCCGGACACAACCGCAGGACCCGGTTCTCAGTTCGATGGCTCTGAAGCGCAGCTACAGGACACACGAACCCAATGTGAACACTTGCAAATGACCCTTAAATGACCTCAGAAAATAAACCGGATTCTCCTGCAGGCTGAGCGCAGCTGTGGCTCCTCAGATCATCCGGAGTCTGAGCTGCAGTGCGCTCCGTGGCACGGTTGCTGGATTTAGAAAATAACTGGACACAGAAGTCCACACAACTGCACTAATAGATAGAAGTAACACTTCTTATTTATAGAGCTACTGGTGGCTCACTAAATCTGCAAAATTACGTTTGTTGGGACCAATCGTTCCAGGGGAATGATCTCTTTCTATGCGTATTCATCTTTTCTGTTACGTTACATTCTGATCAGTTTGAAGCAGTTTGACTGTGACTGGCTATTAAATTGACATTTTTCTAATAACTGAATGTAATACATGCAAACATTAGATGTTTTTCAGTCGGTTTTAAGTGATTCTACGACCTCTTCAGCCTTTTCGGTACATAATAAAGAGGAAAAAGTAGAATATATCCCATATAATGCCTATTTAAATCAGTTTTGGAGGTTTACTGGAATAGGTTTACACAACCGAATCTTCAATAGACTAAGAACTCTGTTCATTCATTAAACTGCTGCAGTAACTCTGTTTAAAGGCTCAGTTTCAGCTTCGTGATCTGACTGACAGTCTACTTTTACCCGTTTGTTTACTGATGGCACAGTGCAAGACCACCTTGAGTGTTTTAGGTGTCCAACAAAGCCACAAAGCATGCATTATGCTAATGGATTTATGCAAATAGCTTGGACTGTGTTATTTATATAATTAAATCCATCACGGATCCGGAGCAAACATTTAACGTGTGCAAAAAGCTAGAAAACAAACAGAAAAAATAACCCGACATCTCTAGTGGGCAGGAGATCAAAAGAGATGAAGAGGAGTATTTACATTGTAGAGATCAGCTGCCAGCTTCTCGATGTACTGCTTCAGCTTATCCGCCGTCTTCAAGCCATCTTGGAAGAAACTGCAGAACAGAGATGGGAGTGAAACGAAAAAATCAAAGTCTTACCAAGTATATTTGTCTCATTTCTAGTCAAAATATCTCATTACACTTAATATAAGACACAACTGCCTAACAAGTACCATTTCAGCCAGATATAGGGACTTGTTTGAAGACAATACATCTGGAATATCTTGTTAAATGAAAAAGTCTTGAAAACAAATTGTTTTGAGTCACATATCATATGAAACAAGCTTTTTTTTTTCATTTGAAGAGGTTTTTAAGCTAATTTCAAGATCACTTTTAACTCAAAAGTCCTAAATATCACATCTTATTTCAAGAAATCTGGACAAGCTGATTTTCACTAGTTCCATTGGCAGATTTTGTTGCTTATTTCAAGCAAAAACGTCTTGTATTTGTTGTTTTTTTACTTATATTTGGAGGGGCATTTTTTCCAGTGTATTTAAGTCCAGGTTGAAGACACACCTATTTTCAGCTACATTGGAATAAAGCTCCAAATCTGAAGCTTGAGTTTCAAAACTTAATCACATTTTAACTCCTGATTTTATCTATTGTTCTTATTTCTGTCTTTTTTGTTTAAAATTTAAATTGTGCTTTTTATTTCTACTGTTTTAATGTATCTGTAAAGCACTTTGAATCGCCTTGTAGTTGAATTGTGCCGTACAAATACACTGGAAAAAAATCAAAGTCTTATCAAGTATATTTGTCTCATTTCTAGTCAAAATATCTCATTACACTTAATATCAGACACAACTGCCTAACAAGTTCTATTTCAGCCAGATATAGGGACTTGTTTGAAGACAATACATCTGGAATATCTTGTTAAATGAAAAAGTTGAGTCACATATCATATGAAACAAGCTTTTTTTTACATTTGAAGAGGTTTTTAAGCTAATTTCAAGATCACTTTTATCTCAAAAGTCCTAAATATCACATCTTATTTCAAGAAATCTTGACAAGCCGATTTTCACTAGTTCCATTGGCAGATTTTTTTGCTTATTTCAAGCAAAAACGTCTTTTATTTGTTGTTTTTTAACTTATTTTTGGAGGGGCATTTTTTCCAGTGCATTCATTGAGGCACAGATCAGCCATTACCTAAGAAATGTCATGCGCTCCTTCCGGCCCTCCTGAAGGTCGCACAGACAGAAATGGGGGCAGTTTATGTTTAATGTATAGCTCAGCTTGTCGGAGCCTCTTTGGCACCTCTGGCTCTTGGCGCAGGAGTCGGATCTGGGCGGGGAACTTGGCAGATTCGCAGAGGTGTTTAGCACATCCTGAAATCCATTACGGATCTGTCAGCGGCACACACCTCCATGATGCTCTGCCACCGCAAATCACCACTAATGACCTTCCTCTCCATCTCGCCTCTTCTTGGAACACACATCTCTCTTCCTCTTCTCATCACTTTCTCTGCCTCATCTCGCTCTCATTTTCAGGGAGGACCCCGCTTCCCTCCACCCGCTCCACCCGGCTCTGCTCGTCGAGCACTGCTGACCTTGCAGAGTGTCAGGATGCTCGCTCTAAACGTCTGTGTGCTGCAGTGTCTTTCACATTCTGCAACACATCTTCTTTACCAACTTTTCATCCGATTCTCGACACTCACGAGACTTCTGGTCATGACTACGTTTTATTCGCCACTTTTGCTGAACTCATTAGGGAGGGACAGAGCTGACTGAAAATTGCTTTTTTCAACTGCACTGGAAAAAATGCCCTTCCAAAAATAAGTTAAAAAAACAACAAATAAAAGACGTTTTTGCTTGAAATAAGCAAATAAATCTGCCAATGGAACTAGTGAAAATCGGCTTGTCAAGATTTCTTGAAATAAGATGTGATATTTGGGACTTTTGAGTTAAAAGTGATCTTGAAATTAGCTTAAAAACCTCTTCAAATGTCAAAAAAAAGCTTGTTTCATATGATATGTGACTCAAAACAATTTGTTTTCAAGACTTTTTCATTTAACAAGATATTCCAGATGTATTGTATTAAAACAAGTCCCTATATCTGGCTGAAATAGTACTTGTTAGGCAGTTGTGTCTTATATTAAGTGTAATGAGATACTCAATGAGAAAAAAATACTTGGTAAGATTTAGATTTTTTCCGTCTCGCCTGCAGTTAGAGCAAAACTAACTGACCCGCTCTAATAGGAGGACTCACTTACACTGGAAAAAATCAAAGTCTTACCAAGTATATTTGTCTCATTTCTCGTCAAAATATCTCATTACACTTAATATAAGACACAACTGCCTAACAAGTACTATTTCAGCCAGATATAGGGACTTGTTTGAAGACAATACATCTGGAATATCTTGTTAAATGAAAAAGTCTTGAAAACAAATTGTTTTGAGTCACATATCATATGAAAAAAGCTTTTTTTTTCCATTTGAAGAGGTTTTTAAGCTAATTTCAAGATCACTTTTAACTCAAAAGTCCTAAATATCACATCTTATTTCAAGAAATCTTGACAAGCCGATTTTCACTAGTTCCATTGGCAGATTTATTTGCTTATTTCAAGCAAAAACGTCTTTTATTTGTTGCTTTTCTTACTTATTTTTGGAGGGGCATTTTTTCCAGTGTAACCCCTGTTCTTAAAGCTCTTCGTTGGCTGCCAGTTTCCTCTGGGATCCATTTTAAAATGTTGGTTTTAACTCTCAGAGCATCAGGCTCCACCCTACATCAGTGACCTGATCCAGCCTTACACCCCAGCTGGGGATCTGAGGTCTGTGGATCAGAACCTTCTGACTCGTTTCCGGACCAGAGGAGACCGATCCTTCCAGGCGGCTTTGGAACCATCTTCCGCTCTCTCTGCGTTCGATGGAGTCTGATGACGCCTTCAAAAGGCAACTTAAGACCTTTTTATTTGTTCAGGTTTTTGCTTTATTGTCTTAGGGCTGCTATGATTGTCACTGAGTTGCCTTTTAAACTTCCTAACTGTGTATTGTTTCTGTTGTACCTGTAAGGCACTGCACAAATAAAGATGACTCACTCACTGACTTACTTACAGAGTCTTGCAGGAATGAGATCATTCGGGGGAAAGCATTAAAAGCCATTAAAAGCTTTCAAAACAAACTCAACATGATGATCTCATGCTCACAGCTTGAGAAAAGCCATGCACCTATGACCGCATGCAAATTTTCTGCTTAACTTACGTCCTTAATTGAGGTTATTCCCAGGCTACAAAAAAAAATGTGTTTCGCATCTGCGAGTTTGTGAATTATAAACACGACTGAAGTGTTTTCTTCCTCTCAAGATGTGGGCAGTCCCACTTTCCTCAGCCCTCCATCCGGGGGTCCTAATGCTGCTAATCCATCACCGCAGCAGCCCTGCTCTCCGGCCAGGCCCAGGTTGAACAGATTAAGCAGGGAAGTGTGTTGTTTTGTCGCACTGCTGTGGCAGGACATGGCAACGCGTGCAGAGAAATCTGTCATTCTGTCACGGGTTCTGGCCACGATAGCACCGACGTTATTTACCCACCGAACCCCCACGGCTGTCAGAACCTATCTGCATGATGACCTGTGAAGATCCATGGAACCCTGGATAAAATGCCCCTCCAAAAATAAGTTAAAAAAAACAACAAATACAAGACGTTTTTGCTTGAAATAAGCAACAAAATCTGCCAATGGAACTAGTGAAAGTCGGCTTGTCAAGATTTCTTGAAATAAGATGTGATATTTGGGACTTTTGAGATAAAAGTGATCTTGAAATTAGCTTAAAAACCTCTTCAAATGTAAAAAAAAAAAGCTTGTTTCATATGATATGTGACTCAAAACAATTTGTTTTCAAGGCTTTTTCATTTAACAAGATATTCCAGATGTATTGTCTTCAAACAAGTCCCTATATCTGGCTGAAATGGTACTTGTTAGACAGTTGTGTCTCATATTAAGTGTAATGAGATATTTTGACTAGAAATGAGACAAATATACTTGGTAAGACTTTGATTTTTTCTAGTGAAGCGACACGACTGAGCGCCCTAAATTCAATTCAATTCAATTTAATTTAATTTAATTTAATCTAATTTAATTCAATTTAATTTAATTCAATTTAATTCAATTCAGTTTTATTTATATAGCGCCAAATACAACAAATGTCATCTCAAGGCACTTAAAGCGGCAGTCGGCAACTTTTTTTTTGTCATATTAGCTTGAACTGTCATGGGATTCTGGAAGTAGAATATTAAATAGGCTGTTTAGGAAAAATAACGAGATCTGTAGCTCCCTCTGAAGCCTGTAATCATGCTTGCAAAAACCGAGCGCTCCCGGCTGTTTTTAACCAATCAGGTTAGGGTGGAGGAATCCTACCTGTCAATCACAGCTTGTGCACACGCTGCTGAGCGTGAGTCTGTACGCAGCTTGTGTGCGCTCACACTGGTGTGAACTCACGTGCACAACCTCGTCCACAGAGGGGGAGGGGTTTGGGGGGGGATTCGGAGCTTGTTAGAGGTTGGGGGAGGGACCTGAAAGTTGTGTCTGTTCGAATTTTCCGACTTTAGACTCGGAATTTTGAAAACTTGCCGACTGCAGCTTTAAATAATAAAGTCCAATTCAAGCAAATTGGAATTCAATTCATTGTAATCATAATTATTTATAAAATAATCCAATTCATTCATATAGAGCCAATTCAAAAACAATTTCCCAGCTAAGGAAACCAACAGATTGCACTGAAAAAAATCAGTTTATTTCCTGTCAATCATTCAGGAAATAATTACATCAAGAGCTGCAAAGACGTTGTTGTGAACTACGTGTGACGCACGCAGCAGGGGAGCGCTTCAACTTTGGGTTAGGGGGGATTATGGGGGTACTTACTTGCACTGTGCGTGGTAATACTTAATCAGGTTCTGCAGGAGGTCCACTCCTTTCTTGGTCTTGATCTCGTTTACTTTGATCAGGTACTGCAAAGGAGAAGAGAGGAGCAGAGTTCAGCCGGCAGCTGAAGTTCAGGGCCATGCTGAAAGGATTTTTAGGGTTTAATGAGGTCTGTTGCACAGACAGAGAGGGCTTCCACTCTGCCACAGACGCCCCGAATCTGAGCACTTTGCATTATGATAATCGTATCTGAGGGCACATACGCTTCATGAAGCCTTTGATGATCAAGCCAGCCCTGTGTAGACACTGAGTGGGGACCAGAATGGTAAACAGTATCGAACATGCACCGTCCCTCTGCCTTGATCTAAATTGAGTTTCAAAAGGGGTGAAGGGAAGTGTATTACGCTATAAAAAATAATAAAAAAAAAGAGGAGCTTTTAGAGGACACTGGAAAAAATGCCCCTCCAAAAATAAATAAGAAAACAACAAATAAAAGACGCTTTTGCTTGAAATAAGCAACAAAATCTGCCAATGGAACTAGTGAAAATCGGTTTGTCAAGATTTCTTGAAATAAGATGTGATATTTAGGACTTTTGAGATAAAAGTGATCTTGAAATTAGCTTAAAAACCTCTTCAAATGTAAAAAAAAAAAGCTTGTTTCATATGATATGTGACTCAAAACAATTTGTTTTCAAGACTTTTTCATTTAACAAGATATTCCAGATTTATTGTCTTAAAACAAGTCTCTACACTGGAAAAAAATCTAAATCTTACCAAGTATATTTTTCTCATTGAGTATCTCATTACACTTAATATCAGACACAACTGCCTAACAAGCACCATTTCAGCCAGATATAGGGACTTGTTTGAAGACAATACATCTGGAATATCTTGTTAAAGGTTGGGTAGGGGTTCTTTTTCTGGAACATTTTTTTACATATTGCTTGAAATACTCTTCACACCCTCATTGCAACCAATTAATTAAAAGTTTTGACACAAATATGAAAAGTTTTAGTGGCCTCTAGAACGTACAATCTAGGAAAAACTGTATCCAATCATTGTGAACGGACCGTTCACAATGATTGGATTCTGATGCCGTCTATCAAACTGCAATCTGCTCCTCCCTCCTCCTCCTCCCCCCCCCTGTGCGCGTACCCTGCTCCGTGAACGAAGCTTGGCAGGAAGCTAAACTAGAGCCAGCTTGGCTAGCACCTAGCATTATTAAACGTATAGTTAGCATATACTAAATACTAAATACGGCAACGATCGATGCTTGCTGTCAGAACAGCGCTCGTGCACCTTCGTGCTTGTGCTCGTTCATGTACTCTAGAGGCGTGCCTTCGGGGGGAAAGTGAAGAAAAGGGTTGGGACTTTTTACCTGTGTATTTTCAAAATGCAGCTTCGCTGGACTCAAAATCCAGGATCTCCTACCCTACCTTTAAGTGAAAAAGTCTTGAAAACATCTTGTTTTGAGTCACATATCATATGAAACAAGCTTTTTTGACATTTGAAGAGGTTTTTAAGCTAATTTCAAGATCACTTTTATCTCAAAAGTCCTAAATATCACATTTTATTTCAAGAAATCTTGACAAGCTGATTTTCACTAGTTCCATTGGCAGATTTTTTTGCTTATTTCAAGCAAAAACGTCTTTTATTTGTTGTTTTTCTTACTTATCTTTGGAGGGGGGGAACTTTTTTTTCCAGTGGAGGAGCCTTTTCGGGCGTCTGAGGATTCAAAACAAATGTCTTCAAACCGCACAGCCACCAAACAAATGAATAAAAGATAATCTTTAATCCTGCGGCCAGCCAATCCGCACAGATTTACGAGGAGTCGCAGCTAAGACCATTTTCAGCTCTGCAGTCAAGTTTAATCTATTGTCTGAGGCCTCTGACGCCAACGTCTAGTTTCAATTTGCTCCTTATATCATGTGCCATAGCATGCGAGTTAGCACACGCATGAGTGCACGTGTGTGTCTGCGCACGCATGTGCCGTCCCTTTGTCTCCCCGACAGCGCCCGTAGGACGGGGGGGATTATCCGCATTTTGTCTGGGCCTCGTGTGGTTTCGGTTTTTCCGGAGAGCGTTGCCGCATGAGCGTGTTTGAACCCTTTTGTGTGAATGAGCAGCCACGTTCGCACTGCTGCCGCGTCTGTGCAGCAACATAATGCAGCCTGCTGAGCCGTGCCTTTCCACACTCCTCCGCCGGCAGTGTGGGATGAAAAGGGTGAGAGCATCCAGTAATCTGGTGATTGAGTAACGTGGGGAGAGTGTGAGAGCGCCAGGGTGCAGGCAGCAGAGAGAAACGAGGTTAAGTGGGATGAACAGATTGTACCACTGACTGCAGCACACAACAACAGCAGCACTGATATTTCCAGACATTAAAGGGATAGTTCGCCTCATTTGACATGAAGCTGTATGACATCCCATATCAGCAACATCATTTCTGAACATCTTCTTACCCCCTGCTGCGTCCTGTGAGCAGAGTTCCAGCCTCGTTTTGGTGTTGATGAAGGTAGTCCGGCTAGTTGGCTGGGGTTTAAAAAATAAAGCGCTTTGCTTCTCAAAACAATATGCGTTCAACAGAGTAATACATTTGCATCACAAAATGGTTCTCCAGGAAAAAGTCAGACCTCACAATCGCTTGGCCCTATTTTCTCTCCCTTCATATCACTGCCTGCTGTGCAGACCGAGCAGCAAACACCGTAACAGGTGCAGCTATCGCTCCACTGGAAAAAATTAAAGTCTTACCAGGTATATTCTTCTCATTGAGTATCTCATTACACTTAATATCAGACACAACTAACAAGTACCATTTCAGCCAGATATAGAGACTTGTTTTAATACCACACATCTTGAATATCTTGTTAAGTGATACGAAGGGAGAGAAAATAGGGCCAAGCGATTGTGAGGTCTGACTTTTTCCTGGAGAACGATTTTGTGACGCAAATGTATTACTCTGTTGAACGCATATTGTTTTGAGAAGCAAAACGCTTTATTTTTTAAACCCCAGCCAACTAGCCGGACTACCTTCATCAACACCAAAACGAGGCTGGAACTCTGCTCACAGGACGCAGCAGGGGGTAAGAAGATGTTCATAAATGATGTTGCTGATATGGGATGTCATACAGCTTCATGTCAAAAGAGGCGAACTATCCCTTTAACGAGTGTTGACGGAGGGTTAGTTTGGGGTCTGTGATTATTCTGGCTCTTTTTAATTGGTTGAGAAGGTTCTGTGTTTATAGCATGCTTCAAAATACAGACCCGAATCGTCCACTTTAGGGTCAACTAATTAATAAAACGAAGAAAAATTTAAACAAAAACAGGAACAAAATGTTTTGTGTCCAATATTTAATCACACTGAAACAACAATTCAATTAACCTCTCAAGACTGGATGCAACGTGCGAGTTTACACTGTTTTAGGACCAAGTTTGGATGCATGAGCGGGAGAATGAGCTTGTATCATCGTCCCAAACTGTCGGGATCATTAATCATTTAAAACAGCAACGTCTTCTTTCACTGTAGAGCCGTGCAGCACATCTATTTAGCCCCTTTTTCTTTGTTTTTGGTGAGCAGCCCACACAAACTCAGGCTTGAAGGCTTGTTGAGATGCAGTGCTGCTACCTGAACACTTCTGTTCTTTAAAATAACTTTTCTCTGCTGCTTATGTGAAGATAAATGTAATATAAATAATATATTCTACACTGTGATTAAGCTTGAGATCGATCATTTAAGAAAATCATAACATATAAGAGAGAAATTCTCATTTAATTCACATTATTTCTGGCCTCTTAACTGACCAGTACAGTATTTGGCCTTAAAGAGATCATTTATGTGCAGAAACACAACAGCTATCTCTTCATTTTGGCAGCCTCCAAAGACTAAAATACTCTTAAAACCTCAAAGTCATCACACTGTCGGTACAGAGAGGCCAACACTGGTCCAATATGCTGATGCAGAGCTGCGAGGCATCTCAGAATGAAACTGGTCTGAAATGTAAAACCAAGTCTGGAACAGCGGAAGCTGAGAAAAGAGGAAGCCGGTGTTAATGTGATGTGGGAGATACAAGTCTTTCTAGGAAACGGGCAGCAACCGGAGGCGGGCTGCGGAACTGGATAATGAATAATGGGTAGATCTTCTGAAGTTATGCAGAAAATGGAAGTTATGGCCGTGTTTTAACCCTTTGTGCGGTCTTAATATTCTGTTTACTCCCCTTGTCCTATCAAAGCCCCAAAATAAAGCAACTTAATTGAATTTTAAATCCAAAATCTATTTTGTATGATGAAACCACCTGTTATTTATCTATTCAACTCAATTCAATACATTTTTTAGCATGTATTTTTTGTTTCACAATACAAAAAGACAATCACCAGTTTTCAGGATTACATTTTTTTTTTTACCACAAACAACAGTTTTCTTGTTTTCTCAGATTTCTTTTACATAATAAAGGTTTATTATTGCTATTATATAAATGTGAAGTAATTACTTCTGAATTAATTATATTGAAAGGGGGAAAAAACAGTCAACTTTTTAAAGTTTTTTAAAGGGACACTATGTAATAAGTTAAGTCATTTATTAGCTCAAATCAACATATTCATTCATAAATTAGTCCTCATTGGTGTAAAATTATCTCTGTCAAAAATCTCAATTATCCTCCTGAGTGAAGAATAACTTGTCTGTATTTACATAGAGCGGGTAAGCTCTATGGAGGCCGCCATAAAGCACTTCGAATCGCGTTTTCCCCAACGCCAGGCCTGAATGGCTTATTACTGGTGCTAATGGTAAATAGATTTTATGTCGTAAATTATCCCACTAATAATGCATTGATTGTTACCAAACTTCTGCCGTAGTACACATAGGCTCTTAACTCTCAAAACGAGGCATTAGAAAGTTTGTAAGTTTACTGGGAGTTTATTTAAAAGAACACTTTCCAGATAGCAACTACACACTGCTGCTAACGCTAACGCTACCGCTGCTAACGCTAACGCTGCGTCAACGTCACTTCCGGTAACTCCCGGAATATGATTTGCACACCAAAGGCTATGTCAACTTATGTTATCTGACATGTTATCTGTCATCTGTATTTATAGTGTTATTGTATGTGTGTTATGTAATCCTTTGTACTGTGTGTCTTGATGTCTTTTTGTTTGTATGGACCTTGAGTCTGAAGCTACAGCTTCTTGAATCTTGACACATACCGCTTGCCGTAGTTCAAGAAGTTGCAGCGCACATTTGAAAACGCAAGGCGCTAGAGAGCAAATTCATTCGACTTTGCAAAATAAAATTGCACCACTAGATGTGGGAAGAAATTACAAAGTGTCCCTTTAGGTTAACTTTTTTCTTGTTTAAATGTTTTTATAATTCACGGGTCAAAAATGACCCATAAGACAATCTTTGTACCCTAGTGGTGTACAGCCCACATGGAAGCATAAACAAAAATAAAGTATGACTTTTTCTAATGATAGAAGACAACAGGAGGGTTAAATAATAATGTCAGAGGAATCAGATAAATATCACAAGCCTCTCTGCTCCAGACTGAGTTTAGTTCAGTGTCAGGCTCTCTCTTTACAGCGTTACTGTTCTGGTTCATAATCAGCTTTTTGGGGATTTTCTGCCTGAAACAAGCGGTTGCTCTTACAAGCATTGGATGTGCTGTTTTTAACAAAAAATGTTTTATCAGCTAAAAGGCATCAGATTAATTTCAGAAGTTTAATATCTGCATAACTCAGACTAATACTGTAGATGACCAATGGGTGCTTTAACAAGCGAGTTAAAGCCGATAAAGTTGATTTATTACCTCTTTGCGAACGTAAAAAAAAAGGTAGAATGACGTAAAAAGCTAAAAATGCATTGAAATGAATCACGAACAGTCCTCTGTTGTTTGAGAAGTTGTGTCTGGCTAATGATACTGGCTAATAAATCCACGGCTAATAACGTGGATTTAAGAGTTCAGTAGCTTAGATCCCTTAGTGACTATCTTTTTTAAAAAGTGACTAGAAACTATTTAAGCAACGTTGAGGGAATTTAGTCGTATTTAGTTTTATGATACATGTAACTTGGCCACACAGAGTGGGAGAGAAGCAAACAGATGTAAAAGATTAGCATAAAGAAGAAGTCAAGCTACATCATGGTGTTATAAAGATGCTAATTAGCACAAAATATCATTTAGCAACACTGATTCACTTTTTTTTAGCATGATTTCACATCATTTAATTGGAAGTAGTTTGCAGCACTTGCTGTGTTATGTTTGCAACTTTTATTTGCCTCAAGTGGCAGAGAACTTGTCAGGGGAAACTTGTGCCAGCATTAGCATGTAGCCAAGCCGATTAGCAACTGGCGTTAGCATCACAGCAGCTATCACTCAGAGGGGTAAAAATGTTCTTACAGGACGATATTACATAGTTGCCACTAAAATATTCAATGTAGTTTAATTTATTCCATGTGTTTGCATGCTAATATGCTAAAATGAGTGGGTGAACATGGCAAAATTTCACTCGCAGCCTAACAGAGATGGTAGCATGGCTATATTTTAGTTTCCATCATGTGCACTCCATCTTTGATTCCTGTTTTGCATTACTGGAAAACATTACCCGTAATTAAATCTGATTGAGCCTCAAGTTTGTGCTCTGAAACATAATACAGGTAAAAAAAAAAAGTGGGAATATTTGAGAGCCACTCTGAGGGGAGGGGGGGGGTGAGTAAGGAGTGTACATAAAGTGCTAAAATACAAGGGACAAAAGGACTGCAGTGAGTTTTGTAGAGAATAACTGGCAGAACCAAAAGCAATGCAGCAGCCGTTGGTCCATTATGTAATTTGAGAAAAGAAAAAAAAATCCTCCCAGGATAAAACAAGATGTAGGCGTCACCGCCCACCACCAGAGAGGATTTTGGCAAAGCACAGTGAGCTCTAACAGTTTGTTCTGACTCTCTTGGGCACAAAGAGAACTCACATTTGCTGTGTACTTAATTCTCGTTGTCAGATTTCTTAAAACTTGGCCTCTGAGCACAAGCGTCACGCCGTAATCAAAAGCTTACAGATAAACACTTCAATTTAAAGCGGCCCGTTGGATTGTTTAGTGCAAGCTCGAATATCTGACTTCTGTCATTACACTTTCAGGGTTGCACTTTATGGTAAATGCGCTGTTACATAAGCACTTCAGGTCAAGTCCTGACAAACATAGCTTTCTCATGAAGGTAGAGCTGCATCATTTGACTCCACCCTAAACCTAAACATGTGTTACTGCTTTGGTATAAATTATTCAGATCACCGAAGGGAGAAAAAACAGCTTAATCTCAACTATTTTAGGTTATTCTGTTGTTTAATCTGTTGAATGACTCATTTGGAATTGATTGTGTGATTGTATTAAAATTGGCTTGAACTGGATCTTTTAGGTGCCTTAGAGGAGACCTGATAAAGGCTGTGTTCGAAACCGCATACTACATACTACATATTTCCATACTGCATACTCATCAATCAGACAGTATGCAGAGTGTTTACCCACAATGCATTTTGCTCCTGCCCGAGCCGATATCAGCCGGCCTGAAGCTGATTTCTCTTAAGCTCTAAACTCTGTAAACTTTAGCAACATTTGAAACATTTTCAGGTGAGAAAGTAGTCGTTTAGATCCCCAACGTGTTGAAAACCTGACAAAATACCGGCTGTTTACAATTTTGTTCCCACGAATTCGGCGCTACTAAAGCTAGCCGCAGTGAGCAACGCACTTCCGGTTATTTTCACAAAAATGAAATACCCGTTGCCTTTTATCACAGGGAAAGCCATTACGATACAATCGGTGCTTTTGTTTTGAAAACAGGAAGTGAACCTACCCTCGTTGTAGCTAGCTTGAAACTGCCGTTTTGACAGGAAATGACCATCGGCGACGTCACGTTACGTTGCATCTTGGGTAGTTTGAGTATGAGTAGTAACCTTATGATGCGTACCCAACATTTCGGAGAATCTAGTATGCATCTGGGAATATCTCGCTTACTCAAACTCGCATACTAACTCAAAACGTTAGTAGGAGTAGTAGGAGAAGTATGCGGTTTCGAACACAGCCAAAGTGTAGAAACTCAGCAATCCTGACTTTAACGCTCCCCATTGGAGCGTTCATAAAGCAGAGGTTCACAGTGACACAGCTGCTGTAAAAGCACCCACCATGTGTGAGAGCCAGGATAGCAACACGTGTGATCTGCATCTGGTTGATCACATACACATCAACAAACACAAGCTAGCAGGAGCTAGGTGGCATTAGGAGACCATTCTTCTTCAAATCTAGGTTAAAAACCTACTTATTTAGGATGGCTTTTAATGCCCAGTAGTATGATGGCACTTTTATCTTATTTGATTTTGTTGTATTTTATCGCTTTCACTGTTCTTTTATTTGTTTTTACTTATTCTTCTCTTTATTTATTACCTGCTGTAAAGCACTTTGGTACATCGTAAGGATTGTCTGTAAAGGGCTGTATAATATATAATAAAATACATTTACATTCAACCTGAAAGGGTTGAGCTCATTTCCGGGTGAGATCACCGAGACTACCGATCAATCAGATTTATTTCTTATTAAGGGTTCCTTCACTTCACCGGGCTGATGTGACTCATCTGATCGTCAGCTTCGATTCTAAATATCCGATTTGTGGTTCTTGTGGTTGCTATGCAACCTGAGTTGTGATTTAACATGGCTTTTTCCTTACACCCACGTGCTGACTGCCATGAACCCGGATCACCACTACAGCTCTGCTGGCAGCAGCAGTTTAGTTGTTTAGCTTTTCTCCTCCATCTTGATCTTCTTCCTTAACTTTCAGAGTTTGGGTCTGGTGCATCGGCTCCCCGGGATGCAGAATTCCAAGATGAAATTATAAAGAGTTACGGAAAGGGACACGAGGCAGCGGTCTATTATTCTATGATGATTCAGTCTCTTGGCAACGGGCCCATTTCAGCCCTGCAGAAGACGTGGGAAAGGGATCTGAACCTGACATTTAGGGATGAAGATTGGAACAGAATCTGTAAAAATATTAAAGTAGTTTCAAGGGATGCAAGAGTACGCTTTTATTGGACTAGATTATTTAGATTAGGATTATTACCCACATCAAGTCTGAGGAAGGTAGTTTAGTTCATGTTTTATGGTCATGTGATAAAATCCAACAATTTTGGACTAATATTTATGATAATTTGTGTGAGATAGCAGAGATACAATTAGCCATTTAGCCCTAGATTATTTATTTTGGGTGATCGTTCAGTTCTGACAGGACAGGATAAACATATCAAAAGTTATGTCCAAACCAGTGTCATGACTGAAGTACTTATCAGGGGATAGAAGACGGAGGGGGTGCCCTCTCTTTAAGAGTGGGTGGTCTGGATCTACATGAAGCAAAGTGGCGCAAAAACTTTTTAAAGAGCTCCTGAAAGGGGTCATATAGTGGAGAGGTGCACGTTTTAAGTAGTGGTGGATAAATACATAACAGTGCTTCTTCTTATTGTTATTCATTGGTCACTTTATATTTTTAAACTGTTTTTTAAATAGTTTTTTAAATTTTTAAGATTTTTTTTAAAGTGTTTATAATTGTATAAACATTTTTATTGCTTTATTATGTCTTGCTACTGGATGCTTGAATTTCCTTCGGGATCAATAAAATATCTATCTATCTATCTATCTATCTATCTATCTATCTATCTATCTATCTATCTATCTATCTATTTATTTTCTGTTAACCAATCATTTCTCTGACGTAGCGCTTATTTTACTAATTTGATGTATCGACCTTGTTTGGAGCTGTTTTCTGTGTTTAATTTTGTTATAGTTAATTTATGTGTTGTTTACATTGATGCAAATAGTGCAGCGACATGAAGTAGCTATAACCAAAAAGGGATCAGCATGGATGGTGGTGGCTTGGGAGGGGTTTCTTTGCTGGGGGGGTTACTGTTGTTAGTGTACTGTTGAAATAATGAAAATAAAAAATGTTGAGGAATGGAAGGATATAGTTAATGAATTATACTTAATGGAAAAAAATGACTTTTTCACTTTGCCTACAAATGAACAGATTTAATAAGTTGTGGTCAGAATGGGTCTCCTATGTACAACAGTCACGGCCAGATTTAACGTGGAGTTAACAAATTGATAGATTTGGTTTTTGTGGTGGTGTTTTGTCTTTTTGTTTGTTTTATTTATCTAACTCTTGGGATTTACTTGTTTTGTTTTAGTTTTTCTCATAATCTGATACACAGCTCTACTGTCTAAGGAAAAGGTTGCTCGGTCTCCTGTTTATTTTATTTAATATTTTATTTAATTGTTTAAAGAAACCCAGATGTTGATGTCCCAACATACCATGTACATTTCTGTTACATCCCTCTGTAATTTTTATTTTAATAAAAAAAAAAGGAAAAAAAATGGGAAAAAAAGTAAATAAAATAAATAAAATAAAATAAATGAAATCATACTAAATATAATAATAAAAAATAATAATAATAATAATTAAAAAATAATAATAATAATAATAAAAATAAAAATAAAATTAATTAAAAAAAAAAAAATCACAAAGAACTGTTTTCATGTTGTTTTCCGTTGTTGTTGGGTATCTGCTGTAAATGCGTCTTTCAGTTGCTTTCACTTATGACCGTTCGAACATGACATCAGCCAGTTTGAGCTTGGCTGGTAATGTGAACCCAGGCTCCTTATCCAGATCGCTGTGCATTAAATCCAGGTGTAAAACTGCTCACCTCACACATCTGGAGCTGGAACAAGCGGCGCTCTTTCTCCATCTCCTCTGCGATCTCAGCCCCGGTGATCTCAGTGCGGATCATCCCGTGCTGCTTGGCATGCTCTCGCTTCTCCTTCTCGATCTTTGTACTGACACAGAAGAGAAGAAAAGTCACCTCTTTGTCTGGACTTACATTGTATGTGCTCATCTGCTTTGTGAGGAGGCATTTCTGCAATGCACCTGGAGGGTCCAAACAGACATTTTTCAGTGCTCTATAATAAGCAAGCTTGTGCATTATGCAATCATCCACTTACAACTTGGCCTCGTAGTCTTTCCATGCTTTGTCAAAGGGTTTCTTTATGTCCTGCAGACACACAAGAGGGACAAGACTCAGCAAACTACAAAGAGGTCACTGTTGGGACAGAGTTATTTACAGGTTGACCACGACTTAATGCCTCGTTCCGCTAACGATTCGCGGCCCGAAAGCCCTGCCAGTGATCACGCCCCCTTCTTCGACCTCTAACATGGAGAGTTCATGACAGAGTTAGTCGCCGCTCGCCCCAAACACAACACAAAGGCAGTGTTTACTCCGGCCAGATTTATAGCTGAAGAGAGAAGGCTTCTCTGGCTGCTCCCTTAATCACAGGCACAAAAGTTTAGAGATGGAAAGAGACACGCTGATGAGGCATTTACCCGCAGAGAGACGCACGCTTCCACAGTAAATCTTACCCCTTTCACGCCTTTCAGATCCCCCTTCAGCAGAGAGTCCAGGGTGAAGATCACATTGTGGCTGAGGCTCTGGAGCTGCAAGAGGACACAGAGGAGCAAACGTGTGAGGAATCATCGAAAAAAAAACACCGGGAGACGACCACACTGGAAAAAAATCAAAGTCTTACCAAGTACATTTGTCTCATTTCTAGTCAAAATATCTCATTAAACTTAATATAAGACACAACTGCCTAACAAGTACTATTTCAGCCAGATATAGGGACTTGTTTGAAGACAATACATCTGGAATATCTTGTTAAATGAAAAGGTTGAGTCACATATCATATGAAACAAGCTTTTTTTTTCCATTTGAAGAGGTTTTTAAGCTAATTTCAAGATCACTTTTATCTCAAAAGTCCTAAATATCACATCTTATTTCAAGAAATCTTGACAAGCCGATTTTCACTAGTTCCATTGGCAGATTTTTTTGCTTATTTCAAGCAAAACCGTCTTGTATTTGTTGTTTTTCTTACTTATTTTTGGAGGGGCATTTTTTCCAGTGTCCTCTTTGGACCGGAAAGGTTAATAATCGCTCATTTTTTTACCTTTGACCTGTCCTGAGCAGGAACATGCTGTGCTGTATCTGCATGTACTTCTTATTTCTGTCTCTTTGTGTTTAAACTTCATGTCAGATCAGAGCTGTGAATGAATGTGGAAGCTGCAAACACATCTTACTCTGAGGCAGACGCAAATAAAGCAAAAGGTGCCATAAAAGCTACAAAAAGTAGCTGAAAATGCTCTTGACAATCTTTACAAGCCGATTTTCACTAGTTCCATTGGCAGATTTTTTTTCTTATTTCAAGCAAAAACGTCTTTTATTTGTTGTTTTTTTTTACTTATTTTTGGAGGGGCATTTTTTCCAGTGCATCAATGAATCAGGCTTCTACACACATCCTGTGTGAGCAGAGGAAGCTTCATGGAGCTCAACATGACCCCTGGAACAGCAGTTTCATTTAGCCACAAACATGAGAATGAAGCATGACATAAAAATGGATCGAAAAACATCCTGCTGCCAACATTAAATATGTGTTAATTAGGGCTGGGCAACGATTCAAATGTTTAATCTAATTAATCTCATGATTTCCCTGATTAATCACGATTAATCGCATTTGTACGCAGAATCCAAAAATGAATCCAAAAGTAGTGTATAGCTTTTAGCATTTAGCTTTATTTTAAATGTGCTGCCATATGAATGAAAGTGCCATAACATTTGTTGTGCAAACACACTTTTAACATCAGCATCTTTCTGTAGTTTTTATGTAGAAGCCTCGCTCCACTGTCTGTTTCCTTGAATGACTTGCTGCTATCAGTTGTGTGTTTTGCCTTTAAGTGATATTTTAGACTGGAACTACTACGCTGAGAAGACAATTCAACTTGGCTGTAAATGCAGGAGGTTTTTTAAAATTTATGTTGAAATACATGCTTTTATGTTGAAACAAGTAAAACAGGGAGTAGCGCCGGCTAAAGTGATCAGTATTACTTTGATTTTTTATTGGTACCCGTGACAATACTAAGAATTCTATTTCTTTAATGATTACAACAACTAATGTCGTCTTTTACTTTGTTTACACGAACATGTAGTTCTACAGTGCAGAAAGCAACAGACTTTTACAATAATAACATAAATAATAAAACCTGAGTTAATGCGCGATAAAATATTTAACGGCGTTAAATAATTAACAAGTTAACGCGATAATAACGAGTTAACTCGCCCAGCCCTAGTGTTAATGTGTTCCCGATGAACTCACTACTTCCTCT
Source organism: Odontesthes bonariensis (assembly GCF_027942865.1). NCBI lineage: Eukaryota > Metazoa > Chordata > Actinopteri > Atheriniformes > Atherinopsidae > Odontesthes > Odontesthes bonariensis. The sequence goes on from NC_134525.1 coordinate 3,448,771, forward strand.
TCGTCCGATGTTTAAAAAGCTGAGAAGTTTAAATTATAAAAAAGCTTTTGCAGGTTGAGTGGAAATAAAACACAGCCAGAAAACATTAAGCTGAGCCATGTTTCTGGCCTCCTGAGGAGTCTAAAACCTCCTCTCCTTTCTGACTGCAGAGAACAGAAAACTGAGAGAATGATGCAAAAGATGGCAGCTGCTTGATTCATGTCATTCAAATAAGCAAGGAAGAAGGAGGCAGCAATCACAGGACACTACACTGAAATGAGCTGGGAATGAATATAGTGTCGTGAGATTCTGTCTTCTAACTTCTAAGCCGTTTTCCTCAAATTTGACTTTAGATTCTTGAGATGTGAAGGTGGGGGGCACACAGCTACTGCCCTCTCCCCGTTCATGGGGTGGCTGAAATGAAGGCGTTTCTAAGATGGCTGCCAAACTGAGACACTTAGCAGAGGCTGTGTTCGAAACCGCATACTTCTCCTACTACTCATACTGACTTTTTTCCCGGATGCATACTAGATTCTCCTAAATGTTGGGTATGCATCATGAGGTTACTACTCATACTCAAACTACCCAAGATGCAACGTAACGTGACATCGCCGATCGTCATTTCCTGTCAAAACGGCAGTTTCAAGCTAGCTACAACGAGGGTAGGTTCACTTCCTGTTTTCAAAACAAAAGCACCAATTGTATTGTAATGGCTTTCCCTATGATAAAAGGCAACGGGTATTTTATTTTGTGAAAATAACCGGAAGTGCGTTGCTCACTGCGGCTAGCTTTAGTAGCGCCGAATTCGTGGGAACAAAATTGTAAACAGCCGGTATTTTGTCAGATTTTCAACATGTTGGGGATCTAAACGACTACTTCCTCACCTGAAAATGTTTCAAATGTTGCTAAAGTTTACAGAGTTTAGAGCTTAAGAGAAATCAGCTTCAGGCCGGCTGATTTCGGCTCGGGCAGGAGCGAAATGCATTGTGGGTAAACGCTCTGCATACAGTCTGATCGATGAGTATGTAGTATGGAAGTATGCAGTATGCAGTATGTAGTATGCAGTATGGAAGTATGTAGTATGCAGTATGCAGTATGCAGTATGCAGTATTTAGTATGCCGTATGCAGTATGTAGTATGTAGTATGTAGTATGCAGTATGCAGTATGCAGTATGTAGTATGCCGTATGCAGTATGTAGTAGTATGTAGTATGCAGTATGTAGTATGTAGTATGCAGTATGTAGTATGCAGTATGTAGTATGTAGTATGCAGTATGCAGTATGTAGTATGTAGTATGCAGTATGGAAGTATGTAGTATGCAGTATGCAGTATATAGTATGCAGTATGTAGTATGCAGTATGTAGTATGCAGTATGTAGTATGTAGTATGTAGTATGCAGTATGCAGTATGTAGTATGCATTATGCAGTATGTAGTATGCAGTATGTAGTATGCAGTATGCAGTATCCAGTATGTAGTATGCAGTATGTAGTATGTAGTATGCAGTATGCAGTATGTAGTATGTAGTATGCAGTATGCAGTATGCAGTATGTAGTATGCAGTATGCAGTATGTAGTATGTAGTATGTGGTATGTAGTATGCAGTATGCAGTATGTAGTATGTAGTATGTGGTATGTAGTATGCAGTATGCAGTATGCAGTATGCAGTATGTAGTATGTAGTATGCAGTATGCAGTATGCAGTATGTAGTATGCAGTATGCAGTATGTAGTATGTAGTATGTGGTATGTAGTATGCAGTATGCAGTATGTAGTATGTAGTATGTGGTATGTAGTATGCAGTATGCAGTATGCAGTATGTAGTATGTAGTATGTAGTATGTAGTGAAATATCAGGTTGTTTACCTGCCAGATGCTCGGCTGTGCTCACCAGTTCGTCTAAAGGCTGATTCATACTCGGCGCAACCTCGCTCATACTAGCTGGTCGCAAATGGCGCAAACGGTCACGTGACCCAAAATTCCGCCACGCCCCCCTTCGCAAGCTAGAAAATCCTCGCGCGGCGCAAGGGCGTGCACACAACTTTTTTTCTGACTTTGCGCGCGCTCAACCGGAAACAGCTGACCAAGAAAAAGAAAAAATGAACACTGCAGAGACCGCGGTGACCGAGAGGGTGCGCCTCTACAAACATCTGTACGACACGTCTATGAAGTTACACTGGGACAACACGGCAGTTGTCAGCTCTGAGATACATTCAGTTCTACACCCAGAGTAAATTCATTCCGCATCAGATGTGCCAGCCTCTGCTGACGTGACACCACAGGTGGCATTGTGTATGCTTTTCTTCGTATGCTTTTCAGCTTGTTTCCTCAACAGTGACGCTCGCTGGTCTGGAGAGAACTGCAAATGTGACGCATTCTCGGCGCAAACTGCGCTTATGAGCTGAAGGAACTGTGAAGGGGCTGGCGCTTTCGATGACGTCATTAATGGTTCTCGAGCCAGAACAGTTGCGCGTTTGCGCCGAGTATGAATCAGCCTGTAATGCGGACGTAAACAATTCAAAGAGCATCGTCGAGGGTTTCTACTTCAGCAGAACAATGAAGCTGAACATCGTTTTGCATTCAACTGCCCCAAAATACCAGAGAAGCAGAAGAAGAATGTCGGTGGAGCTCAAATGTCATGCTGACAATAATTGTGACATGTTGGGTGATAAGATGGTGAAGGCAGCTCAGCGGCAGCTGAGTTTAAAGAAGACACCGAGGCCTACTTTGGATTTTATGAACCTACCCAAGATTAAACACTAATATCATGGACCACATCAGCTGATTTACCCTGAACTCGCATCTAAAACTTAAAGGAACACAGCAAACTTTAGTATTTTGAGGCTGTAGCACAAACTGAGTATAAAAAGAACTTTATTATCATTATTATTATTGTTGTTGTTGTAATCCAAGAAGTGAAAAGGCGCTTTTGACTTGTGCCTGAGAAGAATCACCCAGTTTGGCATCTTTCATTGCTAAGAAGTCACTGACGTGTTCAGTTGTAGAAAGTAATGGGTTCAACAGCTGCTGAAGGCCTTGAAGCTGTGGTAAAAACTTCATTTTGGCACGCAAAAGCCAAACTAAAGCCTGAATAAAGGGCCGAGAGGAAAGCGAGATGAGCTGTGAAGACGACGGTCTTCAAAAAAAACGAGGATAAAGGGCACTGAGATGCATCCAATCATGAACAAGAGAATCTTAAATCAAACCGTGAGCCAAAGTATGGGCGACAAAACCAAAACACTGAGCTGCAAGATGCTAAAACGCTGCTAACAGATGAAGGGACGTGCTGACGTCGGGGGAATAATTCTCTGGAGGTTTTGTTGCTCCAAGCAAGCCATTCTACATTACACAGAGTCATTTGATCTTGTGTTAATATGAAAGTAGTGATTAGTGCAGCTTTTAAGCTTGGAGCTTAGGGGATGGAGAGAGAGAAAGAGGAGCACAGCGTTAGCTTCCTCTGAAAGAGGGGGAAAAAAAGACCTAAAAATACCCGAGCGTCGTCTTTTTGCTTCAACACATTCCTCCTGCTGCCGACAGAAGAAATCAGAAGCTCAGTCCTGACGAGTCTGTGGAAGAATTAGCAGAAGCCCGACGAGTCCTGCAGCTCTTGTTGCTGCAGCTTTGCTCAGCAGCTCTAACCATGAGGATCAGCAAGGTCATTTACAACAGTGCTAAGCATTTAAGTCCCTTTAGCTGTTAGCCAAGTCTACACGGACTCACAGCAGCAGTCGAGGGAGTAAACAACGCTTAATGGGCATTAATGTGCTGCTTAAGTGCCTGTCTTGCATATAGCTAACATCAGAATCAATCCTTCAGTGGCCGGCTGCCGGCGGGCTCTAACAACCAATCCTGGAAACTGTCTCCGTCTTTGCTTTCTCCGACCGCAAGGTTCTTTTTTTTTATTTTTATTGATAGATAGATAAAAAAAGTATATAAAAAAATGTATGTAACTATTTGTGCATACAAAAGAAATAAAATGAGAAATTAAAAAAATATAAATAAAAATTCAATCACATCAAGTGCTAATACATAACAAAACACCACACATTTTTCGAAAAGGGACAATACTTTTTTAGTTTCCCACCCTTTTTTAACTACTCTTCAGTTTGTAAATATCCTAACTATATAAATATATGCCATATATACACTTCCTAAATATCTAAATAAATATATAATCACAAAATAGATATATACTACACACATATCCTTGTAAACATAAATGTAAATTAGAATATATATATATATATATATATATATATATATATATATATATATATATATATATATGAACTATCCCCATAAATAAATATATACCACATACTATTTAAATTACAATATAACAATTAACCCTATTCTATTCATATATTTATCCCTCATCGTCCTTACTCATCGTGTTCTTTAAACAGAATTATATTTGTATTATTTCTGTCTCCAGACTGTTCCACAAAGTCCCCACACAGCTCGATACGCACATGCTTTTCATATTTATTCGGACCTTTTGGTTTTTTAAAAATTCTCAGAAATGTGAAGAAGATGCAGGAGAGCAGGTCAACTCTGTGACTGCACTGGAAAAAATTCCCCTCCAAAAATAAGTAAAAAAAACAACAAATAAAAGACGTTTTTGCTTGAAATAAGCAAAAAAAATCTGCCAATGGAACTAGTGAAAATCGGCTTGTCAAGATTTCTTGAAATAAAATGTGATATTTAGGACTTTTGAATTAAAAGTGATCTTGAAATTAGCTTAAAAACCTCTTCAAATATATAAAAAAAAGCTTGTTTCATATGATATGTGACTCAAAACAATTTGTTTTCAAGACTTTTTCATTTAACAAAATATTCCAGATGTATTGTCTTCAATCAAGTCCCTATATCTGGCTGAAATGGCGCTTGTTAGGCAGTTGTGTCTGATATTAAGTATAATGAGATATTTAGACTAGAAATGAGACAAATATACTTGGTAAGACTTGGATTTTTTCCAGTGTAGCACATGTAGGACACCCAGGACGCGCTCGGTTGATCAATACTCGTCTGCCGCTCGTGCACATAACGGCCGCCCTCAGGGCGCAGCTAATGGAAGGTCTAAAAACCTCAATGACGAGCGCCAAACATGGCTTTGGCTTTCCTTCAACATGCAGGTAGCGCCGACAGGTGATCTGTGTTGTTTCTGCACGGACACACATGCGCACACGGTCGTTCGTGGTGCTGCCAAGAGTATTTATGGCGTCTAATCTCGCTGTCAGCCTCAGGAGGAGAGGCAAACAGGCTCTGGCTCTTCTTCCAAACAGGGAATATCCAGTCCACAGTATTCGGGGCTCAGGGGTAGATATTTCCTCTGTGTCGGCCACCTTTATTCAGCCGGTGATTGATGAGGGCGTCTCGTTCAGATAAACCGAACCCGTCACCTGATGTAATCCTAATCTATATAGACTATAGATTAGGATCTATAGATTGACAGACTATAGATTAAAGCTCTGAATGGTCCAGGACCAGAACACATCAGGGACCTCCTGACCCAGTATGAACCTTCCAGACCCATCAGCTCATCTGGATCCGCTCTTCTATCAGTTCCCAGAGTCAGAACCAGACATGGAGAAGCTGCATTCAGCTTCTATGCTCCACATGTCTGGAACAAACTCCCAGAAAGCCTCAGATCAGCTGAAACACTAAAAAAAATCAAAGTCTTACCAAGTATATTTGTCTCATTTCTAGTCAAAATATCTCATTATACTTAATATAAGACACAACTGCCTAACAAGCACCATTTCAGCCAGATATAGGGACTTGTTTGAAGACAATACATCTGGAATATCTTATTAAATGAAAAAGTCTTGAAAACAAATTGTTTTGAGTCGGATTTCATATGAAACAAGCTTTTTTTTTTCATTTGAAGAGGTTTTTAAGCTAATTTCAAGATCACTTTTATCTCAAAAGTCCTAAATATCACATCTTATTTCAAGAAATCTCGACAAGCCGATTTTCACTAGTTCCATTGGCAGATTTTGTTGCTTATTTCAAGCAAAAACGTCTTTTATTTGCTGTTTTTCTTACTTATTTTTGGAGGGGCATTTTTTCCAGTGTGTATTTAAGTCCAGGTTGAAGACACACCTATTTTCAGCTGCATTTGACTAAAGCTCCAAATCTGAAGCTTGAGTTTCAAAACTTAATCACATTTTATCTCATTTTATCTATTGTTCTTATTTCTTTCTTTTTTGTTTAAAATTTAAATCATGCCTTTCATTTCTGCTGTTTTAATGTCTCTGTAAAGCACTTTGAATCGCCCTGTAATTGAATTGTGCTGCACAGATAAACCTGCCTTGCCGAATCTCAACCTCAAACTCAAATTCTAAACCACTTATGCAGGCGAAGACAGGAACAACAAGCTGTGTAAGGAAATTTGCCCTCTTACTATCCTGCCCTTGGAGGCAGGAGCACTCAGCTCGGGCTCGCCATCGCTAAGCTATCGATTTCCCTCTGAGTGCCGACACGCTGGACTCACCAGGTTCTTCAGGAGGGCGGACAGCTCCTTGGTGAGCGAGGAGAACTTGACGAAGGCCGTGCCCAGGTCAGGGTTGTCCCGGCTGATGAAGTTGCTGCCGAATTTGTCCAGAGCCTGGGCGTAGTTTTCCTCATTCTGGACATGATCTGCGTTTGAAGGAGAGAAGAAACGATTAGCACGACAGCTTAGCTCAGAGCGCTGCCGTTGCTAGGTCCCTACGGGGTGCGTTGCATTCGTGCTGCGAGTGTGGAGGATGATACAGATTTTAGAGACATGTACAACTGCAGCTCTCATGTCATGATGCAGTGCTGCATGAGGATCCGAAGAAGAAGAAGAAGAAAAAGTAGAACTAGAAAGCTGCAAGCAGCTGTATGCGGGACCGAGGTGTGCGCACGTTGGGGCATGCGCTGGACGCTGTAGTCGCGCAGCTCTGCCCACACGCACGACATCCTCTGTGTACATACGAGCACATAATAACCCCAATGCAGAGGGGTTTTTGAACATTTCTAGGGGGCGCCACTGAGCCATTTGCTCCGCCCACAAACGATACCCTTTACATACGTACGAGGTCGTCAGGGTGGACGTGTGTACCAAGTTTCATGACTTTGCGACGATGATAAGGCTTTCAAATCACAAACGCCATCACATGATTTTCACCGCCTGGCCACGCCCACACCGTTCAGAGTTTGGAAAAGTTTCCCATAATTTTTGTCCCCCCATGTCTTAAGAGTAACCTGGCCAAGTTTGAAGTCTGTAGCATTAAATATGTAGGAGGAGTTCGATCATATGCAAGGCGTGGAATCGGGCAAAAATGGCACGAAAACGCACCGTCCATCCAAAATGGCTGCCTTCCTGTGGACGTGGGACCATGGTGGCATGAGACTTTTTTGTGCGTCTGGGCATGATGAATGAGTTTACCGAATTTCGTTGTCCTACACGAAACTAACCCCAATGCGGGGACCATTTTTAAGCATCGTAGGGGGCGCTACAGAGTCAATGAGCGACTCCCAAAAATATAAAGTTTAGATTCTTTCATGTCGTCGACTGGCAGGTGGCGCTCGCAAAATTTCAAGAGTTTTCGAGCACCTTTTGCAAAGAATCGGACGAATACGGAAAGAAACTCTTACAGATACATTAGGTGTATCCAGGCCAACCAGAGGGCCAAAATACCCTCATGAGCTTTGAAATAAATAACCAGCTGGCAGGTTGTGGCATATTTCTGCTTTGTTTAGGTTCTCAAAAGCAAATGTTAAGCAAAGCTTTTTATTCTGGTTATTTATGTCTGTTTGGCTGGCTCCAGCGCTCTCTGCACACTGAGGTCATCTGGACCGGTCGGCGTGCAGTTGCAGCACAGATGGTTCCCTTCATGCAGGGAAAGCTTCGATTCTGAGGAACTAAAACACGAGAAAAGGCCCAAATGAAAGGAGTGTTACAAACACAGAAGCAGTAAGCAGTTTGAGGAAGTGAACTGTGCTCGGGGGCATTTGGGGCATGACTGCTGATGGAGCGGGACTGATCGATCCCTGCCTCAGTGCCTCTGGGCCACACACTCCTGATCACAGCCACTAATGCTGGTTCAGCACCGACACTTTTTCACTGAGACCTCAAAAGTAAAAGTCTTTAGAACTTAATACTAGGGCTGGGCGAGTTAACTCGTTATTTAAATATTTGATCACGCATTAACGCAGGTTTTACTTATTTAATTAAAGAAAAAAATAAAGAAAATCTTCAATTTATTTGGACTTTTGTGCCTTTAATGGATAGGAAAGTTCAGAGAGACAGGAAGCAGGGGGCAGAGAGAGGGGGAACGACATGCAGCACAGGGCTGTCCGATGCGGGACTCGAACCGGACTCGACCACCCCTGTTTTATTATTTATTTTATTATTGTAAAAGTCTGTTGCTCACAGGCTTTTATTTTGTAAAAGTCTGCTGCTGCGGAACCGGAAAAGAAAGTAATCGGCGGATCCACCAAACATGGAGAAGGGTACGGAACTTTTACTCGGCCATTTTCATTTTAAAGTTCTTCCAGACGGCGGAGTCGACAGAACCAAAGTCATCTGTAAACACTGCCAAGTTGAATTGTCTTCTCAGCGTAGTAGTTCCAGTCTAAAATATCACTTAAAGGCAAAACACACAACTGATAGCAGCAAGTCATTCAAGGAAACAGACAGTGGAGCGAGGCTTCTACATAAAAACTACAGAAAGATGCTGATGTTAAAAGTGTGTTTGCACAACAAATGTTATGGCACTTTCATTCATATGGCAGCACATTTAAAATAAAACTAAATGCTAAAAGCTATACGCTACTTTTGGATTCATTTTTGGATTTTGCGTACAAATGCGATTAATCGTGATTAATCATGTGATTAATTAGATTAAAGATTTTAATCGTTGCCCGGCCCTAACTAATAATAATAGTTGCAGCATGATCTGGTGAAATTGCCACGTTTCAGCTGTGGTTGATGAGGTCTGGGGGCCTTAGATCAGGAAGCCATGAGCAGTTTGCATGTTTGAGGCGGCTAATCTGCTTTTATTCTGTGTCCTACATGTTGACATCAGGGTCAGAGTTAACCCGAATAACAGAGCAGCAGCAGCCACAGTAATGGAAAGTGTGCCGGGTAGAAATAACCTGGAAGTAACTCCGCCGTCCTTTCTGTAGAAAGGTAACGGCTGAGTGCATCCATCGCAGATTCAGCCTAAATATCACGGGAGAGGAAACGCAGAGAACACTGTCAGCCCTGTTTGGAGTGAGTTTCCACGGCAACGAGCGCTCAGAATGGTTTGAAGCTCTGCAGGGTTCTCGTCTCAGCTGACCTCCCTCTCAGCTCTCCTCTCCACTATTGGCAACAGTCGGAACACCTTCCCCCTCCACCTCCTCTCCATCAGCAACTTAACGACGAGGACAGATGGCTCCCCAGAAGATCCAGACATTTTGTTCTGCTGGCGTTCACTCCGCACCAAGACGACTGGCTATTGTCAGAATTCCTAAAACAAGTCTTTTCTGGTCAGAAAAGTCCCTTATTTGTCCTTGTGTTGCTGCTCATCACATGTAGGAACTTTCCATTTGCAGGATCGCTTGAGTTTTGCTGCCACATCTGTGTTATTGTGAGCGTCCCTCCAGCAAATCGTTTGGTTCCAGGTGTGTGTGTCTCCGAAACTTTTGAGAACGCAGGAAATATCAGCGCCGTCCAAGGCTCCTCGTCCCCGAGCAGTTCTCTTCTAGATGTTGTTCTAAAACATTTTGTCTTTGGACAAAGAAACGTCATAAATTGCATCCTGTCGTCCGGTCCAATGATCAAAAAAGTAGTTCCTGTAGTTCAATAAAGTGAGATTAGGTTTAACCTAAAGTATTAAGTAGGGCTGGGCAACGATTAAAATGTTTAATCTAATTAATCACATGATTTCCCTGATTAATCACGATTAATCGCATTTGTACGCAAAATCCAAAAATGAATCCAAAAGTAGTGTATAGCTTTTAGCATTTAGCTTTATTTTAAATGTGCTGCCATATGAATGAAAGTGCCATAACATTTGTTGTGCAAACACACTTTTAACATCAGCATCTTTCTGTAGTTTTTATGTAGAAGCCTCGCTCCACTGTCTGTTTCCTTGAATGACTTGCTGCTATCAGTTGTGTGTTTTGCCTTTAAGTGATATTTTAGACTGGAACTACTACGCTGAGAAGACAATTCAACTTGGCAGTGTTTACAGATGACTTTGGTTCTGTCGACTCCGCCGTCTGGAAGAACTTTAAAATGAAAATGGCAGAGTAAAAGTTCCGTACCCTTCTCCATGTTTGGTGGATCCGCCGATTACTTTCTTTTCCTGTTCCGCAGCAGCAGACTTTTACAAAATAAAATAATTAATAAAACAGGGGTGGTTTGTGGCGTAGTGGGTTGAGCAGGCGCCCCATGTACAGAGGCTACAGAGGCTGATTATTCACAGTGTGAATGGATGTGTACCATTTAATGTTAAATAGTTCCTGTATTGATTCCTGATGATTAATGTGTCCTTACTGCAGACCTTCTAATCAAAAGGTTCTTTAAAACCTCTCTTTTGGATAACAATCTATCCATTTTCTTAACAGCTTGGCCCAGCTGCCAAGGAGAGGTGCGAGAGGTGGGCGACACCTGGCAGGCCGTCAGGCCATCACTCCGGTCGATTTACAGTCACAAACAAACCTAACATGAATGTTTTTGGACAGTGGGAGGCCGGAGAAACCTGGAGAAACCCGCGCAAGACGCAGAAAGACCCCAGTTAGGATTCAAACCGCCAACACAAGGGGAACAGATACTTTGCTTTCAACCATTTTCATTTTTCTTTTGCTTCATAAGCAAGTTAGTCGGTCATAAACCAGCTTTTTTTTATACTTGTGCATATGTAAAAGATAGATAAATGTTAGCAGATCTGAGGTTTATATCACACAGAGAGAGCTGATAGATTTAGTGTTGCAGGTATTACAGATTAAATTTAGATTAAACTTCGATTAAACTAAAAAAAAATGTAGATAAAGACTTGTTCAGCCTTTTTCTAACTGTGCTGTCATGACCTTTAACCTTTAACATGCTGACTGAGGCCCGCAGAGTCTGAGATGTAGCTCTTTGGGTTTCTGACCTTGGGGTGACCTTTAACCTTTAACATGCTAACTGAGGCCTGCAGAGTCTGAGATGTAGCTCTTGGGTTTCTGACCTTGGGGTGACCTTTAACCTTTAACATGCTAACTGAGGCCTGCAGAGTCTGAGATGTAGCTCTTGGGTTTCTGACCTTGGGGTGACCTTTAACCTTTAACATGCTAACTGAGGCCTGCAGAGTCTGAGATGTAGCTCTTTGGGTTTCTGACCTTGGGGTGACCTTTAACCTTTAACATGCTAACTGAGGCCTGCAGAGTCTGAGATGTAGCTCTTGGGTTTCTGACCTTGGGGTGACCTTTAACCTTTAACATGCTAACTGAGGCACGCAGAGTCTGAGATGTAGCTCTTGGGTTTCTGACCTTGGGGTGACCTTTAACCTTTAACATGCTAACTGAGGCCTGCAGAGTCTGAGATGTAGCTCTTGGGTTTCTGACCTTGGGGTGACCTTTAACCTTTAACATGCTAACTGAGGCCTGCAGAGTCTGAGATGTAGCTCTTGGGTTTCTGACCTTGGGGTGACCTTTAACCTTTAACATGCTGACTGAGGCCCGCAGAGTCTGAGATGTAGCTCTTTGGTTTCTGACCTTGGGGTGACCTTTAACCTTTAACATGCTGACTGAGGCCCGCAGAGTCTGAGATGTGGCTCTTTTTAGGTTTTATTCTGACAGACTTCCTCTGAGATAAGGAGCAGATTATTCTGCTCCGACATGTAGAACCTTGGAGCTGAATGTGGGTGTATTTTCTTTCTTTAAGCTCATTAAACGAGCAGCTCCCAGATCCCTCCAGCTTGCTTATCCACAGTCTGAGGCGAGACCGAGGTAAACCTATTATTTTTCTGCGGAGAACAAACAAACAAACGTCTCAAACTGTCAATTTACAGGGAGGAGGCTGCTCTCAGAAGAATTCAGTGGAAAATGACTGAAGATCCACGTCAAAGCAACCAGCAGAACAAACTCCGATGCTTTCTGGGACAGCACAGAAATCCTCTGGAGATGCTTCTTTACACTGGAAAAAATCTCAATCTTACCAAGTATATTTGTCTCATTGAGTGTCTCATTACACTTAGTATCAGACACAACTGCCTAACAAGTACGATTTTAGCCAGATATAGGGACTTGTTTTGATACAATACAACTTGAATATGTGATAAAGTCTTGAAAACATCTTGTTTTGAGTCATATTTCACGTGAAACAAGCTTTTTTTATTATTTGAAGAGGTTTTTAAGCTAATTTCAAGATCAACTTTATCTCAAAAGTCCTAAATATCACATCTTATTTCAAGAAATCTTGACAAGCCAATTTTCACTAGTTCCATTGGCAGATTTTTTGCTTATTTCAAGCAAAAACATCTTTTATTTGTTGTTTTTCTTACTTATTTTTGGAGGGGCATTTTTTCCAGTGTAGGAGAAGGCTGTGACAGCGCAGATAAACACAAGCCGGAGCACAATAAGCTGGTTAGAAACATGTCGTCTCACCTTGACCTGAGCTGTAAATGGCCTTCACCGACTTCTTCACCTTCTGGAGGGAGGTGCGGTCCTGGTCCAGCGCCTGAGAAAAGAAGAACCTTTTTAAAACATCTGCTGGTGGCTCCATGCTTTAAGAAGATGCTTTAGAACTCTTAAAACCAGTAAATCATCACTGCAGCACTGTGATTGCATCACTTGTGAAATATGACCTTCGTCACAGTGGCTCGTGTCTGCCATCCTCGCTCTTTCAGAGATTAATACTCAGAGTTTAACAACCGAAGCCTCGGTTCATTAAGTTAAAATAACCACAAATAGAGGGCTGACTGCTTTTCACTTTCTTTCATTTTGTTTATTTCAAACGAGCAATTCACTTACATATCTCCTGTCATCTTGCTGGTTTTGTACATGTATATATTGGTGTATGCATGGATATATATATTTATATATATGTAGAGATACATATTGCAGCGCTCGTGTTAGTTTGGGGTGGGATTTTTTTTTGTTTGTTTGTTTTTTGTTTTGTATGTTTTGTTATCAGTTTTGTTTTTCTAATGTTTGTACACTTACAACTGAAAAACCAATAAAAATAGTATTAAAAAAAAATAATAAAAAAATAAGAAGTTAAAATTAAAAGTGTGACGCTTGCTGAGTCATAGATGGAAATATCGTGTACAGTAATTCTACAATAAATGTTGTAGAATGATTTAAAAATAAATTTAAAAAAAATTAAAAAATAAATAGATAAATAAAAAATAAGAAGTTAAAATTAAAAGTGTAAATAAATTAAAAAAAATAAAATAAATAAAATAACAAATAAGAAGTTAAAATTAAAAGTGTAAATAAATAAAAATAAATAAATAAATAACAAATAAGAAGTTAAAATTAAAAGTGTGACTGCTTGCTGAGTCACAGATGGAAATATCGTGTACAGTAATTCTACAATAAATGTTGTAGAATGATTTAAAAATAAATTTTAAAAAATAAAAAAATAAATAGATAAATAAAAAATAAGAAGTTAAAATTAAGTGTAAATAAATAAAAAATAAATAACAAATAAGAAGTTAAAATTAAAAGTGTAAACAAATAAAAAATAAATAAATAAGAAATAAGAAGTTAAAATTAAAAGTGTGACTGCTTGCTGAGTCACAGATGGAAATATCGTGTACAGTAATTCTACAATAAATGTTGTAGAATGATTTAAAAATAAATAAATAAAAGATAAATAGATAAATAAAAAATAAGAAGTTAAAATTAAAAGTGCAAATAAAAAAAAATTAAAAAATTAAAAAAAAGAAGTTAAAATTAAAAGTGTGACTGCTTGCTGAGTCACAGATGGAAATATCGTGTACAGTAATTCTACAATAAATGTTGTAGAATGACAACATTTATTGTCAAGAAAAAACACACACACATAAACGCTACAGATCATGTCGACATTGGTTAGAAAACAAAGCTACCGAAGACAAAACCGTTCAACCGAGTCCCCGACGTGGCTTCACACGAGGAAAATCTGAAGCCGCGCCACATTCAAACAGCTCGTAACTCACATGCGCCCGTTAGAAATCAAACATCCGACACGTTTAGCTCATCACAGCCCAGAACTGTTCATTTCCTGCGTGGTTCTGCTCGCTTTCCACGTCTCATTTCTGTGAAACAGGCTGCGATGAGCCCGGCCTTCCACAGAGGAGCATCTCGAGTCTTCTGCTGCTGCACCACACAGGAGTAATGAGAGAAGAATTTTCCATGAGCAGCAAAAAAAAACAAAGATGTTCTGATCCTGATGCTTTTTAAAGCGCTAAAAGACGTGCGAATGTACTCAATGCAACAAAATAAAGAGTTACAAGAGAAATCTAAACTTCATCTAAACCCAAAGAGGTGTAATTATTATGCTACAGTCGGATCTTCTTCTGCTGGGTCTGTGCAGACGATGCTGATGTTTTTAGGCTCTTAGTGAGCAGACAAACTTTAAAGCAAAGATCCTGCAGCTGAGCAGAAACCACCTTGACCTCCTGCCAAGCAAACAGCCTTTTCCCTGCTCCCATATCTCACTGCTACCATCCCAATCTATCAAAACCACATGTTTAATCAAGTAATAAGTCCCTGAGCGCTCAGATACCGCGCCGCCTCTGCAGTTTAACTCTTGACAGTTATTTTCTGGTTGTGCTCCCCAGACGAGGCAGGAAAATGAGACGCAGACATTTATTTGGTGGTTGGACAGAGAGCTTAACAACCTGGAGACGCTGCAGAACAACAGCTTTCACAGTTAGAGCCGTCACTCTGCGCCTATTAACGCTTCATTCAGAGCAGATCATTTAAAAAAAAGGGGCTCGTTATGGAGAAACAACAGAAACACACGCCTGCGTTACCTGTTCCAGCGAGATGATTTAAACTGGGAGAATAATTTACTCTGACGGGGCAAATATCCTCTAATTCAACCGCAGGGAAGGAAACCATAACTCTGCCGTGCTCGTCTATAACAAATGATAAACATGTGCAGAAAACACCATTACACCAAGGTCAGCCGGTGAGAAGCAGAGGCACACACACAACAACGACCTAATTAAGTTTCACAGCATAATTAAGCTGTCCTTGGCCTCCCTTGGACAGTTTTACGCGGCTCTTCCCCCCATTATGGCAGCGGTGGTTTGCTGCCGCGGGGCCATTTCTGCCGGGGCAGAGCCCTTTGATGCCCCTACAGACGGGAACAGACGGAGCTCCCCACACCGCCTCATTACGTAGCTCCATGGGCCAAACAGGCCTGAGCCAATGTGAAAATAGAATAGAATAGAATAGAAATATACTTTCCCCCAGGGGTGGAGCAGTGATTTTAAATGTGGGGGTGTTCCAGGGGGGGCACATGAGCGCCACATCAAGCTCATAGTCACGACACGGAAGTTGGCATCCGATTCGCAAAATAAATGGTTGGGCATAAAGGGCCATTTCACTGCATTTTTGCATTTTGATCGCCCTAAACTAGATCCTGTATGGAAACTACAATAGTTACACTGCTCAAATCTGGATGGAATTATTCTAAAGAGGCTATAGATTTATTAAAACCTTGTTTGGGATTTGTGAAACCTTTTTCTGATTTGTGAAAATGCAGAACAGGGTCATTTTACTGCTTTTTTTTGTATTCTCATCACCCTAAACTAGATCCTGTATGGAAACTACAACTGTTACACTGCTCAAATGTGGATGGAATTATTCTAAAGAGGCTATAGATTTATTAAAACCTTGTTTGGGATTTGTGAAACCTTTTTCTGATTTGTGAAAATGCAGAACAGGGTCATTTTACTGCTTTTTTTTGTATTCTCATCACCCTAAACTAGATCCTGTATGGAAACTACAACTGTTACACTGCTCAAATCTGGGTGGAATTATTCTAAAGAGGGTACAGAGTCTTTAAAACACATTGTATGTTGGTGCACTATGAGGGAGGGCAAACCGTTAATATAATACATCCATGGGGCAAACGGGTTTACCTTTGGAAAATGTGGGGGGTGTGAAATCATCTTGTTGTAAAAGTGGGGGTGTCGAAACACCCATGCTTTCCCCCATTGGGGGATGAATCTGTTACATTGGCTGAAAGAGGACAAATTTTCCTACATTTTAAGGTATAATTTGTTTCTCTAAGTTAAACTGTATGAAAGTTAGAGGAATGTTTTGGAAAATTTTTTAAAAACTTATCAGCACGCACTCAACTGTGTGCTCATTCATAAAAATCAAGAAGGAGCAAAATGTTCATATTTTGTCATATTTCAAAATTGGCTGAAGATTTGAAAAAGCTGAAACAGTTGGTAATAGCTGAATGTCTTGTGACCCATTTAAAGTTTGAGTGGTGTCTCTAGCTGAAAGCATGCAGAAGTAGTTAGGTTGGAAAGAGGGAGATGATTTGGAAGAGCTGAAAGCCGTTTCCATTCATTTGAATGAATGACAGGAAAATTTGAATAAAAGTAGAATATCTTAAAAAGTGTAAAAGTTAAAAACACCAAAAATGATGGCAGGAATCTGCTGAAAGAGCTGAACGTTTTGATGCGAAAATTGTAGAAATAGCTGAAAGTATGCAGGAGTAGTTAGGTGCCGAAAACTGGCGGAATAATAACAATAAAGAGAAACAGGAACTTAATAGTGAGAATGCCTTAAAGCATTCTGTAATACATGTACAGCAGGAGTTTCAGGCAGACTCCAGTACTGTTACACTGCAGCAGATCCGATCCCGTTAGCAGCTGACACAGTCAGCAACGAGCTGTTTCCACTCAAACTGCACGAGCGGCGAGCCAAAGCCCGCCCTCGCTGCTCAGTTACAGGCGGAAGACGTGCGATTGTTCAGGGGCTGATCAGGAAGAAGAGGCTGAGCGGGCGGACTGACCTTTGGGGCAGCTGGCGCTGCCTCTCAGGCGCTGCTCCCCCTTTAATATCCAGCCTGAGTGAGCGCACCTTTCAGCAGATTTACCATTCATATAAAGCCCAAATGAACTTCTTCACACCGACTGTCAGCGCCATGTGACCGATGGGACTGGGATGGTTTGTTAAATCTGTTTTCTCTCGGTCTAAATCAATGAAAAAGCTTCATCTTGGCACGCGTTCTATACAAACCCTTGGCAACAGGCAAGAATGCATCCAAACTCTGCTCTCCAAAAGGCCGACAACTATTGAATACAATCAAAAGATTGTTTTTATTCGCCAGCAGCCAATGAGAAGCTTGGGGGGAATTACCAAGTGTTGCAAAGCCAAAACATCTGCGGCCGCTCGTCTCTCCGCCAAGGCGACAAGCGACATGCATACGTTGAGTGGGGAAGTAAAGCAAAGACATTTCATGTTCATGCAGGCAGAAATATCCTCTTAAAGGAGATGCAGCCAAAGAAGGCAAGGGGCAGCTTTAGAATAGAATAGAAAAATACTTTATTTATCCGCCAATGGGGGAAATTCAAATTAGTCAAGTACCTCAAAAAAATTATTAATATTTACAATGATTGTATATTAAGAACAATAATAATACCAATTCTAATAAAAATACTACTACTAACTAATAATAATAATAATAATAATAATAATAATAATAATAATAAATTACTAAATAAATTAAAAAATTAAAAAAATTAAAAAACAGAAAATAAAAAAATAAATCAATTTGAGAAGACCTCAGCAGTCACTGTTAAAAAGCCTTACGGCTGTGGGAAAGGCAGCGGTGGACACGTGGGGCCTCGGCAGGACCGAATCGGAGAAGCAGCGGGGGCGCCACAGTCAGAGCGAACGCCCCCGAAAGTTCAGAAGGTATCACAGAAGAGACAGAAAACAGCAACAAAATAAGAAAAGACATTTTAGAGACAAATGACTCGATCACAGGGATTAACCGGCACTGGTTGCTGAGGATGCTGCACTGAGGGCTTGTGACGCTTCTCAGATCGATGGGCAGCCGTTCCCGGACGACCATAAATCAGGCTTTAGTTTGGTAGCTAACAACATGGTGGAATATGCTATATGCCGTTAATCTGAGGTTATATTCAGCTAGTTTTGTATAATGAAGATATATATCATCAACTGTAGACTTAAAAAAAGGGATGTGGGATGTCTTGGCACATGCAGCCGTATTTTTTTCCAGTGAAACAAAAATATCCCCCAACACCCACACTGCCAGCAAAGTGACCGAAAAGGTTAATGAATCAGATTTCCTGGTTCCCAAACACCACACAGAGTCATCCCACAGTCATGCCCGGGAGGTCAAAGCTTCTGGGGAAACCGGCGGCCGCAGTGACTGGGCATGACTGACTGGAGGCTGTCTCAGCTTCATGCTTCCTGCCCCGGGCTTATCCTCCCTCAGCAGCCCTGCCGCTTCCCCTGCAGCCGTCCTTTGACAGGAAGCAGGAAGCGTCCAGGCTTGTCGGTGTCCTGTCCCCGGGTCAGCAGCCGTCCGTCTACTGACACCAACTGCTCCCTCCTGACAGCCCAGGAACAAAAACAAGGCGCTCTCTCCGGCTGTCTTTGCTCTTTAAACCACTTTCCTCACCACCGCGACATTTGTCATCACATTGGTGGATCGTTACCACGGAGACACGATCCGCCCGGCTCGTTTCATCACCGTGGAGATTGCAGGAAGTGGCTCTGACTGACCAGCCAGCTTTCTGGGACTCAGAAGTGCCACTGTGGCAGATTTTTGCTCCTCAAACCAGCAGACTGGGCACTCCGCTTCTCAGAATAGCTAAAATGCTAATTATTTCCTCGAAGAAGCAAACAGGAAAGGGCACAATCATCAAAGGACTTCCCCAGCGTTCAAACGCAGGGCTAAAAAGGCAACCGTGGTGGCATTTTCAGCATGAAAGTTTGGATCCTTCACACTGACGTTCCTTTTATTCTGATTTTCACTTCCTTTCTGTCCTGAATAACAAAAACAGCTTCCACAGATCAACAGAAGTGTAGCACAGCACAAATGTCAAGCTTCACCCTGCAGTCTAACACACATGTTCTACTCTTGTTCATTACTTTCTCACTTCTGGCAGAGCTACTTTCGTTCCAGGTCAAAAATACGGTTGACGATCATAAAGGTTTCTCCCCATGTCGCCATATTTGGGCTCCCGGAAGACCTCAACCGGCTTACTTCCAAGCAGCGAGATATCACAGTCCTTCACTTCATTAATAGCTAAACGCCATCTTCTTCTTCACTGGAAGTCGTGTCGTTTCTAAAGCTAGAGAAGATCAGATATTCAGTGAAAGGTAACTGACAAATTCTACAACAAGTGGCTTCCATTTTTAACTTTTTTCATTCTCTTCAATCTCGGCCCCCTGATTGATGGAACCCCACTCACTCTCTCCTTCTCTTTCCTCTTTTTCCTTTTCTGTCTTTTGTCCTCCTTTTTATTTATACTGAGCAGCTTACACACACATATGTACATATTACACTTATTATACTTATTCAATTGCAATATATAGATGTCCTTAACTGTTAGTTAAGTAGCCCCCCCACACAATTGTATATTGTTCTGGAATTGTTGTGAAAAACAAAACAAAACACCAGAGGAGGTAGACTATGATTTTTTTTTAACTCATCAAGATGCACATTATTCTGACTGACTGTGTTTGAAACAACATACTACATACTGCATACTCATCGATCAGACAGTATGCAGAGTGTTTACCCACAATGCATCTCGCTCCTGCCTGAGCCGAAATCAGCCGGCCTGAAGCTGATTTCTCTTAAGCTCTAAACTCTGTAAACTTTAGCAACATTTGAAACATTTTCAGGTGAGAAAGTAGTCGTTTAGATCCCCAACGTGTTGAAAACCTGACAAAATACCGGCTATTTACAATTTTGTTCCCACGAATTCGGCGCTACTAAAGCTAGCCGCAGTGAGCAACGCACTTCCGGTTATTTTCACCAAAATAAAATACCTGTTGCCTTTTATCATAGGGAAAGCCATTACCATACAATTGGTGCTTTTGTTTTGAAAACAGGAAGTGAACCTACCCTCGTTGTAGCTAGCTTGAAACTGCCGTTTTGACAGGAAATGACGATCGGCGACGTCACGTTACGTTGCATCTTGGGTAGTTTGAGTATGAGTAGTAACCTCATGATGCATACCCAACATTTCGGCGAATCTAGTATGCATCCGGGAACTTAAAAAAAGTTAAAGTTAGTATGAGTAGTAGGAGTAGTAGGAGTAGTAGGGGAGGTATGCGGTTTCGAACACAGTCAAATCAATATGTTTGCTCAAACTGACAGTGGTGATGCTCAATGTAAATGTGACATTTATTTCTATTCCAATGTGCCTTACCTCCCAATAAAAATATTAAACAAAAACAAAAAAAGAAGTGTATCACAGCAATAAATATAGCCAAGCTTGGTTTTTTTTGTTTTTTTTAGAGTGATGAAGTCACGTAAGACAAATCAGTTTGTTTGTCTGTCTGCTGGTTGAGTCCATGTGGCATGACTCAAGCAGGAAGGGTGGGGAGCCGTTTTCGTTGGCAGGAAACAAATGCACATCCCTTTCTGTGGGCCTGGAGCCGGAGAGGCCTTTGCTGCTCCCAGTGAACGGGAAAAATAAAATCTGAAGTCAGGCGGACCTCACACGCAGACAGAAACAGAGCCATCGGCTGCCAGAGGTTTCGGTTCAGAGGTGCATCAGCAGGACTGAATCAGGATCAGAATCAGAATCAGAATCAGCTTTTTGGTCAGGTTTGACTAAACAAACAAGGAATTTGACTCCGGTACAACTTCACTCGCAAAGTACAACACACTGGAAAAAATCAAAATCTTACCAAGTATATTTGTCTCATTTCTAGTCAAAATATCTCATTACACTTAATATCAGACACAACTGCCTAACATGTACTATTTCAGCCAGATATAGGGACTTGTTTGAAGACAATACATCTGGAATATCTTGTTAAATGAAAAAGTCTTGAAAACAAATTGTTTTGAGTCTGATTTCACATGAAACAAGCTTTTTTTGACATTTGAAGAGGTTTTTAAGCTAATTTCAAGATCACTTTTATCTCAAAAGTCCTAAATATCACATCTTATTTCAAGAAATCTTGACAAGCCGATTTTCACTAGTTCCATTGGCAGATTTATTTTGCTTATTTCAAGCAAAAACGTCTTTTATTTGTTGTTTTTCTTACTTATTTTTGGAGGGGCATTTTTTCCAGTGCAATAACATAAAAGAATAAAAATTAGAAATGCAGAACAGTAAGAGTGGAATTGAGTATGGGTGGTAAATAGGGATGTGTATGAGAATAGGAAGTGTTGAAGGAAGAGAATCCCCATTTATGAATGATCTGCAGCTCTTCATCACACAGAAACATCAGGCTTGTGCACGGTTACCCAGCTGAATCTCTCCGTCTCTCATTAAAGAACATTTTCCAGCTATAACGCACATCCATGCGCACCTTTCTGCGGCCAAAGGAAACCCGAACCGCATGAAAGCCTCTGCTCCGGGCTGCGATCATAGTTTCCCTCTGGCACAGAAAAACGCCGACTATGATCTGAATTAGCAATAATATGACAAACCTAAGCCTTTAATTGAAGCAAAGGACGGTTCGGTGTCCTCCAGCTCGGATCTTTTTTAATTAACTCGGCCTGCAGTCGGTGATAACTTCATTAAGTGCTGCTGTTTCCGTCCTCTCAGACTGAAAGAAGACGACTTCCCGAGCAGCCAAGATGCTGCATATCTGCGCAGGAAGCACAGCGCATGCGTGGACAGCCGAGCCGTGCATGCTGCAGCAGTACATTCACACATCAGCTGGCCTGCTCCTATCTGCTGTGCTGCTTTCCGTTGATGTGCACGTTTTCACACCCACACAGACTCACCGAGCATCAGAGAGGCAGCGACTTCAGCCGCTCGGTGCCATCAGGAAGTCATTACTGAGATTATTTTACTGTCAACACAAGAATAGGGCGGATACTGAGAGAAGAATCCTCTCTCTATTCAATTTTATACCAACAGATGAAGAGGAAAGAGTTTGTTTCCCTCCAGAGGAATCTGGCAGGCAACAAAACGCCTTTTTATTCAAGGCTGCAGCAAACTACAACCAACTGTGCTTTTAGGCCTGAAAGAAATATATAACTTCCGCAAGAAATCCATCTGCAGCTTCTCTTCACCGATAAATTACATTCATTTGGTCTACAATGTGTTCCAGGGTGATATTTAACTCAAGTTAAAACACATACGGTTTACCATCATAACTCAGTTAAAAGCCTGCAAACAGAAACCGTTTGGCTTCTTTTTAATATAAAATACTAATCTAAAGCATATCACAGCACATCTAATGGCAAATAAAATGACCTGCTTCCAGATTCCAGAGAAAAAAAGAGAAATGATGCATGTTTATGGATATAAAATGAAATGTTTTACATGTTCCTTTCCATAAATCAGCTGGTGAGCAACATAATAAAGCAGCATTCAGCCTCCTGTCACCCTCACGCTATTCAAAGGCTTCAGAGGCTTTAAACTTCCAGTTCATAAAGAGGAGAAAAAGGAAGATTTCTTCCCCGTAAACCTCAGAAATGACTCGACCTGAACAAACCGATCGATGAAGGAGCTGAAGATAACAGACCAAAGAGGTGCTTTTAGCTTTAATCTGCCGGCACCCTGTGGCTGCAGCTGAAACTCAGCAGCGGTTTAACAGATCTGACGTTTCAGCTTCACTTGTTGAGGGCTGTGACACAGAAGCGATCTGCAGCCATTTTCTGCAGCAACAAGTCTTAAAGACCGCGTGTTGTAGCTCAAGCGTGACCGACAAACAGCATCATCCATCACTTCTGACATTAATCCAGATATCTTTGGCTTTGGGACTGTTGTTCCATTGGTACCGACGGCAGATTCGGACATTTTTCATGTCAGGTTAAGGGATAAATGTGCATGAAAAAATGTGGAAGGAATGTCTGAAGCCTTGAAATGATAACAAAGCAAAGATATCATCATTTACCGATTAAATTACGGGTTAAGGATTGATTATTTATAGGACACTTTGACCAGAGGAGAACCCAAAAAGCCCTTAAATTTGACTTTAGTTGCAGACCAGTGATGTGCCCATCAAGATTCTGTAATCTGCGACTCATCAGTGATCAGATGAGCCTTTGTCTTCCTTCCAGCAGCTTGTAGTAACCATGAGGCACGCAGCCAAGGAATTTGCCGCCTTGATAATCTGCGCCGTTAGATGCAACATGTTCCGAGCCTCCGCATAACGCTCCCACGCACCAGGCAGACGTGGGTCCTTGACCAGAGTCAGAGACGCAGATTCTGCAGGGTGCTGAGCAGCAAACCTGGAGGTTTTTCTGCAGGAGAGGCTCCAACTTCACACTTTACGGGGCTCCGCCCACTGGGACACTCCCACAGATGATCGCATGCTGAGGTTCACTGCTCACTTTATATATTTAAACTGTTTTTTAAATTCTTAGATTGTTTTTAAGTGTTTATAATTGTATAAACATTTTTACTGCTTTATTATGTCTGCTACACTGGAAAAAATCTAAATATTACCAAGTATATTTGTCTCACTGAGCATCTCATTACACTTAATATAAGACACAACTGCCTAACAAGTACCATTTCAGCCAGATATAGGGACTTGTTTGAAGACAATACATCTGGAATATCTTGTTAAATGAAAAAGTCTTGAAAACATCTTGTTTTGAGTCATATTTCACATGAAACAAGCTTCTTTTTTTTCATTTGAAGAGGTTTTTAAGCTAATTTCAAGATCACTTTTATCTCAAAAGTCCTAAATATCACATCTTATTTCAAGAAATCTTGACAAGGCGATTTTCACTAGTTCCATTGGCAGATTTTTTTGCTTATTTCAAGCAAAAACGTCTTTAATTTGTTGTTTTTTTTCTTATTTTTGGAGGGGCATTTTTTCCAGTGTACTGGATGTTTGAATTTCCTTCGGGATCAATAGGCAAGGCAAGTTTATCTGTACGGCACAATTCAACTACAAGGCGATTCAAAGTGCTTTACAGATACATTAAAACAGTAGAAATAAAAAGCACGATTTAAGTTTTAAACAAAAAAGAAAGAAATAAGAACAATAGATAAAATCAGAAGTTAAAATGTGATTAAGTTTTGAAACTCAAGCTTCAGATTTAGAGCTTTATTCAAATGCAGCTGAAAATAGGTGTGTCTTCAGCCTGGACTTAAATACACACTGGAAAAAATGCCCCTCCAAATATAGGTAAAAAAAACTAAAAAACAAATACGAGACATTTTTGCTTGAAATAAGCAAAAAAATCTGCCAATGGAACTAGTGAAAATCGGCTTGTCAAGATTTCTTGAAATAAGATGTGATATTTAGGACTTTTGAGATAAAAGTGATCTTGAAATTAGCTTAAAAACCTCTTCAAATGTAAAAAAAAAGCTTGTTTCATATGAAATCTGACTCAAAACAATTTGTTTTCAAGACTTTTTCATTTAACAAGATATTCCAGATGTATTGTCTTCAAACAAGTCCCTATATCTGGTTGAAATGGTACTTGTTAGGCAGTTGTGTCTTATATTAAGTGTAATGAGATATTTTGACTAGAAATGAGACAAATATACTTGGTAAGACTTTGATTTTGAGTGTTTCAGCTGATCTGAGGCTTTCTGGGAGTTTGTTCCAGACAAACGTATAAAGTATCCATCTATCCGAACGCTGGCTTTCAGTCCTGTGGCCTCACATGACAAAGGAGTCGTGGCGTGGAGCGGGACGTGATGTAAAAAAAGCAGTTCAACCCGACCTCGAGGAGCAGCGTCTTTGCTGCAGGACCTCGGCTGCTGTGAGTGCACACAGATGCACGCAGCGCAGGGTCGAACAGCATCAAAGCTCACACACAGAGACGCACTGTTTACCCCTGAGGCCAGTCGTCACAGGACAGCTCTGTCTCCTGGCTCGCAGAGCCGGTGCTCCAGGACAACAATGTTCGCACTGATGTAAGCATGAAGGAACAAAAAGAAGGAATCAGGAGGAGGCTCTATCTGTGGGTGACATAATAACAGTCCTCACTGTCCATAAGAGAAAGCTAAACACTGAAGGTCGAAGTGCTGAGTGGAATGGATCCCGAGGTTTCTGATGCATCAAACTCAGGCTGAACCCACACCTGGTCACAAAAACTGCGTTTCCTCACACACACAAAGGTAAAAGATGTGGATAGCATCGTCATGGCGCAGTTTGGAAGCCTGTGTTCTGCACTGCGAGTCAACAAAGAGAGTAGAAGCCTTAAAGGGATAGTTCGCCTCTTTTGACATGAAGCTGTGTAACATCCCATATCAGCAACATCATGTATGAACATGTTCTTACCCCCTGCTGCGTCCTGTGAGCAGAGTTCCAGCCTCGTTTTGGTGTTGATGAAGGTAGTCCGGCTAGTTGGCTGGGGTTTAAAAAATAAAGCGTTTTGCTTCTCAGAACAATATGCGTTCAACAGAGTAATACATTTGCATCACAAAATGGTTCACCAGGAAAAAGTCAGACCTCACAATAGCTTGGCCCTATTTTCTCTCCCTTCGTATCACTGCCTGCTGTGTAGACCGTGTAGTAAACAGGCGCGGCTGTCGGCAGGCGTCTTTCCTTTCCTTTCCTTTCCTTTCCTTTTGGTTCCTTTCCTTCCCTTTCCTTTCCTTTCTTTCCTTCTCTTTCCTTTCTTTCCCTTTCCTTTCCTTTCCTTTCCTTTCCTTTCCTTTCCTTTCCTTTCCTTTCCTTCTCTTTCCTTTCTTTCCTTCTCTTTCCTTTCTTTCCCTTTCCTTTCCTTTCCTTTCCTTGTCTTGTCTTTCCTTTCCTTTCCTTTCCTTTCCTTTCCTTTCCCTTTCCTTTCCTTTCCT
This sequence comes from Odontesthes bonariensis, assembly GCF_027942865.1. NCBI lineage: Eukaryota > Metazoa > Chordata > Actinopteri > Atheriniformes > Atherinopsidae > Odontesthes > Odontesthes bonariensis. The sequence goes on from NC_134525.1 coordinate 3,474,627, forward strand.
TGTCTTGTCTTTCCTTTCCTTTCCTTCTCTTTCCTTTCCTTTTGGTTCCTTTCCTTCTCTTTCCTTTCTTTCCTTTCCTCTCTTTCCTTTCATTCCTTCCCTTCTCTTTCCTTTCTTTCCTTTCTTTCCTTTTCCTTTCCTCTCTTTCCTTTCATTCCTTCCCTTCTCTTTCCTTTCTTTCCCTTTCCTTTCTTTCCCTTTCCTTGTGGTTCCTTTCCTTCCCTTTCCCTTCTCTTTCCTTTTCTTCCCTTCCTTGTCTTTCCTTTCTTTTCCTTTCCTTCTCTTCTCTTCTCTTTCCTTTCTTTCCCTTTCCTTTTCTTCTCTTTCCTTTCTTTTTGTTTCCTTCCCTTTTGGTTCCTTTCCTGGTCTTTCCTTTCTTTTTCTTTTGTTTCCTTTCCTTCTCTTTCCTTTCCTTTCCTTTCCTTTTGTGTCCTTTCCTGGTCTTTCCTTTCCTTTTCTTTTGTTTGCCTGCTGTGTAGACCGAGCAGACCGAGCAGTCCCCTGCTTCCGAGCAGCAAACACCGTAACAGGTGCGGCTGTCGGCAGGCGGCAGCAGGCAGTGATACGAAGGGAGAGAAAATAGGGCCAAGCGATTGTGAGGTCTGACTTTTTCCTGGAGGAATGATTTTGTGATGCAAATGTATTACTCTGTTGAACGCATATTGTTTTGAGAAGCAAAACGCTTTATATTTTAAACCCCAGCCAACTAGCCGGACTACCTTCATCAGCACCAAAACGAGGCTGGAACTCTGCTCACAGGACGCAGCAGGGGGTAAGAAGATGTTCATACATGATGTTGCTGATATGGGATGTTACACAGCTTCATGTCAGAAGAGGCGAACTATCCCTTTAAAGGGATATTCCAGGCTGGGTCTGGGTCTGGGTCTGGGTACTCATGGCCAGTCAGAGCGCTCCGTTTCATGATGGGTGAGCTGAGCTAACAGCCACTCAGCTGGGGCCGCTGGACATGAAGCCAATCTGTGCTGCGCATCGTTTCTGCGTCACAGCTGCACACGGCCGGCCTCATGCAACCCGGATCATTCTGGAAAAGGGCTGAAAGCTGCGCTGCACTCCTGAGGCTCAGAGAATGAACTCCCAAAGTGCTCAACTAATGCACCAGTGACACGCCGTGAAAATCCACAATATCTCACCGGCTCCAAGCTCTGTTCCAGCTCTGAGCTCTGAGTGGTTTTAGTTGGCACAACACTCTGCTCATGACCCCCCCCGGACTCGTCTGTCCGGATATATGTTGATTATACTCAGTACTTTACACAAACCCACTTAAAAAACCCTGAAATATCCGTTTAACACTGAGTCTGATGTAAAAAAAAGAGCTGGATGAGCTTAAACTCGTCTGAAAATACCAAAGATACCCAAAAACCACAACCAACTCTGCTTTTAGGCATCTTTCTGGTGGATAAGAAGTCCATAAAGACCTGCAAAAAACATATAACTTCCACTAGAAATCCATCTGCAGCTTCTCCTCACCAATAAATTACATTCATTTGGTCTACAATGTGTTCCAGGGTGATATTTAACTCAAGTTAAAACACATACAGTTTACCATCATAACTCAGTTAAAAGCCTGCAAACAGAAACCGTTTGGCTTCTTTTTAATATAAAATACTAATCTAAAGCATATCACAGCACATCTAATGGCAAATAAAATGACCTGCTTCCAGATTCCAGAGAAAAAAGGAGAAATGATGCATGTTTATGGATATAAAATCAGCCTCCTGTCACCCTCACGCTATTCAAAGGCTTCAGAGGCTTTAAACTTCCAGTTCATAAAGAGGAGAAAAAGGAAGATTTGTTCCCCGTAAACCTCAGAAATGGAAAATGACTCGACCTGAACAAACCGATCGATGAAGGAGCTGAAGATAACAGACCAAAGACGGACTCCGCACAGCTATGAGCTGATCTACTCTGCACCGGTGAGGACAGAGCAGCAAATGCATTGCACTTAGTTAGCTGGAAGGAAGCCTGTAACGCCATCAGTCCAGCTGCAGACAGATGTGAACACTGACCCAGTCTTCCTCGCCTAAATCTGGGAGAACAGAAGAGGATCAGCATGCCGGGGCGAAGTCTGGTCCGCAGCTAATCCGCTGCCAGCTAACGGCCCTTGATGATATACGCAGTGCAGCTGTGGGAGGAAGGTAGGCCGACAGCTGGGGCCCACAGAGCCATTATCAGATTTCAGCCACATTGAGCAAATAAGCCGACAAACAAGCTACACGACGCAGTGTCACCTCCTGCTGTGGGAGACAAAACACATTCAGACACCGGCTTGAATATTCATGGAGAGAAAAGGGAACATTCCCCCCGTTTGGAAGCGCTTTGGTTTAACCTTTAAAGGGGAAAAAAGATCCAGTTTACCAGACCTTACTTCATGATCCACAGTTAAACACACAACCTAAATACCAATAGAGGCTAAAAAAGTGCACAACTTCCTAGTGGATGCAGCTGTTTTCTGTCTGGGAACTGAAGTAGCTTCAGCTTTATTCATAGTTTTAAATCTTTTTTTCACCGGCATTTCGTCCGGCTCGTAGGAGCATCGACTGCCTGAAACCAGACATTTCCAGCCTTGGCTTGTGACACCCAAACACATCTATAAAGACCGTAAATGACTTTGTAGCGTCGTCTTAAATAAAACTTAACAAGTCGTGCACCTACGTTCGTATTTAACCACGAGTGAACACGCCAACTGCTGCATTTTGCATTGATTTCCAGCTTTTCTGGCCTCTGATCGATTGATTCTGGCTATTTTTCCTGCTGAATTTCTCTCCAGAAAAGGAGACAGCTCGCACTGCTGCACTATTATTTCTGAAACCGTAGCTCGAGTCTTTCGCTTAAAGTTATTAGCTTAAACTTAAAGTTTAAAGATAAAGGCCCAATGAGGAAGGTCTCTGTCAGACAAACACATCAGATCATGAGAGCAGCCGTATGCAACCGGCATTCCGACATCGGAGCAGCTAACGGGTATTTGAAGCTGAAGTGTGGGATCCTGCACAGTATTAGGTATTTTTATTAAATTTGCGTTTTTGTAGTATTAAGTATTTTTATTAAGTATTAATTAAAGCTTAATGGTGTTTCCTAAAGGGGGAACTGTTAAACCTGGCAACGCAGCCCGCTTAAACCACCTCACACTTGACCGCAGAGCACGCTAGCTCCTTTAGCCAGCGCGAGATGCAGGCATAATGGATCGGTTTTTAATTAAAAAAGGGCAAAAACCAGCACAGAAACCATGCTCATCCTGAATGTCTCACTGTGATTACAACAACAAACTACAAATACAACATGAAGAAAGTTGAGGACATGCACGCCAGCTTCCACTCATCCCAGTATTAAGGTAAATGTGGTCTGAATTGAAAATGTATTGGCTGTGTCGTTTCTTTTTTTGTGGGATGTTTTATATGTAGAAATGCATATTTGCAAACTTAGTATGTTGTGGTAAAAGTGGCTCTTCCCTTGATTTTGCTGCCAATGTGGCTCTTGTGAAAAAAATAGTGAGTATCACTGCTCCAGAGGCTTGCAGTTATGCATCAACCTTCTATTCGGCCACCCTTAACCAACCAGAAATACACGAAGACTCATTTTTAAACAGTCTTGTTCTCTGATGAGTGCCGTGCAACCCTGGATGGTCCAGACGGATGGAGGAGTGGGTGGTTGGTGGACGGCCACCATGTTCCAATAAGGCTGCACCGTCAGCAAAGAGGTGGCAGAGTCATGGTTTGGGCCCTGAATCACATGGAGAGAGAGCTGGTCGGCCCCCTTTAGGGTCTCTGAAGTATGAGGAGTTTCTGACTGACCACTTTCTTCCATGGTACAAAAAGAAGAACCGTGCTTTCCTCTGCATCCTTGGCTTCTCTGGGCATAAGAGGAGAGAAACTCATGGGCTGTGTTCGAAACCGCATACTTCTCCTACTACTCCTACTACTCCAACTAACTTTTTGAGTTAGTATGTGAGTTTGAGAAAGCGAGAAGTTCCCGGATGCATACTAGATTCTCCGAAATGTTGGGTATGCATCATGAGGTTACTACTCATACTCAAACTACCCAAGATGCAACGTAACGTGACGTCGCCGATCGTCATTTCCTGTCAAAACGGCAGTTTCAAGCTAGCTACAACGAGGGTAGGTTCACTTCCTGTTTTCAAAACAAAAGCACCTATTGTATGGTAATGGCTTTCCCTATGATAAAAGGCAACGGGTATTTTATTTTGTGAAAATAACCGGAAGTGCGTTGCTCACTGCGGCTAGCTTTAGTAGCGCTGAATTCGTGGGAACAAAATTGTAAACAGCCGGTATTTTGTCAGGTTTTCAACACGTTGGGGATCTAAACGACTACTTTCTCACCTGAAAATGTTTCAAATGTTGCTAAAGTTTACAGAGTTTAGAGCTTAAGAGAAATCAGCTTCAGGCCGGCTGATTTCAGCTCGGGCAGGAGCGAAATGCATTGTGGGTAAACGCTCTGCATACTGTCTGATCGATGAGTATGCAGTATGTAGTATGTAGTATGTAAGTATGTAGCATGTAGTATGCAGTATGCAGTATGTAGTATGTAAGTATGTAGGATGTAGTATGTAGCATGTAGTATGCAGTATGTAGTATGTAGTATGCAGTATGTAGTATGTAGTATGCAGTATGTAGTATGTAGTATGCAGTATGTAGTATGCAGTATGCAGTATGTAAGTATGTAGCATGTAATATGCAGTATGTAGTATGTAGTATGTAGTATGTAGCATGTAGTATGTAGTATGCAGTATGCAGTATGCAGTATGTAGTATGCAGTATGCAGTATGTAGTATGTAGTATGTAAGTATGTAGCATGTAATATGCAGTATGCAGTATGCAGTATGTAGTATGTAGTATGCAGTATGTAGTATGTAGTATGCAGTATGCAGTATGCAGTATGTAGTATGCAGTATGCAGTATGTAGTATGTAAGTATGTAGCATGTAATATGCAGTATGTAGTATGTAGTATGTAGTATGTAGCATGTAGTATGTAGTATGCAGTATGCAGTATGTAGTATGCAGTATGTAGTATGTAGTATGTAAGTATGTAGCATGTAATATGCAGTATGTAGCATGTAGCATGTAGTATGTAGTATGCAGTATGCAGTATGTAGTATGTAGTATGTAGTATGTAGCATGTAGTATGCAGTATGTAGTATGTAGTATGTAGCATGTAGTATGCAGTATGTAGCATGTAGCATGTAGTATGTAGTATGCAGTATGCAGTATGCAGTATGTAGTATGTAGTATGCAGTATGTAGTATGTAGTATGCAGTATGCAGTATGCAGTATGTAGTATGCAGTATGCAGTATGTAGTATGTAAGTATGTAGCATGTAATATGCAGTATGTAGTATGTAGTATGTAGTATGTAGCATGTAGTATGTAGTATGCAGTATGCAGTATGTAGTATGCAGTATGTAGTATGTAGTATGTAAGTATGTAGCATGTAATATGCAGTATGTAGCATGTAGCATGTAGTATGTAGTATGCAGTATGCAGTATGTAGTATGTAGTATGTAGTATGTAGCATGTAGTATGCAGTATGTAGTATGTAGTATGTAGCATGTAGTATGCAGTATGTAGCATGTAGCATGTAGTATGTAGTATGCAGTATGCAGTATGTAGTATCCAGTATGCGGTTTCGATCACAGCCCTGGTGTGGCCCCCATCCTCCCCTGACCTTGAATCTTTGGAGCATCCTCACACTGAAATCTATGCGGGTGGGAGGCAGTTCACATCCAAACAGCAGCTCTGGGAGGATATTCTGACATCCTGCCAAGAAATTCAAGCAGAAACTCTCCAAAAAACTCACAACTTCAATGGATGCAGGAGCTGTGAAGCTGCTGTTCAATAAGGGGTCCTCCTATAAAATGTAACTAGCCTTTGATTTCAGTAAATATGACCATTTTCAAGTCTGTTGTGCAGAATAATTTGGAACATTTGCATTTAAAGAGATTTATTTTGGATAAAAACTCTGTAATCATTGTTCCAATAATACTCTAAATTACGCTGACTGTCATTTGCATCGACTATTTAGGAAAATCAGACAAAAATACCACATCTGATTCAGAAACTAAGTCACGTCCACTTATACTTTATCGTGCAAATTAACTGAAACAAGATGACATATGAGTAATGGTGCCAAGGGACGGCAAGCGCTCCCAATCTCTGGGTGATTCACTGAGTTCAGAAACGCGAGGGACAGATAATGAATAAAAAGCCATCACTTCATTAATAATTAAATCTGACACAGCTGTGCAACTCGGCTGCAAATGTTGCAGAAAGGAGCCTTAAATAGCCGGCAGTCGAATTTCTTATGTAAAGCCAAGAATGATAAAAACTCGTCCTGTCCTTTTGAATTATTCACCGCCTTTTTCTGGCTTCTGCGTGCTGGTGGTGGTGCTGGTGGGGGGGGGTTAAAGCAGTTCAACGAATCCAAATATAGAACCAAACCGAGTGAGGACACAAAATGGAATTAAGTGTCTAAAACAGCTCAAACTTAAAGCTTTCTGATACTCAAAGCAGCAACTATCAGCGATCTGTGCTGCAGTTGTTCCCCCGCGGGAGGTCACATGTGACGGGGCTGAGGCATCACATGACGGCGTGTCATCGGGGGGTTCGGCCTCGGGTGCTGCTCGGACTTTAGGCGCGGCGAGATAAGTTAAGTGAAAGACAGAAAAGAAGCCTTTTGAGAGGATTTATCAATCCAAACACAGCTCTGCTGTTTACCGACGGCTGCTTCCACCGAACCAACGCGTGCGCCCAGAGGGTTCTGTAATGCGGAAGGCATTTCCTATCTCCTCCTGACAGGCCGAGGCTCAGGCGGGGCGCCGCCCGTCCCTCTGATAGATGCAGGCCAACACTGATGCTGCACTTTGGTGCACTTCAGTGGTGGAAAGGCAATCAGCAGCGGTTTCCACTGCTGTCAAAAACGGCCAAAGTTTATCTCTGCCCACCACCAACCTCTGTACCCAGTGAACGACTCTTCAGCACCGCTGGAGACATCCGTTCTCACACTCGCAACCGGCTGTCGCCGATTAATGCAGAGCGTCTTGTTTTTCTGAAAGGAAACGCTCATTTTCTGTGAAAGCTAGCTATAGAGGTTGTTCATAATATAACCTACAGGAGAGTAGGTTTTTTGTGCCACACTTTGTTTAATGTTCTAATTAAGCCTACAGTTAAGTGCTTGAAATAGAAGTGAAATAGCCTAAGTTCCATGACTGTAGGCATTCATGATGATTATCAAGATTCCCAGTGTTTTGTTTTTTCTGAGAAAAAAAAAAAATCAGTCTGCAGTTAATAGGCTACTATTAGCCTACGTTTTTTTTCATTACATTTACCAGGCCTATTAAAATTTTGTATCCAAGAGTTATACATGTGCTAAATTTGCTATATTTTAGTTTGTAAATGCAGTAGGCCTGTGTTTTGTTGGATTCTTTTACTCTTTTCTTTTACTTTTCAAAGACCACTTTAAGGCTTGCTGTTTATGACAGGCCTCATTCTCTTTAGTAATAATGTCATTTTTTGCTCTCTTTATTTGTTCTTTGGATTGAACAGAACAATAAGCCTGTACCGAAATGACGTTAAGCTGAACATTTCAGCGGTGTGTTCCAAGTGACTATATTCAAATAAAATAGATAATGTTAGAAGTTATTGCGTATTTCATCTGTTAAGGAAAGGAAATGAACTGTAAAGTGGTTTTCTCTGCATTATAATGTACTAGCTGATGATCCGAGTAGGATCCGGTATCCGGTTCCGGCAGGACCTTAAAAATCAGGATCCGGTGCATCTCTAGTTAAAAGTGATCTTGAAATTAGCTTAAAAACCTCCTTAAATGTAAAAAAAAAGCTTGTTTCATATGATATGCGACTCAAAACAAGATGTTTTCAAGACTTTTTCACTTAACAAGATATTCCAGATGTATTGTATTAAAACAAGTCCCTATATCTGGCTGAAATAGAACTTGTTAGGCAGTTGAGTCTTATATCAAGTGTAATGAGATACTCAATGAGACAAATATACTTGGTAAGATTTAGATTTTTTCCAGTGTACCCAACACATCTGGAACAAAAACACCATTGTTTTATCTTTCATCTCAAAGCTCGCCACAGCATTTGATAATATTGGAGATTATCGAGCCTGAGGCGAAGCAGCCTCATGTGATGGACTGTGAAAATGCGTTACTTTTACACTCCGTTCATGACATTGAAATACAGCAACACAACTGATTTATGTTGGAGGGAGTGTGGAGCAGTGGGCGACTCCACTCATATATTCTGGGATTGCCCAAAAATACAGAATTTTTGGAAGAATATTCAAAAGGAAATGAAACAGATTATGGGCATTAACCTCCATCTGGAACCAGCACTTTACATTTTGGGTATAATTCCTGACGGTATGACAGATAAGAACTCTAAATATTTACTGAGAATCCTGCTGCTGATAGCAAAGAAGACTATAACAGCTTCCTGGTTGAAACCACGGCCTCCAAGCATAATGCAATGGAGAGACGGGGTAAAAAATGTGTTTATCATGGAAAAAAATCACAGCAAGACTACAGCTGGAAACAGACATGTTTGATAAAAGATGGTCATTATTAGTACAGGCAATGCTGGGACTCTAGTTACCTCTATATTCTTGTTTTTCTTATTTTTTCATTAATTACAGGAGAGTAGGTTCTTTCTTTTTCTTTTTGTATTGTTGTTGCTCTCACCTGTAAATGACTCGTACTTTGTATGGTTGTTTTTCTCACTTGTAAAGTACTCGTATTAACGCAGAATGCTCGTTAGGGCATATAGAGCGAAGAAGAGGATCGGATTAGCGGAAATATGACGTAAAAGGTGCAAAACAGTGACTGAAATTTACAAAGATCTAGGGAGAAAGGACTTTTAAAGAACTTTAAGCAAGTATAACTGCATATAATATACACCCCCTCTGTGTTTGATATGTATATGTCAAATAAAAACATCAGTTATACAAAAAAAAAACAGCAAACCTTTACAAATGTGTGAGATTATCGTATCTGGAGCTAGATTTAACTCAGCTAATCCATACCAGGAAATTTATCTGAACTTTTTATGGTTTCCTGATCCAAGCTTGTGGTACTTTTCCCTGAAATTTAGTATTTTTTGTTGCAATAGTGACGGCTACTTTTCACTAAATGCTAAATGCAATTCATTTTCAACAGTCATGGGTGGAGCTGAGCCATCTATAGAAAAAAAAAAAAAAAAGCAGGTACTTTCTAAAGTATTTAGAAAGTGATTGGACGACACATCCATCAAAGTCAAGAGTGAAACCATACGCTGGATGAACCGACCTGCAGCTACGACGCCGACTGATCCCAACTTTTGTCTTTCTGGCAACAAACAGATAGCTTGGAGCCTGGCAAGATGGATCCATCCCATCAGCCCAGGACGCAGGTGTCTGTCTGTGTTGATCTCAGTCCCAGCAGAGTGAAGAATTTTGGGTAATCGACCAACACAAGACGAGCTTGTGTGCAGCCCACCAAACAGCTAACAGCTAACAGCCATGAAGCTACACAACAGCCACACAAGATTAGCTTGTGTGCAGCCCACCAAAACAGCTAACGGCTAACAGCTAACAGACATGAAGCTACACAACAGCCACACAAGATTAGCTTGCGTGCAGCCCACCAAACAGCTAACAGCTAACAGACATGAAGCTACACAACAGCCACACAAGATTAGCTTGTGTGCAGCCCACCAAACAGCTAACAGACATGAAGCTACACAACAGCCACACAAGATTAGCTTGCGTGCAGCCCACCAAACAGCTAACGGCTAACAGCTAACAGCCATGAAGCTACACAACAGCTAACAGACATGAAGCTACACAACAGCCACACAAGATTAGCTTGCGTGCAGCCCACCAAACAGCTAACAGACATGAAGCTAAACAACAGCCACATAAGATTAGCTTGCGTGCAGCCCACCAAACAGCTAACGGCTAACAGCCATGAAGCTACACAACAGCTAACAGACATGAAGCTACACAACAGCCACACAAGATTAGCTTGCGTGCAGCCCACCAAACAGCTAACAGCTAACAGACATAAAGCTACACAACAGCTAACAGACATAAAGCTACACAACAGCCACACAAGATTAGCTTGAGGCTGGATGGGCAGGAAACATATAACTTTATAACAAAGAGCTAAAGGACCAACAGCACACCAACATATATACTTCGATGTACTTCTGAGACACTAAAGCATACAGGTATTTGGAGTATTTGGGGTATTTGAGGTATTTGAGGCATTCAGTGAGGCTGCAGAACCATGTTCGAGCCCTTAAAAACATATTGTTCATCTTTACAACAGAAGCAGGAGAAGCAGAGATCTGCTCAAATAAGAACATTAAAAGGAACATTTATACCAAGAATACTTCAGTTTTGTTTCTTTTTCTGGCTTCTGTCACCTGATTCCTTATCGTTAATATGCATTACCCACACGTGATGGTAGAACATGAGCAACTATTGTCCTGCACGATCAAGTGTCCAACAGACTCCACTCTCATATAAAATGAGATTCTGTTAAACAATGGGAGGAACACTGTATGACTTCTATTCTATTCTATTATACACAGAACAATGACTTCTATTCCAATAAGAATACGCAGTGCTTTAGAATAAAACCTTCTTTTTGAATGCATCAAAGTCTGTGTCTCAGCCTTAAAGCTCTGCGGCTGAAAAGGTTGTTATATAAAAGTACGGCACATGAAAGGGCCGCCGCCTTTTAGGTCAATCCCGGCCACGCTTGAATAGAGCGACTGTGAAAAGTCAACATTTTTCTGGCCCGGCCCATGTGATGTGGCGGCGAGAGGCGCGCTCAAAGGAATGCCGAAGCAGCGAGGGTTTCCCTTGTAGCGCTGCTACGGCTCTGCGTGGTTCAGGAGAGCCAAGCCGGTGACGCAAAGTGCCATCTGTGGGGCAGAGGGACAGACAAAGCGTGCCCCTCGGGACAGTTTGCAAGGGCCTGTTGCTAATATTAACTTTCATTGTGGAGAAGCACTGGAAAAAATCTAAGTCTTACCAAGTATATTTGTGTCATTTCTAGTCAAAATATCTCATTATACTTAATATCAGACACAACTGCCTAACAAGTACCATTTCAGCCAGATATAGGGACTTGTTTTAATACAATACATCTGGAATATCCTGTTAAGTGAAAAAGTCATGAAAACAAATTGTTTTGAGTCATATATCATATGAAACAAGCTTTTTTTTTGACATTTGAAGAGGTTTTTAAGCTAATTTCAAGATCACTTTTATCTCAAAAGTCCTAAATATCACATCTTATTTCAAGAAATCTTGACAAGCTGATTTTCACTAGTTCCATTGGCAGATTTATTTGATTATTTCAAGCAAAAACATCTTGTATTTGTTGTTTTTCTTACTTATTTTTGGAGGGGCATTTTTTCCAGTGAGCCGAGAAAGCAGCAGAGCCTCAGAGTGACCACCTGCCTTTGTTGGCTGGTAAATAGATCATTTTCAGACTCTTTGGGGTTTTTAGGGGTAATTTTGCAGGTATTTGATCAATGTTGCATGTTTACAGAGAACATCTTGTTTCCCAGCTGGACAATGACTCTGCAGATTAAAAGAATGGAAGGATAATAATTGCTGTTATGCTGCAAACAAGTGGAACAAACTGCCAGAGGAGATTAAACTTTCACCAAATGGAGACATTTTTAAATCCAGGTTAAAGACATTTCTTTTCTCATGTGTCTATGCATGAAATATCTTTGAACTTATCTGGACTGTTGCTTGTTTTTAAATTCATTTAAATGATTTTATTTGTTTCTCTTTATATTATTTTGTGTATTTTTAATGCTTCTTACACTCCCTGCTGCAATGCTTTTATTTTATGTAAAGCACTTTGAATTGTTTTGTACATTAAATGTGCTACAAATAAATTCGATGATGATGAAAGGAAGGTTTTCAGACTTTGTGATGTCCTTTTTTTTTGCAGATTTAAGAATGAGCCAGTTGGACGAAGAAATGAGCACCACACAAGCCCAACAATAACTCCTCTACACCAAAGATGACAGCAAAATAAAAGCCAGACAGGTCGGCCGGTTTCCGGTCTGCCACCCACGTGGCAAACACGCACAATGCCCCCATTTCCTTTGTCTCAAGCAGCCAAGACAGAAATACAGGAGGCTATTTTTAATGCCTTATCGCTCCATCTGGCTGCTCTTTGTTTTCCACATTTCTGCACTGATCCGTGTGTAAACAGCCGACATCTTTGGTGTTCTGGGGAGGAAAGTTTCCAAGGTGGACGCTGGCACGTCCTGAACTGATAACCGATGCCGGTGGGGTGAAGAATTAGGATATTCTGATGGTTCAACGACTTTTATTTCCTCTTTAAGGGCTCCTCCTGACAAACGCAGAGTGACGGCGCCGCTGCCGGCTCAAATCTCCCCCTCGGGTTACAGTATCAAATATTCACGACGTACCTTTGCATAATTTACCTCGTCGCCATAGCGAGGAAATGAGTCGGGAGAAAATAAAGCTGGGTGCTTTGAGTTTGAGAACTAAGTGCTCAGCACAAGCCCAGGAGATTTTTAACGCACTTTTCCTCTCTGCTGGGGCTGTTCGGCTCACAATTCGAGCGAGTCCCTCCCCGTCCGAGCAGGAATCTAACAGAAAAGAGACACTCGAATCACTGTGACTTGGACTCGAGTCGGCTCAAGTTGCTGTTTTGATGACTTGTGACTCGACTTGACAAAAAATAAGAGACTCGAGACTCGACTCGGACTTGGAAGTTAAAGACTCGGCACTTGACTTGAGACACGATGACTTGAATGACTTGAGTGTTAAGCATCTAGCATAACTTCGAACTTTGTTCGTCATTTGAAGATCCATTCTGACCAGTAAGTGCTCGTCATATTAGCTAATATTATCCTGTTAGCCTAGTCAGTAGTTAGCTAACGTTAGCTTGATATGATACGGGGTGGACAGGTTGGACACATTGGCCAATGATGTTTACTGACAGTTACTTATATCTTTGTGTTTTCACTTTATTAAGATCAGATTCTGCAGGTAAAATTGCAAAAATAAGGTGACTTGACTTTGACTTGACCAAGAAAAAATTACTTGGGACTTACTTGAGACTTGAAAGCTAAGACTTGAAGACTCGAGACTTACTTGAGACTTGAAAGCTAAGACTTGAGACTTACTTGAGACTTGAAAGCTAAGACTTGAAGACTTGGGACTTACTTGAGACTTGAAAGCTAAGACTTGGGACTTACTTGAGACTTGAAAGCTAAGACTTGAAGACTTGAGACTTACTTCAGACTTGAAAGCTAAGACTTGAGACTTACTTGAGACTTGAAAGCTAAGACTTGGGACTTACTTGAGACTTGAAAGCTAAGACTTGAACACTCGAGACTTACTTGAGACTTGAAAGCTAAGACTTGAGACTTACTTGAGACTTGAAAGCTAAGACTTGAGACTTACTTGAGACTTGAAAGCTAAGACTTGAGACTTACTTGAGACTTGAAAGCTAAGACTCGAGACTTACTTGAGACTTGAAAGCTAAGACTTGAGACTTACTTGAGACTTGAAAGCTAAGACTTGAAGACTCGAGACTTACTTGAGACTTGAAAGCTAAGACTTGAGACTTACTTGAGACTTGAAAGCTAAGACTTGAAGACTTGGGACTTACTTGAGACTTAAAAGCTAAGACTTGAAGACTTGGGACTTACTTGAGACTTGCACATGTGTGACTTGGTCCCATCTCTGCTCTTCGGTGCCAGTATAATAGTCTTCCTCGTCATGTGATCCCTGCAAAAATTCCAGAGCGGCTACTGGAGCCCAGAGCACATGGCGGCCAACTCTCCAACAGATGTTTTTCGTTTGAGCTGCAGCAGCCTCTCGGATCGGGGGGGGGGGGCACGGAGCCAGAGAGGTGATTCATGATGCGAGCCTTTTCCTTGTTACAGTCAGCAGAGTGCTCCATGTTGAGAATAAACACAGCCCTGGCTCTGCTCTGCTGCCTTTTCTATTGCTATGATATAATAAAACCGTAAAGGACCCAGGTTAGAGGTGATGGATAGCACCCGAGATGGGACCAAGTCACACATCTGCAAGTCTCAAGTAAGTCTCAAGTCTTTGCTTTCAAGTCTCAAGCAGAGATGGGGACTCAAGTCACTGTGACTTGGACTCGAGTCGACTCGAGTCGCTGTTTTGATGACTTGTGACTTGACTTGACAAAAAACTAAAAGACTTGAGACTCGACTCGGACTTGGAAGTTAAAGACTCGGCACTTGACTTGACTTGAGACACGATGACTTGAGTGTTAAGCATCTAGCATAACTTCGAACTTTATTCATCGTTTGAAGATCCATTCTGACCAGTAAGTGCTCGTCAAATTAGCTAATATTATCCTGTTAGCCTAGTCTGTAGTTAGCTAACGTTAGCTGGATATGATACGGGGTGGACAGGTTGGACACGTTGGCCAATGATGTTTACTGACAGTTACTTATATCTTTGTGTTTTCACTTTATTAAGATCAGATTCTGCAGGTAAAATTGCAATAATAAGGTGACTTGACTTGCCCAAGAAAAAATTACTTGAGACTTGAAAGCTAAGACTTGATACTTGCACATGTGTGACTTTGTCCCATCTCTGGTCTCAAGTCTTAGCTTTCAAGTCCCAAGTAATTTTTTTCTTGGGCAAGTCAAGTCAGCTCACCTTATTATTGCAATTTTACCTGCAGAATCTGATCTTAATAAAGTGAAAACACAAAGATATAAGTAACTCTCAGTAATCATCATTGGCCAATGTGTCCAACCTGTCCACCCCGTATCATATCAAGCTAACGTTAGCTAACTAGCGACTAGGCTAACAGGATAATATTAGCTAATTTGACGAGCACTTACTGGTCAGAATGGATCTTCAAATGACGAACAAAGTTCGAAGTTATGCTAGATGCTTAACACTCAAGTCATTCAAGTCATCGTGTCTCAAGTCAAGTGCCGAGTCTTTAACTTCCAAGTCCGAGTCGAGTCTCGAGTCTTTTAGTTTTTTGTCAAGTCAAGAGTCATCAAAACAGCGACTCGAGTCGACTCGAGTCCAAGTCACAGTGACTCGAGTCCCCATCTCTGATCTATTGTTCTTTTTTCTTTCTTTTTTTGTTTAAAATTTAAATCGTGCTTTTTATTTCTACTGTTTTAATGTATCTGTAAAGCACTTTGAATCGCCTTGTAGTTGGATTGTGCCGCACAGATAAACCTGCCTTGCTTATTATCGTGCTCATTTTAACGTTTACACGGCATCGAACACAGCTGTTCAGTCGAATAAGCTCAATTCAGCCGTCCTGAAGTTGCCCACGTAGAAAGATGACGAGTGTCACATCCAAATCTGCTGCTTCACACGGCAGATTACACTAAATACGGCGAGGTGGACGGCTTTCCTCGTGTGTGTTTCAGTTGGGAAATGAGGTCATATTTTGGCTTCATCAGAGAACAGCGAAGGTGAGCTCTTCCCTGGTTTGCTGCTCCATTTAATCACAGCAGGAAGGATGCCAGCAACGGGGGAGGTGGGAAACACACGCAAAAACACTCCCAGCACCCCCCCTTCCTGACCCCATTAGACTTTTTTTTTTTTCCTTTCAAATAATCAAATCTGTTTGACAGTTAAATCCATATCTGACTGAAAGAGGTCTTTCTATCACACACACACACACACACACTGCTACAGCATAATCTGAAGCCCTGAGTTATGTAATAGTGAGCACAGAGAGCTGCAGGCCTGAGTGCACATCCCTCCAACAAAGCCATCCACCCCCTCTGTTATTACTCCACAAAAAGAGCCATAACACGCCATGATGGAGAGATCACCCTCACAAAACGCTGGCTCTGAATCCCCACCATCAGCCGGGATGCAAAAAAAAACACCTTCACATCTTAAAATATCTTAAAATATCCAACTTTAACAGCAACAGGTGCAGATATTTGTGAGCTGTGAGTGGCTGCTGTGCAACATGGAAATGCATTTGTAGCCTCTGGGGATGCTGTCACACACCATCAGTGTAATGCAGCCTGAGCTATGCAGAGCCTGCATCCACATTTAAACCCGATGTGTTGGCAAGTAAGGTGGCTTTAAAAATATGAATGTGAATAATGATGACGGTGTGTGCGTGTTTGGCTGAGGCTTGGTCAGCCGTGCATCCTCTGTGGCCTTACCTCCTCCAGCACGTTCACTGTATTCCTGCAGCTCTGCAGGCGGGTGGTGAAGCTGGATGTTGTCGGGGAATTATAATCCTCTGTCGTCTCCGAGAGAAACTCGGACACCGATATTTGATCCGGCATCCTTTAACGGGGGGAATGCCCACGGGAGGGTTGGCGATGAATGTTCAGAAGGACAAAACCATGTAAGACTGCAAAAATAGACAGAAAGCAGGGGGAGTCTGGCGAAAAAGGCGATTTTCCTCGCAAAAAAAAAAAAAAAAAAAATGTGTAAAAACTATCGGAATGATTGGGACGTGTCTTCTTCTTCTCTGGTGGAGGAATCCGCTAGATTTCTGCAGGCTGCGTCCCCTCGGCGAGTGTTTTCCTGGAGAGGATTTCTAAAAGCGACACATTTATTAATAGTGTCACTCCGCGTCTAACTAAACCTTGGAGGAAAAACCACCGTGAAGAATAGCGGATGCCCTCATTATGGTCTGCAGATGTGCAATAAGCCGCTTGGCGTCAGAACCGCGCACCGTTACCAGCCTCCGGTGGAAATGTATCATAGTCCCAAGGTGTGCCGAGGTCTCCTGGAAGCGCAGCCGGGTTTGGGCTTCTCTTCTTCGGCTGGAGTTTGTGGTTTTTCCCTTAAAAAAAAAAGCTAAACGCTGCCGCAGACGCACTCACTGCCACTCTGTCCTGCTCGGCCGCGCTCAGAGCTGTGCAGAAGCAGAGTCAAGCCAGCTGTCGGGGGAAAGCGCGACTTCCGGTAAAGGATTTCACAATAAGACTCACAAAGAGCGTCGCGCTACGCTTCTCTTTTTTGTTTATAGTTGCCATTGCAGTTTAGTCTTTTGATTTATTGTAATTTATTTCTTGATTCTTTGCTTGATTATTGATTTTTGTGATGTTGTTTTTTTTTCTTCTCTCATTAATCCATTTGTTGTTTTATCCTGATAAGATACATTTAATTTTGTTTATTTATCTTAATGTTGAGGTTCTTGATTAGCCCTCCCAGGGTTTCTAACCTCTCCAGCACTGATTCATTGCAGCTTATCATTTATTATCTATTGTATATTTATTTATTTTATTCTATTTCTTTCCTTTTTGTGATATACTCGTGTTTGTAATGTTTCATTAAAGTGCAAACAAACAATAAACCAAAAAGTGTTTTAGATAAACAGACGAGTTTACGTTTTAGCGAGTCTTTCTGTTTAAAATGTATTAATTTTGCCACGTTTTTTGGTAGTTTTGCACTAGATAAGGAGGGGGGGAAATACCATTGAACCTCGGTGATTGACACATCCCCAAATGTCACGTTGAAGATGAAAAACTGCTTGATGCAAGCTGATGCTCGCTACTGCATTTAGTCCTAAGGTTGATCAGAGGGGTGTCAGAGTTGTTCTTGCTGCCATGCCTGAGAGCAAAAGAAATAACCCTTCTGATATTCCAGGTCCAGGTTTGTCCATTTTATCCATTTTATCCACCCGTCATCTCACATTTCCCATGATGGTCAAGGGAATAAATGCCTTGAACTTCTCCCTCCCCATCTCCGCTCTGCATCCTCTACATCTCCTCTTCAGCTCATGAATTTAGGATATTATTCCTGGTATTCCTGTTTTTTTAGTATTATTATTATTTTCGCATCTTAACAGAAAAAGACTAAAAAAAAATCTACCAACAGCTCAGCATCTAAATCAGCAGAGAAAAATCCATGTTTTTAAAGAAAAAAAAGCCAATTACTGCTACTTTTATCACAGTATGGACCGTTAAACACGTGCCCGAATGTTTTTAACCGATAACCATCTAAGATGATCGTTTTTGTGTTTTCATTTTGAAATCTAAATCCTTAATTTCCGGTATTTAGTGCGCGCCATCTTTATGCAGTTCTCTCCCACCCATCTCGCCTGGTTGACGGGGACGAGGAGCCGCTGTGCGCATGCGTGATCTGGATTCTGTGACTGCAGAGTGACTCGGTCTGACTCTGGGCCTGCAGCACGAAAAAGCAGCGATGTGCCGAAAAGAAACGCCACATATTATCTCATTATTCCACAACTGGACCTAGCTGCTCCCAAAAGCAAACCAGATGGGGCAGTTTATCACACGGCGGCCGCCATCTCCATCATTTATCGTCAGAAATAGTCGGTTCACGTTCGGTGTTTATTGTGTAACATGAAATTAGCACTGATAAAAGCAGCTCTGCTGCAACATTTGTTGGTTTTAAGTCCTTCTGTGTGATATTTCAGGTTTGGATTAAAGTTCGTGGCATCAAATTACAATTCTCATTGCATTTGTTTTCCTAAGATTACACAGTCTTTTTAAAAAAAAAGCAAGCATTTGTGGCCCAGTGTCCCCAGTAATCAGTGTTAATGTTGTTATTTATTGAATAGGCTTTCTTTTGGGGGTATATTTTTTAACCTGCACCTGTTTTTACAGTTTTTCAGGCAACGGGAGTCGGGCTGAATGCATTAAATATGAATTGCAAAGTCTCCGGGTGTCAACTGATTGTATTTTACAGCCTCTGAGTTTATAGGTTCTCTTGTTTCTGGCTTGGAAACAAGAATAGAAGCTCATTGATCTCTTAAATATTTTAGTTTGACCTCTTTTTAACACTTTCCCCCCCCCCCCTGAGTTCAAAGCCAGACAGCTGCACAGTAGAAACATGTACTATGTGTCATATAACATGTATCTGTGTGATAGAAATCCACATTCAAAGCTTGTCAAATGTAACATAATCATGCTGTGTGGCCTCATTTAAGACGACCCAGGTAAGGCAGGGCTGTGTTGTTCATCTCAGAGTTTATTGTGGAGCTTTATCGAGTCACATTGAACCAGCCACAGCCAAAGAAAAGCCTCTTCCCAACCCAGTTTTTACTCACAATAACCCACTTTCACTTCCTTTTCAAGACTACATAAAGGCAGTATGTGGATAGATCACAGCAGCGCAGGGGTCTGTGGTAAACACGCAGAAATACAGGGGGTGTTGCATTATTTCTTTTTTCTGCCCCCTCTCATCTCCATCACCAGGAAAGCCCTCTACACTGCACACACTCAGTCATGAAGCGCCACCATGTGGGCATGCTTTGGAGCTTTAGCCGGCAATAAATAGACACCAAAGGGGGACAAAATGTATGAAATGTGGGAGAAAATGTTGAAACTCTGAGTGAAATGTGAATACAGACTGTTAGGAAACCTCTCTTATTTTTTTTTCTTCTTTTAAATAATGATAAAACTGAATGCATTGTGTTTGGGGGCACTGTGACGGCTGGCTTTGGCACCGCGTCTTCAAAGCTTAGTTCAACCGTCAGAAATCTGGGAGTGACCTTTGACCTTTGATCTGAGGCCGGACAAACAAATGAACAATGTCGTCAGGACTAGTTTTTTCCAGCTGCGTCTCCTGGCCAAAGTTAAAATGTTTTTAAGTCATCACGACCTTGAGAAAGCCATCCATACCCTAATAAGTTCGAGGTCAGACTATTTTAATGCGCTTTATGTGGGCGTCTCCCAGTCTTCTCTCAGCCGCCTTCAGCTGGTGCAGAACGCTGCTGCCCGTCTTTTAACCATCACCAACAGACGTGTGCACATCACTCCTGCTCTTAACTACCTTCATCGGCTTCCTGTCCTTTACAGAACTGATTTTAAACTTTTAATGTTGGTTTTTAAAGCTCTTAGCGGCCTCGCCCCGTCGTATTTATCTGAGCTTTTAACAGTCCTGGTAGAGCTCTGAGGTCACAGATCAGTTTCTGCTGGAAGTGCCCAGGTCAGAATACAAACCCTGGGGTGAGCGAGCCTTTTCCCAAAGCTGCCCCCAGGCTCTGGAATAAGCCCCCCGTCCAGCTAAGTCTTATTTCTGACCCGGGCCTCTTCAGATCCAGGCTAAAAACCTGCTTATTTAGGATGGCTTTAATACCCAGTAGCATGATGACACTTTTATCTTATTTTATCTTAATTGATTTTGTTGTATTGTATTGCTTTCACTGTTCTTTTATTGTTTTTACTTCTTCTTCTCTTTATTTATTACCTGCTGTAAAGCACTTTAGTACATTGTAAGGATTGTCTGTAAAGGGCTGTAGATATAAAGTACATTTACATTTATTTAAAGTGATACTCCGGAGTAGATTCAACCTGGGGTCATTTGAACCGTGATATCCAGCCAAGTAGCCCACCCGCAGTTTTTTCGATATTGGCTGAACATCAGCTGAGTTACTGAGTTATCCCGAATAGCTTCGTACAAGGGTTAATGGATCCTGGCAGTATCTCCAAAATTACCACACTAAAATCACATGCCATGAACCAAACTTCTACAGTAGTACAAATATGGTCTGTACTCACCAAACGATGCATTTGGAAGTTTGAAAATAGTCCAGGAGTGTATTATTATCAACACAAGCCTGATAGCTTCTCTGCTGCTAAAGCTGCGTCGACGTCACTTCAGGGAGCTGGGAGCTTCAAAATAAGATGAGGGTTGATCTACTACTGTAGACAACAAAGCAAGGCTGCTCAATTTCTCCATTGATAAAATAACTTCACAACTCTACAACATAAAAATTCATAAAAAAATCATGTAGAATATAGCATATACTTTGTTGTCTACAGTAGTAGATCAACCCTCATCTTACTTTGAAGCTCCCAGCTCCCTGAAGTGACGTCGACGCAGCTTTAGCAGCAGAGAAGCTATCAGGCTTGTGTTGATAATAATAAACTCCTGGACTATTTTCAAACTTCCAAATGCATCGTTTGGTGAGTACAGACCATATTTGTACTACTGTAGAAGTTTGGTGTCATGGCATGTGATTTTAGTGTGGTAATTTTGGAGATACGGACCAGGATCCGTTAGCCCTTGTACTAAGCTATTCGGGATAACTCAGTAACTCAGCTGATGTTCAGCCAATATCGAAAAAACTGCGGGTGGGCTACTTGGCTGGATATCACGGTTCAAATGACCCCAGGTTGAATCTACTCCGGAGTATCACTTTAATTGGAAATTGCATCCAGACAACATATTAAGTATTGCAGCTAAGAAATGTTTTTTTTTTCTATATATCAAAACCTCCAGGAACTGAGGAAATCAGCTGCTGTGGTTATGTTTTCCCATTCTTACTGGATGAGATGCTCAACAGTTAAGCACTTTTCAGGACATGCCTTCGTATTTTGCATATTTTCAGTGGGTGACAGGTCTGGAGACAGTTCAGTTTAGCAACTGGAATATTTTATGGTGGAGACGTGTCACCGTAACGTGGACAGAAATATGGTTTGGCATTGCCTTGCTCAAATAAGCAAGACCTTCTCTGAAAAAGGGAGCATCAGCCGGACCGAAACCTGAATACTGTGTGGTTTAGCACTAATATTTCCTTCACAGGTGTGCAGGAAACCCATGCTATGTGCACTGATGCACCCCTGTACCTTAAATTTGTTGCAGTTTTAGCTTATTCTGAAGCTGATGGAATATTTTCACTGTCTTTTGCAGTCATGAACTCCTCTTTACATCTTTACAGCCTCGGAATGGCTTTTTAAAATCTCTGTTGGCATGTCTCCACTTTTTGCTGATAAAACGAATTACTTGTGATATACCTAGCGCGTGTTTTCATTTTCTTGTTTATTTTTTTGTTTACGGTTTGGTATTACATCACTTTTTTCCCTGACAGTCTGTTGTAGCTTTGTAATTTAACTGAATGTATAGTTTTAACGTCAAATTCTTGCATTCGCTCTATAATTTACATTTCATTCGGCGTCCAAGCTTTTTTTTAATTAGAAATTGGTTGATCTTTTAACACTAATTATAAAGCGATTATGCGCCTGTGAGCATTTTATTTTGAAAAATACCAACCGGAAGTTCCGGTTTAGATTGCCGTTAGCTTCACAGCGCTATCTTTGCTAGCCTTTCAGCTAGCTCGTGTTGATAGCTGAGTTACAGACGGGAGGAAATTGTTGTAGCTTCTCAGGGAATTTTTTTTTAATCAGTTTTAACAACCAGAGCACAGGTATAAAGGTGGACACGGTCCGTGAGTGTCTGGGTACACCTGTCATCCCTGTAAAAAACGGCCTGCTGTCGGCAAACTTGCTCCGTGGGAGAAGCAACAATCAGAGTTCAAAGTGAATGGCCGAAGGCTCCTCAGGTAACCACTATGCTGTTTAAATAGTTTCCCTGACAGGTGAGCCGAGGTATTAGATGTAACTCCAACAGCCTTTTAAATCTAAAACTAGACTAATTCAAAGTTTGCCACTTTAGCTCGCGTGCTAATAATTAAATGCTACGTCTTCTGATATGCTAGCTGTGTTAGCCAGCTAACGTTAGCCAGCAGTAACAGTAACTTTTAGCCAGGATTTTTCTAATGTCATGGCTTGCTCGGAGTTGTTCGGGTTTCCCGAGCATGACAGTGAGGTCAGACTGTAGCTGACGTGATAACACGTGGCTGTGAACTTTGATATCAGATGACAAACCAGAGCTGGCACATGATGAGTGCATGTCACGAGTTAGCTTTGTAGTCAGTGTGCTGTTTCACAAGTTTTATGGTTACAAAATCACCTGCATGTTATCTGTGTTTACCTGTACATATTTTGCATGGATTTAGTCATCAAAACGTTAAATTTGGCTGTTGTTCCTTTTTGTCAACTGTCAGGTTAAGGAACTTATTTGTTTTTGAAGTTTGTAATCAGAAGAATTTATAAACACTGGAAAAAATCAAAGTCTTACCAAGTATATTTGTCTCATTTCTCGTCAAAATATCTCATTACACTTAATATAAGACACAACTGCCTAACAAGTACCATTTCAGCCAGATATAGGGACTTGTTTGAAGACAATACATCTTGAACAAATTGTTTTGAGTCATATGAAACAAGCTTTTTTTTTTTTTTTGACATTTGAAGAGGTTTTTAAACTAATTTCAAGATCACTTTTATCTCAAAAGTCCTAAATATCACATCTTATTTCAAGAAATCTTGAAAAGCCGATTTTCACTAGTTCCATTGGCAGATTTTTTTGCTTATTTCAAACAAAAACGTCTTGTATTTGTTGTTTTTTTTAAAATTATTTTTGGAGGGGCATTTTTTCCAGTGCAGGCCCCTCAGCTAATTGGTGTGCAGAAAGTAGAGGAGAAATCATTATGGGAGACTCTGCACTGGAAAAAATCAAAGTCTTACCAAGTATATTTGTCTCGTTTCTCGTCAAAATATCTCATTACACTTAATATCAGACACAACTGCCTAACAAGTTCTATTTCAGCCAGATATAGGGACTTGTTTGAAGACAATACATCTGGAAATTCTTGTTAAATGAAAAAGTCTTGAAAACAAATTGTTTTGAGTCGGATTTCACATGAAACAAGCTTTTTTTTTTACATTTGAAGAGGTTTTTAAGCTAATTTCAAGATCACTTTTATCTCAAAAGTCCTAAATATCACATCTTATTTCAAGAAATCTTGACAAGCCGATTTTCACTAGTTCCATTGGCAGATTTTTTGCTTATTTCAAACAAAAACGTCTTTTATTTGTTGTTTTTTTAACTTATTTTTGGAGGGGCATTTTTTCCAGTGAACACCCAGTTTTTGATGAGAGTTGTTGATAAGGTTGACAAAGTCACGAGTATTCACAATGAATAAGCGATTAAAATCAGCTAAATCATCTCGAATGAATGTAGTCATTTAGATGGCAAAGTGCTGCATGTTTGCTGTTATTATGTTGGGTTGTTGGCCACAAATCTTCATATTTTTTTTATCAGAATCACTCTCTTTCTTTCAGACCCGCCTGACCTGAACCCAGATGGGACTTCGCATCAAAAGCCTCCTCAGCGCAAATCTAGAAGAGGTCGACCCAGACACAGCAATGACAGAAACCTGAACAGCTATGATCCAACTCAACAATATGGACACTTTCACCCGGGCTTTAAACACCCACATGGCCATGATAATTTAGATTATGCAGAGTCTCAGCATCCTCCCTTCCAAGGAGAGGATGTAGCCAGAAGGAGAGGCAGAGGTAGAGGAAGGAGGGAAGAAGGGAATAGAGGTTTTAATGGAAATTTTGGTGGTCCGGGCCCTTTCCGACAAAAACCTGGTGGTGATTTTGGCCAGTATGGTCCAGGCAACAGGTATACAGGTGGCTACCACTCAGGTGCACATCCCATGGATGGACCTGAAGGACCCAGCTGGCGGAGAGAGGGCGCCAACAGGGATTCGGAACAAGCCGGCGGAGAGAAGGATGCTCAGGCTAAAAGGCCCAGGAACTTTGATCAGGAGCAGAAGCCCAGAGGCGACCATTTAAAGGATAACAACGCAGCAGTGGCGGGTCACAGATCGCACGGTAACAAAGGAGAAACCCCCCTTTTGGAAAGCCAGCACAGCAAGCAGGGACCCAGATCTCAACATTTTGAGCACCAGAGGAAACACGCTGATGTGAAGCGACGTCACGGACCAATCAAACCGCCAAAACCACCGTCTCGAGAGGAGCCGGGCTCAGAGAGGGGAGCCGCCGGCCGAGATGACTCCGATCACTGCCGATCGTCTCAGGATCCCGCCGCTAAAGCGGGAAGAGGCTCGGGGGGCCACGCCCCTGTTCAGGCCAAAGGGGGGAGAAGAGTTAACCATCAAAGCCAGAGCCAGAGGAGCTGGGACAAGATGCCTAAGAGCAAAGAGACGCAAACAGGTTAGACTCCAGAGTCGGTAATGTGCGGAGACTTAAAGGGATAGTTCGCCTCTTTTGACATGAAGCTGTATGACATCCCATATCAGCAACATCATTTCTGAACATCTTCTTACCCCCTGCTGCGTCCTGTGAGCAGAGTTCCAGCCTCGTTTTGGTGCGTTCAAAAGAGTAATACATTTGCATCACAAAATCGTTCTCCAGGAAAAAGTCAGACCTCACAATCGCTTGGCCCCATTTTCTCTCCCTTCGTATCACTGCCTGCTGTGCAGACCGAGCAGCAAACAGCGTAACAGGCGCGGCTGTCGGCAGGCGTCTTTCCTTTCCTTTTGTTTCCTTTTCTTTTGTTTCCTTCCCTTTCCTTTTGTTTCCTTTTCTTTTGTTTCCTTCCCTTTCCTTCCCTTTCCTTTTGTTTCCTTTTCTTTTGTTTCCTTTCCTTTCCTTTCCTTGTCTTTCCTTTTCTTTTGTTTCCTTCCCTTTCCTTCCCTTTCCTTTTGTTTCCTTTTCTTTTGTTTCCTTCCCTTTCCTTTCCTTTCCTTGTCTTTCCTTTTCTTTTGTTTCCTTCCCTTTCCTTCCCTTTCCTTTTGTTTCCTTTTCTTTTGTTTCCTTCCCTTTCCTTGTCTTTCCTTTTCTTTTGTTTCCTTCCCTTTCCTTTCCTTTCCTTGTCTTTTTCTTTTGTTTCCTTCTCTTTCCTTTCCTTTCCTTGTCTTTCCTTTTCTTTTTTTTCCTTTGCTTTCCTTTCCTTTCCTCTTGTTT
The DNA here is from genome assembly GCF_027942865.1 of Odontesthes bonariensis. Lineage (NCBI taxonomy): Eukaryota > Metazoa > Chordata > Actinopteri > Atheriniformes > Atherinopsidae > Odontesthes > Odontesthes bonariensis. Next base: position 3,500,230 of record NC_134525.1, read on the forward strand.
CCTTTCCTTCCTTTTCTTTTGTTTATGTGCTGTGTAGGGGTGGAACAGTACAAAAAACTCACGGTTCTGTACGTACCTCGGTACGGACCCTACGGTTCGGTACATTTTCGGTACAGTGCCGAAGGAGGTGTGTAGCGAGGTTCGAGCACATGTAATAGATATCTGAATCCTGCCTCTTCTTCTATAGCAGATGCGATGTAAATTCCAATTGCTTCGGTAATTTGTTTTGCTCTGCATGTATTCGTATCCAGGGGTTGTTGTAATACATTTGGGAGACGTAATTGGTCGGGTCTTTTCATGTTTCTATAGAACACACCTGACGGAGGTGTGTGGTGGTCGGTAGCTACGCCCCATGTCATGCTATCACGGCTGAAATGTTTCATCATACCACACAGACAGAACCGGCGCGTGTTTAATAAGTTAAACTTACACGTTGTCTCCTTTGTCTGCGGCGCGCTGCTCTCCTTTCTTCCTTCATGAAATGAAAAAGTATCGCCTGCGCTTGATCCTGACTCTCTCTGTGAGCTCTTCCAGCCTCGATATTAGACGCCTGATGTGATCATCCATGATTAATATCACCATCATGCAGACCATGAACACGGTGGCCTCCTAGCTCTCCATATTATCTTCTTTGTGGTGTTTTTTCTTCTCTCGGGTTTTGTTTTGTTCCGTTTTGGTGTTGAATGTGGCGCTAAACGGCTAACGGCTAACACGTCACTGACGCGGACGGCTGCGCGCGGCGCATCAGTCCCGACTCATGTGCAATGCAGACTGAAACAGGTCCGCTGGGGAAGGACAGCTATTAGAACGAAATTCGAGTAGGACAGTTCTGATAACTGCGTTCTTATAACTACTCTGTCCGAAAGCGTATATATCTCTACGGACCAATCAGAGCTTGCATGTGGCAGTGTTTAAATGGGTCCTGAAGGAAACTCTTGCAAAATAACAGTTCCGCGTTCAGAAAACTTCCGTACCGTGTGTATTCTGCGTTGAAATGCGCGTACCGAACCGTGACCCCCGTACCGTGACGGTTCGGTACGAATACATATACCGTGCCGGCCCTAGTGCTGTGTATACCGTGCAGACCGAAGTGCAGCAAACACCGTAACAGGTGCGGCTGTCGGCAGCAGGCAGTGATACGAAGGGAGAGAAAATAGGGCCAAGCGATTGTGAGCTCTGACTTTTTCCTGGAGAATCATTTTGTGATGCAAATGTATTACTCTTTTGAACGCATATTGTTTTGAGAAGCAAAACGCTTTATTTTTTAAACCCCAGCCAACTAGCCGGACTACCTTCATCAACACCAAAACGAGGCTGGAACTCTGCTCACAGGACGCAGCAGGGGGTAAGAAGATGTTCATAAATGATGTTGCTGATATGGGATGTCATACAGCTTCATGTCAAAAGAGGCGAACTGTCCCTTTAACTGTCCTATCCCAGCGCTTTATCATCATCATGTTAGATACAGTTGGAACATTCAGAATTAGATGTTTGGATATTTTCTAACAGCCAAAAGTCATATCATTTTCTAAATTGGCTCTAAGATCTTTACATTGTTTGTTTTGTTTCCATTTGTAAAACTCCCACAAAAAGCATCAAACTCCTGGGTGTTTGGTAGTTTTGGTGGAGAACAAAGGATTGAGATGCCTAATCGTTTATCCCCAAATTTTCCGTTGGTTTGCTTGAGTTGCATTTCTAGTTGTTGACTTGTGGTCTCTTCGCTCCACAGGATGTCTGATTGAACAGCTGTCCGAGGAGAAATACGAGTGCATGGTGTGCTGTGACGTAATCCGGGTCATGGCCCCGGTTTGGAGCTGCCAGAGCTGCTTCCACGTCTTCCACCTGAACTGCATCAAGAAATGGGCTCGGTCCCCGGCCTCGCAGGCGGACGGTACGGCAGTGCTGCTCAGTTTGCTCGACTGTACGCTTTCAACACAATACAAAACAAACTGTACACAATACGGGGTCCCCGTGCTGTGCAGAGATGGTGACTGTGGCTGTTTTTACTGCTGATTCAGTGTTGTTTTTGTAAAGTTTGTTAAAATCAGGCTGTTTTTTCCAGATTCGGCTGAAGGTTGGCGTTGTCCAGCCTGCCAGAATGTCTCCATGAAACACCCAACAAGTTACACCTGCTTCTGTGGTGAGCGTTTGTTTCAGTCACACAAATAAACCTCTTTTATTTATTTTTTTTTACAATATTTTTATTGAATTTTCTTTGTAAAGAAAGACACACAAGAACAAAAAACAACGGACAAGAGTGTAAAATAATGCAGAAGTGTACCAACACACATCGTCAGGTCCAATTTTCATGCAGTACACACTTGGTCCGTACAACAGACTGAAATACAAACATGGCGGTCAGAGAGCTTCCTCTATGAAGGCACATAATCATGAGTCCACAGAAGATATATTATCATACACTGGAAAAAATGCCCCTCCAAAAATAAGTTAAAAAACAACAAATAAAAGACGTTTTTGCTTGAAATAAGCAAAAAAAAAATCTGCCAATGGAACTAGTGAAAATCGGCTTGTCAAGATTTCTTGAAATAAGATGTGATATTTAGGACTTTTGAGATAAAAGTGATCTTGAAATTAGCTTAAAAACCTCTTCAAATGTAAAAAAAAAAGCTTGTTTCATATGATATGTGACTCAAAACAAGATGTTTTCAAGACTTTTTCACTTAACAAGATATTCCAGATGTATTGTCTTCAAACAAGTCCCTATATCTGGCTGAAATGGTACTTGTTAGGCAGTTGTGTCTGATATTAAGTGTAATGAGATACTCAATGAGAAAAATATACTTGGTAAGATTTAGATCTTTTCCAGTGTATTGTATAGTCCAGGGGGGCAGGGGAAGAAGGAACTGAGTCATGCAGAAGTTGCTCTACCGTTCCAGGCCCGTCCATCAAATGTGACGAGTCAAAACATCTTGTTTTGAGTCATATTTCAAATGAAACAAGCTTTTTTTTTCATTTGAAGAGGTTTTTAAGCTAATTTCAAGATCACTTTTATCTCAAAAGTCCTAAATATCACATCTTATTTCAAGAAATCTTGACAAGCTGATTTTCACTAGTTCCACTGGCAGTTTTTTTTTTTGCTCATTTCAAGCAAAAACGTCTTTTATTTGTTGTTTTTTTTACTTATTTTTGGAGGGGCATTTTTTCCAGTGAAGGCTATTGTCCTTTTTGCTTGTAGAGAACACATATTTATAAACATTTTAATCCTATAACCCTCTGGGTATAGACCCGGCAGAAGGAGTCAGTCTAAAACTCCCTCACTCTTGGACATTGCCAGATGCGATGAAATAAGTTGCCCTTATCTACCCCACATCTATTGCAGCTGTCTGGAATATTCAAATTAAATTTGTTTAATTTTTCCGGAGTAATATACACCCTCATTAGCCTATTATATTGTAGGAGTCTTAGTGTTACACGTCCCTGTGTGGGCTGCTTTACATGCGTTACGCCAATGTTCCAGTGATGGTTCCCCCTGTAGATCTGATTTCCACGCATTAGAAATAAACCTCTTTTTATTTCTAATCTGTTTGCTGTTGAGCCAGAGACTTAAGGGCGTGTCCTGCCTGTTTTATTCCGTAGGTAAAGTGACGAACCCGGAGTGGCAGCGCAGTGAGATCCCCCACAGCTGTGGGGACATGTGTGGGAAGAAGAGGAGTGGAATGGACTGCAACCACCCCTGTAACATGTGAGCCGCTAAAGCACACCGCTTCTTTTTTTACATATAGTTTGGTTTCATGTCTCTAAAATGTCTTTTATCTCGACTTGAACTGGCCAACCCAGCCACACTGATGCCCATTCAGGCCTTCCTGATAGATAGATAGATAGATAGATAGATAGATAGGTACTTTATTCATCCCAATTTGGGAAATTGTTGTGTTGCAGCAGCATACAGTAAAAGATATGTAAACAATTAAAGTAAAAACAAGCAAATAGAATAAAATGAATATAAAATAAAATAAGATAAAATAAATAAAATAAAAATAGTGAATAAACATTAGCTATATATATATATATATATATATATATATATATATATAGAATAGAATAAAATAAAAATATTGAATAAATATTAGCTATATACAAATCTACAGTATGAAGAGTTTCCCATACAAAATGGGATTGTTGCACCCTGCCACTGAATTTAATCATGACATCTCCCCATCCCCTCCTATCTCGAGATTGTTTATTCATCAGAAAATACTTGAAATGATGCAGAAGTGCACCTTACAGTCGTTCAAACCTCTCCTCCTGGCCTTAAAGTTCCCACGAAAGGCGAGCGACGTGCCATTTCCTTCAGTAGCTTTGGTGTTTCCTCTGAAAATGAGAAGGCCTGCTCTTGCTGCTCAGCTCCACAGTCCTGAGCAGCATCAGCTCGCTCCAGAGGAAGGTCACGTGGGCCGGACGAAATTAGATCCTGAACGCAGGATGAGTCATTCTTCTGGTGACGGTCGGATGAAGCTTCTCGAGACGCCGAAACTTTGCAGTTCTCCAGGCTGTGGGTGCTCAGTAGTGCCCCCTGCTGGTGCATATTGTTGTGAAACTGTGTAATACTTGTGTGTAAGCTATTGCTGTATGAAATATTTAATCTGTATGAGTAATTGTGCCACCTGTCAGTGGTTTTTTTGTTAATGATGGGATCTCTGAGGGTCGACTCCTCCTGAAATCCTGCTCCACACATGCTTTAGAGCAGTGATACTCACTATTGTTTTCACAAGAGCCACATTGGCAGCAAAATCAAGGGAAGAGCCACTTTTACCACAACATACTAAAGTCCCCTTTTTACAAATATGCATTTCTACATATAAAACATCCCACAAAAAAAGAAACAACACAGCCAATACATTTTCAATTAAGGCCACATTTACCTTAATACTGTGAGTGGAAGCTGGCGTGCATGTCCTCGACTTTCTTCATGTTGTATTTGTAGTTTGTTGTTGTAATCATAGTGACACATTCAGGATGAGCATGGTTTCTGTGCTGGTTTTTGCCCTTTTTTTTAATTAAAAACCGATCCACTGTGCCTGCATCTCGCGCTGGCTAAAGGAGCTAGCGTGCTCTGCGGTCAAGTGTGACGGTGGTTTAAGCGGGCTGCGTTGCCAGGTTTGACAGAGCCCCCTTTAGGAAACACCATTAAGCCTTAATTAATACTTAATAAAAATACTTAATACTACAAAAACGCAAACTTAATAAAAATACTTAATACTGTGCAGTATTCGCTGTGTGTTATTTGAAAAAATGTATTGTTATTGTTAGCATATTGTTATAAGCTACTGTGCGAGCCGCCAATTAAAGCTTGAGGAGCCGCGCTGTGAGTATCTCTGATTTAGAGCCTCAGTTTGTGCGTCCCGGCGCCACGTTTTTCCTGGTATTTTAGTGCCTAACATAAGAAAATGTCTGTGTCTCCCCTCAGCTTGTGTCACCCTGGACCTTGTCCTCAGTGTCCCGCCTTTATAACCAAATCCTGCATCTGTGGAAGGACAAGGTAAGTTATCATGATGTGTTTACTGCTGTGTTTTGGTGCTTTTAACTCGTTTTTAACTAGTTTTTAACTCGTTTCCTCGTTCGCTTTGGTCTGTACACCTTAAATATTGATTAAACCATCTTTCCTCAGTCAGCCGATGCGCTGCGGCCAGGCTTCAGTGCTCCAGTGCGACAAAGTGTGCGGCGCTTTACTCAACTGTGCCGAACACACCTGCGAGCAGGTGTGCCACAGCGCGACATGCCGGCCCTGCCAGCTGGAGATTCAGCAGGGTGAGCCTGAAACATTCTGTCCAAATGTGTTTAAGGACGAGTTAGAGCAACTGAAACGTGGGATCTGAAGTGTTTCAGGTGGGTCGGTTTGACTTCTGTGTTTGTGTGCAGTTTGCTACTGTGGCGTCACCACTCGTGGCGTCCTGTGCGGCACGGATAAAGACGGATTTGATGGTTCGGGACATTTCTCCTGTCAAAAAATTTGCGGGAAGTAAGTGACGAGGCGGCATGTGTGATGTTGACTTTTTATTTATTTATTTATTTTCTTATTAATGTTTTTTCAGACAGATGCAAAAAACTAACTGTTACATTATTTCAGTTACATGGTAAGAATAGCAAACAATGTATTCTTTTTCAGTATCTGCCCAGTCTTTTATTTATTTATTTTTTAACAAACAAACAGATAAACAAAACGGAAAAAAAAACTACAGTCCAGCAACAACATACACATCAAGCCAGACTTACAACACAAAACCTAGAACAACAAAACAAAAAAACAATAACACAACTCCTGAGGAATTCTACATAGCATACATATCCTGTACCTAAAAAAAAAAATATATATATATATATATATATATTATAATATAATATATAATAATAATAATTATATTATAATAATAATATTAAATTATATATATATTATTAATAATATATTATATATAATATATTATAATATTGTTATTATAATAATAATATATATGTGTGTGTGTGTGTGTGTATGTATATATATATATATATATGTATATATATATATACACACATACATACATACATACATACATACATACATACATGCAGAGGTAGGTAGTGTCATCCCCACATATCCAGCAGTTGGGCAGGAATGGGCCCCATACTTCATTAAATAGATCTTCCCTCCCAGCCACTCTATAGGTGACACGCTCATAGCCATTGAGCTTAGAACCTCTATCCACTCCTTAAAAGTGGACAAGATGGGATATTTCCAGTGGCGTAAAGTTATCCTGCACCCTGTTATCATAGCTAAACGACACCATGATTTTCGGCGTTTTTGGACATTTGAATATTATTTGGAAGCAGTCCCAAAAGACACAATGAAGGGTTTCTGGTCAAGTGCGTACCAAACATCTTATTCAGGAACAAAATGATTGCATTCCACATGTCACTAGTTTTGTCACACTCGTATAACATATGCACCAGAGTTCCCAGCTTTCTATTACATCTCCAACATATATCACTGTTTCTAAGTTGACTTTAGTTCATTCTGGATCAGTCCCTTCGTAGCTTTACTCCGTTCTCTGTTCAGGATGCTGAACTGCGAAGCTCACCGGTGCCGGCAGGTGTGCCACCGCGGCGCGTGCCAGCCGTGCCCGCGCTCACCGAGCCTGGTGAGGACGTGTCCCTGTGGTCAGACCCCGCTGGCCAAACTCCTGGAGCTGGGCTACTCCGAACGACGGAGCTGCTCGGATCCCATCCCGTCCTGCGGGAAGACGTGCAACAAACCTCTGCCCTGCGGCTCCAGCGGTAAGAAAAAAAGTCTTTTTTTGTGTCATTTAAGCCATATTCTGTGTTTTCTGTCACTGCAAATGGATTCAGGCGCAGTTCCCATAACACAGGAATAGGAACTGATTCTAGCCTCAGAGATGTGAAAAACAGGATGTGAAACGTGTAATAGATGTGAAGCTTTTCGGCAGGTTTCAAGTGTTTTATTTAATCAAATCAAATTTATTTGTATAGCACATTTCATGTACAAACAATTCAAAGTGCTTTACATAAAATAAAAGCATTGCAGCAGGGAGTGTTAGAAGCATTAAAAATACATAAAAGAATATAAAGAGAAACAAATAAAATCATTTAAATGAATTTAAAAACAAGCAACAGTCCAGATAAGTTCAAAGATATCGTGCAGATTTCATGCATAGACACATGAGAACAGAAATGTTTTTAACCTGGATTTAAAAATGTCTACATTTGGTGAAAGTTTAATCTCCACTGGCAGTTTGTTCCACTTGTTTGCAGCATAACAGCTAAATGCTGCTTCTCCATGTTTAGTCTGGACTCTGGACTGGACCAGCTGACCTGAGTCCTTGGATCTCAAGAAGAACTCTGCTGGCTTTATAAATATTTAGTTATTTAGTTTAAATTAAAGCTGACAAACATCACAATGTCAGGTTTTATTTGCCTTTTATTTAAAGGTTTCATGCCATTTCCTCATTAAGCCTTCAGGTTTCAGCTTCTTGACCCTCTGCATCACATTTAACGACTTCATCACAACAATAAAATGTGGAAAAAAACCTTTGACTGCACTGGAAAAAATGCCCCTCCAAAAATAAGTAAAAAAACAACAAATAAAAGACGTTTTTGCTTGAAATAAGCAAAAAAATCTGCCAATGGAACTAGTGAAAATCAGCTTGTCAAGATTTATTGAAATAAGATGTGATATTTAGGACTTTTGAGATAAAAGTGATCTTGAAATTAGCTTAAAAACCTCTTCAAATGTAAAAAAAAAAAGCTTGTTTCATGTGAAATGTGACTCAAAACAATTTGTTTTCAAGACTTTTTCATTTAACAAGATATTCCAGATGAATTGTATGTGTTCTATTTTTAAAAGAAAACCATTTTCGTTGTCATCCCCTGTGATCTATTGTATGTGTTCACAAACAGGATGTAATCTATCTTGAGCCCCCCGGTATTGTTCTCACAGTTGGTCAGCAGATAAGCATCTTTTTTCTATTTCAGACACCATCCATTTGTGTGAGAAGCTGTGCCACGAGGGCGGCTGTGGGCCCTGCTCTCTGACCTCCACCGTCAGGTGCTGCTGTGGCTCCAACACGAAGGTGACAGCAGCAGGACGTTCATTCCTTGTTTTAGCTTTGGGATTTTTTCTTAAAGGCTGATTTGTGCATTTATTTCAGGAGGTGCCGTGTGCAAAAATCCAGAAAGAAGGTGAGATTTTAAACGCATTGAGGGGAAATCGCCCTGACCCGTTGGCTTGCATTTCACATGTGACTTTTCCCCCTCAGATGAGCTCGTGTTCACGTGTGAGCGGCGCTGCAACAAGAAGCGCTCGTGTGGCCGACACAAGTGCAGCGAGCTTTGTTGTGTGGTGAGTCTGGACCTGTTGGAAACACCCGGAATGTTCCTTTAACCTCGCTCCTGGCTTATGTTATCCTAGAGTTTAATAAAAGTTTGATCCACCGACATCCCCCCGGGCTTTAAAGGGATAGTTCACCTCTTTTGACATGAAGCTGTGTAACATCCCATATCAGCAACATCATGTATGAACATCTTCTTACCCCCTGCTGCGTCCTGTGAGCAGAGTTCCAGCCTCGTTTTGGTGTTGATGAAGGTAGTCCGGCTAGTTGGCTGGGGTTTAAAAAATAAAGCGTTTTGCTTCTCAAAACAATATGCGTTCAACAGAGTAATACATTTGCATCACAAAATCGTTCTCCAGGAAAAAGTCAGACCTCACAATCTCTTGGTGCTATTTTCTCTCGACCTTCGTATCATTGCCTGCTGTGTAGACCGAAGTGCAGACCTGGAGGGACGATTTTGTGACGCAAATGTCGAAACCGCATATTTCTCCTACTTCTCCTACTAACTTTTTGAGTTAGTATGCGAGTTTGAGTAAGCGAGAAGTTCCCGGATGCATACTAGATTCTCCGAAATGTTGGGTATGCATCATGAGGTTACTACTCATACTCAAACTACCCAAGATGCAACGTAACGTGACGTCGCCGATCGTCATTTCCTGTCAAAACGGCAGTTTCAAGCTAGCTACAACGAGGGTAGGTTCACTTCCTGTTTTCAAAACGAAAGCACCAATTGTATGGTAATGGCTTTCCCTATGATAAAAGGCAACGGGTATTTTATTTAGTGAAAATAACCGGAAGTGCGTTGCTCACTGCGGCTAGCTTTAGTAGCGCCGAATTCGTGGGAACAAAATTGCAAACAGCCGTTATTTTGTCAGGTTTTCAACACGTTGGGGATCTAAACGACTACTTTCTCACCTGAAAAGTTTCAAATGTTGCTAAAGTTTACAGAGTTCAGAGCTTAAGAGAAATCAGCTTCAGGCCGGCTGATTTCAGCTCGGGCAGGAGCGAAATGCATTGTGGGTAAACGCTCTGCATACTGTCTGATCGATGAGTATGCAGTATGGAACACAGCCTATTACTCTGTTGAACGCATATTGTTTTGAGAAGCAAAACGCTTTATTTTTTATCCCCAGCCAACTAGCCGGACTACCTTCATCAACACCAAAACGAGGCTGGAACTCTGCTCACAGGATGCAGCAGGGGGTAAGAAGATGTTCATAAATGATGTTGCTGATATGGGATGTCATACAGCTTCATGTCAAAAGAGGCGAACTGTCCCTTTAACATCGGCTCTGTGATGCTGAAGCTCAGCCTACATCTGATAAAAGTTCAGGGACCTCATGTGGTGACGTTGCTGTGTTTTTTTTCGCAGAATCTGGAGCACAAGTGCCCCCTGATCTGCGGCTACAAGCTCAACTGTGGCCTCCACCGCTGTCAGGAGCTCTGTCACCGTGGAAACTGTGAGCCCTGCTGGCAGTCCAGTGAGTCCTGCAGTCGCTTTATTTACGAGCCAACTCTCTAAAGCAGCGATGGTGTCATTGGATTGTGTTTTTTATTTTTTTTGTTTGCCTTTGTGGTGTTATGTTTGGCCCTAAGTTGCTGCACCTCTCACTTCCACTGTGTCGTGACTCCTGTTGGCAGGCTTTGACGAGCTGACGTGTCACTGTGGGCTCACGGTGTTGTACCCGCCCATCCCCTGTGGCACCAAGCCCCCCGAGTGCAAGAACCTGTGTACAAGACGCCACGACTGTGACCACCCTGGTAAGATGTGACGACAAGCATCACGCTGCAGCCGTAGCCTTGGATCTGCTTCATACTCTTGTCCTCTGATTTAGTGTTTCACAACTGCCACAGCGAGGACAAGTGTCCCCCCTGCACATACCTCACTCAGAAATGGTGCATGGGAAAGCATGAGGTAACGTCCCAAAGCTCGTATAAAAGCAAGATCTATGGAAGTTTTTCTGTGCCATCACAGTTTGAATATGAATTTCTAATATTGAATTTTTACTAATCAAAATCAGACTTTGAATTTGAAAAACCAACAGTGTTAAAAAAAAAATCAATTTCTAAAAACAAAAATGAGTGGAAAAAAATTCAACCTTAAAAAATTCAACTTAAAAAATTAAATGGAAAAAAAAATCAGTGGAAAAAAATTCAATGGAAAAAAAATTCAACTTAAAAAAATTAAATGGTAGAAAATTCAGTGGAAAAAAAATCAACTTCAAAAAATTCAGTGGAAAAAAATTGAATGGAAAAAAATTCATTGAAAAAAAAAATCAACTTCAAAAAATTCAATGGAAGAAAATTCAATGGAAAAAAATTAAATGGAAAAAAAATCAATGGAAAAAAATTAAATGAAAAAAAAATCAACTTAAAAAAATTCAGTGGAAAAAAATTTAATGGAAAAAAATTCAGTGAAAAAAAAAAATCAACTTCAAAAAATTAAATGGAAGAAAATTCAATGGAAAAAAATTAAATGGAAAAAAAATCAATGGAAAAAAATTCAACTTCAAAAAATTCTGTGGAAAAAGAACCAGACTCAACAGCTGGGTAACCAGGGAGAAGCAAACGATCCCTGTCTCAATTCACCCAACGGCAGCCAATCAAGTTACGCTCCATTGGACAGATCAGCTCAATAGATATTAGTAATATCTATTACTCAACTTTACTAACACAAATGGCAAATAAAGTAAACTCACTCACCGAAGCACCATCACCCGCGTTGGTGGACATGGCTGATCTGTCCAATGATTGGCTGCGGTTGGATGAATTGAGACAGGGATCGATTGCTTCTCCCTGTTTACCCGGATGTTGAGTCTGGTTCTTTTTCCACTGAATTTTTTTCCATTGAATTTATTTTACACTGATTTTTGTTTTTAGAAACTGATTTATTTTTATTTTATTTTTTTTTTATTTTTTTTTTTTTACACTGTTGGTTTTTCAAATTTAAAGTCTGATTTTGATGCTGTAAAAATTCAATATTAGAAATTCGTATTCAAACTGATGGCACAGAAAAACTTCCATACAGATGGTTTCTTTTTGATTCTTGAACTGAAAGTATCATTTTTCTGCAGCAACGCAGCAACATCCCGTGCCATCTGCAAGACATTTCCTGTGGCCTGACGTGTAATAAGAGCTTGGCCTGTGAAATGCATCGCTGCAGACGGCTGTGCCACCGGGGAGAGTGCCTGGCGGGAGTCGGCTGCCAGCAGCCCTGCTCGCTGCCGCGTCCCGACTGTGGCCACCCGTGCTCTGCTCCGTGTCATCAAGGCGGCAGCTGCCCACGCACCACCTGCTCCGCTAAGGTACAACACGCTGAGAGCAGCTGCACACCCAGCAGCTTAGAGTTTATTTGGATAGTTTTTCTAGCATGAAGGCTCAGATTCTCAGAGTTGAAGCATATTTTCCCACCACCAACCCCCCCCCCCCTTCACTGTAATAACTTATTTCCCTGATGAATAATATTTTTCGGCTGTCACGTCTCCATTTAAGAGCCCAGCTGGGTGTCCCCGGCGTTCCTTGTTGTTCTACGGCGGCTGCCAGTAGTCGACGACATCTGCCATAACACTGTGTAACTGTAATAAATGTCTAATTTGGATGGAATAACGACATGCCAGAGGCAGCTCTCCAACAGACAATGAGACCTTTCACGGCTGCAGCTCTCGCTCGCAGGAACACGGATTCAAACGCTGCGGTTCAACACGTCTCATTACTTATGGAATTTCTGTTTGCAGGTGGCGCTGCAGTGTGGCTGCGGTCGGAGGAAGGAGACCGTCGTCTGCACGGAGGCGACCAGTTCATATCAGAGGTGGGTTCCCCTCCTCGTGTGTTGGCCTTTCCAACCTTTGGACGTGTCGGTTTAGATCAGGGCTGTTCAAATGGCGGCCCGCGGGCCACATGCGGCCCAGAAGTAATAACCCGAGTGGCCCAACTTGTGGTTCAGCCAAAAAAGCAGAGAAAAACCATGAAAAACACAGATTGCCAAAATTCACTCAAAATTCCTACGGTAGATCAGAAAGTGAATGCAACACTCCACGTAGCCTAGCAACAGACAACCAACCCACAAGGCAGCGCGTTGTTCTGAAAGTTACTGATGGAACCATGTTAGCAGCTCAACTCCAACTGAAAAAGTTCGTCTCTCTCAACCCTCAGACGAAACATTGACGGTGAAAATCGGCGTTTTAACCTGCCTGGGCGGACAGATACCGTTTTATTTTACCACCATCTCCACACGCCAAACCTATGTGTTTACTTTGCAATGACTCTGTTGCGGTACTTGAGGAGTTTAATGTATGGAGACACCACCTGGAAAAACACCCGACTTTCTCAAATCTCAAATGAGGACCTCAAAAGTGCAAAGTTTAATTGCGTTGTAAAACTTTGTTTTTTTTTATTCTGTTAAACGCACCTTGTGATGTGCTACGGACAGAAATACGACCAGAATGTTACTTTGGTTTAATTTAAAAAGGGAGACAACATTTTGTGACCAAAATATTCTTTTTAGTATTTTAAAGTGAAAAATGGCATCGCTGTTACCTCAGGTTCTATTTATTTAGAGAAGTTTTTAATGCACTTTTTGATGTTCTTATGTCAGATATGTTTATTTCATTCAAAAGAGAAAACCATTTCATCACCATTGATGTGCACTTTTTGTTTTAATGCCCGGGTTATTTCAGGAGTATTGCGGCTTCCTCAGTTCATTTAAAAGTTTTGAAATGTGTTTTACAAAGAGGGGAAATGATGAATAAACATCACGTTATTTCTTTATATTTGTGTTGGTTTGAAATTTGTCATCACCTCTTCCTTACTAGCCGCTGAAAATGTTCGGCCCAGCTTTAAAGTCTCGGTTTTAAAATCTGGCCCAACTGAATTTGTAATTGAATAGCCCTGGTTTAGATGTTCTTCTGTTGGCGTCTGCAGGTACGCAGCCATCACCATGGCCAGTAAACTCTCAGACATGCAGCTCGGCGACTCGATGGACATCGGGCCGCTCCTCACCAAGAAGGAGTTGAAACAGACGAGGTAAAAAAAAAAAAGGAAACTCGTTGCTTTCATCGTTCTTAAAAAGTCTTAAAAAGACTTAAAAAAATTTAATTTAAGGCCTTAAAATGTCTAAATTTCTCTTGAAATCTCTTAAAATGTCTTAAATGCGATTTTGAAAGGTCTTAAAAATGTATTTTTTATTTAAAACAAATTTTATAACTTCAGTTTTGCTTGTAAATGTTTAGATTTTTGAGGACGGAACTAATTAATCGAGCACAACCTGCTCTATAGTTTGCTGTTCGTGGTTGCTCGCAGCGCCGTGACTGAGGAGCGGCTAAGCAGCTAACGCTTTGTTTTAGATGGGTAAACGCTAATCTGACAGCTTGTGGCTTCAGAACGAACAATTTACCTTGTGGTTGAAGCTGGTTGATGGAAATATTTATGAAGCACACAAGAAAAGTGTGAAACTTTTCAAGGCTTTGGAGTCCCACGCCAAATCTGAAAGGCATAAAGCGGTCTTTTTTTCTTTTAAATATTTTTTTGGGCTTTTATGCCTCTTAATGGACAGGACAGTGAAGAGAGACAGGAAGCTGGGGGCAGAGAGAGGGGGAATGACATGCAGCTTAAAATGCTAGCAGCAAACGCTTTCCATCAGCCAGTTATTCCACATCAGGATCTGGACCATCGAGGTCCATGCAGAGCATTTACCCACAATGCATTTCGCTCCTGCCCGAGCCGAAATCAGCCGGCCTGAAGCTGATTTCTCTTAAGCTCTAAACTCTGTAAACTTTAGCAACATTTGAAACATTTTCAGGTGAGAAAGTAGTCGTTTAGATCCCCAACGTGTTGAAAACCTGACAAAATACCGGCTGTTTACAATTTTGTTCCCACGAATTCGGCGCTACTAAAGCTAGCCGCAGTGAGCAACGCACTTCCTGTTATTTTCACAAAATAAAATACCCGTTGCCTTTTATCATAGGGAAAGCCATTACCATACAATTGGTGCTTTTGTTTTGAGAACAGGAAGTGAACCTACCCTCGTTGTAGCTAGCTTGAAACTGCCGTTTTGACAGGAAATGACGATCGGCGACGTCACGTTACGTTGCATTTTGGGTAGTTTGAGTATGAGTAGTAACCTCATGATGCATACCCAACATTTCAGAGAATCTAGTATGCATCCGGGAACTTCTCGCTTACTCAAACTCGCATACTAACTCAAAAAGTTAGTATGAGTAGTGGGAGTAGTATGTGGTTTCGAACACAGCCAGTGGGGTCACATGGCGCTGAAAGGATCGGATTATTGGCTAAATTACAATCAGAATGAGTTGAGCAAGGGTAATTCTCCTTGGATATATGGCGGTGAATGAATGGGATCAGAGGCACAAAGCGTGTCATACCCCGGTATGATAGGTGGCGCTGTACCCATTCCAGCTGTTGCTAATAGAGCCACTTCCTGTTGACCTCTTCACCACCAACAACAACAACAAACTCAGGCATTGGAGAAAGATGGAGAACGCAGAGCCAGATGAAGCTACGTCCCTCTACATTTGGTCTGTGATGAGCTGCTTGTTGCACAAACTCGATGCCCAACGGAGCATTCTCCATCGCGTTGTTTGTTTCTTTCTGACGGCGACAACAACAGGAATATCGTCTCCTTTGACTTCCGGGTCACGACCCCGGGAAAACATCTGGAGCATGCGCAGAACGCAAAGTCTGATTCACCACGTGCTTCAGCGTCTACAAGCAGGTTTAGAGTGACTTTCAACCCAGTTATCTCGGGGTCTGAATCCGATCCAATCCAGTTTATAGTCAGATTAAGGTGTCTACATGCACTTAATAACTCAGTCTGATTGTAATTTAGCCAATAATCCGATTTCTTTCAGTGCCATGTGACCCCACTGAGTGATGACCTGTTCCAGACCATGTTCCCGGATTCTGAGATAGCCAAAACGTTTCAGTGTGGAAAAGACCAGATTTGGATTAGCTGATTTCATAAAGAAAGACCTTTTCGACGAATAAATTCATGTATTTTGCACGTAATTCCGATCCTCCTTTTTGTCAGTATGGTGTGAAATGGGTCTTAAATTGTATTAATTGTCTTCTTAAAAAGGTCTTTGACTTGTTGAAACCTGCAGAGACTCTGTGGAAGAGCTTTTGATGCTTTATTTTGATGGGTTTAGGCTGTTCACCGTGAAATGTTCATGTTTTACTGTCTTCTGTAACATTTCTCAGGCTTGAATGTGATCAGGAGTGCGCCACTTTGGAGAGAAACCGGCGTCTGGCGGAGGCTTTGCAGATAGACTCCTCCTCCGACCCCTTCAACGTTCGCTCCACGTCCGTTTACAGCGACAGCCTCAAGGAGGACGCCAGGTAAGCCGCCGCCCGACCGGTGACCGCCGCCCAAAGTCCACGCGGATCACCAACGCTCCTCTGCTCATCTTTCAGAAAGGACCTGAAGTTTGTCACAGAGGTCGAGGAGGAGTTCAGGAGTCTGGTCGAGCTCGCCAATAAGGTAAAATGGTTGCTTTAAAAGCTGTAAACGCGTAATCAGATGCTCCCTCTGATCGTTTTATTGGGTTTTTATTCACACTCTGAGGGGGAATCACCTTTTCAAGCTAAATTTCGTTGATTTAGTCATTTTATTTAGTTAAATTTTTTTATTTTAACCCAACTTAATGCTGAATACTGCTGCAGCGTTAGCTTTTACATCTTCTTGGAGCTCATAAACATCCCTGAGATGTTTTCAGGGATTATTTGGGAGGATCAGCACCAGCATGGGCGTCGCACCCGTGGGGTGCAGCAAGATGATTTCACCTTTTTAAATTTTCAATGTCCAAATAAAGTTTTAACAAGTCATAAAATATTTTTTAAAGACTCTATACCCTCTTTAGAATAATTCTATCCAGATTTGAGCAGTGTAACTATTGTAGTTTCCATGCAGGACCTAGTTTAGGGCGATCAAAATGCAGTAAAATGGCCCTGTTCTGCATTTTTACAAATCAGAAAAAGGTTTCACAAATCCCAAACAAGGTTTTAATGAATCTACAGCCTCTTCAGAATAATTCTATCCAGATTTGAGCAGTGTAACTATTGTAGTTTCCATACAGGACCTAGTTCAGGGCGATCAAAATGCAAAAAAATGTAGTAAAATGGCCCTTTATGCCCATCCATTTAATTCACAAATCGGATGCAAACTTGAGCGTCATGTCTATGGGCTTGATGTGCCCCCCCTGTAACACCCCCACATTTAAAATCACTGCTCCACCCCTGAGCACCAGCACAGTTTACTTTCTAAAGTTCTCGTTCTCCACGTGAACGCGACTTGTTTTTATTTCTTTAGGACCCCTGGAGACAAACACAATGTTTGACTCTTTGTCCCTGTCGTAAACATCAAATTATTTTCCGTCTGCGGCCCAGTTTAACCTGTTTTAACGTTGGCTTCTGCCCCTCGCAGCGCAGAATCGTCCTGATATTCATTTCTGACCCACTTACTGAACGTTCTGCTGTATTTGGACCAGTGGACCTTCACAGTCCCACCGGTTGTTGTTGCTCTCAGACTTCTGATGAGACCACGCAGCTTCTCCAGTTGTTGTTTCTATCGTAGCTGCAAAGATGACGATTAAAAGATGGTTGTGAGTTTGGTTTAATGTCGGTGGAGTCTGCACCGCAGCTGTAGAAGCGACAGCAGGGAGTCATTTGTTAAAGAATTCAACATTCAGTAAAGATGCTTTTAGCTGAAAAAGCCGAATTCTGAAGTTCTAACTCCTTAAACAACATGGCTGCTGTAACAGACTCATAAGCCGCATTCCTACTGTAGGAACGTTTTGCAGTTCCTGGAACCATTTCAGCTCCTTCTCCTCGGCTGGGTCTGTTCTGGTTTCCATAGCAACACATCTGACAGAGGTGTTTGGTGGCTGGTAGCTCCGCCCCTTGTCATGTTGTCAGGCTGAAATGTTTCCTCATACGACACGGACACAACCTGCGCGTGGGGACCTTGATGGGGACTGATGCGCAGCCGTCTGCGACAGCGTCGTGTTACTTTAGCGCCACATTCAACAACAAAACAAAACCCGGTAAAAGTAAGGAGAGAAGAAAAAACACCACCAAGAAGCTAACATGGAGAGCGGGGAGGCCACCGTGTTCATGGTCTGCATGATGGTGATATTAATCATGGACGATCACATCGGGCGTCTAACATGGAGGCTGGAAGAGCTCACAGAGAGAGTCAGGAGACGCAGGATGGAGCGCAGGCCGTACTTCTTGGTTTCATGAAGGAAGGAGAGCAGAGCGCCGCAGACAAAGGAGACGACGTGGAGGTTTAACTTATTAAACACGAGCAGGTTGTGTCCGTGTCGTATGAGGAAACATTTCAGCCTGACAACATGACAAGGGGCGGAGCTACCAACCACCAAACACCTCCGTCAGATGTGTTCCTATGGAAACCAGAACAGACCCAGCTGAGGAGAAGGAGCTGAAATGGTTCCAGGAACTGAGTGGTCCCGAGTTCCTGTATGTGCGAATGAGGGAAAAAACGGTTCCTGAAAAGGTTCTAGGAACTGCCAAAGGTTCCTTTTGTTTGGAAAGCCCTGATCGTCTCCTTGTATTTCCTTTTTCCTTCAGTGCCTTCAGCAGGGTTGTTGAGTTTCCTGTTGCTTTGATCTTATCCCGAAATGTTAATTCATCACCAACCGAATCTCTTTGGATCTCAATGAATCGCAACTCAAAGCGACTTGGAGTTATTGAAAGGTTTAATTAAATTAGCTGCGCCCTTGTTTAAACCTCGGCCTGTTTCTGTGTGGGCTCCTACTTTCCCATAAATAAAGTTATTAAATCTACGAGTCTCTCCTCAGTTCCAGGCTTGGCTCCTGGATCGGGGCTGCTGCGTTCCAACATTACTCTTGATTTTCACCCCAATTACTCATGTTCAGATGTAATAAGAGCGAACATAACGGACTGGTTAGCCGTTTGCTCAGTAAGTTTTGGTCATTGTTCTGTGATTAAAAAGATAAAAAAGGCGGCATTCCTCTGTAAAATGCCATTAAAACACCTGCAGTTCCAGCACATTTGCTGCCTTGATGGGTTTTCCTGCAGGCTGCTGATGTGTTGCAGAATTAGCGCTAATTGTCCGACGTGGCGATGTCCCCGGAGGACAGAAAGAAGTCGGCCTCATCGAGCATGAAATGCTCCTCATTATAAATCTCCTAATGGAGATGCTTGCATGTTGCTGATGTCTGCAGGGTAAACAGCCCAAGAGGAGCCACTGCTTCCCGCCCATGAACAGAGAACACCGGAAAATCATCCACGAGCTGGCCGAGGTCTACGGCGTGGAGAGCGTGAGCTACGACAGCGAGCCCAAGCGCAACGTGGTCATCACGGCCCACAAGTACGAAACCACACAAACGCTTTTTTATCCCTAATAAAAGTGCCGATCGGGGCTCTGAGGGTGCGCCTGTGTGTCTTTGGTGTTGGCAGAGGGAAGTCGGCCTGTCCCAACTCAACGCTGACATCGGTGATGGAGCGGGAGCTGGTGGCGAGGGCGCCGCCGCCCATCGCTCACATCAAGCAGCACAGCAGCAAGTGAGTCTTCCTCTGTGGTTTAAAGGAGCCGCTGAGTCACAGCGGCTCACTTCAAAGCCGTCCCGTAGGTTATTAAAGGGATAGTTCGCCTCTTTGGACATGAAGCTGTGTAACATCCCATATCAGCAACATCATTTCTGAACATCTTCTTACCCCCTGCTGCGTCCTGTGAGCAGAGTTCCAGCCTCGTTTTGGTGTTGATGAAGGTAGTCCGGCTAGTTGGCTGGGGTTTAAAAAATAAAGCGTTTTGCTTCTCAAAACAATATGCGTTCAAAAGAGTAATACATTTGCATCACAAAATCGTTCTCCAGGAAAAAGTCAGACCTCACAATCTCTTGGCCCTATTTTCTCTCCCTTCGTATCACTGCCTGCTGTGTAGACCGAAGTGCAGACCGAGCAGCAAACGCCGTAGCAGGCGTCTTTCCTTTTCTTTTCTTGTTTCCTTTCCTTGTCTTTCCTTTCCTTTTGTTTCCGTTCCTTCTCTTTCCTTTCCTTTTGTTATATTTCCTTCCTTTTCTTCCTTTCCTTTCCTTTTGTTTCATTTCCTTCCTTTCCTTCTCTTTCCTTTCCTTTCCTTTTGTTTCCTTTCCTTCTCTTTCCTTTCCTTTTGTCTCCTTTCCTTCTCTTTCCTTTTGTTTCCTTTCCTTTTGTTTCCTTTCCTTCTCTTTCCTTCTCTTTCCTTTCCTTCTCTTTCCTTTCCTTTTGTCTCCTTTCCTTCTCTTTCCTTTTTGTTTCCTTTCCTTCTCTTTCCTTTCCTTTTGTCTCCTTTCCTTCTCTTTCCTTTTGTTTCCTTTCCTTCTCTTTCCTTTTGTTTCCTTTCCTTCTCTTTCCTTTCCTTCTCTTTCCTTTCCTTCTCTTTCCTTTCCTTTTGTCTCCTTTCCTTCTCTTTCCTTTTTGTTTCCTTTCCTTCTCTTTCCTTTCCTTTTGTCTCCTTTCCTTCTCTTTCCTTTTGTTTCCTTTCCTTCTCTTTCCTTTTGTTTCCTTTCCTTCTCTTTCCTTTCCTTCTCTTTCCTTTCCTTTTGTCTCCTTTCCTTCTCTTTCCTTTTTGTTTCCTTTCCTTTTGTTTCCTTTCCTTCTCTTTCCTTTCCTTTTGTTTCCTTTCCTTCTCTTTCCTTTCCTTTTGTCTCCTTTCCTTCTCTTTCCTTTTGTTTCCTTTCCTTCTCTTTCCTTTCCTTTTGTCTCCTTTCCTTCTCTTTCCTTTTTGTTTCCTTTTGTTTCATTTCCTTCCTTTCCTTCTCTTTCCTTTTCTTTTCTTTTCTTTTTTTTTCTTTTTTTTTGTTTCCTCTTGTTTCCTTTCCTTCTCTTTCCTTTTCTTTTGTTTATGTGCTGTGCAGACCGAGCAGTCCCCTGCTTCCGAGCAGCAGGCAGTGATACGAAGGGAGAGAAAATAGGGCCAAGCGATTGTGAGGTCTGACTTTTTCCTGGAGAACGATTTTGTGATGCAAATGTGTTACTCTTTTGAACGCATATTATTTTGAGAAGCAAAACGCTTTATTTGTTAAACCCCAGCCAACTAGCCGGACTACCTTCATCAACACCAAAACGAGGCTGGAACTCTGCTCACAGGACGCAGCGGGGGGTAAGAAGATGTTCATAAATGATGTTGCTGATATGGGATGTCACACAGCTTCATGTCAAAAGAGGCGAACTGTCCCTTTAAGCGTCTTATTTCTGTTCCGGTTCTTCTTCCAGGGCGGCGAGTGGAAACACCTGGTCCAAGATGGTGAAAGAGGAGCCGGTCATAGATTATTTTGATGTCCAGGACTGAAGGGAAATGGCTGCTTCCTCAGTCGTGTTCATCACGGATGTGATAATAATTCCTCCGGCTGCATAATCACATAAAGTTATGTTTGGAAATATTGGAAAGACGTCGGGGGGGATATTCTCAGGAGATCTGGGAATACCCTGTGTCCAGTGTCCACTCCACTTTACATTAAACTCCATCCAGATTGCACACATTTCCAGGCAGATGGTGTTGAAAGCTGCTTTCTTTTCTTTGCGATTGAATAAAAAGTGAATTCTTCTGTATTTAACGTCTGCCAGTGTTTGCTCAGCTGACGTGTCGGCAGGTTTCAGGTTTCCTGCTGGTGCTGGGCCACGGCTCCGGTGTTAAAGCTCTCCTGATGGAGTGCGCTGCGCTGCGCTTTGTTTGAAGCTCGGCTTCGACCCAGATGTGTCGCTGCACTTTCTGAGCAGTGGAAAGTGTTTTCAGGTCAGCTGGAGCTGCAGCAGACCTGCCCGTTGGATGCTGCTTTCCAGCTGATACGTGGTTTTAATCATTTAATACTCCTGCAGCCTCCAGGGTTACCAGTTCACATGGATTAGTGTCACTCAGATGCCGACGGGACACAGACTGGACACTTGGAGTCTCAGTATTTAGCCTGAATCTTACCATGTACCACACCAAGCGTTGGACTGTTTTGCTCTTGTGTCCAAAGGAAATGTTCTCATTAAGTTGGTGTAAAAGTGATGTGAATGACGGGTTTGAGCTGTTTCTGCTTTACGTTTTGATGCTGAATGACTCAAACTTCTGGAAATTAACTGTAAAACAGTTACATTCCATCAAAGGTTTGTTTAGTAACTGTTTTCCCTGGAATTGCTGCCTCCAGGTCTTTGAGGTTGGAAGGCGTCCTTGTTTTCATTCTGGGCTCTGCAGGTCAGGTCTGGACCCTGGTTCTGCCATCCCATGATAATATGAATCAGTTACCATCCCAGTTGCACCTTACAGGGCGCTGGCTCGTTGGAAAAGCAGCTGCTGCCCGAGGCTGAATTTGTTTTGCAGGCTGAAGTCTTCCTCTTGAGTCTTCTGAGCTTCATCCAGGGTTCAGTGTTTACCTCGAGGGCCGTCCAGTTGAGTCTGAGCACCGCCTGCATCTGGGTGCATGCACAGTGCAGGACTGGCTCCAATAACGCTGGAACACCTAAGCCCACCTGAACACAGAACATTCTGTGGTTCGTCTTTTCAATCCTCGTGGAAGAATAACCCGAACAAGTCACAGTAAACGGCATCGAGAGAAGAGAGAACAACGTCACTTCTGCAGAGAGACTTGACGATGGACGGCAGTGGAGCTTTTAACGAGACAAACTGAAGCGTACATCTAAAGTGGTCGAGAATCTGAGGAGGGAACTTTCCGATCTCAAAGACGAGGGAGTCATCTCTGAAGAAGTCCTCAACCACTGAAGCATGTAAAAAACCAACTTTGTTCCCACTTATAAAAATAACTTGATTGCTGTGATGGCAAAGAATGCGTTTGCTATTGATTCAGTAAGAAAAAGGCTGAATAATGGCTAAAATATGGAATAATATGAGTTCCATCATAATGATAAAAGAAGAAAACTAAAATAAATGAGGAAATGTAACGTAGAACACAATAAAGATGAAAATATGGATTAATATGAGTTCCATAATAATAATAAAAGAAGAAAACAGTCAAATAAATGAGGAAATGTAACGTGGAACACATTACAGATGAAAATATGGAATAATATGAGTTCCATCATAATAATAAAAGAAGAAACTAAAATAAATTAGGAAATGTAACGTAGAACACATTAAAGATGAAAATATGGAATAATATGAGTTCCATCATAATAATAAAAGAAGAAACTAAAATAAATTAGGAAATGTAACGTAGAACACATTAAAGATGAAAATGTGGATTAATATGAGTTCCATCATAATAATAAAAGAAGAAAACAGTCAAATAAATGAGGAAATGTAACGTAGAACACATTAAAGATGAAAATATGGATTAATATGAGTTCCATCATAATAATAAAAGAAGAAAACAGTCAAATAAATGAGGAAATGTAACGTAGAACACATTAAAGATGAAAATATGGAACTCTGAAAGGTAAAAACAACTGGGGCAGAACAGAAGTGACAGGGGAAAAGTCTAAATATACATGGAAATGACAAAAGAAAATGAATATGTTTGGCTTTTACTTGTCTGAAATAGGACATATGATGGAGTAAAATCCCCTCTCTGTTCTTTTAGAGCTTTTATTCGGATGTCTGAAGTCACAACAAGAAAAAACATCTTGTTTTGGGTCCCATAATCTGAAAATGTGACATTTAGTGAGCCTTCATAAGGACATATGTCTGAATACAGACGGTGGAAAAATAGTAGTTTTAGTTTTACTGGATCTCAGTGCTGCATTTGATACAGTTGACCACAATATATTACTGAAACGACTGGCGAACCGGGAGAACTGTACTAAACTGGTTTGAAACACTTAGAGAACAGGAAGAATCACATTTGGAGTTCCCCAAGGTTCCATCCTGGGACCTCTTCTGTTTAACATCTACACGCTCCCACTGGCACAGATTATAAAAAACAACAAAATAAACTACCATAGCTATGCAGATGACACGCAGATATACATTACAATGTCACAAAGCTTGAGTTTCAAAACTTAATCACATTTTAACTCTATTGTTCTTATCTCTTTCTCTTTTGTTTCAAATTTAAATCGTGCTTTTTATTTCTACTGTTTTAATCTGTAAAGCACTTTGAATTGCCTTGTTGAATTGTGCCGTACGGATAAACTTGCCTTTCGTAATGCTTTACAAGTTCTTTGTTTGATATTTTTATCCCACATGTGACTTATAATCGATGTAGAATCATGTTTTAACCACTTGTGTTACCTCAACACCTCTCTGGTGCCGTAACAATATGCTTCTAGGGTTATTAAGCACTACAGGTGAAGAAGAGTGGAGCTGAGTTCAGGCATGATTTAATGGTGGAAAAAGAAGCTTAAAATGTCCTTATTTGTTGCTTGTTTTGGGTTATTTCTTTTTTAAATTCCCACATTTTTCCCAATTTTTTTTAAAGCGTGTGTTCTTTTTTTCTCTCACTCCTGTCATTCCATAAAACAATGTCTTTGTTTTTTATGTAATTTCCAATAGAAGTTCACTAAATATCCAGATATGTTGCATAGTATGAGCAAATTGAGAGTTGAAAATAGCTTATTTTCATGCAGATAACAGGCGTATTGTGACCTTTATGGTAAATGTAATTTAATCTTCCCAAATTAGTGTTCCCCGTCCTTTTAAAACCACCATAAAGGAGCGTTTTTGTTACTTTTGAGCTATGTATTAATAGTCTGAATAACCAGATTGTATGTATCATGTCATAAGTGCTTAGTGACATGATAAACTGATTCTGGGAAGTTGTTTTTTTCTTTGATGGTCATTATAAGGGAGTTTAGACCCGGACTAAGAGATCTGAACACATCACAGCAGCTTTAAAATCTTTACTCTGGCTTCCAGTCAGTCGCAGAATAGATTTTAAAAGCCTGCTGATGGTTTACATCTGTGATCTGTTCAGAGAATATAAAAAATAATGAAAAAATAATAAAAAAAATAAAAATAAAAATAATAATTAAAAAAGAAAGAAAGAAAGAAAAAAGAGAATATAAAGCCAGCAGAGCTCTTAGATCCAAGGACTCAGGTCAGCTGGTCCAGTCCAGAGTCCAGACTAAACATGGAGAAGCAGCATTTAGCTGTTATGCTGCAAACAAGTGGAACAAACTGCCAGTGGAGATTAAACTTTCACCCAATGGAGACATTTTTAAATCCAGATTAAAAATATTTCTTTTCTCATGTGTCTATGCATGAAATCTGCACGATATCTTTGAACTTATCTGGACTGTTGCTTGTTTTTAAATTCATTTAAATTATTTTATTTGTTTCTCTTTCTATTCTTTTATGTATTTTTAATGCTTCTTCCACTCCCTGCTACAATGCTTTTATTTTATGTGAAGCACTTTGAATTGTTTCTACATGAAATGTGCTACAAATAAACTTGACTTTGTCTTTGATGGTCATCATAAAGCAGATTTTTCAGCCCACTGTTGCCATTTAACGGGTTTAATCACGCGTTATGATGGCAGTTAACTCCAACTTCTAAGCTTTTCATGCAGGGCTCCTCGTTGGAAGGTGAACAGAGCCTCTTTGTTCTCGCGCTTTTTGTCTTTAAATATTAAAAAAATCTTTGCTGGAGGTGAAGGAGAACCTGAAGCCCAGCGCCTCACTCTCAGTTTGAACAGCCATCAGCTCCCCCCAAACCGCTCATGTGGATAATTTGATGACACTCCCTGCCACTGGTAATTTTTCATTATAGCGACTCTCCGGCAGAGACCGCGCCTGCGCTCCTGCTCGCTTCCGAACAAGGCTTCACCAATCCTGGCTCTGGCTCCATCCCCGGCTCGGCGTCCCACAGGCCAGCGCTAATAAGTCGCTTAGCTGTCCAGTAATGGGGAAGTGATTGGGAGACGCTGCTGTGTGAAAGCCGTGAGGAAGTTGAGGGGAAGCTCCACGCCGCGCCGCGCCGCCGCACCGCTCCACAGACGCGGACACATCCCACAGTTGCTGCTGTTGAGTAGCCGGAAAAGCGCATAGTGATGGAGAGAAAGGTACGGATGCTTATGCTATCTTGGGATACATTAGCACATTTGTTTCATTCCACATCACTTTGGTCCCCGCTGCCCGTGGATCTGCATCCACCATTGAAACTAATATTTTTTCTACCCTGCAGGCGCGTTGCCGGCCGGATTAGTGCGCACTGGAGTTTTTCTCCCTTTTTCTCCGCGTCTAGCTGTAATTTATTGTGCGTCTAGAAAAAAAAAAGAGAGAGAGAAAGAGAAAGAGCTGCCGGGATTAATTTCCCCCCGTGTCGTGGTTTATTTGGGATTATTCCAAGGCTTGAATCGGCGTTGTGCACAGCGTTGTGGGGCATATTGAAGAAGGAGTGGGATGTGAGTGTTTGAGGGGGTTGTTGCAGGCTCCAGTGCTCCCTCTCAGCCTGTCTGCATCATCACACAACACAGGGTATAGTTGCAGCACCTCCACCCCCTCCACCTCCCACCCCTCCCCGTTTTGCGGCCGACGCAGACACCAGCGCGCGGTTTGTTAACCTTGACTGGTGTGGAAACAGACACGGGATGCACGGTGGATCCCTGCCGAGAGGACCCACCATCCTCTCACTTCTCCCGGCATGCCT
Organism: Odontesthes bonariensis; assembly: GCF_027942865.1. NCBI lineage: Eukaryota > Metazoa > Chordata > Actinopteri > Atheriniformes > Atherinopsidae > Odontesthes > Odontesthes bonariensis. The sequence goes on from NC_134525.1 coordinate 3,526,637, forward strand.
TACATTTGTCCCCCTTCTGCACCCTCCCTCCCTTCCTCCCTCCCTCGCTGTAATCCAGGGCCCACTCAGTGATAAAAAAAAAAAAAAAGAAAAAGAAAGAAAGAAGCTGTGTACTCAGGGCCGCTGGTGCCCCACAAGTGTGTTTTAGATCTTGCAGGGAAAGTTTCAGTTTCACTGCTAATCTGCTGGCAGGCCTGCTGAATCCTGGCGTGTGCATCTGAAGCCAGATCTACTCATGCTGATTCAAAGGAAAATCTCCTTTTATAAGTTAAAGCTGCAGTCAGCAGCTTTATGTAAATCTCCTTTTTTTCTATGCAGACTCTAACCTACTGAGAAGCAAATAACCTCCCTTGGCATATATTTACCTTTCTGATAAGTTTTTTTTCTCCACCTTTTTGATAAAAGATGCCAAGATGAACAAGTCACCCCTCCCACGCTCGCTGTAAACTTGGCTTATATTTTCTGATATAACCAGCAGCACAGCAAGTGTTTCACCTCTTATCCGCAATACAAAATGTTCCCAGCCAGTCAGATAAAGCCAGATTTGAACAAACGCTTTCCAAAACGAGGGTTTTAAAAACCGTATACGGCAACCCGAACAGCAATGTTGTCTGCATACCAGGTTTTCTGATGTTTTCCTCGGCTTTCATCGACTGGTGCAACAACTCTACTTCATCATCTGTCCACACAAATGAGTCATATTTATTTTTAGGGGAAACTATCAGGCCTCGGTTTTCAGTCAAAGCTAAGCTACGTTGTCTACAGATGGGTTTGTGTGCAATGCCGTTTCAGAAGTCATTTAGAAGTAAATGTCCTAACCCATCCTAAACAAGATGGATGAACATCAGTGGTGTGATCTCTGATGCAGACCTTATCTCAGGCAGCGTACGCATCCAAAGATTTGTATGCATGTAAATGTTCCTTTGCATAAAAAACTGGTCTTCTCAGGGTAGTTTCTCACTCTGTAATGTCTAAACGTTTGTTGTCAAGAACAGTGCCAGGATCCATATATCTATATGTTTAATAATGACAATATAATCTACCTTGTGCTGTAATGGGTGCCAGCAGCTGTCACTGCTGCATCGTGCTCAGAGGAGGCGTAAGTTCTGTTAAACGGCTTTATCGTGACTGTTTTCACTTATTCAGACCAGCGAAATTTAATTTACCACCTTTACAATGTCAATAATCGAGTAAAATTATTCAAAAATATGTGCAGGTCACATTTTCCACAACTCTATGTTACACTTTGAACTATGAAGTGGAGTTTTATGGTTGAGTTGTTTCATTTTTGGTTATTTAAGGAGGTTTTTTTTGTACAATCTCATGACTGCCAACTGTGTTTTTGGCCCCGGCTGCATGCACAGGCAGTAATGTCTGTATACAAGAAACCCATCTATGACAAATGTGAAGCTGACATCACGTGCCGGTTTGTTTGGACGCCATATTGTGTGTAGTCTGAATGCACGAGTCCTGAATTCTAACTTCAAACTCTGGGATCAGCCTGTAAAATCATATATTTGTCCCTTCTTAATCTGCATAACGGGGTAAAAAAAGATGGAATTGACTCCATTTGTAGGTGGAGAGCAATCCTTACAAGATGGTGCTCCTGATATTTTTTTAAATAGTTAGTTTGTCTAACCAATTAACCTCTTGGTCACTAATATATGTCTTTTTAAAAACTATATAGGTCAATGTTGTTAGTTTCAACTGAGTTTTGGCTTCGAGCTAAACTAAACTAAGACTGCGTTATTTCTAATATGATGATCGAACAGCCTTTAAGCAACAGCTGTAGATACATATGTGTTAGTTGTTGTTGTTGTTGTAGCCGTTTAAACACTTGCAAACAGATTTAAAGTGTAAATGAATTTCGATATTTGCTAATTCCCATTTGATGTGTTTATGCTGAGCTTGGCTGACAAGTTTCTGGGTGAAGCTTCATAATTAACAATCAAACTAAGTGTTATTGATCTTTCAGCTCTTTACAAGCAAAATGTGAAACTAACCATTATCAGTGAAGTAAGTGACTTCTCTGTAAGAACAGGAAGGCCTTACACCAGCCAAGAAATTATATTTCAACCTCTGTATGCTAAATGCTAAGCCAGTCGCTTAGCTTTGGTTGAAACAGCTTGTTTGGCTGCGCACAATCAGGCACATAGACTCAATTTATAGATGAATCAACAAGATATTGTGTTTTTATCAGAGAGTTTCAGAAGTTCTTGTGTTTTTTGTTATCTTTGGGCAGAGCTGAGCTAGCTGAGCTAGCTAAGCTAAGCGAAGCTAAGCTAAGCTAAGCTAATGGGCTGCTGGATGTAGCTTAGGGTCACAGGAGTTGTGTCAGTCTTCTGTTTCCATGTAAAACGCATAAAATATCCTTTAAAAACAAGTTGAGCAGGAGTCATAAACATTTTATTTTTAAACTTACGTTCATTAATCACGAATAGCTTTCTCTTTTACGGCACACAATCTTTTCTTTAAAGCTTAAAACCTTTACTGTAGATTTATTAATGAGGAGAGATGGATTATTTTTCATGCTCTATATGAAAAAAAACTCTTGCTTTTGGGTGCAATGCATTAAATAATGATGCATAACCACTGCTGTTTTAGAAATCTTCCCTCCATATGGACTTTCTCCATATACATCTAAACTTTACGATATTTCTTTAAAAAAGACGGATAAATAGGAACTTTTCCAGGTCTGTCGTACGGCAGAAGTGTTGGGTCGGTTCTTGTCGGCGTTCCCTCTCTGACAGAAGTGGACTAAAATAGCTGCTTCGAACTGCAGTCTTCCCTTAACCAGCTGCTGGCACAGATATTAGCCTCAGTATAAGGAAAGGAGAACAGTCCCATTAGTATGCAGTGTGCCCTCACAGCTTCTATGGTCTGATAGCAGATCGGAGCATCAGCTCCTTTTACAGACTGTAAAGGAGCTGAATGCTTTTTGAGGGAAGCCACACACACGCAGTCATGTTTGAAATGTAGTCATCAGGGTCACGCATTGTTTCGTTCAGTCTGCGTCTCACCTCCAGACTTTCTCATAAGTGAGTCAAACTTTTTCTTTTTCACACTTTGTCTCCATCGAAGCTGATTTAGAAAGACTGGAAGCTGCACATTTTGTTCACCCAATTAAATGTTCCCCTGGCTTTGTGTTTCGTGTTATTTTCAGGGATAAACGGACAATAGAGCACTTCCTTTTTTGGCTAGCGGGGGACCGTGTTGGCTCAATGGATGTTTGTTTCTGCGGAAACCAACGAGCGTACAGCGAAACGGGGAGAAATTATTGATTTCATTGAATGGGAGAGCTGAAACAATCGGTCAATATCTGAGATTTTCTGTTGGACGGAGAAATGTAGAGATACCATCTTTGATGCTTGAATGTTGCACAAAAGCTTTGCACAGGTTTTTATACACTGAAAAAAAACAACTCATAAGATTTACTTTGTAAATAAAACCCTTTGTAAGTATTTGCACTCAAATGATTTAAGTAAGATTTAATGCTGCAATATCAAGTACATTTTACTTACCATAAAACAGTTTTGAAGATATTAAGTAACATTTACTTAATTACATCCAAGTTTTAAGTTATATTTATTTAAACAAATTAAGTAAAGCTTACTTGTTTTTCATAGGCAGGAACATAATTTTACTCAAAATTTTAAGTAAATGTTATATATCTGTAGTATTTGCTGTTATGAAGTAACTTAGTAGATTTTAACGATACACTTTCAGAGTAAAGTTTATGTAGTATTTCTAGGTTTATGTACATACAACTATTAAACATTTAAATTGTATGAGGAAACCTAAGTAAAACTTACACTTCCCCCATAATTCATGTATTACGTTCATAAAATGTTTAATTTTACTTAAGAAGCTGTAGTTCTTACTGAATCTTAAAAATACAAGGTAGAGATTATGACAGTTACTCTAATAGAGTTTACTTCACCAAAAAGTCACTTTTTTCAGTGTATATTTTATAGATGCAGGATAATCAGCAGCAGCTAAACTATAACTTGTAGCACTATTTGCACAATTTTTACCAGCTTAACAGTATTTTTGCCCTCACTTCCTTAATAAATTATGCAGAAATGCACTCCCTGCAGTGCAGAGTGTCGCATGAGCAAAGTTACATTAATCTGTGGCTACTTGCAACCTATAAACACGATTCTCTCACAGCTCTGCGAACCTCCCCTGCCGCTTTAACAGTAAAATGATAGATTTTATGTTTCATAATGGAACGCTTTTCAGTCAGACTCCACATGGTCTGCTCCTGTATAGATTTCAGCAGTGTTTCTAATCACTGCTCTCTCACCTAAAGCCTCGCTGTGTGTTCTTTTCAGCTTGAATATAACGTTTATCACTGTGTAATGCTCCAGTTTATTATGTGGATAATGGCATTTGTGCTGAGACATATGGTCTCAGTCCTAATGGTCCCTCGGTCCACAGAGCAGCTGGGTGACCCACTTAAAAGCAGCAGTTCAATACTGCACCCTGCTCTGTTGTGGAGTTGGCTGGAGCCGAACATTTGAAAGTGGCTGCAGAACGTGTGCACATACATGTCAGATTATTATCAAAAGTTTTAATTATTCAGATGCACGAGCAAAACAAAAAGGTTTTATTGAAAGAAAAGAGGAAAAAAACAGCTTATTATTTCCTCATTGACCATTTGATTCTTAATTTTGGCCTCTGAAGCATCAGAAAACTGTGGAAATCCCTCCTGACGGCACGTTGCTGGGAAACCAGAAGGCATTTTTATTGGCTGCACCTGGAAATGTTCACAGGAAGATGACACGCTGGATGTGGCAGTTTAGATGAAGTGCTGAAGCCGTGTGGACTCGCCTGCTTTTGTAGCTCATACCGTCTAACTTAATATAAATGCACCAGCTGCTGTTTGAAATGATCTCTGTGCTTTGGGTATTGCTAAAAATATTTGTTTATGTGAATGTACGGGATGTTATCTCCCCTTCCTGTGTGTCGTGTTTCACCGTTGGAGCAGAGATAAACATTGATTTTCATAGAAGAAATACCTGTTAGCCTGGGAAAGACCCAGAAAGTCCTCTACAGCCGCATGTTTTTCTGATTTCTGGCTGAAAAAATGGATTCAAATCGACAAAACAACAAACATTCACAACAGCATCTGAGCACGTTCCTGCTCAACTTGTGAACTAAAGGTTTACACTGGAAAAAATACCCCTCCAAAAATATGTAAAAAAACAACAAATACAAGACGTTTTTGCTTGAAATAAGCAAAAAAAAATCTGCCAATGGAACTAGTGAAAATCGGCTTGTCAAGATTTCTTGAAATAAGATGTGATATTTAGGACTTTGAGATAAAAGTGATCTTGAAATTAGCTTAAAAACCTCTTCAAATGTCAAAAAAGAGCTTGTTTCATATGAAATCCGACTCAAAACAATTTGTTTTCAAGACTTTTTCATTTAACAAGATATTCCAGATGTATTGTCTTCAAACAAGTCCCTATATCTGGCTGAAATAGAACTTGTTAGGCAGTTGTGTCTGATATTAAGTGTAATGAGATATTTTGGCTAGAAATGAGACAAATATACTTGGTAAGACTTTGATTTTTTCCAGTGCATTTCAAGATGATACCAAGATATTCGTGTCTTAATATGAATGTAGGGACACAGGCTCTCTGTGTTCTTCTTCTTCATGTCTGATTTCCGTCTCGTCTTGAATCGGCGCTGCTCACGCCGCCCTCGCCCTCGTTCTGTCGCCTCCGTCTCCCGTCCAACGTGGGCAGAGTGGTCCTGAAAGATCGGGGCTAACACTGAACCGGGATGCCGAGAAGGAAAGAAAGACGTAGAAGTAGAACTCTGCGACCAGATTTCTGTAGTTTAGGAATTATTTGTAGCATCCTGCCAGTTCTGTATTTCTTCCTGTTGAATTTTTTCATTCAAAACGAGTGCCTGTTTCCTCTTTGTGTCCCGAGGAACTCGCCGAATCCCCTTTTTTCTCTTTCTAAAACTCATTTTCCTTTCACTTTTCCCGCTGAATTGTTCCCGTCTCGGTTCACCAGCTGCTGCTCCACTTCTCAAGTCGCCCTAAGTCGGCGCTGCTCTGACGCCATTGGCTGCCGGCTCTGAACGCCGGAGCAGATTATCCCCGTTGCCATGGTTACAGCAAACAGGAAATGCCCCGAGGCAGGTAATGCTTGGAGGCCCGTCACAGTGTGCTGTTTGTTGCCGGCGGGGAAACTTGCCTCATCTTTCCATCTGCCGCTACACAATGGCTGAAAGAGCTGAACCATAAACCCTCACTGGAAAAAATGCCCCTCCAAAAATAAGTAAAGAAAACAACAAATAAAAGACGTTTTTTGCTTGAAATAAGCAAAAAAATCTGCCAATGGAACTAGTGAAAATCGGCTTGTCAAGATTTCTTGAAATAAGATGTGATATTTAGGACTTTTGAGATAAAAGTGATCTTAAAATTAGCTTAAAAACCTTTTCAAATGTCAAAAAAAGCTTGTTTCATGTGATATGTGACTCAAAACAATTTGTTTTCAAGACTTTTTCATTTAACAAGATATTCCAGATGTATTGTATTCAAAAAAGTCCCTATATCTGGCTGAAATGGTGCTTGTTAGGCAGTTGTGTCTTATATTAAGTGTAATGAGATACTCATTGAGACAACTATACTTGGTAAGATTTAGATTTTTTCCAGTGCTGAAATCTAAGGTGGAACCCAGACTCCTTATCTGCAGCCTCTGGGTTTTGGTGCTCATAATGCACCGCGGGAACTCTGCCTCTTTCTCACCTGCTTCCTCACAGTTTATTGTAGAAACTCACTTTGATCAGAAACTATCGGCAGATGCCCTTTTTCATTTTTCTGCCGTCACGGGAGACTTTTCTCTCTTTCTCTGCAGGTTCCTCTTCACTGCCTCGCTTTGAGCAACCAGCAGTGAAATGTTCCTCTCCTTTCTCTTTAATCCCCCCCTCTGTGAAGGTGCAGGTCGTGCTTTTGTAGAGCCCCTTTGATGGGGGCTGATGGCTATTGAGTTGCTCAGCGCGAACTCTGGTCTTTAAGCAGCTTGAGCAGAGTTTTGTGTGCAGCTCTTAAACTGAGGAAAGAGAAGTGAGGGGCCCAGAAGTGGGAGGTAATCAGATTTTCTTCATGGCCTCAGCGCAGTCCATATTCCCCCTTGTGCACCCCATCTGTCTGTGACAATAATGTTGACGAGGGCAGGTTCGTGGTTTCTGGTATGTAAACTTTGCCACTGGGAACTGCATGTTGTTCGTCAGCCCTCACAGAAGATTTTACGCTCTTTCTGTAATTGTTCGGTGAAAAAGGAGGTAAAATAGTCCCACTGTAGATCTCCTCTGTCGTCTTTAGCCGGTTATTGTTGCATCAAATCATCAGACAAACAGCAAAGTTATCATTGCTAACAGATCATAAACAAACTAAAGAGACCCTAAACACAAAGCAGCTTTGGTTACTTTTTACTTTATTTATTCATCTGTGCACTGTTCTCCCTGGTGTAGAGAGGGCGAGGCTCATCTGAGGACGGGGTGCCACATACCAGCACTGCTAGAATCCGTTTCACCACAGTTCTTGGGTTGTTTGCTCATGTGAGCAGCGCCGAGATTCAAATTTGATTAAATATCTCATTCAGTTAAAAACAAATAACATCAGGGTTGTTGTTTTTTCCAAACTTCAACATAGATTTACATTACATTACATTACATTACCGGGGCGGCTGTGGCTCAGTGGTAAGAGTCGGTCGTCCAATAACCGGAAGGTTGGCAGTTCGATTCCCACTCTCGCCACTCAAAAAAAAAGATTGGTGGAACTGATAGCTGGAGGGGTGTCAGTCCACCTCCTTGTCACGGCTGAGGTGCCCTTGAGCAAGGCACTGTACCCCCCATGCTCCCCGGGCGAAAGTGCGTAAGGAAACAAAAAGGGGAATAAAGAAACAAATAAGTGCGTAAGGAAACAAATAAGTGCATATGGAAACAAAAAGGGGAATAAAGAAACAAATAAGTGCATAAGGAAACAAATAAGTGCGTAAGGAAACAAATAAGTGCGTTGGAAACAAATAAGTGTGTATGGAAACAAAAAGGGGAATAAAGAAACAAATAAGTGCGTAAGGAAACAAATAAGTGCGTAGGGAAACAAATAAGTGCGCAAGGAAACAAATAAGTGCGCAGGAAACAAATAAGTGCGCAAGGAAACAAATAAGTGCATAAGGAAACAAAAAGGGGAATAAAGAAACAAATAAGTGCGCAAGGAAACAAATTAGTGCGTAGTAAACAAATTAGTGCGTAGTAAACAAATAAGTGCGCAAGGAAACAAATAAGTGCGTAAGGAAACAAATAAGTGCATAAAGAAACAAAAAGGGAATAAAGAAACAAATAAGTGCGTAAGGAAACAAATAAGTGCGTAAGGAAACAAATAAGTGCGTAGGGAAACAAATAAGTGCGTAAGGAAACAAATAAGTGCGTAGGGAAACAAATAAGTGCGTAGGGAAACAAATAAGTGCGTAAGGAAACAAATAAGTGCGTAGGTACACAAATAAGTGCGTAAGGAAACAAATAAGAGCGTAAGGAAACAAATAAGAGCGTAAGGAAACAAATAAGTGCGTAAGGAAACAAATAAGAGCGTAAGGAAATAAATAAGTGCGTAAGGAAATAAATAAGTCCATAAGGAAATAAATAAGTGCGTAAGGAAACAAATAAGTGCGTAGGGAAACAAATAAGTGCGTAAGGAAACAAATAAGTGCGTAGGGAAACAAATAAGTGCGTAAGGAAACAAATAAGTGCGTAGGTACACAAATAAGTGCGTAAGGAAACAAATAAGTGCGTAGGGAAACAAATAAGTGCGTAGGTACACAAATAAGTGCGTAAGGAAACAAATAAGAGCGTAAGGAAACAAATAAGAGCGTAAGGAAACAAATAAGTGCGTAAGGAAACAAATAAGAGCGTAAGGAAATAAATAAGTGCGTAAGGAAACAAATAAGAGCGTAAGGAAATAAATAAGTGCGTAGGGAAACAAATAAGTGCGTAGGGAAACAAATAAGTGCGTAAGGAAACAAATAAGTGCGTAGGGAAACAAATAAGTGCGTAGGGAAACAAATAAGTGCGTAGGTACACAAATAAGTGCGTAAGGAAACAAATAAGTGCGTAGGGAAACAAATAAGTGCGTAAGGAAACAAATAAGTGCGTAGGGAAACAAATAAGTGCGTAGGTACACAAATAAGTGCGTAAGGAAACAAATAAGAGCGTAAGGAAACAAATAAGAGCGTAAGGAAACAAATAAGTGTGTAAGGAAACAAATAAGTGCATAAGGAAACAAAAAGGGAATAAAGAAACAAATAAGTGCGTAAGGAAACAAATAAGTGCGTAGGAAACAAATAAGTGCGTAAGGAAATAAATAAGAGCGTAAGGAAACAAATAAGTGCGTAAGGAAATAAATAAGTCCGTAAGGAAATAAATAAGTGCGTAAGGAAACAAATAAGTGCGTAGGGAACAAATAAGTGCGTAGGGAAACAAATAAGTGCGTAGGGAAACAAATAAGTGCGTAAGGAAACAAATAAGAGCGTAGGGAAACAAATAAGTGCGTAGGGAAACAAATAAGTGCGTAAGGAAACAAATAAGAGCGTAGGGAAACAAATAAGTGCGTAGGGAAACAAATAAGTGCGTAGGGAAACAAATTAGTGCGTAAGGAAACAAATAAGTGCGTAAGGAAACAAATAAGTGCGTAGGGAAACAAATAAGTGCGTAAGGAAACAAATAAGAGCGTAGGGAAACAAATAAGTGCGTAGGTACACAAATAAGTGCGTAAGGAAACAAATAAGAGCGTAAGGAAACAAATAAGAGCGTAAGGAAACAAATAAATGCGTAAGGAAACAAATAAGAGCGTAAGGAAATAAATAAGTGCGTAAGGAAACAAATAAGTGCGTAAGGAAACAAATAAGTGCGTAGGGAAACAAATAAGTGCGTAGGGAAACAAATAAGTGCGTAAGGAAACAAATAAGTGCGTAGGGAAACAAATAAGTGCGTAAGGAAACAAATAAGTGCGTAGGTACACAAATAAGTGCGTAAGGAAACAAATAAGAGCGTAAGGAAACAAATAAGAGCGTAAGGAAACAAATAAGTGCGTAAGGAAACAAATAAGAGCGTAAGGAAATAAATAAGTGCGTAAGGAAATAAATAAGTCCGTAAGGAAATAAATAAGTGCGTAAGGAAACAAATAAGTGCGTAGGGAAACAAATAAGTGCGTAGGGAAACAAATAAGTGCGTAAGGAAACAAATAAGTGCGTAGGGAAACAAATAAGTGCGTAAGGAAACAAATAAGAGCGTAGGGAAACAAATAAGTGCGTAAGGAAACAAATAAGTGCGTAGGGAAACAAATAAGTGCGTAGGTACACAAATAAGTGCGTAAGGAAACAAATAAGAGCGTAAGGAAACAAATAAGAGCGTAAGGAAACAAATAAATGCGTAAGGAAACAAATAAGAGCGTAAGGAAATAAATAAGTGCGTAAGGAAACAAATAAGTGCATAAGGAAACAAATAAGTGCGTAAGGAAACAAATAAGAGCGTAAGGAAATAAATAAGTGCGTAAGGAAACAAATAAGTGCGTAGGGAAACAAATAAGTGCGTAAGGAAACAAATAAGTGCGTAAGGAAACAAATAAGTGCGTAGGGAAACAAATAAGTGCGTAGGGAAACAAATAAGTGCGTAGGTACACAAATAAGTGCGTAAGGAAACAAATAAGTGCGTAGGGAAACAAATAAGTGCGTAAGGAAACAAATAAGTGCGTAGGGAAACAAATAAGTGCGTAGGTACACAAATAAGTGCGTAAGGAAACAAATAAGAGCGTAAGGAAACAAATAAGAGCGTAAGGAAACAAATAAGTGTGTAAGGAAACAAATAAGTGCAGAAGGAAACAAAAAGGGAATAAAGAAACAAATAAGTGCGTAAGGAAACAAATAAGTGCGTAGGAAACAAATAAGTGCGTAAGGAAATAAATAAGAGCGTAAGGAAACAAATAAGTGCGTAAGGAAATAAATAAGTCCATAAGGAAATAAATAAGTGCGTAAGGAAACAAATAAGTGCGTAGGGAAACAAATAAGTGCTTAGGGAAACAAATAAGTGCGTAGGGAAACAAATAAGTGCGTAGGGAAACAAATAAGTGCGTAAGGAAACAAATAAGTGCGTAAGGAAACAAATTAGTGCGTAAGGAAACAAATAAGTGCGTAGGGAAACAAATAAGTGCGTAAGGAAACAAATAAGAGCGTAGGGAAACAAATAAGTGCGTAGGTACACAAATAAGTGCGTAAGGAAACAAATAAGTGCGTAGGGAAACAAATAAGTGCGTAGGGAAACAAATAAGTGCGTAGGTACACAAATAAGTGCGTAAGGAAACAAATAAGAGCGTAAGGAAACAAATAAGAGCGTAAGGAAACAAATAAGTGCGTAAGGAAACAAATAAGAGCGTAAGGAAATAAATAAGTGCGTAAGGAAACAAATAAGTGCGTAAGGAAACAAATAAGTGCGTAAGGAAACAAATAAGTGCGTAAGGAAATAAATAAGTGCGTAAGGAAACAAATAAGTGCGTAGGGAAACAAATAAGTGCGTAGGGAAACAAATAAGTGCGTAAGGAAACAAATAAGTGCGTAGGGAAACAAATAAGTGCATAAGGAAACAAATAAGTGCGTAGGGAAACAAATAAGAGCGTAGGTACACAAATAAGTGCGTAAGGAAACAAATAAGTGCGTAGGGAAACAAATAAGTGCGTAGGTACACAAATAAGTGCATAAGGAAACAAATAAAAGCGTAAGGAAACAAATAAGAGCGTAGGTACACAAATAAGTGCGTAAGGAAACAAATAAGTGCGTAGGGAAACAAATAAGTGCGTAGGTACACAAATAAGTGCGTAAGGAAACAAATAAAAGCGTAAGGAAACAAATAAGAGCGTAAGGAAACAAATAAGTGCGTAAGGAAACAAATAAGAGCGTAAGGAAATAAATAAGTGCGTAAGGAAACAAATAAGTGCGTAAGGAAACAAATAAGTGCGTAAGGAAACAAATAAGAGCGTAAGGAAATAAATAAATGCGTAAGGAAACAAATAAGTGCGTAGGGAAACAAATAAGTGCGTAAGGAAACAAATAAGTGCGTAAGGAAACAAATAAGTGCGTAGGGAAACAAATAAGTGCGTAGGGAAACAAATAACTGCGTAGGTACACAAATAAGTGCGTAGGGAAACAAATAAGTGCGTAAGGAAACAAATAAGTGCGTAGGGAAACAAATAAGTGCGTAGGTACACAAATAAGTGCGTAAGGAAACAAATAAGAGCGTAAGGAAACAAATAAGAGCGTAAGGAAACAAATAAGTGTGTAAGGAAACAAATAAGTGCGTAAAGAAACAAATAAGTGCGTAGGAAACAAATAAGTGCGTAAGGAAATAAATAAGAGCGTAAGGAAACAAATAAGTGCGTAAGGAAACAAATAAGTGCGTAGGGAAACAAATAAGTGCGTAGGGAAACAAATAAGTGCGTAGGGAAACAAATAAGTGCGTAAGGAAACAAATAAGAGCGTAGGGAAACAAATAAGTGCGTAGGGAAACAAATAAGTGCGTAAGGAAACAAATAAGTGCGTAAGGAAACAAATAAGTGCGTAAGGAAACAAATAAGTGCGTAGGGAAACAAATAAGTGCGTAAGGAAACAAATAAGAGCGTAGGGAAACAAATAAGTGCGTAGGTACACAAATAAGTGCGTAAGGAAACAAATAAGTGCGTAGGGAAACAAATAAGTGCGTAAGGAAACAAATAAGAGCGTAGGGAAACAAATAAGTGCGTAGGTACACAAATAAGTGCGTAAGGAAACAAATAAGTGCGTAGGTACACAAATAAGTGCGTAAGGAAACAAATAAGAGCGTAAGGAAACAAATAAGAGCGTAAGGAAACAAATAAGTGCGTAAGGAAACAAATAAGAGCGTAAGGAAATAAATAAGTGCGTAAGGAAACAAATAAGTGCATAAGGAAACAAATAAGTGCATAAGGAAACAAATAAGTGCATAAGGAAACAAATAAGTGCGTAAGGAAACAAATAAGTGCGTAGGGAAACAAATAAGAGCGTAAGGAAACAAATGAGTGCGTAAGGAAATAAATAAGTCCGTAAGGAAACAAATAAGTGCGTAAGGAAACAAATAAGTGCGTAAGGAAACAAATAAGTGCGTAGGGAAACAAATAAGTGCGTAGGTACACAAATAAGTGCGTAAGGAAACAAATAAGAGCGTAAGGAAACAAATAAGTGCGTAAGGAAACAAATAAGAGCGTAAGGAAACAAATAAGTGCGTAAGGAAACAAATAAGTGCGTAAGGAAACAAATAAATGCGTAAGGAAACAAATAAGAGCGTAAGGAAACAAATAAGTGCATATGGAAACAAAAAGGGGAATAAAGAAACAAATAAGTGCGTAAGGAAACAAATAAGTGCGTAAGGAAACAAATAAGTGCAAAAGTAAACAAATAAGTGCATAAGGAAACAAATAAGTGCGTAAGGAAACAAATAAGAGCGTAAGGAAACAAATAAGTGCGTAAGGAAACAAATAAGTGCATATGGAAACAAAAAGGGGAATAAAGAAACAAATAAGTGAGTAAGGAAACAAATAAGTGCGTAAGGAAACAAATAAGTGCAAAAGGAAACAAATAAGTGCATAAGGAAACAAATAAGTGCGTAAGGAAACAAATAAGAGCGTAAGGAAATAAATAAGTGCGTAAGGAAACAAATAAGTGCGTAAGGAAACAAATAAGTGCATAAGGAAACAAATAAGTGCGTAAGGAAACAAATAAGTGCGTAAGGAAACAAATAAGTGCGTAAGATTTCTTTCCTCATTTCGCACATAAGGTCCTCCTCTGAGTATTTATTAGCAGAAAACGAGAAACCAGACAGCTGATGCCTGTAAAAATGTTCAGATATGATTGAAAAGTAAAAGCTTTTAGCCTCTGAACTTCCACATCTTTAAATACGAGCCATAATGGCGTCAGGACGACGTCATTCTCAAGTCTTTTCTTTAAGAAGCCACAAATTATTCATAAACAGCTAGAAAGGGGGCAGGGATGTTGGTGCGGTGCTTTTAATCATTCATGGATTAATGACATTCAGTTAAAAACACACTTCTGTCACTACTGGCTTGGTTTTAGTCCATAACATCACGTAGTAAGGGTTAGAAAACCATCTGAAATGCATTCTTTTAACAACACCTTTTCACACTTCACGTGCAGTTCCGCTCACGGCCACTAGAGGTCACCTGTTCTACAGAACAGACGCTTAATGGGGACGTATGTGGGTAGGATTGGTTACCACAGATGGACGGTATTTGGGGTCTTATTCAGCCATCGTTTGACAGTTCATGTAGTAAAGAGAACATTCTGCCATTTGAGATGTCAAGGCTGAACCTCTGAATATTTCTTTCTTGTGCATACTGTAGCAGTAAGTGCACTTTATTATTTCATGAAAAATGTATTCAACCACTCCCACAAAAATGTGCTAAAAAAAAGTGTTTTTGACATCACATTTGATTGGAAAAGAGTTGAAATTATGCTTTTGTTTTGGTGGATCAGGTCACACGAGAGCTCATCGAAGCCAACACAACGGAGGCGCTGAGATTAGTTTGGTGATTTATTAGTTTATTAACAGGAAACTAACGTGTAGCTCTTATTTTAATGATCTTCTGTTGGATTGTGGCTGTTGGTTTCCTATTTTCTGACTCGTTAGAGACCAAAGGTTTCATGGATCAGTCAAAATGATTATTTTTATAAATAATTATGATTCCAATGAATTTAATTCCAATTGGCTTGAATTGGACTTTATTATTTAAGTGCCTTGAGATGAAATTTGTTGTATTTGGCGCTATATAAATAAAAATGAATTGAAATTTAATTGAATCAGTCAACAGGATAAAAGGCAGCTCGGACAGTGATGATAATGACCAGTTCGCAGCTCTACACTGGAAAAAATCTAAGTCTTACCGAGTATATTTGTCTCTTTTCTAGTCAAAATATCTCATTACACTTAATATCAGACACAACTGCCTAACAAGTTCTATTTCAGCCAGATATAGGGACTTGTTTTAATACAATACATCTGGAATATCTTGTTAAATGAAAAAGTCTTGAAAACAAATTGTTTTGAGTCACATATCATATGAAACAAGCTTTTTTTTAGACATTTGAAGAGGTTTTTAAGCTAATTTCAAGATCACTTTGAACTCAAAAGTCCTAAATATCACATCTTATTTCAAGAAATCTTGACAAGCCGATTTTCACTAGTTCCATTGGCAGATTTTTTTGCTTATTTCAAGCAAAAACATCTTTTATTTGTTGTTTTTTTACTTACTTTTCGAGGGGCATTTTTTCCTGTGAGATTGGGTCATTTTGGAGCTTTTAAAGTGTCCAGTTCTTTACAGAATGACACGTTTTTCTCAGATTCTCTTCACAGGATCATCCTCAAAGAGGTTTGTTAGTTCAGAAAATACCACAGAGGTAAAAGGTTAGTGGTGCTGAGCTCTGTTTCTGAGCTCTTTGTCCCCCTCGTGTGGCCAAAAGCGGAAGCGACGCGTCAGAAAAGTCTTGCTTTAAGCTGCATCATTCATCGCGTCTCACTTTCAGGAAATTATACACAACTTAAGTGTTGTGTTCGTATGTTGTGGGCTTTGATTACAGTCCTGGAACTACCACAGACCCTGAACATGCCCCCCCCACCCCTTCTTCCCTGGCTGTCCGCCTGCTCCCCCTGCTGGTCATCAATGACACCGCTCCTGCTCCCTTACCCTCCCCGTAATCCCCCTTCTACCCCCCTGTCTGCTACACTGGTACATTACCATTTGGTTAGGCTGGCTGGTGGGGGTCCGGCAGGGGGTACTCCTCAGCTCAAGGTTCCCTTTTCTTCATCGCCCACGCTGCTGGATCTCTTTGTTACAACCCAACGCCCACATGTCGTTGCCAGAGAAACAGAAAGATTGGCACAATCTTGGGATCTGCATAGATAAGCCCGGCGGGTCGAGCCTTTGACCTTGCAGGAAATTGAGAAGCATACCTCCTGTGCCTTTGTGATTAATATTTTCCACGCGTTACGTAACACGAGGTTGATCTAAAATGGGGCAGGACGGATTCTGTGGTGATTTTTTTTTTGGCAGCACAGAGAACACAGATATTTTTGATGGGGCAGTAAATCAATGTTGCAGTGAAGTCGGAGCTCCCTGAAGCCTCCCAGACTGATTTAACAGCAGCAGTAATGCCCCCGTCCTGACAGCAGGGGGCGCCACCAAGCCACACAGAATGGGCAGCATTTGTCAATCATTGAATTAATTCTGAGAAGGAGGTTTGGGGGACAAATGGTTGGAGTTTTTAACCTCTCTTTCAGTAATAGTGACTTTAGCTCGTGATAATTAGCTCCAGGATTGGATAAAAAAAGGCTTTTTGGCCCTGTTAATACGCCTCTACGCTGTCATGACCTCTGAACCAAAGCAGCTGTCCACACAGTAAGTTGAGGTTTCCTCTCAGAATAACATCCCTTCCCTCACTGGAAAAAATGCCCCTCCAAAAATAAGTAAAAAAAACAACAAATACAAGACGTCTCTGTTAAATAAATTTGGGTATCTTCTGGAACGACCCGTGCTCTGGAAAAAATCTAAATCTTACCAAGTATATTTGTCTCATTGAGTATCTCATTACACTTAATATCAGACACAACTGCCTAACAAGTACCATTTCAGCCAGATATAGGGACTTGATTGAAGACAATACATCTGGAATATCTTGTTAAGTGAAAAAGTCTTGAAAACATCTGGTTTTGAGTCATATTTCACATGAAACAAGCTTTTTTTTTTCATTTGAAGAGGTTTTTAAGCTAATTTCAAGATAACTTTTAACTCAAAAGTCCTAAATATCACATCTTATTTCAAGAAATCTTGCACTGGAAAAAATGCCCCTCCAAAAATAAGTAAAAAAACAACAAATAAAAGACGTTTTTGCTTGAAATAAGCAAAAAAATCTGCCAATGGAACTAGTGAAAATCGGTTTGTCAAGATTTCTTGAAATAAGATGTGATATTTAGGACTTTTGAGATAAAAGTGATCTTGAAATTAGCTTAAAAACCTCTTCAAAAGTAAAAAAAAAAGCTTGTTTCATATGAAATGTGACTCAAAACAATTTGTTTTCAAGACTTTTTCATTTAACAAGATATTCCAGATGTATTGTCTTCAAACAAGTCCCTATATCTGGCTGAAATAGTACTTGTTAGGCAGTTGTGTCTTATATTAAGTGTAATTAGATATTTGGACTAGAAATGAGACAAATATACTTGGTAAGACTTTGATTTTTTCCAGTGTATCAAGATTTCTTGAAATAAGATGTGATATTTAGGACTTTTGAGATAAAAGTGATCTTGAAATTAGCTTAAAAACCTCTTCAAATGTAAAAAAAAAAAAAAGCTTGTTTCATATGATATATGACTCAAAACAATTTGTTTTCAAGACTTTTTCATTTAACAAGATATTCAAGATGTATTGTAATAAAACAAGTCCCTATATCTGGCTGAAATGGTACTTGTTAGGGAATTTTGTCTCAATGAGACAAATATACTTGGTAAGACTTTGATTTTTTTCCAGTGCTGCGACCTTATTCCTTTCTCAGAGATCTTGCTCGTGACAGTATGATGGTGATTTAATGGAAAGACGGAGGATATTTCTCCAGGTTCCAGACATTTATGCCATTTTCGCCCCAGCAGAGCGGTGGATAACGGTCACGATAACGGCGACAATACGCCATCATGTGTCGCACAGCCGAGCCGCTTTGAGTCCGCCCCACTTCACCTCCTTTGTCATTCAAATAACCTCATGAATATTTCACCGCTCTGATATTACGGCTGGGAGCGAGCGAAGGGGCGCTGCGTGTGGCGTGCCTCTCAGAGTAATGACCTGTGTGGTGACGGTTCTCGTGATTTAGAGATCACGGCGCAGAAGAAGCAGTCGGGGCTTGTTTGTTCTGCCGCCATTTCTTCACTCCTGATGTCCTTGTGTCCGGCGTGTTTTCATCTTTTTCGGGAGCTTTTTTTTGTCTGGTAATCCTTCAGAAAGCAGAAATTAATCACACGTGTGACACAGTCACCTTGTCGTGCTCGTGCCTGTTTGCCGTTAGCCTGAAGCCTCTGGGCCGGTGAAAGCCGGGGATTCAAATGGTTGTGACCTATGAACCCTTACCGGAGAATAGCCGCATTCCCACTGTAGGAACCTTTGGGAATTCCTAGAACCTTTTCAGGAACCGTTTTTTCCCTCATTCACACATACAGGAACTCGGGACCACGGCCCTCAGTTCCTGGAACCATTTTTGCTCCTTCTCCTCAGCTGGATCTGTTCTGGTTTCCATAGGAACACATCTGAAGTAGGTCCATAGAACTGCGTCCTTAGAACTGCGTCCTTAGAACTGCGTCCTTAGAACTGCGTCCTTTAGAACTGCGTCCTTTAGAACTGCGTCCTTACAACTGCGTCCTTACAACTGCGTCTTTAGAACTGCGTCCTTAGAACTGCGTCCTTACAACTGCGTCCTTAGAACTGCGTCCTTAGAACTGCGTCCTCAGAACTGCGTCCTTAGAACTGCGTCCTCAGAACTGCGTCCTCAGAACTGCGTCCTCAGAACTGCGTCCTTAGAACTTCGTCCTTTAGAACGGCGTCCATAGAACTGCGTCCTTAGAACTGCGTCCTTAGAACTGCGTCCTTACAACTGCGTCCTTACAACTGCGTCCTTAGAACTGCGTCCTTAGAACTGCGTCCTTTAGAACTGCGTCCTTAGAACTGCGTCCTTACAACTGCGTCCTTAGAACTGCGTCCTTACAACTGCGTCCTTACAACTGCGTCCTTACAACTGCGTCCTTAGAACTGCGTCCTTAGAACTGCGTCCTTACAACTGCGTCGTTAGAACTGCGTCCTTTAGAACTGCGTCCTTAGAACTTCGTCCTTTAGAACTGCGTCCTTAGAACTGCGTCCTTACAACTGCGTCCTTAGAACTTCGTCCTTTAGAACTGCGTCCTTAGAACTGCGTCCTTAGAACTGCGTCCTTAGAACTGCGTCCTTACAACTGCGTCGTTAGAACTGCGTCCTTTAGAACTGCGTCCTTAGAACTGCGTCCTTAGAACTGCGTCCTTAGAACTGCGTCCTTACAACTGCGTCCTTAGAACTTCGTCCTTTAGAACTGCGTCCTTAGAACTGCGTCCTTACAACTGCGTCCTTTAGAACTGCGTCCTTTAGAACTGCGTCCTTACAACTGCGTCCTTAGAACTGCGTCCTCAGAACTGCGTCCTTAGAACTGCGTCCTCAGAACTGCGTCCTTAGAACTGCGTCCTTAGAACTGCGTCCTTTAGAACTGCGTCTTTAGAACTGCGTCCTTAGAACTGCGTCCTTACAACTGCGTCCTTAGAACTGCGTCCTTAGAACTGCGTCCTCAGAACTGCGTCCTTAGAACTGCGTCCTTAGAACTTCGTCCTTTAGAACGGCGTCCATAGAACTGCGTCCTTACAACTGCGTCCTTACAACTGCGTCCTTACAACTGCGTCCTTAGAACTGCGTCCTTAGAACTGCGTCCTTTAGAACTGCGTCCTTACAACTGCGTCCTTACAACTGCGTCCTTAGAACTGCGTCCTTAGAACTGCGTCCTTACAACTGCGTCCTTAGAACTTCGTCCTTACAACTGCGTCCTTAGAACTGCGTCCTTACAACTGCGTCGTTAGAACTGCGTCCTTTAGAACTGCGTCCTTAGAACTTCGTCCTTTAGAACTGCGTCCTTAGAACTGCGTCCTTAGAACTGCGTCCTTACAACTGCGTCCTTAGAACTTCGTCCTTTAGAACTTCGTCCTTTAGAACGGCGTCCTTAGAACTGCGTCCTTAGAACTGCGTCCTTAGATCGGCGTCCTTTAGAACTGCGTCCTTAGAACTGCGTCCTTACAACTGCGTCCTTAGAACTTCGTCCTTTAGAACTGCGTCCTTAGAACTGCGTCCTTACAACTGCGTCCTTTAGAACTGCGTCCTTACAACTGCGTCCTTACAACTGCGTCCTTAGAACTGCGTCCTTACAACTGCGTCCTTTAGAACTGCGTCCTTTAGAACTGCGTCCTTACAACTGCATCCTTAGAACTGCGTCCTTACAACTGCGTCCTTTAGAACTGCGTCCTTAGAACTGCGTCCTTAGAACTGCGTCCTTACAACTGCGTCCTTAGAACTAAGTCCTTACAACTGCGTCCTTAGAACTGTGTCCTTAGAACTGCGTCCTTTAGAACTGCGTCCTTAGAACTGCGTCCTTAGAACTGCGTCCTTTAGAACTGCGTCCTTAGAACTGCGTCCTTAGAACTGTGTCCTTACAACTGCGTCTTTAGAACTGCGTTCTTAGAACTGCGTCCTTAAAACTGCGTTCATAGAACTGCGTCCTTTAGAACTGCGTCCTTAGAACTGCGTCCTTAGAACTGCGTCCTTACAACTGCGTCCTTTAGAACTGCGTCCTTACAACTGCGTCCTTAGAACTGCGTCCTTACAACTGCGTCCTTTAGAACTGCGTCCTTTAGAACTGCGTCCTTAGAACTTCGTCCTTTAGAACTGCGTCCTTAGAACTGCGTCCTTACAACTGCGTCCTTTAGAACTGCGTCCTTACAACTGCGTCGTTAGAACTGCGTCCTTTAGAACTGCGTCCTTACAACTGCGTCCTTACAACTGCGTCCTTAGAACTGCGTCCTTACAACTGCGTCCTTTAGAACTGCGTCCTTACAACTGCGTCGTTAGAACTGCGTCCTTTAGAACTGTGTCCTTAGAACTTCGTCCTTTAGAACTGCGTCCTTAGAACTGCGTCCTTAGAACTGCGTCCTTACAACTGCGTCCTTTAGAACTGCGTCCTTAGAACTGCGTCGTTAGAACTGCGTCCTTTAGAACTGCATCCTTACAACTGCGTCCTTAGAACTGCGTCCTTACAACTGCGTCCTTTAGAACTGCGTCCTTAGAACTGCGTCCTTACAACTGCGTCGTTAGAACTGCGTCCTTTAGAACTGCGTCCTTAGAACTTCGTCCTTTAGAACTGCGTCCTTAGAACTGCGTCCTTAGAACTGTGTCCTTACAACTGCGTCCTTAGAACTGCGTCCTTAGAACTTCGTCCTTTAGAACTTCGTCCTTTAGAACGGCGTCCTTAGAACTGCGTCCTTAGAACTGCGTCCTTAGATCGGCGTCCTTTAGAACTGCGTCCTTAGAACTGCGTCCTTACAACTGCGTCCTTAGAACTTCGTCCTTTAGAACTGCGTCCTTAGAACTGCGTCCTTACAACTGCGTCCTTTAGAACTGCGTCCTTACAACTGCGTCCTTACAACTGCGTCCTTAGAACTGCGTCCTTACAACTGCGTCCTTTAGAACTGCGTCCTTTAGAACTGCGTCCTTACAACTGCGTCCTTAGAACTGCGTCCTTACAACTGCGTCCTTTAGAACTGCGTCCTTAGAACTGCGTCCTTAGAACTGCGTCCTTAGAACTGCGTCCTTACAACTGCGTCCTTAGAACTAAGTCCTTACAACTGCGTCCTTAGAACTGTGTCCTTAGAACTGCGTCCTTTAGAACTGCTTCCTTAGAACTGCGTCCTTAGAACTGCGTCCTTTAGAACTGCGTCCTTAGAACTGCGTCCTTAGAACTGTGTCCTTACAACTGCGTCTTTAGAACTGCGTCCTTAGAACTGCGTCCTTAAAACTGCGTTCATAGAACTGCGTCCTTTAGAACTGCGTCCTTAGAACTGCGTCCTTAGAACTGCGTCCTTACAACTGCGTCCTTTAGAACTGCGTCCTTACAACTGCGTCCTTAGAACTGCGTCCTTACAACTGCGTCCTTTAGAACTGCGTCCTTTAGAACTGCGTCCTTAGAACTTCGTCCTTTAGAACTGCGTCCTTAGAACTGCGTCCTTAGAACTGCGTCCTTTAGAACTGCGTCCTTACAACTGCGTCCTTTAGAACTGCGTCCTTACAACTGCGTCCTTACAACTGCGTCCTTAGAACTGCGTCCTTACAACTGCGTCCTTTAGAACTGCGTCCTTACAACTGCGTCGTTAGAACTGCGTCCTTTAGAACTGCGTCCTTAGAACTTCGTCCTTTAGAACTGCGTCCTTAGAACTGCGTCCTTAGAACTGCGTCCTTACAACTGCGTCCTTTAGAACTGCGTCCTTAGAACTGCGTCGTTAGAACTGCGTCCTTTAGAACTGCATCCTTACAACTGCGTCCTTAGAACTGCGTCCTTACAACTGCGTCCTTTAGAACTGCGTCCTTACAACTGCGTCGTTAGAACTGCGTCCTTTAGAACTGCGTCCTTAGAACTTCGTCCTTTAGAACTGCGTCCTTAGAACTGCGTCCTTACAACTGCGTCGTTAGAACTGCGTCCTTTAGAACTGCGTCCTTAGAACTTCGTCCTTTAGAACTGCGTCCTTAGAACTGCGTCCTTAGAACTGTGTCCTTACAACTGCGTCCTTAAAACTGCGTTCATAGAACTTCGTCCTTTAGAACTGCGTCCTTAGAACTGCGTCCTTAGAACTGCGTCCTTAAAACTGCGTTCATAGAACTTCGTCCTTTAGAACTGCGTCCTTAGAACTGCGTCCATAGAACTGCGTCCTTACAACTGCGTCCTTAGAACTGCGTCCTTAGAACGGCGTTCCTTAGAACTGCGTCCTTTAGAACTGCGTCCTTAGAACTGCGTCCTTAGAACAGCGTCCATAGAACTGCGTCCTTACAACTGCATCCTTAGAACTGCGTCCTTAGAACGGCGTTCCTTAGAACTGCGTCCTTAAAGGCGTCCTTAGAACTGCGTCCTTAGAACTGCGTCCATAGAACTGCGTCCTCAGAACGGCGTCCTTAGAACTGCGTCCTTAGAACTGCGTCCTTAGAACTGCGTCCTTAGAACGGCGTCCTTAGAACTGCGTCCTTAGAACAGCGTTCCTTAGAACTGCGTCCTTAAAGGCGTCCTTAGAACTGCGTCCTTAGAACTGCGTCCTTAGAACTGCGTCCTTAGAACGGCGTCCTTAGAACTGCGTCCTTAGAACTGCGTCCTTAGAACAGCGTTCCTTAGAACTGCGTCCTTAAAGGCGTCCTTAGAACTGCGTCCTTAGAACTGCGTCCATAGAACTGCGTCCTCAGAACTTTCGTCCTTAGAACTGCGTCCTTAGAACTGCGTCCTTAGAACTGCGTCCTCAGAACGGCGTCCTTAGAACTGCGTCCTTAGAACTGCGTCCTTAGAACTTCGTCCTCAGAACTGCGTCCTCAGAACTTCGTCCTTTAGAACTGCGTCCTTAGAACTGCGTTCATAGAACTGCGTTCATAGAACTGCGTCCTTAGAACTGCGTCCTCAGAACTGCGTTCATAGAACTGCGTTCATAGAACTGCGTCCTTAGAACTGCGTCCTTAGAACTGCGTCCTTTAGAACTGCGTCCTTTAGAACTGCGTTCATAGAACTGCGTTCATAGAACTGCGTCCATAGAACGGCGTCCTATAGAACAGTGTCCTTAGAACTGTGTCCTTAGAACTGCGTCCTTAGAACTGCGTCCTTAGAACTGCGTCCTTAGAACTGCGTCCTCAGAACTGCGTTCATAGAACTGCGTTCATAGAACTGCGTCCTTAGAATGGCGTCCTTAGAACTGCGTCCTCAGAACTGCGTCCTCAGAACTGCGTTCATAGAACTGCGTTCATAGAACTGCGTCCTTAGAACTGCGTCCTTAGAACTGCGTCCTCAGAACTGCGTCCTTAGAACTGCGTCCTTAGAACTGCGTCCTTTAGAACTGCGTCTTTAGAACTGCGTCCTTAGAACTGCGTCCTTTAGAACTGCGTCCTTAGAACTGCGTCCTTTAGAACTTCGTCCTTAGAACTGCGTCCTTAGAACGGCGTCCTTAGAACTTCGTCCTTAGAATTGTGTCCTTAGAACTGGGTCTTTTAGAACTTCGTCCTTAGAACTGCATCCTTAGAACTGCGTCCTTAGAACTTCGTCCTTTAGAACTGCGTTCATAGAACGGCGTCCTTAGAACTGCGTCCTTAGAATTGTGTCCTTAGAACTGGGTCTTTTAGAACTTCGTCCTTAGAACTGCGTCCTTAGAATTGTGTCCTTAGAACTTCGTCCTTTAGAACTGCGTTCATAGAACGGCGTCCTTAGAACTGCGTCCTTAGAACTGCGTCCTTAGAACTTCGTCCTTTAGAACTTCGTCCTTAGAACTGCGTCCTTAGAACTTCGTCCTTAGAACGGCGTCCTTAGAACTTCGTCCTTTTTTGAACTGCGTTCTTAGAATTGCGTCCTTAGAACTTCGTCCTTTAGAACTGCGTCCTTAGAACTTCGTCCTTTAAACTTCGTCCTTAGAATTGCGTCCTTAGAACTTCGTCCTTTAGAACTGCGTCCTTACAACTTCGTCCTTTAGAACTTCGTCCTTAGAACTGCGTCCTTAGAACTTCGTCCTTAGAACGGCGTCCTTAGAACTTCGTCCTTAGAACTTCGTCCTTTAGAACTTCGTCCTTAGAACTGTGTCCTTAGAACTTCGTCCTTAGAACTTCGTCCTTAGAACTGCGTCCTTAGAACGGCGTCCTTAGAACTGCGTCCTTAGAATTGTGTCCTTAGAACTTCGTCCTTTAGAACTGCGTTCATAGAACGGCGTCCTTAGAACTGCGTCCTTAGAATTGTGTCCTTAGAACTGCGTCCTTTAGAACTTCGTCCTTAGAACTGCGTCCTTTAGAACTGCGTCCTTAGAACTGCGTCCTTAGAACTTCGTCCTTTAGAACTTCGTCCTTAGAACTGCGTCCTTAGAACTTCGTCCTTAGAACGGCGTCCTTAGAACTTCGTCCTTTTTTGAACTGCGTTCTTAGAATTGCGTTCTTAGAACTTCGTCCTTTAGAACTGCGTCCTTAGAACTTCGTCCTTTAAAATTCGTCCTTAGAACTGCGTCCTTAGAACTTCGTCCTTTAAAATTCGTCCTTAGAACTGCGTCCTTAGAACTTCGTCCTTTAGAACTGCGTCCTTACAACTTCGTCCTTTAGAACTTCGTCCTTAGAACTGCGTCCTTTAGAACTGCGTCCTTAGAACTGCGTCCTTAGAACTGCGTCCTTTAGAACTTCGTCCTTAGAACTTCGTCCTTAGAACTGCGTCCTTAGAACTGCGTCCTTTAGAACTTCGTCCTTAGAACTTCGTCCTTTAGAACTTCGTCCTTAGAACTTCGTCCTTTAGAACTTCGTCCTTAGAACTTCGTCCTTAGAACTGCGTCCTTAGAACTGCGTCCTTTAGAACTTCGTCCTTAGAACTTCGTCCTTTAGAACTTCGTCCTTAGAACTTCGTCCTTAGAACTGCGTCCTTTAGAACTTCGTCCTTAGAACTTCGTCCTTTAGAACTTCGTCCTTAGAACTTCGTCCTTTAGAACTTCGTCCTTAGAACGGCTTCCTTAGAACTTTCGTCCTTAGAACTTCGTCCTTTCGAACTGCGTCCTTTTGAACTGCGTCCTTTTGAACTGCGTCCTTAGAACTTTCGTCCTTAGAACTGCGTACTTTAGACCTGCGTCCTTAGAACGGCGTCTTTAGAACTTTCGTCCTTAGAACTGCGTACTTTAGACCTTCGTCCTTAGAACGGCGTCCTTAGAACTTTCGTCCTTAGAACTGCGTACTTTAGAACTGCGTCCTTAGAATTGCGTCCTTAGAACTGCGTCCTTAGAACGGCGTCCTTAGAACTTTCGTCCTTAGAACTGCGTACTTTAGAACTGCGTCCTTAGAATTGCGTCCTTAGAACTGCGTACTTTAGAACTGCGTCCTTAGAACTTTCGTCCTTAGAACTGCGTACTTTAGAACTGCGTCCTTAGAACTTTCGTCCTTAGAACTGCGTACTTTAGAACGGCGTCCTTAGAACTGCGTACTTTAGAACTGCGTCCTTAGAACTGCGTACTTTAGAACTGCGTCCTTAGAATGGCGTCCTTAGAACTGCGTACTTTAGAACTGCGTCCTTAGAACTGCGTACTTTAGAACTGCGTCCTTAGAATGGCGTCCTTAGAACTGCGTACTTTAGAACTGCGTCCTTAGAACTTTCGTCCTTAGAACTGCGTACTTTAGAACGGCGTCCTTAGAACTGCGTACTTTAGAACTGCGTACTTTAGAACTGCGTCCTTAGAACTGCGTCCTTAGAACTGCGTACTTTAGAACGGCGTCCTTAGAACGGCGTCCTTAGAACTTTCGTCCTTAGAACTGCTTCCTTAACTCGCCTCTGACTCAGAGCGGCCTCGCCCTCCTCCTCCTCATCATCATCTCCGGGTCACACCTCCATCGTACACGGCAGTTTTTCGCGTGTCCACGTGTGTTAATGATATGCGCGCGCGGCCCCTTTAAGAGCCGCGGTGTCCTTTTTTGAGAATGAGTCGCAGCTCGGTGTGTTTTTGTGTGTGCGCTGCCCGTGGCCTCTGGGCCGGTCACCAGGGGGAAGCTGCAGCCCAGGAATGGCTAACCGAGCATAACTTCCCCCGTTCAGCCCCAGCGTCAGCCCGAGCGTCAGCCTCGCCGCGCCGCATGCCCTTATCAACCAATGGAATGCAACAGCTGTGCGGGTGAGCGGCAGGGTGGGCTGGCTGAAACCCCCTTGCCAGACCCCCAACCCCACCTCCAACCACCACCACTTCTCCACCTCCAAAGCCAGCCAGCGACGTGCCGGGGCTCCTGAAAGGCAGCTCAACTAAAAAAGTGAGCGTAGACGCACTGAGAGACTCGGCGGGGCTGCTGCACGTTCAGAAAAAAAAAAAAAAAACGAGGGAGAGGGAGGGAAGTGCGGTGCTGAAAAGGAGAGCACAAAGAGAAGGAAAGTGGAGCAGGGGAGGGGAACAGGAGGCTGGGAGAAGGGAGAGGGAAAGACAAAAGAAGGAGAGGGGAGACGTAGCAGGGTGAACGGAGGGGACCGAGCAAATGGCCACGGAGGAGACGGCGGGGGGAGCCAGGAAAGCCACCAAGAGCAAACTGTTTGAGTTCCTGGTCCATGGAGTGGTGAGTGGCGCTGTCCGTCATCCCCGTGCATCCGTGTGTGCGTCTGTGTTTCTGTGTGTGGCGGCGCAGCAGCGGCGGCGGCGGCGGTGGTCTGTGTGTGAGAGATAGCCGGGTAAAGCTGGCCATGTGAAGGTTATTTCCAGCCCACCCCCCCCCCCCTGGATCCCAGCCTGTCAGGAGGTGGCTGGAGAGAGCGAGAAGTGGAGCAGCGTGGATGGATGGGGCTGAGCAGGAGGAGGATGTGGAGCTCAGGATTCCCAACACACACACACACACATGCAAGAAAATGGATAAATGTAGAAGGAGAAGCTCAGCGGCTTCGGCTAGCAGCGGCGCGCACTGAGCACGCTTCCCTGGAAGGGGGGAAATGAGCACTGAAAACAAGCCGGAGCAGCCTTCCAGGCGGCGTGCCGCTGCTCGGTGGAAGGATTTGAACCTGTGAGGTCACCGGGCGAATGGATGTAGTGTTGTAGATGGAGCGTGGGGCCAATCCTGGAAAACAATCCGCCCATTCATGTGAAGCTAGCTCAGAATGTAAAGTGTTGCTTCTGGTTAGAGGTTAGGCAAGTGTTACCGTGACCCCGCCGCGGTTTGTTTTGGTGAAGAGCGCGAGGTTTCCCATCAAAAACTTTACCGCCTTTGATGCAAGGGTTCGAATAAACTGGCATTTTATGGAAAAAAAACAACAAATACGAGACGTTTTTGCTTGAAATAAGCAAATAAATCTGCCAATGGAACTAGTGAAAATCGGCTTGTCAAGATTTCTTGAAATAAGATGTGATATTTGGGACTTTTGAGTTAAAAGTGATCTTGAAATTAGCTTAAAAACCTCTTCAAATGAAAAAAAAAAGCTTGTTTCATACTCAAAACAATTTGTTTTCAAGACTTTTTCACTTAACAAGATATTCAAGATGTATTGTCTTCAAACAAGTCCCTATATCTGGCTGAAATGGAACTTGTTAGGCAGTTGTGTCTTATATTAAGTGTAATGAGATACTCAATGAGACAAATATACTTGGTAAGACTTAGATTTTTTCCAGTGTGAGGCTTTAAATGAAGCCATGTGATCGTGAAGTTTAACGTTTCTCCGATAAATCAGATGCGAGTAACAATGATTTTTGTTGTTTGTGTCGTGATTAATCGGTGAGTCGGTGTCATAAAAATGCTCAAGGTGACACTTTCAAATGTCTTTATTATTCATTATTCTGTCAGAAAATACACATTCTCATATTTGTCATTTATTTGAGGAACTTTTTCAGGTTTAAGATATTATTTTTTCCCTTAAAGAGGTCGAGATTCATCCTCTCGCCATGTCTTAAGCTGTCGGTTTTAGAATAATCTTTTATCACAAACGTAAATCTTTGAGGTTTGAGGTTTTAACTTCCTGATCGAGTTAAGCAGAACTTCACCTGAAGCCAGAAACAGAAACAGAGGATCATTTCCTGCACTGAAGGCTGATAAAAATCTATTTTTTAGAGGCTCGAGGGACTAAAATTAACTGAACAAAGTTCACAGAAAGACTCATTAAGAAGGGAAATGATCTGTGCGCCCCCCCAAAATGAATATATGACCTTAAACTATCATTTCATCCATGTTGGGTCATAGTAATAAGAATAATTAGACAAAATGTTTATTTTAGGCCTTGATTTGTCATTTTATTGAGTAAAATACGCGGTAAAGTTACTGGTTTTAGCTTCTTTAATGTGGCTTTTTGCTGGTTTCTGTGATAGATGACAGAATATTTCTAGTTTTTGTTTTATTTTAGTTTGTTTCAATGGCCTTAAACTATCATTTCATCCATTTTGGGTCATAGAAATGAGAATAAATAGACAAAATGTTTATTTTAGGCCTTGATTTGTCATTTTATTGAGTAAAATACGCGATAAAGTTACTGGTTTTAGCTTCTTTAATGTGGCTTTTTCCCAGTTTCTGTGATAGATGACAGAATATTTCTAGTTTTTGCTTTATTTTAGTTTGTTTCAATGGCCTGAGATGAAACTTAGGCTGCAGAAGAGAGCTGATAACCGAGCTCTGTTTTCACACTTAACTCCATTTTAATCAGTGTTGATGTGGGCCGTCCTGACGCTAACTGGATTTATACACTCAAACAAGATGAGGCATTGTCTCTCTGACAGGAGCGGTCATTACAGGGGCTTCGCGGTGAGGCCCTGCGCTCAGAGACGCTCTTTAGGAAACAATGGAACAGGTGATTGATGAGCGAGATGAGAGCGTCCTCTCAACAGACCAATTAACCTTGATGAGGCTCTCGCTGCTCCAAGCCAAATATTTCCCTCTCGCC
Organism: Odontesthes bonariensis; assembly: GCF_027942865.1. Lineage (NCBI taxonomy): Eukaryota > Metazoa > Chordata > Actinopteri > Atheriniformes > Atherinopsidae > Odontesthes > Odontesthes bonariensis. The sequence goes on from NC_134525.1 coordinate 3,555,934, forward strand.
TCTCCCCTTCCTCCCTGTCTCCCCCACATTTGAAGACGGAAATGTCTCGTTGTAGCAGTTGCGGCGGGTTTCTTCGGGGAGAAATTTTGACGCCGTGGGATACGTTGGGACGATTTGGCGCAGTTTTTTTAGCTCGTGGCCAGGAATGACGTTTTTCTTTCCTTTTCGTAGGCGAATCGTGCAAAAAAAAGGAATGTTTTTGATGCAGCAAAACGCACCCGTTTAGCTGTGTTGGCGTGCATAAAACACACATGAGCACGGCGCACATGGCCGTGCTTGCAGCTCCTGAAGGTCGTGGTGTTCCAGCCTCCCAGCAGCAGTAGCATTTGGCCGAACTCTGGCTTGAGGACTGAGGTTTCTTCCTCTGTCTCTCTCATTATCTGCCTCACCCCCCCCCCCCTCTCTCCCATTTACTGTCTCAGGCTTGTGTGTGTGTGGAGGTCAGCGAGGGCCACGGTGACGGGAGAAGCCTTCCAGCGCTCTTGCGTGGGAAACCCCGATAAGACAAAGCATGAAATGACACAATGTAGATGTATCGTCTGAAAAATTCTGAGCGAGTACAAATCAAAATCAAATCAAATCAAATTTATTTGTAGCACATTTCATGTACAAAACAGTTCAAAGTGCTTTACATAAGATAAAAGCATTGCAGCAGGGAGTGTAAGAAGCATTAAGAATATATAAAAGAATATAAAGAGAAACAAATAAAATGATTTGAATGAATTTAAAAACAAGCAACAGTCAGTCCACATAAGTTCAAAGATATCGTTAGCTTCTGTAATGTGGCTTTTTGCTGGTTTCTGTGAGAGTTGACAGAGTATTTCTAGTTTTTGTTTTATTTTACACTGGAAAAAATGCCCCTCCAAAAATAAGTAAAAAAAACAACAAATAAAATACGTTTTTGCTTGAAATAAGCAAAAAATCTACCAATGGAACTAGTGAAAATCAACTTTTTTTCTTGAAATAAGATGTGATATTTAGGACTTTTGAGATAAAAGTGATCTTGAAATTAGCTTAAAAACCTCTTCAAATGAAAAAAAAAAAGCTTGTTTCATGTGAAATATGACTCAAAACAATTTGTTTTCAAGACTTTTTCACTTAACAAGATATTCAAGATGTATTGTATTAAAACAAGTCCCTATATCTGGCTGAAATGGTACTTGTTAGGCAGTTGTTAGGCAAATATTAAGTGTAATGAGATACTCAATGAGACAAATATACTTGGTAAGATTTAAATTTTTTCCAATGTAGTTTGTTTCAATGGCCTGAGATTAAACTTAGGTTGCAGAAGAGAGCTGATAAAACCTAATTTTTAGAGGCTCGAGGGACTAAAATTAACAGAACAAAGTTTACAGAAAGACTCATTAAGAAAGGAAATGATCTGTGCGCCCCCCCCCCCCCCCCCAAAAAAAAATGAATATATGACCATAAACTATCATTTCATCCATGTTGGGTCTGGAAAGTATTGAAACGGTTGTCATAGAAATAAGAATAATTAGACAAAATGTAATTTAAATGAATTTAAAAACAAGCAACAGTCCAGATAAGTTAAAAAATATCGTGCAGATTTCATGCATAGACACACGAGAAAAGGAATGTTTTTAACCTGGATTTAAAAATGTCTGCAAGAGCGAATGCAGCTCCATCGTCTGCGTTAGTCCCTTAAATGGGCGGTTTCTCCCCCAGATTTATCTGTGGTCGCCGTGCAGATGGGTGGATGTATGGCTGTCTGAGATGTCGGCCTCCGGTAGCAGCGAAGCAGCTTTGTGGAGTAAAATAAAAGAACAGCCACTTGATTTCCTTAACACAGCGAGCCTGTTACCTTGGACAATCCACAGACCTCAGCCATTATCGGTTGTCATTGAAATGACTCTCCACCAAAGAACCAGTCACTATGAAGCGTGTTCAGTGTGTAACATGCAAAGCGATGTTGCTGTTTTTGTTTCGGGTTTTCTTTTCCTCTATTATTCAGTGTTTTTTAGCACTTAAAGACATTCAGGTCGAGGCGAACATCTCAGAGGCTGTGTTCGAAACCACATACTACATACCACATACTACATACTGCATACTGCATACTACATATTACATACTGCATACTACATACTACATACTGCATACTGCATACTACATACTGCATACTACATACTACATACTGCATACTGCATACTGCATACTACATACTGCATACTACATACTACATACTGCATACTGCATACTGCATAATGTATACTGCATACTGTATACTACATACTGCATACTACATACTGCATACTGCATACTGCATACTACATACTGCATACTGCATACTGCATACTACATACTACATACTGTATACTACATACTGCATACTGCATACTACATACTGCATACTGCATACTGCATACTGCATAATGTATACTACATACTGTATACTACATACTGCATACTGCATACTACATACTGCATACTGCATACTACATACTACATACTGCATACTGCATACTGCATACTACATACTACATACTGTATACTACATACTGCATACTGCATACTACATACTGCATACTGCATACTACATACTACATACTACATACTGCATACTGCATACTGCATACTACATACTGCATACTGCATACTGCATACTACATACTACATACTGTATACTACATACTGCATACTGCATACTACATACTGCATACTGCATACTGCATACTACATACTACATACTGCATACTACATACTACATACTGCATAATGTATACTACATACTGTATACTACATACTGCATACTGCATACTACATACTGCATACTGCATACTACATACTACATACTGCATACTACATACTACATACTGCATACTACATACTACATACTGCATACTGCATACTGCAAACTACATACTACATACTGCATACTACATACTGTATACTACATACTGCATACTGCATACTACATACTACATACTGTATACTACATACTGCATACTGCATACTGCATACTACATACTACATACTACATACTGCATACTACATACTACATACTGTATACTACATACTGCATACTGCATACTGCATACTACATACTACATACTGCATAATGTATACTACATACTGTATACTACATACTGCATACTGCATACTACATACTGCATACTGCATACTACATACTACATACTGCATACTGCATACTACATACTACATACTGTATACTACATACTGCATACTGCATACTACATACTGCATACTGCATACTACATACTACATACTGCATACTACATACTACATACTGCATACTACATACTACATACTGCATAATGTATACTACATACTGTATACTACATACTGCATACTGCATACTACATACTGCATACTGCATACTGCATACTACATACTACATACTGCATACTACATACTACATACTGCATACTGCATACTACATACTACATACTGCATACTGCATACTGCATACTACATACTACATACTGCATACTACATACTACATACTGCATACTGCATACTACATACTACATACTGCATACTGCATACTACATACTACATACTGCATACTGCATACTACATACTGCATACTGCATACTGCATACTACATACTACATACTGTATACTACATACTGCATACTGCATACTACATACTGCATACTGCATACTGCATAATGTATACTACATACTGTATACTACATACTGCATACTGCATACTACATACTGCATACTGCATACTGCATACTACATACTACATACTGCATACTGCATACTACATACTACATACTGTATACTACATACTGCATACTGCATACTACATACTGCATACTGCATACTACATACTACATACTACATACTGCATACTGCATACTGCATACTACATACTGCATACTGCATACTACATACTACATACTGTATACTGCATACTGCATACTGCATACTACATACTGCATACTGCATACTGCATACTACATACTGCATACTGCATACTGCATACTACATACTACATACTGCATACTACATACTACATACTGCATAATGTATACTACATACTGTATACTACATACTGCATACTGCATACTACATACTGCATACTGCATACTGCATACTACATACTACATACTGCATACTACATACTACATACTACATACTGCATACTGCATACTACATACTACATACTGCATACTACATACTGTATACTACATACTGCATACTGCATACTACATACTACATACTGTATACTACATACTACATACTGCATACTACATACTACATACTGCATATTGCATACTACATACTACATACTGCATAATGCATACTACATACTGCATACTGCATACTACATACTACATACTGCATACTACATACTGCATACTGCATACTGCATACTACATACTACATACTACATACTGCATACTACGTACTGCATACTGCATACTACGTACTGCATACTGCATACTACATACTACATACTACGTACTGCATACTACATACTACATACTGCATACTACATACTACATACTGCATACTGCATACTACATACTACATACTGCATACTGCATACTGCATACTACATACTACGTACTGCATACTACATACTACATACTGCATACTGCATACTACATACTACATACTGCATACTACATACTACATACTGCATACTGCATACCACATACTACATACTGCATACTACATACTGCATACTGCATACTACATACTGCATACTACATACTACATACTGCATACTACATACTACATACTGCATACTGCATACTACATACTACATACTGCATACTACATACTACATACTACATACTACATACTGCATAATCATCGATCAGACAGTATGCAGAGCGTTTACCCACAATGCATTTTGCTCCTACCCGAGCCGAAATCAGCCGGCCTGAAGCTGATTTCTCTTAAGCTCTAAACTCTGTAAACTTTAGCAACATTTGAAACATTTTCAGGTGAGAAAGTAGTCGTTTAGATCCCCAACGTGTTGAAAACCTGACAAAATACCGGCTATTTACCATTTTGTTCCCACGAATTCGGCGCTACTAAAGCTAGCCGCAGTGAGCAACGCACTTCTGGTTATTTTCACAAAATAAAATACCCGTTGCCTTTTATAAGAGGGAAAGCCATTACGATACAATTGGTGCTTTTGTTTTGAAAACAGGAAGTGAACCTTCCCTCGTTGTAGCTAGCTTGAAACTGCCGTTTTGACAGGAAATGACGATCGGCGACGTCACGTTACGTTGCATCTTGGGTAGTTTGAGTATGAGTAGTAACCTCATGATGCACACCCAACATTTAGGAGAATCTAGTATGCATCCGGGAACTTCTGCTTACTCAAACTCACATACTAACTCAAACAGTTAGTAGGAGTAGTAGGAGAAGTATGCGGTTTCGACACACAGCCAAAGTCTCAGCTCATAAAACCCTCTGCATGGTTGCGTTACTACGCAGGAAAATGGGAAAATCTCATTTTGATTAAATGACCCTTTAAGTTAAACTTCCTATGTGATGGTTGGCTCAGGGTCACCTGATTGGTCAGTTTCACAGGCCTGAGCAGACCCCGCCCACCATCTCCCTTCCTCACTCACAGGTTATGGCGACTTTGTTATATTCAAGATAATTCCTACAAAATGGATTATTTTTCCGAAACCTGGACCTTATTTCCGGCATAAAACACGTTCATCTACTCATCAATAACAGTTTGGTGAAAGTCGGCGTCCTTCGGAAGATATTTAGATCACTGGAGATCGGCGTATATCCATATAACAGGAGAGAACAGGGCAGAGACGATACAGCCTCTAAATAAGGCATTATCTGTCTTTATTTCACCAATACTTTAAGACCAATGAATGAATGAACGCGTACTGTTGCACTGTTAGCTCAGAGCTGCCCTGTAGATTTTAGCAGCTAAGCATTTGGATTACCTCTAAACCTAACTATGTGTTTTTGACTCCTAACCCTAACTATTTGAGGATGAGAGTTAGAAAGCAGAAAAGTGTGATGACTTTTGAAAATACAGAGCGAGACACTCAGTGGGGTCACATGGCACTGAAAGGATCGGATTTTTGGCTAAATTACAGTCAGACTGAGTTATTAAGTGCATGTAGACACCTTAATCTGACTAAGAATTGGATCGGATCGGATTAAGACCCCGAGATAACTGGGTTGAAAGTCACATTAAACCTGCTTGTAGACGCTGAAGCACGTGGTGAATCAGACTTTGCGTTCTGCGCATGCTCCAGATGTTTTCCCGGGGTCGTGACCCGGAAGTCAAAGGAGACGATATTCCTGTTGTTGTCGCCGTCAGAAAGAAACAAACAACGCGATGGAGAATGCTCCGTTGGGCATCGAGTTTGTGCAACAAGCAGCTCATCACAGAGCAAATGTAGAGGGACGTAGCTTCATCTGGCTCTGCGTTCTCCATCTTTCTCCAATGCCTGAGTTTGTTGTTGTTGTTGGTGGTGCAGAGGTCAACAGGAAGTGGCTCTATTAGCAACAGCTGGAATGGGTACAGCGCCACCTATCATACCGGGGTATGACACGCTTTGTGCCTCTGATCCCATTCATTCACCGCCACATATCCAAGGAGAATTACCCTTGCTCAAATAAGGAGCATAATAATCCAATTAATCTCATCATGTAGACCCACTGACTCTTGGCCAAATGTACACGAGTGACTCTGGGAATGTGGACGACGTCACTCAGGAACATTTCAGACCTTCTTTGGACCAGTTATTGGCTCATGTGTGGTGTGTAGTTTTGAGTTATTATATCTAATCTTTCTAGGTGCATGTACGGGTGAGATTAGATCAAACAGCCAGATGGGAACGTGTGATTTTATTAGTGAACCCTGTTAAAGTCGGACAGCTATGACGGCTTTATTAATTGCACCTCCTCCTAACTGTTGTAGGAACTCTTTAGATGTGTTAGTAAGTAAAAAGGCAGCCAGCACACCCTGGATGAGCACTGATCGAAAGCTCGTCTGAAGGTTGCCTTTCGGCCGCTGGATTAATCAGTTTGACTCATCCAATTAAACAAGCCTTCAAGTTATTTTAAATAGGAGGATTTTGTGTTTTCAGTGGAATGCTTTTACCATTTGAGCAGACAGCTGGAGCTTAAGTGGTGTTTTTCTTTAAACTGTTAGCTAACAGGCATGTCAGCGGGATGTTTTTGGCCATAATTGATCTGATAGAAACAAATTTACGTCCTTTATTTGTTGATTTCCAACATTTCTGAAATGAAGCACCCACTGAGAACGGCTGCGCTCTGTTTCCTGAATGAGCATAATTTATTTTCCCTTCTAAAACAAACATCGGGATTGTTTCTTCTATATTTCTGTTAAATAAATTTGGATATCTTCTGGAACGACCCGGTGCTCTGGAAAAAATCTAAATCTTACCAAGTATATTTGTCTCATTGAGTATCTCATTACACTTAATATCAGACACAACTGCCTAACAAGCACCATTTCAGCCAGCTATAGGGACTTGTTTTAATACAATACATCTTGAATATATTGTTAAATGAAAAAGTCTTGAAAACATCTTGTTTTGAGTCACATATCATATGAAACAAGCTTTTTTTTTTTTCATTTGAAGAGGTTTTTAAGCCAATTTCAAGATCACTTTTATCTCAAAAGTCCTAAATATCACATCTTATTTCAAGAAATCTTGCACTGGAAAAAATGCCCCTCCAAAAATAAGTAAGAAAAACAACAAATACAAGATGTTTTTGCTTGAAATAAGCAAAAAAAATCTGCCAATGGAACTAGTGAAAATCGGCTTGTCAAGATTTCTTGAAATAAGATGTGATATTTAGGACTTTTGAGATAAAAGTGATCTTGAAATTAGCTTAAAAACCTCTTCAAATGTAAAAAAAAAAGCTTGTTTCATATGACATGTGACTCAAAACAATTTGTTTTCAAGACTTTTTCATTTAACAATATATTCAAGATGTATCTGGCTGAAATAGAACTTGTTAGGCAGTTGTGTCTGATATTAAGAGTAATCAGATATTTTGACTAGAAATGAGACAAATATACTTGGTAAGACTTTGATTTTTTCCAGTGTGACAAGACGACTTTCACTTGTTTGGCAGATTTTTTTTGCTTATTTCAAGCGTAAACGTCTCGTATTTGTTGTTTTTTTTAACGTATTTTTGGAGAAGCATTTTGTTCCAGTGTGAAGGAACCGCGCTCTCACATATCACGGCTCCCCTCGAAGCCTTTGTGGGACCGTGCGTGCGGACTCGGGTTAACTTTGGCCTCTTCAGATCCTGTCAGCTTTCCCAGAGATGCCAACACACTTCTCAGATATCCATCCACATGGCAGATTCGATTGCTGCCTGGCTGGCAGAGCTCCGGCAGAGTGTTGGAGTCAGTTCAGCAGGTCAGACTATAGAGCTGGGCTCATTGTGTGTGTGGATTTATATCGTCCAGCTTTCTGTATCTGTTATTAGGAGAGCTCAGATTCTCCAGACTGCTGCAATATGAGTCCAGTCTGTCCAGCCTGATGCCTCCTATTGTCTCGCTTAGGTAGGAAGTCGACAGTAAAGGAAGGATGTCTCTTAAGACTCCACAAGGCGACAACATATGAGCAGGGGGCCCCCGACCATATGTTGTTTTATCCTCTCCTGTTCGGAGACCCTCTCAGTCGGTGCGAGCCCACGCATCCCCTCCCCCGCTCCAGCCTTCCAGGCCAGAGTGACAGCAGCGTCTGCTCCGGCTTCTTATCGCAGGATCTCCTCTCGGTGGCACAATATGTCCGTCTCAGCCTGTCTTATGCTGTCACAATCCGCTCCGAGCGAGTGAATTTAGGCCCGGTTTTCTCACCGTTCGCCCCCCTCTGTGTTTTTGTTTGTTTTCGCTGTCTTTGTGGACAGTCTAAAGATCACTTTGGATGTTTGGATGTACGCGCGGTGATTCATATTAGAGGTGACAAATGTTTGAAAAATGTGGGCCTACGTAAGGTCGTCTGCTGGAGCCAAAACATTTAGCTGTTCCTTCCTCAGATGTGGCTTCAGAGACTTTTTAGCTTTTTAGCTTCTGAGCTCGATGCTTAAAAATCTACATCCTGCTGTCAGCTGGAAAAAATGCCCCTCCAAAAATAAGTAAAAAACAACAAATAAAAGACGTTTTTTGCTTGAAATAAGCAAAAAAATCTGCCAATGGAACTAGTGAAAATCGGCTTGTCAAGATTTCTTGAAATAAGATGTGATATTTAGGACTTTTGAGTTAAAAGTGATCTTGAAATTAGCTTAAAAACCTCTTCAAATGTAAAAAAAAAGCTTGCTTCATGTGAAATGTGACTCAAAACAATTTGTTTTCAAGACTTTTTCATTTAACAAGATATTCCAGATGTATTGTATTAAAACAAGTCCCTATATCTGGCTGAAATAGTACTTGTTAGGCAGTTGTGTCTGATATTAAGTGTAAAGAGATATTCAATGAGACATATATACTTGGTAAGATTTAGATTTTTTCCAGTGCAGATGTGGCTTCAGAGACTTTTTAGCTTTTTAGCTTTTTAGCTTCTGAGCTCGATGCTTAAACATCTACATTCTGCTGTCTGCTCTGCATACGCTTTGGGATGGATTTACTCCAAACAGCAGGGCTGAGAGGTACTTGAATACGTGTTTATTATTAAGTGTTCATTTAGAGGCCTACCTGACATCCTCACTGGAAAAAATGCCCCTCCAAAAATAAGTAAAAAAAACAACAAATACGAGACATTTTTGCTTGAAATAAGCAAAAAATCTGCCAATGGAACTAGTGAAAATCGGCTTGTCAAGATTTCTTGAAATAAGATGTGATATTTGGGACTTTTGAGTTAAAAGTGATCTTGAAATTAGCTTAAAAACCTCTTCAAATGTAAAAAAAAAGCTTGCTTCATGTGAAATGTGACTCAAAACAATTTGTTTTCAAGACTTTTTCATTTAACAAGATATTCCAGATGTATTGTATTAAAACAAGTCCCTATATCTGGCTGAAATAGTACTTGTTAGGCAGTTGTGTCTGATATTAAGTGTAATGAGATATTTTGACTAGAAATGGGACAAATATACTTGGTAAGACTTTGATTTTTTCCAGTGTGCATACACTTTGGAATTAATTTACTCCAAACAGCAGGGCTGAGAGGTACTTGAACACATGTTCATTATTAAGTGTTCATTTAGAGGCCTACCTGACATCCTGGTGCTTTTATTTCAGGAGCTCTGTCGCCTTTCAGCACGAAGCTTAGAAATCCAGAACGGTTCGTTAAATCCTGAGCATCCCAGGGTGCAAACGGGGGTTTTTCGCCCCATTCAGACACGTGCACGCTCTCACCTTTTGAGTCTGTGACATGTGTGCCGCGTCAACATCCGAACAATTATGTTCTCCAAACACGAGATCAAAGTCAGAGATTTACAGTAAATCTGGGATGTTTAAACTGCTTCGGAGGCTGAGAAATTAAAGGTTTTGGCTCCAGAAATCCCCCCGGCTTTCAGAAAACCTCTTTAAACAAAGCCGTGGGTCGCTGTGGGTGAAAGATGCCTTTAAAGTGATAAAAATAGCATCAAAGTTTATTTTTGAATGTAGAGCAATACAGTTGATGTGTTGAGACCTGTTTACTGTGGACAGATTCAGTGTTTACACTGGAAAAAAATCTAAATCTTTCCAAGTATATTTGTCTCATTGAGTATCTCATTACACTTAGTATCAGACACAACTGCCTAACAAGTTCTATTTCAGCCAGATATAGGGACTGGTTTGAAGACAATACATCTGGAATATCTTGTTAAATGAAAAAGTCTTGAAAACAAATTGTTTTGAGTCATATTTCACATGAAACAAGCTTTTTTTTTTTCATTTGAAGAGGTTTTTAAGCTAATTTCAAGATCACTTTTATCTCAAAAGTCCATAAATATCACATTTTATTTCAAGAAATCTTGACAAGCCGATTTTCACTAGTTCCATTGGCAGATTTATTTGCTTATTTCAAGTAAAAACGTCTTGTAATTGTTGTTTTTACTTATTTTTAGGGCATTTTTTCCAGTGTAGGCGCGCCGAAGACGTTAAATAGGCTGCTTTAGTCGCCCAGATGTGACCAATAAAGGGGATGTTACATTACTTATCTTTAAAACTAAACATTTAGATGTATGCAATATGAAACAAGAACAAAAAGATGCACCGTGCTTTACAGTAATGCGATTAATTAGAACTTTTCCTCTTGTGTGATGAGAGCTGAGCTGTCACAGAGTGCACAAAGTAGTTATTTTTAGTCAGAAAGTAATGTGAATGAGTCACAACAGTCCTGTCCAGCAGACTTGTTCCATCATGTTACACGATGGAACAGAAAAAGGTCACGGCGTGCCCTTAACTTTCAGCCAACGGTCGCCAAACATTTCACAAAGAGTGAAACTTATTTAGCTGTCTGCCTTTTGTTTATCGTCCGTTATAAAGGAAGTGAACGAGTAAACAAGCAGGCGACAAGTAGTGTCACACTGGAAAAAATGCCCCTCCGAAAATAAGTAAAAAAACAACAAATAAAAGACGTTTTTGCTTGAAATAAGCAAAAAAATCTGCCAATGGAACTAGTGAAAATCGGCTTGTCATGATTTTTCTTGAAATAAGATGTGATATTTAGGACTTTTGAGATAAAAGTGATCTTGAAATTAGCTTAAAAACCTCTTCAAATAAAAAAAAAAGCTTGTTTCATATGATATGTGACTCAAAACAATTTGTTTTCAAGACTTTTTCATTTAACAAGATATTCAAGATGTATTGTCTTCAAACAAGTCCCTATATCTGGCTGAAATAGTACTTGTTAGGCAGTTGTGTCTGATATTAAGTGCAATGAGATATTTTAACTAGAAATTAGACAAATATACTTGGTAAGACTTTGATTTTTTCCAGTGAAGCAAGGCTGCTTTAGGATGAACATTTTCATGAGAGAAAGCCAACAAAAGGTCGACGCTACAATCTGGAGTAACGAGCATCTTTCCGAGGTGAAGCGCTGAAGGACCGTGTGGCCTTCCGTCACCCATTAAAAACATTCGGGGCGTTACGAAACGAAAAAGCAAGACAAAGGAAACTTGGAACTGTCGGAGCAGCTGATATGTTGAGCAAGACTAAGGGAACGTGTCACTTTCCAAACTGCAGCGGTGGGTCAGCTCAGCCCCCCCCCCCCAACGTTCACGGCGTCGTTTAAATAGACGTGACGCAACCGCGGTGGGGGAAATGTTCCTGCTCCGGCACCAAATTCATGTAAAAAACCACCGTCTGATCATAGAGCGAGCGGCTTTTGATTTCAGTGATCTGTCTTACACAATCCACCCACTTTTAATTCAGCTTTCAGGTTAAAAATGTGGCTGAAATCATTTCAGAAGCAGCGCTTTGCTCACAGTGGAGCCGGCTGTGATTTCTCTCTGTTCGTTTTTAATTAGAGGATTCTCAGCAGATGTGCTCATGTGGAGACCTTCAGAAACAGTGGGAGGTCTGTTTTCTGTCTTCCACACAAACCCGTGCTTGGTTTCAGACAATAAACCCAGCCGGAAGGCAGCTGCTGCCATAGGAGTGACAAGCACAGGTGAGAGTCCCCCAGTTGTTCCCAGGCGTCATGAAGGGGAGTGCAGGGCTGTGGGCCCCGACATGGGTTGCTTTATTTGGGAGGTGCGAGGCCTGGAACATGTGTTTGAATGCAGTTTGAATGCAGTTTGAATGCAGTTTGAATGCAGTTTGAATGCAGTTTGAAGGCAGTTTGAATGCAGTTTGAAGGCAGTTTGAATGCAGTTTGAATGCAGTTTGAATGCAGTTTGAATGCAGTTTGAATGCAGTTTGAAGGCAGTTTGAATGCAGTTTGAATGCAGTTTGAATGCAGTTTGAAGGCAGTTTGAAGGCAGTTTGAATGCAGTTTGAAGGCAGTTTGAAAGCAGTTTGAAGGCAGTTTGAAGGCAGTTTGAAGGCAGTTTGAATGCAGTTTGAAGGCAGTTTGAATGCAGTTTGAATGCAGTTTGAATGCAGTTTGAATGCAGTTTGAAGGCAGTTTGAATGCAGTTTGAAGGCAGTTTGAATGCAGTTTGAATGCAGTTTGAATGCAGTTTGAATGCAGTTTGAAGGCAGTTTGAAGGCAGTTTGAAGGCAGTCTGAAGGCAGTTTGAAGGCAGTTTGAAGGCAGTTTGAATGCAGTTTGAAGGCAGTTTGAATGCAGTTTGAAGGCAGTTTGAATGCAGTTTGAATGCAGTTTGAATGCAGTTTGAAGGCAGTTTGAAGGCAGTTTGAAGGCAGTTTGAAGGCAGTTTGAAGGCAGTTTGAAGGCAGTTTGAAGGCAGTTTGAAAGCAGTTTGAAGGCAGTTTGAAGGCAGTTTGAAGGCAGTTTGAATGCAGTTTGAAGGCAGTTTGAAAGCAGTTTGAAGGCAGTTTGAAGGCAGTTTGAAGGCAGTTTGAATGCAGTTTGAAGGCAGTTTGAAGGCAGTTTGAAGGCAGTTTGAATGCAGTTTGAAGGCAGTTTGAATGCAGTTTGAAGGCAGTTTGAAGGCAGTTTGAATGCAGTTTGAATGCAGTTTGCAAACCTAAATGTTTAGAGAAGACAAACACAAGAGATCTGCGATTGTTTTCAGCTTTTGTTTCCAGCATTGTGTGAAAATTAGAGTTAGGCTGTGTTCAAAACCGCATACTACATACTACATACTACAATCTGCATACTACATACTTCCATACTGCATACTACATACTACATACTACATACTGCATTCTACATACTACATACTACATACTACATACTTCCATACTACATACTGCATACTACATACTACATACTACATACTTCCATATTACATACTACATACTACATACTGCATACTACATACTACATACTACATACTTCCATATTACATACTACATACTACATACTACATACTACATACTTCCATATTACATACTACATACTTCCATACTACATACTACATACTACATACTACATACTACATACTACATACTTCCATATTACATACTACATACTGCATACTACATACTACATACTACATACTTCCATACTACATACTACATACTTCCATATTACATACTACATACTACATACTTCCATACTACATACTACATACTACATACTGATCGATCAGACAGTATGCAGAGCGTTTACCCACAATGCATTTCGCTCCTGCCCGAGCCGAAATCAGCCGGCCTGAAGCTGATTTCCCTTAAGCTCTAAACTCTATAAACTTTAGCAACATTTGAAACATTTTCAGGAGAGAAAGTAGTCGTTTAGATCCCCAACGTGTTGAAAACCTGACAAAATACCGGCTATTTACAATTTTGTTCCCACGAATTCGGCGCTACTAAAGCTAGCCGCAGTGAGCAACGCACTTCCGGTTATTTTCACAAAATAAAATACCCGTTGCCTTTTATCATAGGGAAAGCCATTACCATACAATTGGTGCTTTTGTTTTGAAAACAGGAAGTGAACCTACCCTCGTTGTAGCTAGCTTGAAACTGCCGTTTTGACAGGAAATGACGATCGGCGACGTCACGTTACGTTGCATCTTGGGTAGTTTGAGTATGAGTAGTAACCTCATGATGCATACCCAACATTTCAGAGAATCTAGTATACATCCGGGAATATCTCGCTTACTCAAACTCACATACTAACTCAAAAAGTTAGTATGAGTAGTAGGAGAAGTATGCGGTTTCGAACACATACTTCGTCTTTTCAAACAAGACAAAGCAACTTTTCTGTAGAGTTGGAAAGACAAATCAGCCTTTTAGGGCTCTGAAGTATTTCATTTCACACCTGATGGTGAAATGATAAAAGCCCTTCACGTCCAGGTTGTAAACATTTTCAAACGTCACTAGATTGCGCAACAAGCTGCTGTTGTTTGATCATTTCAAGGTTACAAAAAGTTGGAAAAGATAGGAGAAGGTTTGAAATTGTACTGCTGAGTGACTGGTTTTGTTTTTGTTAGAAAAATATGATGATTTCTCTTTAAACTTTCACCAAATGGAGACATTTTTAAATCCAGGTTAAAGACATTTCTGTTCTCATGTGTCTATGCATGAAATCTGCACGTTTATCTTTGAACTTATCTGGACTGTTGCTTGTTTTTAAATTCATTTAAATGATTTTATTTGTTTCTCTTTATATTATTTTATGTATTTTTAATGCTTCTTCCACTCCCTGCTGCAATGCTTTTATTTTATGTGAAGCACTTTGAATTGTTTCTACATGAAATGTGCTACAAATAAATTTGATTTGATTTGATGATTTAGGAAACGCTCATAAAAAACCTTTCTATGCTTTTGTTTTGGACTGTTTTTCCACACGTGTGACTCCTCTCTTCCTGCTTCCTCCCCAGCGTCCCGGCATGCCGTCCGGAGCGAGGATGCCCCACCAGGGAGCTCCCATGGGCCCACCGGGGCCACCGTACGGAGGGAGCCCGGCGGTGCGACCCGGCCTGCCCTCCCCGGTGATGGAGCCCAGTCGTAAGAGGCCCGCCCCCTCCCAGCAGGTCCAGCAGCAGCAGCAGCAGCAGCAGGTCGTCCAGAACCGCACCAGGAAGTGAGTCAGAATCCGGTCCGACCACAGCACTGCACGGGCTTCAAACTGCGTCCCTTTATGTGTCTGCTTGTGTGTGACGTGTGAGATGGAAACGGGCTTTTAGGAAGCGGTTAAAGCGAACACGATCCCCTTTAATAGATTGTTTACGGAGACGCTGAGATGATTATTAGCTTCAATAGTTAGCTGGAAATGATAGACAATCATTTGATGATTGTAGTTATTAGTCATCAGTCTTCAAAAGGATTTTTAATCTATTAGTAATAAGATTTTGCCGGAGGGAGGGATCGCTGTCAGCCAGCTGGTTACACTCAGGATTTAAAATGTCTCAAAGCACCTTAATAGACCTTTTTCCCAGCAGTCACTTTGTCTCGTCCCTGTGATGGCGTCGCAGATGTGTCACTGATTCTGATTCTGAGCCGTCGTTTGAGGCCGAGGCTTCTTTGTTCACCCACTTCTGCTTCTGAAGGAGTAGAAGTGGGAAAGAAAAGAGAAAACAGTCCAAAATCCTACACTGGAAAAACTGCCCCTCCAAAAATAAGACAGCAAATAAAAGACGTTTTAGCTTGAAATAAGCAAAAAAAATCTGCCAATGGAACTAGTGAAAATCGGCTTGTACAGATTTCTTGAAATAAGATGTGATATTTAGGACTTTTGAGTTAAAAGTGATCTTGAAATTAGCTTAAAAACCTCTTCAAATGTAAAAAAAAAAAGCTTGTTTCATGTGATATGTGACTCAAAACAATTTGTTTTCAAGACTTTTTCATTTAACAAGATATTCCAGATGTATTGTCTTCAAACAAGTCCCTATATCTGGCTGAAATAGCACTTGTTAGGCAGTTGTGTCTTATATTAAGTGTAATGAGATATTTTGACTAGAAATGAGACAAATATACTTGGTAAGACTTTGATTTTGTCCACTATAGTTGTACAGCCCAATTCAACTACAGGGCGATTCAAAGTGCTTTACAGATACATTAAAACAGTGGAAATAAAAAGCACGATTTAAATTTTAAACAAAAAAGAAAGAAATAAGAACAATAGATAAAATCAGATAAAATCAGAAGTTAAAATGGGATTAAGTTTTGAAACTCAAGCTTCAGATTTGGAGCTTTATTCCAACGCAGCTGAAAATAGGTGTGTCTTCAACCTGGACTTAAATACACACTGGAAAAAATGCCCCTCCAAAAATAAGTAAAAAAACAACAAATACAAGACGTTTTTGCTTGAAATAAGCAAATAAATCTGCCAATGGAACTAGTGAAAATCGGCTTGTCAAGATTTCTTGAAATAAGATGTGATATTTAGGACTTTTGAGATAAAAGTGATCTTGAAATTAGCTTAAAAACCTCTTCAAATGAAAAAAAAAAAGCTCGTTTCATGTGATATGTGACTCAAAACAATTTGTTTTCAAGACTTTTTCATTTAACAAGATATTCCAGATGTTTTGTATTAAAACAAGTCCCTATATCTGGCTGAAATGGTACTTGTTAGGCAGTTGTGTCTGATATTAAGTGTAATGAGATACTCAATGAGACAAATATACTTGGTAAGACTTTGATTTTTTCCAGTGTAAATATTTTCTTTTAAAATAACTGAAAGCGAAGCAGCAAATGTCCCAGTTTTACTTTCACGTGCGATCCAATCTGTTCTGAAGCAGCCGGAGGGGGAAACTCGTGGTCTTCTCTTCAGATAGGGACGCTGTTTTTGAGGTCTGGTCTGCTTCCAGTCGGATGAGTTCGTACTCGGCTGCGGCGATACGAATCAACCCGGTCCCTCCTCCTTCTGGGAGGTTCAACTTTGGGAAAGTTCAAGGCAAGGCAATTTTATTTGTAGAGCACAATTCGTAAACAAGGCAATTCAAAGTGCTTTACAGCTACATAGAATCACAAGAAGGCAATAAAATCATTCCAAAATAATCATATTAATAATCATATTAATCATAAAAATAATCAATTATAATAAATAGAATAGAATAATCAAAAATAATCATAATAATCAAACCTTATAAAAACAATAACCATAAAAAATAATTCAGTTCACTGTCTTAGTTCGGTTTGCTGGGCGTTCCTCGGATACTGTAGATTGTAGAATTAGCTGCTTCTCATGTTGATATGATGAATATTAGTCACAAACGACACGAGTTTTAGGATACACAAGCTCTGCGGATGTATCTGTAGTTTTTTTTATTTATTTATTTATTTTTATTTTTATTTTTTGGGCTTTTTATGACTGCATTATATGGGACAGTGAAGAGAGACAGGAAGCAGGGGGCAGAGAGAGGGGGAATAACACGCAGCAAAGGGCGTCCGAACCGGGGCCAGCTGCACGAGGACTATAGCCTCTGTACGTGGGGCGCCTGCTGTACCCACCACGCCACAGACCGCCCCATGTATCTGCAGTTTGAACGTTTTTTATCACGCCCTGATTTCTGACAATCTCCAGAATCAGATCTGAAAAACCGCACTGATGAGGAGTGAAAGCGTAACCTTTGTGTGCCTCCTTTCTGCTGTCATTTCTGCCTTTGTTTCCACCTTTCGTGCTCGCAGATTGCCTCTCCCACTTCTTTCTTTCTTGCATCATCCTGCTTTGTTCATCCACCATCGCTGCCGTGCCCAGGCGCTGCTTTCACACAGCTGTCTGCAGATGTTCGTGCTTCGGCTCACTGTTACGCTATCGCTATCCCAGACGCTTAAAGGCAAACGTGCACCGAGTCGCTGGAAGTCTACGAGGAGACAAGCGTGTGGCGGGTACCGATCGATAACTTATCGAATGCTGTGCCACATGAAGTTAGTGCAGAGCACGGCTGCATTATAAGAAGGCTCTTTAAAATCTTATGATTAATCTAATGATTCTGGGCTAAAATAACTCTTTAAATTACAGTGAAAATCAAGTGTTTTCTTCTAAATTTGCAAATTTTTTCCGCCTTGTACGTTTTTTAATCTCAGTCTTAGAGAAAATCCAAGTGGTTTCCCTCTAAATATACGAATCTCACAGAATATTCTTCCCTTTTTTTTTTAATGAACTTGTGAGTTTTTCTCTCACACACTGGAAAAAATGCCCCTCCAAAAATAAGTAAAAAAACAACAAATAAAAGACGTTTTTGCTTGAAATAAGCAAAAAAATCTGCCAATGGAACTAGTGAAAATCGGCTTGTCAAGATTTCTTGAAATAAGATGTGATATTTAGGACTTTTGAGATAAAAGTGATCTTGAAATTAGCTTAAAAACCTCTTCAAATGTAAAAAAAAAAGCTTGTTTCATATGCTATGTGACAATTTGTTTTCAAGACTTTTTCATTTAACAAGATATTCCAGATGTATTGTCTTCAAACAAGTCCCTATATCTGGCTGAAATAGTACTTGTTAGGCAGTTGTGTCTGATATTAAGTGTAATGAGATATTTGGACTAGAAATGAGACAAATATACTTGGTAAGACTTTGATTTTTTTCCAGTGTGCTGCGTCCTCTGGATAATCTGCTTCTCTGTTCTTTAGAGCCCGGCTTCCTCTGCATTCCACCATGTTTTGGTTAGTTTCTGAGCCCCACATTGTTTCTGAAGCTCTAAACCTGTAAAATCTAAATATCTGCACCGAGTCCCTGGAAGTCTACGGGGAGGCGTGTGCACGTGGCGGCTGCAGATCGATGCGCGCGCTCAGCGGACCTCTCTGTTTCTCACTCTCTGCAGCACCATTGATCCACTTGTAATTAAGCAGGCTTGTCGAACAGGTCGCAGGAAACGTTGTCTTGCGTCGGGGGCTCAACCCTCAGAGCAGCCCGTCTGATCGATGGTTCAGGGTGACCCGTCCAGGTGTCTTTGTGTCCCGCGTCCTCTGGCAAACGGGTTGATCCTCCGGCTCAGACCCCAAACGGCTGCCAGCTGAGGACGGGCCACCTGTGTCATTGAGACCTTATGGCCGCCGCTGCCCTCTGCAGAGTTGGCGCTGTCCTATAGGCAGGCAGCTGCTAAAAATAGCCTTTCTTTCCAGTCTGCTTTGCATAAAACGGTATAAATATTTAACCCGTTGTCCTATAAAAGCGCTGATTTATTTTCTTTAATGTGCTTTTTTTGGAGAAACGTAAAGTTATCTGTGCTGGATGTTGAGGAAGACGCTTCACCTGTGGGGTAATTGCGTCCTGTGGTAGGAATTCTTTGGGATATAAACTGCAGGGGTTTATCTGAGAGGAAATATCTGTGCCTTGACGAGTTTTCCTCATTACGTTTTAATTCAAATCAAACAATGAATAACTTATCGAATGCTGTGTGCCACATGAAGTTAGTGCAGAGCACGGCTGCATTATAAGAAGGCTCTTTAAAATCTTATGATTAATCTAATGATTCTGGGCTAAAATAACTCTTTAAATTACAGTGAAAATCAAGTGTTTTCCTCTAAATTTATGAGTCTCACAGAATATTCTTCCCTTTTTTTTTAATGAACTTGTGAGTTTTTCTCTCACAAATTTGTGACTTTGATGCCGCAGAATATAAATGTTCTCTTTATGTAAAAATGCAAATTTTTGGACAAAACATCCGACTTTTTAAATCAAATCAAATCAAACTTTATTTATATAGCACCTTTCATACTAAAAAGCAGCACAAAGTGCTTTACATAATAAAATCAATAATTAAATCAATTCATGCATAAACTCACACACAACATCACACCGACAACCACACTGCACATATACCACCCCCCACCACCCCCCAACATGAGCAACATCAATATCAAATGACCCCACAGACCGAGTGGGCATAGTCCCCGGTGTGGAAGATCCCCATGAGGAAAAACACTGGATAAATAAGTGTATAATAAGTATATAATAAAATAATTTAAAATAAAATAAAAATAATAAAAAATATAAAAATAATAATAATAATAATAATAATAATAATAATAATAATAATAATAATAATAAATAAATAGATATTTTAAATAATGGATGAATAGATAAAAGTAAACTAAAACAAAATAAAATTATTCAATAAATAAATAAAATTATTATAAAATTATAAAATTAATCGTGATATATATATATATATATATATATATATATATATATTTATATGAATAAATGAAATAAAATTCAGCTGTAAGCTAAACTAAAAAGGTAGGTCTTGAGCCTCTTTTTTAAACATCACCAGTCTCTGCAGCCCTGAGGTTCTCTGGCAGGCTGTTCCACAGATGAGGTCCATAATAGTGGAACGACGTCTCATCATAAGTTTTTGTTCGAACTTTAGGAACAACTAAAAGGCCGGTACCAGAGGACCTCAGGGTCCGCGAGGGCTCATAATTTAAAAGCAGATCAGATAGATAAGAAGGCCCAAGACCATTAAGACATTTCTAAACAACTAAAAGAACCTTAAAATCAATCCTGAATCGCACGGGGAGCCAATGCAGCGATTTTAAAACTGGTGTTCGGACAGCAAGCATCGATCGTTGCCGTATTTAGTATTTAGTATATGCTAACTATACGTTTAATAATGCTAGGTGCTAGCCAAGCTCGCTCTAGTTTAGCTTCCTGCCAAGCTTCTGGACGCGTAATTCGTTCACGGAGCAGGGTACGCGCACAGGGGGAGGAGGGGGAGGGAGGAGCAGATTGCAGTTTGATAGACGCATCAGAATCCAATCATTGTTAACGGTCCGTTCAGTATGATTGGATAGTGTTTTTCCTGGATTGTACGTTCTAGAGGCCACTAAAACTTTTCATATTTGTGTCAAAACTTTTAATTAATTGGTTGCAATGGGGGTGTGAAGAGTATTTCAAGCAATATGTAAAAAAATGTTCCAGAAAAAGATCCCCTACCCAACCTTTAAGTTGCTTTAGAAGAGTCACACACAGCCCAGGAGAAGTGAAGGAATCAGCAGTGATGTGCAGATGAGTCCTCTGGATACACTGGAAAAAATGCCCCTCCAAAAATAAGTAAAAAAACAACAAATACGAGACGTTTTTGCTTGAAATAAGCAAAATAAATCTGCCAGTGGAACTAGTGAAAATCAGCTTGTCAATATTTCTTGAAATAAGATGTGATATTTAGGACTTTTGAGTTAAAAGTGATCTTGAAATTAGCTTAAAAACCTCTTCAAATGCCAAAAAAAGCTTGTTTCATATGATATGTGACTCAAAACAATTTGTTTTGAAGACTTTTTCATTTAACAAGATATTCCAGATGTATTGTATTAAAACAAGTCCCTATATCTGGCTGAAATAGCACTTGTTAGGCAGTTGTGTCTTATATTAAGTGTAATGAGATATTTTGACTAGAAATGAGACAAATATACTTGGTAAGACTTTGATTTTTTCCAGTGTAATCAGCTTCTCTGTTCTTTAGAGGCCGGCTTCCTCTGCATTCCACCATGTTTTGGTTAGTTTCTGAGCCCCACATTGTTTCTGAAGCTCTAAACCTGTAAAATCTAAATATTTACCCCCATGAGAGCGCCTCGGTAGCTGAGGAACATTTTAAACTCGCTTCTTTGAGCTGATTCGATCGATTGCTACTTTTTGTGGACGAGCTGGTTTAAATGCGAACGGTTACGTTCGTCTGCACCTCGTGATCATCGAGCCGCCGCCGCCAGCTAAACCTGAGATGAAAACTGGCCTGCACCCTTCCCTGGTGTGTTCTTTATCAGTGTATTGTCTGTCTCTGTGTGTGAAGCATGATTGTTTTGGTTCACTGGGAAACTTTGTGGAATGAGTGTGTCCCTCAGACGAGCAGGACGCCTCCCGGAGCCTCTCTGGCTTTGTCTGAGCTGTAGAGTTTGCACCTACTAACAGACCCTTGAACTTAACACACACACACATGCAAACAGCCAGAACACAGCAGGTGTTTCCTCTCTGACATCGTGCTTGCTGCCAGTGAGTGTGTGTCTCGCCACGACTCTAATCGGACAACCTTCGAATCCTCACCAACTCTTAGGAAGCCGGTCGGATTCCCGGGAGCCAGTGAGATGCCGGCGAGGCAGATGGACATGAGAGAGCCCCAATCAGATCCCACGCTCGGATCAAAGTAGGAGTTTATTCTGCTGCATGTCCATTTTCTTTCGTTTGATGACTCTGGCCTGGTTAGTTAGTCTTTCACCTGAGCCCAGCACTCCCCCTGAATTAACTGTTTTTAGCCGAACGTACATGCAGGCCAAGAGGTTGCCTCCTGAAATGCAGCGGTGCATGCTTTGGGCTGCAGCATGGCATGATGGGAACAGTTTTGTGCAGCTAGAGCAGAAAAATAAAGCAAAATCCCGTTTTTACTCAGTGTAGAATAGTGGATTGTTTGATGTTTTTCCTTTTCAATGCACTCCCAGAGCCTTGAATTCTCTCCTTGCAGAGGGCTCGTCTCAGTATTTGGCATGCTGATGTAACTCCCTGCTTTACAGAGTGTTGCAGCGCTCTCTACACTGCAAAAAAAAAACAAGCTCCCCCACCAACATTCAACATTTTCAGGCCTTTTCCAGTCAGGCTTGGGTGATATCAGAGTTCATGTACTCAGTATGTGTGTTTTTGGTATTTTATCGACAAGTTTGAACACAAATGTAGATTTCTATCCTACAGACAAACAGAAAATCATGCAAAAATAGCTTTAAATTGGTACGTTTAAAAGGGAAAGAAGTGTAACGTTATGGGAAATATGTTGTTTTTTGCTTTCTTGCAGAGAGTTTGATGGTAAGATCAGCACCATGAAAATAGATGCTAAGCCCCCAACAGGAGATGCAGAGATTAGTAAACTGGTGCACATGATGCAGCACACGCTGTCTGGCCAAAAGGAGTCGCACGCGACTGATCTGTTGGATCATTTGTTGGAGCATCTTAAGCTGCATCATGTCACATTTATCTGAGTTCAGAATAGCTCTGAGTTTTCTCCATCATCTTATTTTAATAATGGAAGAGTCAGTCCAACGCATGAAAAAATGCCCCTCCAA
The DNA here is from genome assembly GCF_027942865.1 of Odontesthes bonariensis. Taxonomy (NCBI): domain Eukaryota; kingdom Metazoa; phylum Chordata; class Actinopteri; order Atheriniformes; family Atherinopsidae; genus Odontesthes; species Odontesthes bonariensis. The sequence goes on from NC_134525.1 coordinate 3,579,381, forward strand.
AAATAAGTAAAAAAAACAGCAAATAAAAGACGTTTTTGCTTGAAATAAGCAACAAAATCTGCCAATGGAACTAGTGAAAATCGGCTTGTCAAGATTTCTTGAAATAAGATGTGATATTTAGGACTTTTGAGATAAAAGTGATCTTGAAATTAGCTTAAAAACCTCTTCAAATGTAAAAAAAAAAAGCTTGTTTCATATGAAATCTGACTCAAAACAATTTGTTTTCAAGACTTTTTCACTTAACAAGATATTCCAGATGTATTGTCTTCAAACAAGTCCCTATATCTGGCTGAAATAGTACTTGTTAGGCAGTTGTGTCTGATATTAAGTGTAATGAAATATTTTGACTAGAAATGAGACAAATGTACTTGGTAAGACTTTGATGTTTTCCAGTCTGAGGCATGAATTCAGTCCAATCTTTATGCCCCCTCTCATGGTGAAACCTTTTTTTTGTGGGTTAGCCTCTCTGATAAGTGGTTGTTCAGTCCCAGTACCTGTAAAATCTGATCTCTGACCATTCCAAAGAGGATGATTCACCCCCATCCCTCCAGCTTTTATCAATGAGTTTTGAGCTCAATTTGAGGAGTTTCGCTGGTCTCCCTCCTTGTTTTGTTTGACTAATAATTCCACGAGCTCAGGATGGGGAAACTACTCACTGCACCAGTTAGGGTTGCACTGGAAAAAATGCCCCTCCAAAAATAAGTAAGAAAACAACAAATAAAAGATGTTTTTGCTTGAAATAAGCAACAAAAATCTGCCAATGGAACTAGTGAAAATCGGCTTGCAAAGATTTCTTAAAATAAAATGTGATATTTAGGACTTTTGAGATAAAAGTGATCTTTAAATTAGCTTAAAAACCTCTTCAAACGAAAAAAAAAGCTTGTTTCATGTGAAATATGACTCAAAACAAGATGTTTTCAAGACTTTTTATGATGATAAAAAAGATATTCCAGATGTATTGTATTAAAACAAGTCCCTATATCTGGCTGAAATGGTACTTGTTAGGCAGCTGTGTCTTATATTAAGTGTAATGAGATACTCAATGAGACAAATATACTTGGTAAGATTTAGATTTTTTGCCAGCTGAAACGCATTAATCACTTCCTGTTTGCTCGGTTAAATTCGGTTAAATTCCTTTTTCTTTTGGCCCGGCAGTTTGTGTCTTCCATGAAAAACCTAAAACTAGAAGAAGAAGAGGGTGGATTTTCTGCACAGAGACACGTCAGCTGTCTCTCCAACTACAGCAGCATCACTGAGGCGTACGGCATTGTTTACTGAACGAGTTTAAATATAAATGTGTGTGTGTGAGGATAATGTGCAGTCAGGTAAACAGCTGCAGTGTGAGGAAAGCTGTGCATCAGCAGCAGCTCCTGAGCTGTAAACGCCTTTCTGTGGAGACAGGAAGGAGGTAGAGCAGAAGCAGAAGAAGATGGAGGGAGGGTCGGTGTTGAAAAGCAAGAATAAACAGGTGCACGGGGCTCTTCTCTTGAACTCCGGCTAAACTGAATCCTATTGCTATTTATTATTCATTCTAAGTACAGCTAACCATCTCCTGACTATCTCTGGGATCCATATTATCGAATAACGTTTAGCAAGAAAGTCCAGCCGTCTTATTTGTGACTAAATATTTATCTATTTAATCTAAAATGAATAGAAAAATCGAGGTTTTGGTTTGAAATTCAACTCACACTGAAAAAAATGCCCCTCCAAAAATAAGTAAAAAAAACAACAAATAAAAGACGTTTTTCTTGAAATAAGCCAAAAAAAATCTGCCAATGAAACTAGTGAAAATCGGCTTGTCAAGATTTCTTGAAATAAGATGTGATATTTAGGACTTTTGAGATAAAAGTGATCTGGAAATTAGCTTAAAAACCTCTTCAAATGTAAAAAAAAAAGCTGGTTTCATATGATATGTGACTCAAAACAATTTATTCCGGATGTATTGTCTTCAAACAAGTCCCTATATCTGGCTGAAATAGTACTTGTTAGGCAGTTGTGTCTGATATTAAGTGTAATGAGATATTTTGACTAGAAATGAGACAAATATACTTGGTAAGACTTTGATTTTTTCCAGTGCAGCCGTCTCACAAAATGTTAAACTCTTATTTGTGAATAAATATTAATCGATTTAATCTAAGATGAATAGAAAAATCGAGGTTTTGGTTTGAGATTCAGCTCGGTTTTGTAAACTGGACGTAAAACCTAAAAGGAAATGTTGAATTAGACGGATAAGTTTGAGCGCCTGGCTCTTTTTTTTTTTGCAGTGTGGTGCTAATTCTTGGTCTTTCTGCAGGGAGAAACATCTTGCATGATGTAGTCACACGAGCGCTGCCCGTGTCACGGACGCTCACAGATGTTCATTCCACGCTTAAGGAAATTTAACTGGAAAAGGAAGCTGCAGTTGTTGTTTTTCTAATCAGTGTCGCTCGGACAGAAAAATTCTGATAAAGGGGGGCCGAGTTAGCACGGACGGTCTTTGTTGCTCCCTGCTCGGTAAGTACGAGGTTTATAATGAATCCTGCTAAAAACAGATGTTTTCACACACCAGCGCACGCCTGGAATTCACCAAGAAGACGAACACACACACACACACGTGTATCGTCCTCGCTGAAAATCGCCAAGACTCTGCATTTCTAAGAAGCTCTTGGACAAAACATGTTGTCGTCCGAGTCGTGTAGCGTGTGCGTGTGTGCACGTGTGCGTGCACGTATGTGTGCACGTGTGTGTGTGTGTGTGTGTGTGTGTGCATGAACACGGTACATTTCAGGCAAGAGATGTGTGATGTGACACTTTTTTTGGCTGCTGAGGCTCCTGCTCTCCAGGTGGACCGCTGCTTTTCAGAGATACAAGAGCGCATAAGCGTGCACGCACACACACACGTGCACACACACACACACACAGCTGGGATGCTGGGGTGCTGGATATGGCCCAGCATTTTAACAGATGGCCTGGGTGCTACGCTATCAGTCACCATAGTAACATGCTCCTTTTCCCCTCTTTCTCTCTGTCTTTCTCTCCCTGTCTCCAGTGCTAAGAGAAGGAAAATGGCAGACAAGATTCTTCCGCAAAGGGTGAGGCTGCATATTTTTTACCTTTGTTGTTTTGTTTCTTGTGTGTGCGTGTGTGTGTTTCTGTCTCTTGTGTGCAGAGCCGAACAATCCTGGTCGGCTTTTGATGTTTGGGGGGGTTCTTGGAAGGCGCTGAGGGCCAGACGATTGTTTGTTGTTTCCAAATGAGAAGAGAGGGGATAAGGGTGGCGATTAGAAGGTTTTCAAGGTGCTTTTTTTTAGGGTATCGCCCTGCTTTTTTGGAGGGGTGGCATATTGATTTGAATTCAAGTAGTCAGACACAACCAGGAAGGAATATGCGTTGCTACAGGTGAGTTCAGACCGGTCTCAGTTCACCTTTTGGAGGTCTGGAGACCGCGAGCGTCTCGGCTCAGGTCTTATCCTCTGACATTACCCAGACGGGCAGATAGCAGCAGGCACGGCTGAGGCGCCGCTACACAACAGTGAGTCAGGCACGGGGAATGTCTGCCACACTCCTCCGTCAGCTCGACACCTTGGGCCAGTGAAAGGCGGAGAGAGGTAGATAGAGAAGGAATGGGAGGGAACAATGAAGGCAGCCTTTCAGAGAGAAACATGAAAGAGGAAATAAGCAGGGAGGGGAGGGTAAAGGAGTGAACTGTAACGGCGTGTGTGTGCACAGTTTGGAAAGCAGCAGCCCTTGATGCTCTCAAGACTTTCATCCGTGTGGTAATATTTGAGTCCTGGCTGCACAGGCTGCATCTCATTTCGATCCCCCCGGCGTCCTGAGGATGGCGTGGAGCAGCGCGTTAATGATGGACAGGGCAGCAGTTCAGTTCTCAGCAAATTGTCCTTTATACTTCTACTCAATTACATCCATTTAATAGTTTACTGCACTGGAAAAAATCAAAGTCTTACCAAGTATATTTGTCTCATTACACTTATTATCAGACGCAACTGCCTAACAAGTTCTATTTCAGCCAGATATAGGGACTTGTTTTAATACAATACATCTGGAATATCTTGTTAAATGAAAAAGTCTTGAAAACAAATTGTTTTGAGTCACATATCATATGAAACAAGCTTTTTTTTTTTTTTTTACATTTGAAGAGGTTTTTAATCTAATTTCAAGATCACTTTTATCTCAAAAGCCCTAAATATCACATCTTATTTCAAGAAATCTTGATAAGCCGATTTTCACTAGTTCCATTGGCAGATTTTTTGCTTATTTCAAGCAAAAACGTCTTTTATTTGTTGTTTTTTCTTACTTATTTTTGGAGGGGCATTTTTCCAGTGTACTTCTTCTCCATTACATCCAGATGGAGATATATTTAATAGTTTACTGTTGATAGCTTTGGTTACCTATACACTGGACTTTTGAGATAAAAGTGATCTTGAAATTAGCTTAAAAACCTCTTCAAATGAAAAAAAAAAAAAACTTGTTTCATATGATATGTGACTCAAAACAATTTGTTTTCAAGACTTTTTCATTTAACAAGATATTCCAGATGTATTGTCTTCAAACAAGTCCCTATATCTGGCTGAAATGGTGCTTGTTAGGCAGTTGTGTCTTATATTAAGTGTAATGAGATATTTTGACTAGAAATGAGACAAATATACTTGGTAAGACTTTGATGTTTTCCAGTGTAAAATGTGGTTCAAAACAAAGTAGCTGCTGTAACAAACCGGTGTTTTGTTATTTGCTACTATTTTCAGGAATTGTTGGCTGCTATAAATAAAATCAGTGGCTTTTATTACTCTCACTGCTCCTCGATTTGAAAGTCAAATCAAGTCTGTTAACATGGAAATAATGAGCGCAGGGATAATGATTAAAGAAAATGTTTAAAAAGTCGACACAACCCTGTAAAAATGCTCTTTTCATGAATGCATCACTCATGTTGATATTATTGCCAGTATCTTCATCACAGGAACACTTTATCTAATTCTATATTTGCTTATCTGAGCTTAGATACATCATATCAAGACTTTTGTTGTATTTTTACAGCAATTTTACTGTGTATTTTTGCATACTTTTACTTAAAGTAGCAACTGAGAGACATGCAAGCTTCCCATAAGTTAAAGAATCATTTTTTAGCCTTTTTTTAGGTCATTTTATGACTTTATTGATGCTGACTGACATTAAGTGGGAGCAGGGCGATAAATGGGGCATGAAATGCAACAAAATAGTGAGTAATTTTAACCTATTGAACCCACTGTTGTGCTGTGAATGTTTCTCCAAATGTACAAAACAGTTTTTAGATATTTATTCTGGATCTCAGGGTCTCATATCAGCTTCATCGACACTCTCAGACAGTCTGAGTCAACGTTAGTTGTTGTTTTATTGTGATATGTTGAAATTAAGTGTTTCAAATGAAGTTATTTTGTTTAAAAGTAATCCCTTTTGAGCCAAAAGTTCAATTTGCAGACTATGTTTTTGTCTGCACAGATTTCTTTGTCATCTTTTCTAAAGGGAAATCATTTTCAGGAAGCATTAGCACTGAGTGCTAACCCTCTGCAGGCTTCCAGATGTCAGCCAATCAGAAGAGACAGAAGCTAAAACAATTTGAGGGTTAATGACCATAACAATAGAATTAACTTTTATTTAAACTGTTTATCATGAATACCGAGTAGAAAATTATCTAAATTGAGTTCCTTTTAAGGTCCAAATCTCCAGGTTTCATAAAATCAACTAAAGCTAGCACAATATTAGCTTAACCTTCAAACTAACTGATTTAGCTTACGACTGCTTTATTTTCAGGCACAGCATTTCTCGCTGGCAACCAAGGCCATATCTTTGGCTTATGTCATCATTCAGCTATTTCAGCTTAATATCTGACCCAGTTGTTCTAAAATCAGCACATTAGCAGTCAGCTTAGCTTTAGCTCTAAGTCAATGAAACCCATTATGCTAATTTCATTAATTTAGTGGTTTTTTTTCTCCATTTCAGCTGCATTCTAATGTTGGTTTATCTTGTTACCACCTTTTCTTATCTCCAGTTATCATATAGTGCTTTGTTATATGTCTGCAAACCTTAAATGTTTTCAAATCTACTTATTTTTTGAGAACAAAGTAGAATAAGACGTGTTTCACCAAACCAAACAGTGAGAAAAATGAATGAATTTAAAGGAAAAGGTACTACAGTGTCCTTGAAAAAAGACAGGAGACCTCCTACTTGCACCAGAATAAAAGATTTAACTACTTAAGCCCTTTTGTAATGATTAGACATGCAAAGAAAATCCCACTTCTTAATTTCCAGTGTGGAACGCCGTCTGATCTTTATTCTGAAACATGAGGTTTTCCTTCTTCTGACAGATCCGTGAGCTGGTCCCTGAGTCTCAGGCCTACATGGACCTGCTGGCTTTCGAGCGCAAACTGGACCAGACCATCATGCGTAAACGCGTGGACATCCAGGAGGCACTGAAGAGACCAATGAAGGTATTAAAAGGAAATCATCCCTCATGAGGAACCGATGCACCCAGCTGATCTCTAAGCTGAGCCCCAGAGGAGCGCACGTTTCCTGGCTGATCTCAGTTATTCTGGGCGGTGAAATTGGTTAAAACCGGCACCTTAATAAGTGATTGTGAGGGATTTATCATTAAACTGTGGTGTTTGTTGTGCCCTTGTGTCAGCAGCAAAAGCGTAAACTGAGACTCTACATTTCCAACACCTTCAACCCGGCTCGGCCTGACGCTGACGACTCGGATGGCAGCATTGCATCATGGGAGCTGCGAGTTGAAGGGAAGCTGCTGGATGATGTGAGTTTTGTTTTCTTTAACTTAATCAAACAATGGCTGTGTTCGAAACCGCATACTACATACTGTATACTACATACTGCATACTACATACTACATACTACATACTACATACTACATACTACATACTGCATATTACATACTACATACTGCATACTGCATATTACATACTACATACTACATACTACATACTGCATATTACATACTACATACTGCATACTGCATACTACATACTGCATACTACATACTGCATACTACATACTGCATACTACATACTGCATACTACATACTGCATACTACATACTACATACTACATACTGCATACTATATACTGCATACTACATACTACATACTACATACTACATACTGCATATTACATACTACATACTGCATACTGCATATTACATACTACATACTACATACTACATACTGCATATTACATACTACATACTGCATACTACATATTACATACTACATACTACATACTACATACTACATACTGCATATTACATACTACATACTGCATACTACATACTACATACTACATACTGCATACTATATACTGCATACTGCATACTACATAGTACATACTGCATATTACATACTACATACTGCATACTACATACTGCATACTACATACTGCATACTACATACTGCATACTACATACTACATACTACATACTGCATACTGCATACTGCATACTACATACTACATACTACATACTACATACTGCATATTACATACTACATACTGCATACTACATACTACATACTGCATACTACATACTGCATACTACATACTACATACTGCATACTACATACTACATACTGCATACTACATACTACATACTGCATACTACATACTGCATACTACATACTACATACTGCATACTACATACTGCATACTACATACTACATACTACATACTGCATACTGCATACTGCATACTACATACTACATACTACATACTACATACTGCATATTACATACTACATACTGCATACTACATACTGCATACTATATACTGCATACTACATACTGCATACTGCATACTGCATACTACATACTACAAACTACAAACTGCATACTACATACTACATACTACATACTACATACTTCCATACTGCATACTCATCGATCAGACAGTATGCAGAGCGTTTACCCACAATGCATTTCGCTCCTGCCCGAGCCGAAATCAGCCGGCCTGAAGCTGATTTCCCTTAAGCTCTAAACTCTGTAAACTTTAGCAACATTTGAAACATTTTCAGCTGAGAAAGTAGTCGTTTAGATCCCCAACGTGTTGAAAACCTGACAAAATACCGGCTGTTTACAATTTTGTTCCCACGAATTCGTTGTTTTGTTCCAATGAATAAAGTATCTATCTATCTATCTATCTATCTATCTATCTATCTATCTATCTATCTATCTATCTATCTATCTATCTATCTACTAAAGCTAGCCGTAGTGAGCAACGCACTTCCTGTTATTTTCACAAAATAAAATACCCGTTGCCTTTTATCATAGGGAAAGCCATTATGACACAATTGGTGCTTTTGTTTTGAAAACAGGAAGTGAACCTACCCTCGTTGTAGCTAGCTTGAAACTGACGTTTTGACAGGAAATGACGATCGGCGACGTCACGTTACGTTGCATCTTGGGTAGTTTGAGTATGAGTAGTAACCTCATGATGCATACCCAACATTTAGGAGAATCTAGTATGCATCCGGGAACTTCTCGCTTACTCAAGCTCGCATACTAACTCAAACAGTAGTTAGGATGAGTAGTGGGAGTAGTAGGAGAAGTATGCGGTTTCGAACACAGCCAATGTCACATAGTTACTTTGATAGCAATTCTCTGTGGGTGGAGTGTTATTCCATGTCTGGCAGATGAGTTTCTGTGTCAAACGGCTCCCTGTCTACCAAAGAAGTATTTTTATTTAGTATGACAGAGCGCCGCTCTCTGATCTCGACGCTCCTCTGGGCCATCTTTGGCCCACAGTTTACGGCTCAAACCACTTTGGACAGCAAAGTATTGGCTCGTTCAAACTATAAAAAGAATGACTGATGGTGAGAGGAGAGATAAGAAGCTAAATGATTTGTTTTGTGCCACAAGCTGTGATCTTCTCAGGTTGAGCTCAGAGGAAACGGAGCCTAAGAATGTCACCTGAAAGATGCTGCAAGATAAGGCAGAAGTATTTGTGAATCTATATGTGAGCGTTTGACGTGCACGCTAACCCGCTCTGTCTGTCCGTTCCACAGCCAGGGAAGCAGAAGAAGAAGTTCTCTTCATTTTTTAAGAGCCTGGTGATCGAGCTGGACAAAGACCTGTACGGTCCCGACAACCACCTGGTCGAGGTCAGCGCAAACAGGGCCGTGAAAAACCTTTCATTAACACGTTTATCTGCCACATGAAGTGCACTGGAAAAAATCTATATCTTACCAAGTATATTTGTCTCAATGAGTATCTCATTACACTTAATATAAGACACAACTGCCTAACAAGTACCATTTCAGCCAGATATAGGGACTTGTTTTAATACAAATATCTTGTTAAGTGAAAAAGTCTTGAAAACATCTTGTTTTGAGTTATATTTCACATGAAACAAGCTTTTTTTATATATTTGAAGAGGTTTTTAAGCTAATTTCAAGATCACTTTTATCTCAAAAGTCCTAAAAATCACATTTTATTTAAAAAATCTTGAAAAGCCGATTTTCACTAGTTCCATTGGCAGATTTTTTGCTTATTTCAAGCAAAAACATCTTGTATTTGTTTTTGTTTTTTTTTATTTATTTTTGGAGGGGCATTTTTTTCAGTGTTTTTTAGATGAGTTGGTGGATAAGCAGCACCCTCACAATTCTACTTTACAGTTTTAGCAGCACTTAAAGGTTACACTGGAAAAAATGCCCCTCCAAAAATAAGTAAAAAAACAACAAATACAAGACGTTTTTGCTTGAAATAAGCAAATAAATCTGCCAATGGAACTAGTGAAAATCTGCTTGTCAAGATTTCTTGAAATAAGATGTGATATTTAGGACTTTTGAGATAAAAGTGATCTTGAAATTAGCTTAAAAACCTTTTCAAATGTAAAAAAAAAACCTTGTTTCATATGAAATCCGACTCAAAACAATTTGTTTTCAAGACTTTTTTCATTTAACAAGATATTCCAGATGTATTGTATTAAAACAAGTCCCTATATCTGGCTGAAATGGTACTTGTTAGGCAGTTGTGTCTTATATCAAGTGTAATGAGATACTCAATGAGACAAATATACTTGGTAAGATTTAGATCTTTTCCAGTGTAAGGTGATAAAAGGTGACGTGTGGGGAAAGAACTGCAATAGAGAAATGAATTTGGCAGCTTCTTATTGACTGTTTGCCCAGTATTAACTTGCATCTCTGTCTTTGAACCCTGTGCAGTCATGCGGCAGCTCTGTGTCTCTGGTGAATGTTTTATTTAACTTTAAAACCTCAACAGCAGCAAACACACAACAAACATGTCCTTTCTGTCTCTTCACACCTTCAACAAAAAGAGATCTTAATCGTCTGCGTTTCTCCTGAGTGACACTCTGTTGATGCATTCGGCTACAGCGCTAATAATGGAGGACCTGATAGTGCACGTTATGACTCACTGTGGCATTATAGGGGCCCTTCCTGCAGACGCCGGCCAAAACATGTAGAAAAGAACCCTGTTTTATTTCAAAGGGCTCACAATTTAATATAAAAAAACAAAACTGCAGTCGGTCATTTGCTTGGACCGGCTAACTCAATCTCTTGCCAAGACAAATGGGAAAATTGACGCAAGTCTTGTTAATGTGAAAGTGCACAGACGAGGCGGTTAGTCTGACACCGTGACGTCGCCGCCGGAGACTCAAGGAAATGGAGAAATAGTTAAAAAAAATCCCTTTAAACCACAAAACAAAGGTCATCTGGGTGTACGTCAGAATTTTGTTGGGTCTAACGGGAACTTAAACTGGCTTTTAAATGTGAGTCATCTGGCTGATTTGGCTAACGTGTGCTTTAATTTCTGGACTTATTCAACATTTGGATTAGCAAGCTTTAGAGACGATTGTTTTCAAATTTTTTTGGAGAAGAGAAGCAATCTTTGGGTTAGCGAATGACGGCACACCCCAGCGTGGAGGTCATAACACCCCGAGAAGAGTTCGGGGGGAGAAGAATGTGCGAACAGATCTGTATCTACGGCATCTGCATCTGGCATCCTGCTTAAAGGGACAGTTCGCCTCTTTTGACATGAAGCTGTATAACATCCCATATTAGCAACATCATTTCTGAACATTTTCTTCCCCCCTGCTGCGTCCTGTGAGCAGAGTTCCAGCCTCGTTTTGGTGTTGATGAAGGTAGTCCGGCTAGTTGGCTGGTGTTTAAAAAATAAAGCGTGTTGCTTCTCAAAACAATATGCGTTCAAAAGAGTAATACATTTGCATCACAAAATCGTTCTCCAGGAAAAAGTCAGACCTCACAATCGCTTGGCCCTATTTTCTCTCCCTTCGTATCACTGCCTCTGTGTAGACCGAGCAGACCGAAGTGGAGACCGAGCAGTACATTACATCACATTCCGGTCATTCTGCAGACGCTTTTATCCAAAGCGACTTACAATAAGTGTGTTCCACATCGGTAGGCAAAAGAACTTCAGGTCACAAGAAATCATAAGTGCATTTCCTTCCAAAACCAAATAGCTAAGAGCATAACTAGTGCTAGAGTAAGTTAGGTACCGAGACAAATGGGAGGACAATTTAGGAAACAAATAAGTGCGTAAGGAGCTGGGACGAAACAGGTGATGTCCTAAGAGGGCGGATCAGGGTAGGGCAGCAAACACCGTAACAGGTGCGGCTGTCGGCAGGCGGCAGCAGGCAGTGATACGAAGGGAGAGAAAATAGGGCCAAGCTATTGTGAGGTCTGACTTTTTCATCGAGAATGATTTTGTGATGCAAATGTATTACTCTGTTGAACGCATATTGTTTTGAGAAGCAAAACGCTTTATTTTTTAAACCCCAGCCAACTAGCCGGACTACCTTCATCAACACCAAAACGAGGCTGGAACTCTGCTCACAGGACGCAGCAGGGGGTAAGAAGATGTTCAGAAATGATGTCGCTACACTGGAAAAAATCTAAGTCTTACCAAGTATATTTGTCTAATTTCTAGTCAAAATATCTCATTACACTTAACTCATTGGCTGCCAAAGACGTCTATAGACCTCAATTGCGTTTTTTAACGCAGCGGGCTGGGGGACAATCTAGCGGAGTTTGTCACTAAATCTTAGGCTTGTAAACACTAAACAGAGAACATACTGGCAAAATTACCCGCTAGGTGGCAGCAGTGCCACTTTGCACAAAAAAAGAGCTCGTTTTCTCCGTTTTTTTTGTCAAACAGCTGTTTTTGGTGAAACCAACCTATGTTCTACTGTCTATTACTAAAGGACTGAAAATGGTAGAAACAAACTTTTTTTTCCTGATGAAAGAAGAGAGTCTACTCTTTCTTTTGGTAATTTCGGTGTGTACATAGTCATAAGACACACTTTTCTGTGGGTCTTGGAAAATCAGTCAAAATGCTGTAAAACACTTGGCAGTATGGGTCTCTCTGCGCTGAAAATGGCTGGCAGCCAATGAGTTAATATAAGACACAACTGCCGAACAAGTACCATTTCAGCCAGATATAGGGACTTGTTTTAATACAATACATCTTGAATATCTTGTTAAGTCAAAAAGTCTTGAAAACAAATTGTTTTGAGTTGGATTTCATATGAAACAAGCTTTTTTTTTTACATTTGAAGAGGTTTTTAAGCTAATTTCAAGATCACTTTTAACTCAAAAGTCCTAAATATCACATCTTATTTCAAGAAATCTTGACAAGCTGATTTTCACTAGTTCCATTGGCAGATTTTTTGCTTATTTCAAGCAAAAACGTCTTGTATTTGTTGTTTTTTTACTTATTTTTGGAGGGGCATTTTTTCCAGTGTAGTATGGGATGTCATACAGCTTCATGTCAAAAGAAGCAAATTATCCCTTTAAGAGCCAAACGAATAAAATGAAAATTTAACGTGCTTCCTCTGCAACTCGCTGCTGCTACCGTGCATCGTGACATCATCCTTCTAACAGCGCCGGTTTAGGCGTTTATGGCGCTGACATCACAGCCACCCCACAGCTTGATGATAAGTGTGTTTTCCCCAATGTCAAACTATTCCTTCGCTTTGCATACGAAGGGAGTTTTTCTATGCTGAATTGGACTCCCCAGCCCCGTCGTCACGGTCAAACACGGTTTCTTTCAATAAAGGTTTTTATTTAGTCTGCTGTGGCCAAATCTCAAGGTGCATTCATCCCAGCCACGCCGCACATTGTCATGTCCCTGCTAGATAAATGCAGAAAACAACAAACTGAGTTCGTTGGGCTACACTGACAGCAGAAAGAAGAGGCTTTTTTTAAAGGCTTTTTAAGTTAAAACATGTGCATACACCTTCACAAAAGTGTTCTGACGTTTAAAAATCCACTTCAGGAGTTTTCAGCTTGAACATGATGACTTCTCAAGGTTCCTCTTTTTGAGAGGGTTTTTTATCCCCACGCGCTCTTTCAGTGCTTTTCAATCAAAAGAATTTCATCTCTACCCTGAGGTACAATCAGTGCTTAAAGTCAGCCTTTGGTTGAAGGGAAGCATTCAGTGAACGGTTCTTCTTTTCCACATCTGAGTGGTTAAGATGAAATAAGGTGTGTGCTTAAACACTGAGGAGAAACAGAATGATTTCTACGTTATTTCGCTCCAACTCTGCTGGTTCACTGGAAAAAATCTAAGTCTTACCAAGTATATTTGTCTCATTTCTAGTCAAAATATCTCATTACACTTAATATCAGACACAACTGCCTAACAAGTGCTATTTCAGCCAGATATAAGGACTTGTTTGAAGACAATACATCTGGAATATCTTGTTAAATGTCTTGAAAACAAATTGTTTTGAGTCGGATTTCATATGGAACAAGCTTTTTTTTTCATTTGAAGAGGTTTTTAAGCTAATTTCAAGATCACTTTTATCTCAAAAGTCCTAAATATCACATCTTATTTCAAGAAATCTGGACAAGCCGATTTTCACTAGTTCCATTGGCAGATTTTGTTGCTTATTTCAAGCAAAAACGTCTCGTATTTGTTGTTTTTCTTACTTATTTTTGGAGGGGCATTTTTTCCAGTGTTGTGTGCCTCCAGCATTCAGACAAAAACCTTAAAATACCAGCCATTTTTGAACAGTAGCCAATGTGAACAGGCAAACAATGAGAGCGGTTATCTCATAGCTCAACAATGACATCACTCAGAGTCTGTGAGGTTGTAACAGCAGCGATAAGCTCCGAAGCTAGCGATGAGAATAAAAACATGCTAATGTGTAGCAGATGTGCTGGAAAGAAATGTTTGTCCAACGGTGGAGTCAACCGAGCAAAGCTGAAGCACGTGCTGGAAGTTTCTAGGATTTATCGTTTGGCTTTCAGAAATGTTTGCAGAGCATTTCGTAGCAATATGGTTCCTGAGATGTTTCAGTTTGACTGTCCCTTTAAAGTTTCTGTTATGCATCATATTATTCATCCTGATGTTTTCGTTTGTGTCTCTGTCACCTTAGAGTGAAACATTATAATCCAACAGTGGTGCAGGTCGTTCTCTTGAGATGCACAGAACAGACAAACCAAACAAGTTTTTTTGAGTTTCTGTAAGATTTTAGCAGTATTTCCTTATTCAGTAACAGTGTAGGTACATAGCTTTGCTGCTGTCACCGAGCAGCTATCGTAGTTCTTTAGCTCGACCTACTTTTTCCTGTGAAACCACTGCTCGCAGTTGTATGGTTCAACTAGGGCTGGGCAACGATTAAAATGTTTAATCTAATTAATCACATGATTTCCCTGATTAATCACGATTAATCGCATTTGTACGCAAAATCCAAGAATGAATTCAAAAGTAGCGTATAGCTTTTAGCATTTAGCTTTATTTTAAATGTGCTGCCATACGAATGAAAGTGCCATAACATTTGTTGTGCAAACACACTTTTAACATCAGCATCTTTCTGTAGTTTTTATGTAGAAGCCTCGCTCCACTGTCTGTTTCCTTGAATGACTTGCTGCCATCAGTTGTGTGTTTTGCCTTTAAGTGATATTTTAGACTGGAACTACTACGCTGAGAAGACAATTCAACTTGGCAGAGTTTACAGATGACTTTGGTTCTGTCGACTCCGCCGTCTGGAAGAACTTTAAAATGAAAATGGCCGAGTAAAAGTTCCGTACCCTTCTCCATGTTTGGTGGATCCGCCGATTACTTTCTTTTCCTGTTCCACAGCAGACAGCAGCAGACTTTTACAGAATAAAAGCCTGTGAGCAACAGACTTTTCCAAAATAAAAGCCTGTGAGCAACAGACTTTTACAAAATAACAGACTTTTACAAAATAAAAGCCTGTGAGCAACAGACTTTTACAAAATAAAAGCCTGTGAGCAACAGACTTTTACAAAATAAAAGCCTGTGAGCAACAGACTTTTACAAAATAAAAGCCTGTGAGCAACAGACTTTTACAAAATAAAAGCCTGTGAGCAGCAGACTTTTACAAAATAAAAGCCTGTGAGCAGCAGACTTTTACAAAATAAAAGCCGCTGAGCAGCAGACTTTTACAAAATAAAAGCCTGTGAGCAACAGACTGTTACAAAATAAAAGCCTGTGAGCAACAGACTGTTACAAAATAAAAGCCTGAAAAAAATGTTTAAAAAAAAAAATGTATTAAAAAAATTTTTTAAATAAAACCTGCGTTAATGCGCGATAAAATATTAATCGGCGTAAAATAATTTACGAGTTAATGCGATAATAACGAGTTAACTCGCCCAGCCCTAATTTGAACGTTACATTGGAAAAAATGCCCCTCCAAAAATAAGTAAAAAAACAACAAATAAAAGACGTTTTTGCTTGAAATAAGCAAAAAAATCTGCCAGTGGAACTAGTGAAAATCAGCTTGTCAAGATTTCTTGAAATAAGATGTGATATTTAGGACTTTTGAGATAAAAGTGATCTTGAAATTAGTTTAAAAACCTCTTCAAATGTAAAAAAAAAAGCTTGTTTCATGTGATATGTGACTCAAAACAATTTATTTTCAAGACTTTTTCATTTAACAAGATATTCCAGATGTATTGTATTAAAACAAGTCCCTATATCTGGCTGAAATGGTACTTGTTAGGCAGTTGTGTCTGATATTAAGTGTAATGAGATATTTTCACTAGAAATGAGACAAATATACTGGGTAAGACTTTGAGTTTTTCCAGTGTAAACAAAACAAGCAGGAACCAAAGTTTTTCTCTGATCAGGACACCGTCCCATCGCTTTGTTGTTGCTGAGTGTGTTTCTCTGCTTGTTCTCTCAGTGGCACCGCACGCCCACCACCCAGGAGACGGACGGCTTCCAGGTGAAGCGACCTGGAGACGTGAGCGTGCGCTGCACTCTGCTGCTGATGCTGGACTACCAGGTGAGGGCGCCACGCCGTCTCTCAGCACCGTCCACATAGAAACGTGTGCCATGAAATCAGCTGCGGTGGATGCACATCAGAGACTTTATTGATACATTAGATAAGGATGTGGTGGGGCTGATGTAAAAAAAAAAAGTGCTGTGATGCGATTATTTTTGTCTCCGCAGCCTCCCCAGTTCAAGCTGGACCCTCGGCTGGCTCGCCTGCTTGGCATTCACACTCAGACTCGCTCCTGCATCATCCAGGCCCTCTGGCAGTACGTGAAGACCAACAAGCTGCAGGACTCCCATGACAAGGAGTACATCAACTGTGACAAGTACTTCCAACAGGTGCAGAAAACTCACCTACTGAACTTTTAAATGTTGATAGATTGATTGAAAAGAGGAAAAAGAAAAGGCCTCATTTTAGTTTCTAAAAAGCTAAAGTAGGAAAAAAGAGAGCACATCAGATGGTTGGTTTCAGCCTGCCAAAAAGTTTATCCCTCTGAAACTCCACCTTTCAAAGAAAAGCACGGCCACCATGTCTGGGCTCAAGCCTGTTTAAAGGGATAGTTCGCCTCTTTTGACATGAAGCTGTATGACATCCCATACTAGCAACATCATTTCTGAACATCTTCTTACCCCCTGCTGCGTCCTGTGAGCAGAGTTCCAGCCTCGTTTTGGTGTTGATGAAGGTAGTCCGGCTAGTTGCACTGGAAAAAATGCCCCTCCAAAAATAAGTAAAAAAAACAACAAATACGAGACGTTTTTGCTTGAAATAAGCAACAAAATCTGCCAATGGAACTGTCAAATTGTCAAGATTTCTTGAAATAAGATGTGATATTTAGGACTTTTGAGATAAAAGTGATCTTGAAATTAGCTTATAAACCTCTTCAAATGTCTAAAAAAAAGCTTGTTTCATATGATATGTGACTCAAAATAATTTTTTTTCAAGACTTTTTCATTTAACAAGATATTCCAAATGTGTTGGATTAAAACAAGTCCCTATATCTGGCTGAAATAGTACTTGTTAGGCAGTTGTGTCTGATATTAAGTGTAATGACATGTTTTGACTAGAAATTAGACAAATATACTTGGTAAGCCTTTGATTTTTACCAGTGTGGCTGGGGCTTAAAAAATAAAGCGTTTTGCTTCTCAAAACAATATGCGTTCAACAGAGTAATACATTTGCATCACAAAATCGTTCTCCAGAAAAAAAGTCAGACCTCACAATCACTTGGCCCTATTTTCTCTCCCTTCGTATCACTGCCTGCTGTGCAGACCGTGCAGACCGAGCAGCAAACACCGTAACAGGCGCGGCTGTCGGCAGGCGGCAGCAGGCAGTGATACGAAGGGAGAGAAAATAGAGCCAAGCGATTGTGAGGTCTGACTTTTTCTGGAGAACGATTTTGTGATGCAAATGTATTACTCTTTTGAACGCATATTATTTTTAGAAGCAAAACGCTTTATTTTTTAAACCCCAGCCAACTAGCCGGACTACCTTCATCAGCACCAAAACGAGGCTGGAACTCTGCTCACAGGTCGCAGCAGGGGGTAAGAAGATGTTCATAAATGATGTTGCTGATATGGGATGTCATACAGCTTCATGTCAAAAGAGGCAAACTATCCCTTTAACACGATAATAACGAGTTAACTCGCCCAGCCCTAGTTTTTAGAAAGTGTCGCTCGCCCCTGTTTCTGTTTGATCCGCTTGACTCTGAGGCGTTTACTGCATCCGTTGGTCGTTACCCTGTAAAAAATTTAACTTCCCCTCCACATCAGATCTTTGACTGCCCTCGACTGAAGTTCTCCGAGATCCCTCAGCGTCTCACCAACCTCCTGCTGCCCCCCGACCCCATCGTCATCAACCACGTCATCAGGTACAGTCTCTGATGAATCGGGCCGAGCTGATTCTGATTCTCAGAGTTTTCTGTGTTTGTTATCGTATTTGTAGAAAAGGTATTTGAATCCATCAGCTTTATGCTGCGATTCTTGCAGAGATGGGACTCGAGTCACTGTGACTTGGACTCGAGTCGCTGTTTTGATGACTTGTGACAAAAAATAAAAGACTTGAGACTCGACTCGGACTTGGAAGTTAAAGACTCGGCACTTGACTTGAGACACGATGACTTGAATGACTTGAGTGTTATTCAGTTCATGTTTTCAGTTTGAATATAAAATTAATAAATTAATTTAAAAAATAACATGGATTACCCGGTAGGAGCGCAGGCTGAGAATGGCGTCATGATTGGATCCCTACCCTGTCAATCAGCCATGCCCTCTCTACATACCTTAGTGTTTATTGGAGAGAATAAACTCATATCAGATATGCATCAACATGTCAGCGGGGCCGAGAGTCGTTGTCTTCGGCTTTTATAATCACCATTTTGACGGCAAAAGACGAACAGCACAGTGCAAGACATGCGGCATCAACATCTCAGACAGCCAGACGACAACTTCCAACTTTGTTCGTCATTTGAAGATCCATTCTGACCAGTAAGTGCTCGTCAAATTAGCTAATATTATCCTGTTAGCCTAGTCGGTAGTTAGCTAACGTTAGCTGGATATGATACGGGCTGGACAGGTTGGACACATTGGCCAATGATGTTTACTGACAGTTAATTATATCTCGTCTTTTCACTTAAAGGGATAATCCGGAGAAAAATGCACTTTAGATCAATTTACGGGATGTTGGGAGTACATACGTTGAGTTGACATCAAAATCATGTCATTCGGATGTGTTTTGAGAATTTCGATTTGACCGTTTTTAGCCAAAAGTCGTTAGCCTGGAAGTGATGAGGGCTGCTCTTCTCTGCTGCTCAATCAGAGCTCTTCCGTCAACAGGAGGCTATCTCAAGCGAGACATCACGTCACGTGACATTTAAAAATTCCAACCTGTTAGTAAGCTAGGCTTTGCTGTTGCATACAACTTCATTTCACTTTCGAAAGAAATACTGGACTATGTTTGTAAAAAAAACGGCAACGAAATTGTGACTTTCCAGAGCGAGTTACTCCACACTCAGCAATCAACTACGGACTCACGTGACGTGATGTCTCGCGTGAGGTAGCCTCCTGTTGACGGAAGAGGCTCTGATTAAGAGCAGGTACTGGCTTGATTAAATTCATTCTGGACTCTATATCCGACCACATGAAGACCTCGGGACACTTCGGTTTGGCTTTAGGGACCCTCTACTCACTACCACGTAAGTGTTATGTTGTTTGGAGCTGTAGAAGCGGTATAAAAATAGCGTTTTGTAGCTGTGATACTCGATGCCCCCGTCACTTCCAGACTAACGACTTTTGGCTAAAAACGGTCAAATCGAAATTCTCAAAACACATCCGAATGACATGATTTTGATGTCAACTCAGCGTATGTACTCCCAACATCCCGTAAATTGATCTAAGTGCATTTTACTCCGGATTATCCCTTTAATTAAGATCAGATTCTGCAGGTAAAATTGCAATAATAAGGTGACTTGACTTTGACTTGACTTGACCAAGAAAGACTTACTTGAGACTTGCACATGTGTGACTTGGTCCCATCTCTAGATTCTTGTTAGAAAATGTCCTGAATTAAATGATGTACCAGTTATATACAAAGCAAGACGATAAATGTCTTCATGACTCATTCGCACAAACAGATAAAGAAGCATCCAATAAGATGACTCGTGCAGGGTTTATTTACGAGCTCTCCCTCACGGGTTTTGTAAGAGCGCCTCTGTTGCTGCCTCTGCATTAATTTACATTTCACGGCTCCCTTTCCTCTCGCCTCGCCCATTCCCTCTTCGCCTTTCCTCGCTCCTTCGCAGCGTGGACCCCAACGACCAGAAGAAGACGGCCTGCTACGACATTGACGTGGAGGTGGAAGACCCCCTGAAGGGCCAGATGAGCAGCTTCCTCCTCTCCACTGCAAACCAGCAGGAAATCGCCTCGCTCGACAACAAGGTGAGAGCGTAACCGGGTCCAGGCTTTGGCGCCGCGTCCAATGTCACGCTGAGGTGATGAAACGTGGCCAGCACAGACTTTACTGGATATTATTGAATGAAGGAGCTGCTTTATTGGGGGCCTAGCAGCAAAGTTGCAAAAGCACCCATTGAGTTAGTAGCTTTTCCTATTATTAATCCGTTTCCGCTGCAATTGAAGTCTATGGCAGCCCCATGTACGCTATGGTAAAAAGTTGTGAAATTGGGCACACGTAATTAGCCAAGTGCCAAACACAAACCCAAGAATTTTCATGCCCCAAGAGCTTACTCTCTAGCGCCACCAACACGTCAAAGTTCAAAGTGCATTCAGCCTAATAACTTTGGACTACTTGGTCCAAATTTCACAAACGAGGTATCGTTGGAATCCTTGGATCATGACGAGTCCAACGCACTATATGACGTCATTTTGCGTATGCCTAGATTTTCCGCCATTTTGAATTTTATCAAAAAGCTTAAAAAAGCATTTCAGGTCACACAGATTGTCCAATTTTCACGAAACTTGGCACATAGACTCTTAAGACCAAGCCGCACAAAAGTCATTGTGTGGAATTTTTAATTAGGCTTCCGTTTTTACATAAAAGCCAATCAAACTTGTTGTTGACGCCACCAAACCGGAAGTGAGGCCATAACTTGGCAACCATTTGATGTTATGACGTCAAACTTCTAACACAGATTCAAGACCATGACGGTAAGTGGCCCAAGAAGTTTGGTGATGTTTGGCCTATAGGGGGCGCTATATGTAGGAAAAATGCAATTTTGCTCATATCTTTGGACCCCTTGGTCCAAATTTCACAAATGAGGTACCAATGGAATTCCTGGATGCAGACGAGGTCATCGCAACCAATGACGTCATCTACGCCATCTTGGATTTTCCACCATTTTGAATTATATCAAATACCTTCAAAAAGCATTTCAGGCCACGCAGATTGCCCGATCTCCACCGGACTTGGCACATAGCTTCTTCAGACCAAGCCGAACAAAAGGTATCATGTGGATTTTTCCATTTCGCTTCCGTTTGCCCATGGCAGCCAATCAAACTCAACGCCGACGCGCAAACAGGACGTTAGGGCGTATCTCTGCGATGCATTGATGTATCGATGCCAAACTTGGTGCATAGACTCATGTTGCCTTCCTGAGCAGCCCAAGCCTTGCCTATTGTGCCAGAAATTCTCACGGTTGTGCTGCAGCGAGTTTTCTCGCTCGACTCAGTTCTTTTATCCCTGGTGATCTGTCATTTGCATGTGGCATACTCAAGACAGACGCCTGCAGAACTAAAGGGAATATTTAAAAAAAAAAAAGGCTTTTTATTTCTGAAATGTAGACATTTAGTTACCCACCATGAACCAAAGCCGACGCTCTTCAGTTCAGCCACGACTGTGCTGCAAAATTACGTAAAATTGTGTCATTAGCTGCGTTTCAGCTGCAGGAATTCTTTTCTCAGGCACTCTTGGTTTGGCCTTTTCTGACCTTTTCAGTTTCCACTGCAACAACCGGAGACGAAGCAGTGTTCCAGGCAGCTATTTTACGTCCCTGGTCGAGAAGTAGTGCCGTACTTTTGAGATTGCCCAGAACATTCAATGCTTTTTAGCATTATTTCTGCTTTCCTGCCTCACTTTTAATCTCCACCTCAGCTCCTAAAGTCTGCTAAACTGTGAGCAACATGTGCAGCGAAACACATAAGATGTTCATCTCTGATTGTTTCAGAGCGGTAACGATCAAAGATGAGGTGAAAGCAGGTTTATAAATCCGGTATTTATAAAGAAGAAAGGTCTGACCAACCTTTCAGCTTCTTAAAAAAGCCCCAGGTAGTTAAACTACTGAGCCCTCTGGTCAGTTTTCACCATCCGTCCATATAAAACACGGACTTCCCTGTACCTCTGCTTTTAAGCAGCTCTCTGCGTACGATGCTGCTGTTACAAAACAGAAAAAATGAGATTATTCACATTTACAGAAGGTCTCGGGCTTTCCCCGCATTAAATTCAAGTCCTTTTGATACCACATTAGCTTTTATTATATGTCATTTTTCAATGAAAAACAAAAGGTTTACAGTTATTTAATGAGCGCATGACTTAGAAATAGTTCTTATTGATATAATCAATCACCCAAAGTAACATGGAGCCATTTGTGTGGCAGAAATTGATGGATAAATTTGATTATTGGTGGAGGAACTGCTCTGCTCGCAGTTTATTTTATCAGAGAGGTGAACGAACTGTTATAAACAATGACGTCTGAGACTTCTCTGCCATAAAAACATCAGCATCCGGGGGGGCGAAGTCCCCGTTTAGCTGTTAGGAGTCCGGGGAGATATCCGACTGGGGTGGAACGGGTGTGTGCTCTGCAGATCGAGGCAGGGTGACACTGATCTGGAGTTTTATAACTCAAAGATCCCGCCTGGACACCGACTTTTCCCCCCTCTGATATGTTCCAGTCTTAATG
Organism: Odontesthes bonariensis; assembly: GCF_027942865.1. Lineage (NCBI taxonomy): Eukaryota > Metazoa > Chordata > Actinopteri > Atheriniformes > Atherinopsidae > Odontesthes > Odontesthes bonariensis. The sequence goes on from NC_134525.1 coordinate 3,602,043, forward strand.
CCTCCTTTTCAATGAGCAAAGTAGGCTTCCGTTTCCGGCCTGAGCTCCGTGATTTCCCCCCCGAGCGGAACTTCTTTTAAGTGCCATCTGTTACTTTTCCAGATCCATGAGACCATCGAGTCCATCAACCAGCTGAAGATCCAGAGGGACTTCATGCTCAGCTTCTCCAGAGATCCCAAGGGCTACATCCAGGACTGGCTGAAATCCCAGAGCCGAGACCTGAAGGTTCAACGCAGTTTTTCTCCTCTGGCAGCTGAAAGTGAACTGTTTTTACGTGTGTGTGTGTGTGTGAAGCCGGGATCTTAAAGGGACAGTTCGCCTCTTTTGACATGAAGCTGTATGACATCCCATATCAGCAGCATCATTTCTGAACATCTTCTTACCCCCTGCTGCGTCCTGTGAGCAGAGTTCCAGCCTCGTTTTGGTGTTGATGAAGGTAGTCCGGCTAGTTGGCTGGGGTTTAAAAAATAAAGTGTCTTGCTTCTCAAAACAATATGCGTTCAATAGAGTAATACATTTGCATCACAAAATCGTTCTCCAGGAAAAAGTCAGACCTCACAATCGCTTGGCCCTATTTTTGCCTCCCTTCATATCACTGCCTGCTGTGCAGACCGAGCAGTAAACACCATAACAGGCGCGGCTATCGCTAGGTGGCTGAACGCATTGATATGAAGGGAGAGAAAATAGGGCCAAGCGATTGTGAGGTCTGACTTTTTCCTGGAGAACCATTTTGTGATGCAAATGTATTACTCTTTTGAACGCATATTGTTTTGAGAAGCAAAACGCTTTATTTTTTAAACCCCAGCCAACTAGCCGGACTACCTTCATCAACACCAAAACGAGGCTGGAACTCTGCTCACAGGACGCAGCAGGGGGTAAGAAGATGTTCATAAATGCACTGGAAAAAATGCCCCTCCAAAAATAAGTAAAAAAACAACAAATAAAAGACGTTTTTGCTTGAAATAAGCAAAAAAATCTGCCAATGGAACTAGTGAAAATCGGCTTGTCAAGATTTCTTGAAATAAGATGTGATATTTAGGACTTTTGAGATAAAAGTGATCTTGAAATTAGCTTAAAAACCTCTTCAAATGTCAAAACAAAAGCTTTTTTCATGTGAAATTTGACTCAAAACAATTTGTTTTCAAGACTTTTTCATTTAACAAGATATTCAAGATGTATTGTCTTATATTAAGTGTAATGAGATATTTTGACTAGAAATTAGACAAATATACTTGGCAAGACTTTGATTTTTTCCAGTGTGATATTGCCAATATGGGATGTCATACAGCTTCATGTCAAAAGAAGCGAACTATCCCTTTAAATACAGCATTAAAAAATGACTCATTGAATGGAAACACATAGAAAAAGCTCAGCTTGATGTAAATCACATGCAAAAAAATCCTGTGAAACAGTGAATACATCTCAGGATTGTTGCTTCTGATTGGCTGCAGTTAATGACAGACGTTGTGGGGAACCCTGAGGAGGAGCGGAGGGCGGCGTTTTACCACGAACCCTGGTCCCAGGAGGCCGTGAGCCGTTATTTCTACTGCAAGGTGAAGCTGCACCTCAAACTCTCCCTCTGTTTTTTTTTCCTGCGCCATGTTCCTGTTTTCACTTCTCTTCTCCTCGCCACAGATCCAGCAGAGGAGACAGGAGCTGGAACAGGCCTTAGCGGTCCGCAACACCTAAGCAGAGACCCTCCGGAAGTTCTGCGTCTGACTTTAGAGCTGCGTGTGTGCGTGTGTGTGTGTGTGCGTGAGGCCAAAGTCTGGTGAAAACCTTTAAAAGAAGTGTTAAAAGTCTTCAACATCCAATTCCGTACCAGTGTTTTGAAGTTAAATTAAGGCCTAAATGAGAAGGGGGGGTCCAGACGTCACTGTCGACATCATCGACTCAAAGGTTGTTTTTTTTAAAAGGTTAACCAATCACACCAGCAAAGCTGAGGTTACAGTGCGGCACGCTGACGGGCTTCGTTGTCATTTAGGGTAACAGAACGTGTCTGATTGGCCAGAAATCATCCCATTATCAGCTCTGCGAAACGGAGGAAAAAACTCGTAACTTCGACCGATTTGTCGCTCACTGCCTCTTTTTTCTTGTATTTTGCAAGTTGATGCTCTGAAGGTGTTACCAAAGGTTGCAACAAACAGAAGAGAACATGATCACTGAAGCAGAAGCGGACAAAAAGCACCGAGCCGGGCTTAAATAATCTGATCGGTAAATTACATTACATTACATTATGGTCATTCTGCAGACGCTTTTATCCAAAGCGACTTACAACACTGGAAAAAATCAAAGCCTTACCAAGTATATTTGTCTCATTTCTAGTTAAAATATCTCATTACACTTAATATCAGACACAACTGCCTAACAAGCACCATTTCAGCCAGATATAGGGACTCGTTTGAAGACAATACATCTGGAATATCTTGTTAAGTGAAAAAGTCTTGAAAACAAATTGTTTTGAGTCATATTTCACATGAAACAAGCTTTTTTTTTTTACATTTGAAGAGGTTTTTAAGCTAATTTCAAGATCACTTTTATCTCAAAAGTCCTAAATATCACATCTTATTTCAAGAAATCTTGACAAGCCGATTTTCACTAGTTCCATTGGCAGATTTTTTTGCTTATTTCAAGCAAAAAGTCTTGTATTTTTTGTTTTTTTACTTATTTTTGGAGGGGCATTTTTTCCAGTGTAGGTGGCTGAACGCAGTGATATGAAGGGAGGCAAAAAATATGTGACTCAAAACAATTTGTTTTCAAGACTTTTTCATTTAACAAGATATTCCAGATGTATTGTCTTCAAACAAGTCCCTATATCTGGCTGAAATACACTGGAAAAAATCAAAGTCTTACCAAGTATATTTGTCTCATTTCTAGTCCAAATATCTCATTACACTTAATATAAGACACAACTGCCTAACAAGTACCATTTCAGCCAGATATAGGGACTTGTTTGAAGACAATACATCTGGAATATCTTGTTAAATGAAAAAGTCTTGAAAACAAATTGTTTTGAGTCGCATATCATGAAACAAGCTTTTTTTGACATTTGAAGAGGTTTTTAAGCTAATTTCAAGATCACTTTTAACTCTAAAGTCCCAAATATCACATCTTATTTCAAGAAATCTTGACAAGCTGATTTTCACTAGTTCCATTGGCAGATTTTTTTTGCTTATTTCAAGCAAAAACGTCTTTTATTTGTTGTTTAATAAGTGTGTTCCACATCGGTAGGCAAAAGAACTTCAGGTCACAAGAAATCATAAGTGCATTTCCTTCCAAAACCAAACAGCTAAGAGCATAACTAGTGCTAGAGTAAGTTAGGTACAGAGACAAATGGGAAGACAATTTAGAAACAAATAAGTGCGTAAGGAGCTGGGACGAAACGTGATGTCCTAAGAGGGCGGATCTGGGTAGTCCCAAATGTCCCAAATGCTTTCCATGACCTTTAAAAGCCCAGGTTTGTGGTATTTTGTCCGTTTCTCCATTTTTTTTATGTTACAAACAAACTAAAAAAAAAAAAAAAAACAACAGGAAAATGAAGCTTTTTTTCTTTTGTAGAGATGTGAATGTAAATACGTTCGTGTCCCCTTCAGAGGGCCAGCTGTACAGTATACGACAGATGTGTGTGTGTGTGTGTGTGTTGTTACATGTTGCAGTATGGGAGCTCCATGAGTTTTTAATTAGTAGGGCAGGAATGTTAGTGTTCCTCTGTGTGCTTTCTTGGCTTTCGGGGTGGTTTATTTTCGGTCCATCCCTCGTCCGTCGTGGGAGCTGCAACAAAGAGCGACCTCCCTCACTCTCAGTCTCAGTCTCAGCAGCTGTAACACACGTTATAATCTCATTTTACACCGTTTTTTATCCACACTCGAACTTGTATGTATATGTTGTTCTGTCAGATGAAGGATTTTTTGTTTTGTTTTCTTTGATCAGCTAGTTTTAAACCTTCTCGGGGGGGTTCTTTGCACTGTGCTGTAACTCTTTGTCGGGACTGTCTTCGTCACGGGTGAGACCCTCTTTTATTAACCCAGCGTACATAAAAAGTGATTTCACGATGACCTATGCATGCTCCATGGACATTGATTAATACATCTGACCAGGCAGTCCGTGTAAATATAAAAAGCCGGCATAGCAGTGTGTGTGTGTGTGTGTGTGTGTGACGAGCGCACATTTGTTGAAATGCCTTCTGGAAACTTTGTTTGCCAAAAATGACTGAATGCCCTACCAGCAACTAACTGTAGGTGTGATTTTTCTGAGCTGTGTTTTTTGTTATTAAGTTATATTAACTGCACTCTATAGAGGAGAAACAGTAGTCCTAGGTAGTATCTTTTGGTCCTGTGTCTGACCTGGAGTGATTTTTCTTTTCATGGCCAGGCAGCTCATGTTGTCACTGAATCAGTAGCCCCCTCTGGTGGAGGAAACTGGAGCTGCAACTCCTCAGCTTTGAGCGGCTCGCTGTCAGAATCTTTCACAACTCCTCTTGTCTTCTGTTACTGAACCCTGGTGTACTGTCGACATGTTTGTCTCAATCCCTGCATGTTCTTTTTTCCTGATGAGTGGGAGCTGCTCTTTCTCTCTGTTTACACTGAGGGTCACCGGCGAGAAGATTATAGTATACTCCGTGTGTATCTGTAACGGGTCTGGTGACGACGTTCTGCAGAAGAAGAAAAAAAGAAAAAGGGAAAACAGCTGTGACACTGCAAGACAGCCTGGATGTAAATAAAGAAGCGCTTGCCAAAGTTTGTAAAAGCCATGACATTTCAAGTGTCTTTTTTCCATCTTTATACGGTGTAAATACAGCAAAACCGAGCCTCTTAAAGCTCTTAAAGCTGCAGAAACAAAGCCAATCGGTTTAATTTGGCACTAATTAGACTAATAGCCGGGTTTAAATGTCATTTAGCTGTCTCAAATTATTAATTCCAATAGTTCAAATTCAGATTTCTGTTACTTTTCTTAAAAAAAACAACATTTTTTTCGCAAAAGTTTAGGGCTCTAAAGTGTTAAAACACATTTCCAGGCATCTAAAAATTGCTAGTTTGGGCTTTAAAATGCAATTTAGAGATGTTTCTTACCTTGATAATGAGGCCAGGTGTATATCTGGTCTAACATATGAACTCTACTGCATTTTAACAGACACAGGAACCCCAAACATAGGTGAAACTGGGGTAACTATCCGGCTGATGTTTGGTTTGTGACACTCGTTGGTGGGTGTGTCAGTGTGCTGTTGGTTTAATCCGGTTTAATACGACCTGTAAAATCAGATTAAAACAACAAAAATGTTTTGTATACATTTAATACTATGAAATAAATGCATTCCTTTCAAATATTTCCTTTAATGGCCGAAATGAGCTGCTCTTTTAAAGGCTCTTTTCCATATCCGTCCGATGTCACGGCAAATGTTCTGAAATGTGACCAAAAGGTTGTAAAACACACCGAAATGTGGAGTTTTTATCGCTTTCTTTCACCACACATCACATTTATTACATTACATATTATTGGAACTGAAGGATTTCACTATTATTTTTCAGATTAAATCAAGAATAAAAGTCTCTTGGAGGTATGCTCTAAAATGTAGGAGGCGGCCATTTTGGGTCAAAGGGCAAATTTTGGCCATTTTTGAGATTTACACACCTCGTTTAGCTTGATTTTCACATTTAATCACTATTTAATAAATGCTTTAATGTAAGGGAAGTTTAGAGGTTAGAAATACAATAATTTTCTCCTCTAATGCCTCCCCCATAACTTTATTTCTCATGTTCAGAACACATTTTGGCACCTTTAAGGGAAAAACAGCAGAAAGAACTTGGCTTTGAGTTTCCTCCTAAATATCCGTGCAGCCGTGGTTTTGCTGGCACCTGCGCACGTCCCGTAAGTTTAAGAGACCTGATGACACACTGAGCTCAGAGCACCTCCGTGTCAGCCATTAATCATTCAATTCTGTTGCTTAAAGGCAGCAGATCGTGCCGGGCTCACAGCATTTCTGCACTAAAAGAGCACTTTTCACGTTCTGCACATGCAAAGTGTTGACTTTATGTTTCCTGCCCCAGCGAGGCGCTCTCCAGAGGGGGCAGACAGGCATTTTATTGTTCGGGGGCAGCAGGTGGAGGGCTTCCTTTGCTCCGTCGGCTGCAGCCGGCCTGTGTAACCTCCTCAGAAAGAGCCTCTTTCATTCTGCTGCTGCTGCACTCTTCTCCTGAGCCCGGGACTCCTCACATGGAGGCGTTTTTTCCTCCGGGGGGGCTGAGGGAAACTATATTCACCTCGTTCTTCCATCTCCCCGTCAGGTTTAACCACCTACACGGGGCCGCACCTTGCCTACGTCCACAGGACCCTCCCTCTGGGCACTGGGTTCACTTTTCTCGCCTCAGACGTGTGCGCAGGACGCTCGCCAAAACTCAGGGAGGCCCACGGAGGGGAGGGGAAAAGATTTGCTGACTTAATGCGAGGAGACGAGGCGGGGTGGACGGCTTAGGAACAAACTGTTCGCTGCCTCCAGGCAGTTCAGCTTTTACACTGGAAAAAAAATCAAAGTCTTACCAAGTATATTTGTCTCATTTCTAGTTGAAATATCTCATTACACTTAATATCAGACACAACTGCCTAACAAGTACAACACTGGAAAAAATGCCCCTCCAAAAATAAGTAAAAAAACAACAAATAAAAGACGTTTTTGCTTGAAATAAGCAAAAAATCTGCCAATGGAACTAGTGAAAATCAGCTTGTCAAGATTTCTTGAAATAAGATGTGATATTTAGGACTTTTGAGATAAAAGTGATCTTGAAATTAGCTTAAAAACCTCTTCAAATGTAAAAAAAAAGCTTGTTTCATATGAAATCCGACTCAAAACAATTTGTTTTCAAGACTTTTTCATTTAACAAGATATTCCAGATGTTTTGTCTTCAAACAAGTCCCTATATCTGGCTGAAATGGTACTTGTTAGGCAGTTGTGTCTTATATTAAGTGAAATTAGATATTTTAACTAGAAATGAGACAAATATACTTGGTAAGACTTTGCTTTTTCCAGTGTATTTCAGCCAGATATAGGGACTTGTTTGAAGACAATACATCTTGAATATCTTGTTAAATGAAAAAGTCTTGAAAACAAATTGTTTTGAGTCACATATCATATGAAACAAGCTTTTTTTTACATTTGAAGAGGTTTTTAAGCTAATTTCAAGATCACTTTTATCTCAAAAATCCTAAATATCACATCTTATTTCAAGAAAAATCTTGACAAGCTGATTTTCACTAGTTCCATTGGCAGATTTTGTTGCTTATTTCAAGCAAAAACGTCTTTTATTTGTTGTTTTTTTACTTATTTTTGGAGGGGCATTTTTTCCCGAGAGGCGCGTTAAACGGAATCTGAGCACGCCATTGTTTCCGCAGCCTTCTTCAACGCTGCCGAGCAGCGAGCAAACACCTTCAGGAGCAGCTAATGAGACAGATGAGACCCTGAGGTTTCCACACAGTATGAACGAGAAAGAGACGACTCTGAGTGGAAACATCACTCTTTAATCCCTCTTAAAAAAAAGACTATATTTAAAAGAAAAGGCAGCCGATGGCTCAAGCTTCAGTATTATTTTAACATCCTCACAAAGGAAGACTTATGGCTCAAGTTTTATATATATATATAACTATTAATAATAAAGGCCTTTGTTCATGTATTACATCAAACACTGAAATCGTAAAAATATGGAATATAAATACTGTCGCTCAACGTCAAATAAGAGAAAACGTCAACAGCAGGAACACGAGTCACAGTATGTTCTCAGTTTGTTCGTTACTCATCGTCGCTTAGATATTACACGTTTGAAAGTTACAGACCTCCAGTCCAAAGTTTCCGTACCGAGCGGCGAAGAATCGGCACGCATCTGCTCAACCCAAGTGCTCCGTTTAGTTTTAGGTGCATCCCGACGTGTTTTAAGGAGAGACGCGGCGTGTCCTTCAGTATCTCGAGGCCCCGGCGGCCCCTCCTCTACGTGCTGTTGGCCTGGTCCTGCTCGAACAGAGCCATGGCGAGATGCGAGCGCGACCCCAGACTCTCCAGGTTGCTGAGCACGCAGCGGTGGTAGATGTCCTCGCTGAAGCGGGGGTTGCACGCCCGCCTGACGTATTTCTGGACCAGCGACGGCTCCACGGCCCGGAACACGTGCAGGCCCGAGTAGCGCACAAAGATGTCGTACACGTCCATGCTCTCCAGCAGCTCCTCGTTGTCCAAGATGTCGGCGGCCATCTTTGTCCGCGCGCTCATGTAGTCCGCGTTGTAAAAGCAGGCCTCCTCGAAAACGTGGCGGTCGAAGTGGCCGTCGCGCAGCGTCTCGGAGGCGAAGGCGGAGGAGGCGGAGGGCTGCTGGTCGCGGTACATCACGGCCGGGTTGTACTCCTGGAAGTGGACGGGGAAGAAAACCTGCCAGTTGCTGATGGCGTTCATTCTGCAGCGGTTCAGGAAGTCGGCGTTGACCTCCGTCCACACGCTCGCCAGGAAAAACAGCGTGTCCACAGGGTGCTTCTTGGAGATGATGTCCATCAGCTTGACCTGCGAGGGCACCTCGGTCTTCACGCTGATCCAGGGGATCTTCACGTCGCCGTAGCGCTTCTCCACCTCGCCGATCATGGCTTTGATGCCGGCAAACACGTCGGTCTGGCTGACGCGCTGCGCGTCGAAGGGGTCGTAGATGAACAGGAAGGTCAGTAAAACGTTGTCGTGGGCGTCCAAGGTGTTCATCACGTACATGTCGAGGAAGTTCCCCACGTAGTCCTGGTCCTGGGCGGTGACGGGGAGGATGACCTGCACCCGCGTGGCCTCCGTCACGTACGGCATGGGGATGATCTCCACCGCGCTGAGGGGCCGCAGCAGGTTGACCCGCTTGGCGATGACCTGGCTGTGGCCTTTCTGCGTGAAGGCCTCCAGCGCCAGGTCCAGCACGTACTCCATCCCGCGGGTGGGGTCGAAGCGCCGGTACCCGTTGAGTAAACGCTGCTTGCGGAAGCGGAGCTGCGGCTGGTAGCACTCGTTCAGGCGCTCCACGGCGATCTCCAGGATTGCGCTGACGTCCGCCCGGTCGGCCCCTCTCATCTCGCACTTTGGCGAGCCGTCGGTGCACGAGTAGATGTGCTCTTCTGTGAAGTAATCCCAGTTTATGACTTCAAAGCGGGTCTTGGGTTTGAAAGGAGGGTTGATGCCCACGGGCCACACGACCCCAGCTTTGCCCTCGGGCGTCAGGTCACTCAGGTTACTGATCTGCATCTGAGCAGCACACACACACAGAAAGCCTGATCACATATCAAATTAAAGTAAAAAGAACTGTGCACTGGAAAAAATCAAAGTCTTACCGAGTATATTTGTCTAATTTCTCCTCAAAATATCTCATTACACTTAATGTAAGACACAACTGCCTAACAAGTACTATTTCAGCCAGATATAGGGACTTGTCTGAAGACGATACATCTGGAATATCTTGTTAAATGAAAAAGTCTTGCAAACAAATTGTTTTGAGTCACATATCATATGAAACAAGCTTTTTTTTCATTTGAAGAGGTTTTTAAGCTAATTTCAAGATCACTTTTATCTGAAAAGTCCTAAATATCACATCTTATTTCAAGAAATCTTGACAAGCCGATTTTCACTAGTTCCATTGGCAGATTTATTTGCTTATTTCAAGCAAAAACGTCTTTTATTTGTTGTTTTTCTTACTTATTTTTGGAGGGGCATTTTTTTCCAGTGTGTCTGATCGCGTTGTGGTTTTAGTTGCATCTAAAGCCAAGTCCAAACATTCTGAGAACAAGAAAGAGCTGTTCCTGTGAAACAGCAGTGAGAATGTTTATGAGCTGAATGGGGATAGCTGACCATGCTAAAAAAAAGCTGAAAATAGTTCAATTTTAGCAGTAAAAACTGTTGCTGAGGTGTTGGTTGAAGGAATTTTGTGATTTTTGTGTACTACCAAACTTAAAATTGGAGTTAGTCAGAGAATTTGAGAGGTTGATCTCGGTTGAAGGCTCATAGCTGAAATTCTGTAAATGTGAGCTCTTTAGTAGTTACATTGGCTGAAAGAGGACAAATGTTCCTACATTTTAAGGTATAAATTATTTCTCTAAGTTAAACTGTAAGAAAGTTAGAGGAATTTGTTTGAAAAAAATGAAAAATTTGAAACTTATCAGCACGCACTCAACTGTGTGCTCATTCATAAAAATCAAGAAGGAGCAAAATGTTCATGTTTTTGAAACTGTCATATTTCAACATTGGCTGAAGATTTGAAAAAGCTGAAACAGTTGGTAATAGCTGAATGTCTTGTGACCCATTTAAAGTTTGAATGGTGTCTCTAGCTGAAAGCATGCAGGAGTAGTTAGGTTGGAAAGAGGAAGATGATTTGGAAGAGCTGAAAGCAGTTTCCATTCATTTGAATGACGGGAAAATTTGAATAAAAGTAGAATATCTTAAAAAGGTGTAAAAGTTAAAAACACCAAACATGATAGCAGGAATCTGCTGAAAGAGCTGAACGTTTTGATACCAAAATTGTAGAAATAGCTGAAAGTATACAGGAGTAGTTAGGTGCCGAAAACTGGCGGAATAATAACAATAAAGAGAAACAGGAACTTAATAGTGAGAATGCCTTAAAGCATTCTCACTATTAGATGAAACTGGAATGCAACACTTACGAGTCCCAACAAAACACCTCAGCTTGGCTTTGTAGTCTGTATAAATAATGTGTCAGTTAGCAGTTTCTGGCTTGGCGCTCACAGAGGGAGGGGCAGAGAGAACAAACGGTACATTCAGTCCCATCTGAAATGCAACATGCTGAAGTATTACGAACCTGGAGCTGCTGAATCTGCTGGTAGGTCCACTCCAGCTCGATGTGGCTGAAGCGCTTGTGCAGGCGGTACATGAGGTTCGGCTCGGACACGGGGTGAACGGTGATGGCGTTTTTAAACTGAACGCTGTCCTCCCGCTCCGGATCTGCGTTCTTCCCCAGCTCAAAGTAGCGATACGTCATCTCCTGTCAGGGTCGACGATGAAAAGAAATGTTTATTATTCCCAATCGAGCGTATAAAAAGGACAATGAATAAATCAAATCAAATCAAATTTATTTGTATAGCACATTTCATGTACAAAACAATTGAAGAATCAGAATCAGAAAAGGTTTTATTGCCAAGTAATTTTTACATCACGAGGAATTTGGCCATAAAAACAAAAAATATAATAATAATAAAATAAAGTAATAAATGTAAAAATATAAAAATATATGTACCTAGTATTTGTAAGCTTCAAAGTGCTTCACATAAAATAAAAGCATTGCAGCAGGGAGTGGAAGAAGCATTAAAAATACATAAAAGAATATAAAGAGAAACAAATAAAATCATTTAAATGAATTTAAAAACGAGCAACAGTCCGGATAAGTTCAAAGATATCGTGCAGATTTCATGCATAGACACATGAGAACAGAAATGTTTTTAACCTGGATTTAAAAATGTCTCCATTTGGTGAAAGTTTAATCTCCACTGGCAGTTTGTTCCACTTGTTTGCAGCATAACAGCTAAATGCTGCTTCTCCATGTTTAGTCTGGACTCTGGACTGGACCAGCTGACCTGAGTCCTTGGATCTAAGAGCTCTGCTGGCTTTATATCCAGATAATATAAAGAATAAATCAACCTAACCTAAGAATAAGGATTCTGCTGTTACCTGGTGCACCTCCACGCAGCTCAGACCCAGGTAGTCGATAATGCAGCGGCCCAGCCACTCATCAGGCCTCACGCTGAGGATGTCATTGCGGCAGGTGTCCAGATGCGGCTGCAGGCGGGCCAGCAGACTGCGGGACAGCAGGTAGCCATAACCCCCGTGGCAGTAGCGTGCCTTCTCCTCCCCGCCGATGAACTCCTCGGCCCTGCCCATGTACAGGTCCTGGCCCGCAGTGAGGTGGCCCACCAGCTCGGAGAGACGGGCCGCCTGCATGTAAGTGTCATCCTGGGCTAACAGGAACCAGTCGTAGTCTGAGCCGTAGTGCCGGTGCAGGTGGCGCACCGTCTCGTACATCAGCCACACCGGCCGGTCGTCGCCGTGGGCAACCACGGTCATGCCGTGAGGCACCTTGGGGCTGCGCAGGCCCGTGAAGAAGAAGGTGCGGTGGAAGTGGTGGGCAACGGTGCGGTTCACCGCCACGGCCAGCGTGTTGAGCGTGGCCCGAGAGGTGAGCACGCCCACCAGCAGTCGCTCTCTGATGCCCAGTTCGGTGTGGATATATCGGGTTCTGGGGACAGGAAATCAGAGCCAACAACAAAAACAAAAAGAATTGAGTCAACAAATCTGGTCTCAACATTTAAAAGGGTTTGAACATGAATTATGTCTCATCTGTAGATAGATTTCTGCAAATAAGAATTAAATATAAGCCTATAAACAGCTTCTTAACTAGTGTAAATCTAGTGAAAATGTAACACTTTAACAATGACTCAAAAAGAATTGAGTCAACAAATCTGGTCTCAACATTTAAAAGGGTTTGAACATGAATTATGTCTCATCTATAGATAGATTTCTGCAAATAAGAATTAAATATAAGCCTATAAACAGCTAATTAACTAGTGTAAATCATGAGGATGCAAATTACCTGCAGAGCAAATCTGAAAATGTAACACTTTAACAATAACTCAAAAAGAATTGAGTCAACAAATCTGGTCTCAACATTTAAAAGGTTTTGAACATGAATTATGTCTCATCTATAGATAGATTTCTGCAAATAAGAATTAAATACAAGCATATATAATATACACATATAATATATAATATATATAATAAGCACATATACAACCTTTCTTTTTACACAATGTTTTTAATGATCTCCCTTTAAATACTCTGTCCTGTTTTTATTTCTTTTTGCATTTTAAGGACTCACTACTTTTATTCGTGCATTTTATTTGCATTTTACTGTCCCTGCTTTTGATCTTAATATTTGTCTTTTATCCCACTGTAGCACTTTGAGATTTTGTTGTAAATGTAAAGTGCATTGTAAATAAAATGTATTATTAATTTTATTATTATTATATAAACAGCTAATTAACTCGTGTAAATCACGAGGATGCAAATTATCTGCAGAGCAAATCTGAAAATGTAACACTTTAACAATGACTCAAAAAGAATTGAGTCAACAAATCTGGTCTCAACATTTAAAAGGGTTTGACATGGAATTATCATCAAGAATCATCAAGAATCTTTATTGTCACTATGCATAATGAAATTTAGTTCAGGAGCTCTTGGCTTTGGATACACAAAAGACAGTATAAAGATATCTAAATAATATACAAAAGAATAAAAATAGTAAAAGTTCAAGTAAAACGTTACAGTTATGTCTCATCCGTAGATAGATTTCGGCAAATAAGAATTAAATACAAGCATATAAACAGCTAATTAACTAGTGTAAATCACGAGGATGCAAATTATCTGCAGAGCAAATCTGGAAATGTAAGACCTCAACAAGGAAAAATCTGCACATTTAACTGAGAGCTGTGACGGCTACTCTGAACACCTGGAAACAGAGACCTTTCTCACCTCAGGACTTTCTTGTGTGGCTTGTTTGGGTCCTTGTGATAAGGCACGACACGTGGCTGGAAGTCCTCATTTCCATCTCCATCTCTAGCATCTCTGAAGGCGTCTCTCCTGCCCAGGAAATGCCTGCCTTTGCCCAGCTCATCTCTGCAGGGGTCGTCCGTGTCCCCCTGCGTCCAGGACACCATCAAAAGGCTGAGACTGCATCCCAGGGACAGCCCGAGGATCAGGGGTAAAGCAGGCCTGAACAGGGCCAAAACCGAGGAGACACGCATGTCTGGCAAGTTATGAGCAAGACTTGATCAATAGGGGAGGTGCTTCTGCCTAAACTCAGCACATTTTAACCAATAATTAGCTCAAAAATAAAGGAGACATCAGTTTGCTGAAACTGACAGAAAGTTGCCTTAAAAGTTTCTTTTTTCAGACTCATTCGATGTGATAGTTTTCAACCTAAAAAAAGCTAAATATTATTATCTAAGATGTATTAACAATGTAGTTATAGGCGTGAACAACCGTGTTGCTTTTAAAAGACTAAATAAGTGCAAACAGCATTATGACATCAGTAACAACGTAGCTTTCAGTTGGTTAGGTTACTCATCCTACACTGTGTAACGTTACTCTGAGCATTAAAACCCATTTAGAGCCAACGTAATATTAATTAGCTGAAGTAATTTTGGCTAGCGTTAACGCTAATAGCTACTTCCAAAGTCAGCTAACTGGTAGCTGGACGATAAATGCCACCTAGTAAAGTTGACCGTTAGAGTTAGACCGTTAGAGTTAACTGTCAACCAGTGTTTAAAACGAATCGAAAGCAACGGTTTTACAACGTTTTTGGCCGTCGCATCTAAAATGATGTCGTCTGTAAATGTGTCGGAAGAATAAACATTAAAGAGGAAGCTAGCATAGCTAGCATCTCGTCCGTTGTTTTAAGTGCAGTTACGCGACGATCCGCCGCCACAAACCCTGACAGGAAAGGCATATATCATCCCCGTTTTCCTCGTTTGTGCAGGTAAAAAAGACGCCAAGCTCATCCGTGAACATTTCGTCCATTCTCTCTTCAGTTTCTCCGCTTCCTCAAAACACGATTGCCACATACAGGCGGTGTGGAAGCGGCGTCCCCGAAACGTCGACCTGCCTCATCATCACCAGACTTCACTGATGCCGCAGCATCACCTCTGATCGGCTACCAACTGACCTGTGCTGCTCAGCGACTAGCGCTGTTTTCAAAGACAACTTCAAAGGCCTCAACGATCAAAATAATAATTATATATTATAATATATAGTAATCATATATAATAATAATAATGATGTGCAGAAAGTGCATTTAGAAACTATTCGAATGTGGTTAACGCTTAGTAAGATGACATCAATCCACCACACCTAGAAGCTTTTATTTAAACTAATTTTTTTCAAAACAAAACTTTTATTTTATTAGTGATAGATAATAATGACACAATCTCACTATTTTAAAATTTGACACAAATCCAGTGAAATAATATTTTACTGCAGTCCCATGAGAGGAGGAGGACACTTTTATTTCCAACGCCCCTTTTGACCATATATGGTTCGTCTGGCGGTTCGGCGAGCGGCTACATTCACCCGGCGAAAAGTGGACACGAGTCGTCCGTGTGCTCCGGAGACAAAGTGCTGTAATATCTAGGTAAGAGCGACATTTTTGGCGTCTGACAACTACAACCTAAATGGCTAAATTATACCCGCTGCTGTTAAGAAAACGACCGGCTTTAGAGACATCAATTTGCCGCTTTTAGACTTAGTCGTAGCTGGTTGGGCCTTGCGTTAAAGTTAGCTTTAGCCAACCGGGGCCTTTCAATTGAAGCTAACGTTGTTAGCTTAACTAACGGTTTAACGCAGAAAACGGGCATTTGATTAAAATTGTTATTCACTTGATGTGAGATGTGTTCTACAATGATCAACAAACGGAACTGGTTGGGTACTGTCATCGGCCAATTCACGTTTTTGGTGATTAAAATGTCACGATAACGTTTGCGGCATCACCGTTAGCGGCTAACAGCTAACAGCTGGGCTAATCATGAGTTAATATTCTGAGGAACCTAGCAAACAGGCAGGTGGCACTTGAAGGAACCAGAATACGGGTTTGGTTGGCATTGCCACTGTTAGGCTTTACCGGTGGTAACGTTGGGGGTTTTATGTTAATGTTAGCCTTATTAAATCGGCCACACGTGAGTTCAGTTACCGGCACGGCATTGAGCCGGCAAGCGTGCTCAGGGCTCTCCTTCAGTTTATGTAAGCTGTTAGTCATTAGTCTGATTCATGCTTTCATGATGTGGCCGGTACATTGTGAGCACGCCCAGTACCTTGAAATACACGAAACGCAGATAAATTGTCAACGATGATGCTTTTTTCTTGAAGCAAAACCTCGGTGCGA